>NC_072445.2:68585000-69217500 GCF_028878055.3 Symphalangus syndactylus | reverse complement strand
GTTAAAGGGAGGATGGAGGGGGAGATAAAATTACTTTCATTTAAAACCAATCTGCATTGGAATATGTTTTTCCTTTTAAAAATAATAAAATAAGCAATTTCAAAGCTAGATCATAAAATATCATGCAGATTCTGCCTTGTCTGATGAAGACTTGCTGTAGGAATCCTCAGCTCTCTTGTGAGATGTCTGGCTATCCGGAGCCTGCCATACTATAAGGAAGCCCAAGCCACATGGAGAAACCCAGCTAAGCCAAGCCGTCAAGTCATCTCAGCCCACATGCCAGCCCCAAACATTTAAATCGTCCCCAGCTGTTCAGCTAAGGACCAGACATTGTGCAACAGATGCAAGCTGTCCTTGCCATGTCCCAACCAAAATCTGACCCACAGAACCTGTCAGACTGAGAGAATGGCTGTTTTAGGCCCTGCAGTTTGGGGTGGCTTATTACACAGCAAAAGATAACTGGAACTGGGGGTAACATTCAGAATGTGTTCCAGTGATAGTTCTGTTCGCAGATTTGCTTCCTTCTCTTATACCTTCTGATCAGCAGGTGGAAATTAAAAGAGCACTGTGAGATGCTGGAGAGATCCAGAACCACTTGCCATCAATGCTGGGGAATCCTAGCCAGTGAGCTCGCAGGAGTTGGAGCAGTTTTTTCAGTTATAGCAGTTACAGCCTCTGGCTAGGCCCCTCGATTCTGTACAGATGCCAGTTCCTACAGTTGTAGATGCTAAAAAGGAAGGGATACAATGAGGTGGGGGCTGAAGTGTTGCACAAGGTAGAGTTTACTTGGTTGCATTCACCACAGTCCAGAGATCTGGTGCCTTCTCTTATTCAGGGTGGTCAGTACTGAAGCCAAATTATAATAGGGAAGTTGGTTGGTGAGCAAAGAATCAAAGCGAGGGGTATTCATGAAAACGCAAATATTTAACGGGGATCACATTCAAATAGGCTGGCAGATCCAGCTGCACAAAGAGGCACAGGTGAGCAAAGCAGGAGCAGGCATCCGTGTGCTGCCCTTTCTCATGGTCTGCTTTCTGATTGAGGGTCATCCGCAGATGTGTTCATAGCCTCCCCAGGTTCACAGGGCTTCCCATCACCGATTGTCATGTGGAATGCAGGTACAGTATTGCCAGATGGTCTGACTTTTGGAACAGAAGCTAGAAATCCAGACTTTAAATATTCCTGATTTTTAAAATAATGATTCAGAATGTTTGGAAACACTGTGTGGATCCATTTGCAGAATAAATCCAACCTGTGAGCTGCCAGGTTGCAACCTCTGGGTGAAAAGTTGGGTCTCCTTGTCGTGTGTGGGCATGGCCAGGCCTGCTCACGGAAAGCCCCTAGCAGGCATCAGAGGGAAACTCCTGGGCCCAGAGAAAGGGAGGCAGCCCAGCAATCACTCCACATAAACCTCAGCGCCCCTCACGCCAGGCTTGGGGGACATGGCTCACCAAGCAGAAGTGTTGCCTTCTATGGTTGTCTCTGCTGTTTCTGGGGCTGATGTGGCTGGAAATATAAAAGGCAGTGAGCACACGGTTCAACATTCCCCCACACTGGCAGCCGACCCACGCCGTGCAGCCTGCCAAGAGCAGGGAGCTTGGGCACAGAGCTGAGAAACTCACAGGGACAAGGGGAGCCACAGCTGCCATCCACACCCCATCTCCTTTATACTCTTTGCACTGCTGTTTCCTACTTCAAGGGCAAACAGCTTAAAGCAAGATTGCACCAACTAGGCCCAGTTCTTGCCCATCTGCAATCCTGGGCCAGACTTTACGGCCTGGAACAGGAACAGGCGACTTTGAATAATCCTCACTCAGCGATTTCTCTCCCACCCCAGGTTTCCCAGCTTGCACAATTGCCCCCAAGGCATCCACGCTCAGCTGAATGAGCTCCAGGCCTTGCATCCACGTTGGGCCCCATCCGGACCAGCAGCCTTGGCAAATGACCGGCGCGGTGTCCTTTCCCCATGTAATGACCTGATGGCCACAGCTCTGATTTTCCAGAACAGTTTAAATTATGAATGATGAGTTCCTTTATCAGATCATGATCAGATTTTTTGGGTCTGAAAATTTCTTCGATGGCCCTAGAAAGGCAGTTCCCACAGGGGAAAAGGCAGGGTCCCTGACCCAACCTTTGTGAACCCTGTGTCCCTGAGCTCTACGCTAACCCTCCTGGAGTCTCAGCTTTCTCATCTGTGAAAAAAACAGCAGAGCCTTCCCAGCCTGCTCTGAGTGTCTTCTAAGTGTCTGGAGAATGCAGGGAGGGCTGCCTTGGCGTTTGCTCACTAGGTCTCTCCTTCCTGCACCTTGAAGTGTTAATTACCGTCCCAGCTAGCAACTCAATAAACCTGAGCTCCCTTCCTCCTAATCCCCTGCACAGATTTTATCTTCACACAACCCCCCTCCCTCCCCGCCACAAGGGCAGAGTTCTGTTGAGGCCCCGGGCTTGCCCTGTGGTGTCAGGGCCATGACCACCCACCCACACAGGAGCCTGGAGCCTTCCCCAGCGCCTGCCCTGGCCGGGCCTCCTCTGTAGGTGTGGGTAGGCCTGGGAACCCTGGCCCTGAACAGCCTCAGAGGGCTTCGGTGCTGGAGTGAGCTGGGACCATAAAACTCACAAGCTCCAAGTTCCCAGGCTCTTTGTCAGCCCACGGAGCCCTGTCACCTCACAGCTAACGCAGGCAGTGGCCAGCAATCCCCTGGGAGCAGTTTAAAAGTGCAAGTCTGGTTTTTAGAAAAAGCAGCTGAGGTTTTAGTAAGCAGCTGACGGTTCCCCCACAGCTTCAAGCTGTAAGCAGCAAAGTGAAAAAGGGGAAGGAGTGTCCTGAGCAGTGTTCTCACAGGAGAGTCGTGTCCACCTGGGAAGCAGGGAGATTTGGGCAATCATCCCGCTCTGCCAGGAAGACAGCCAAAAGCCCCACTGCCCCACAGCCGCCCCACTGCCCCACAGCCTCCCCACACCCAGGCCAGCCCCACTCCGGCCTCAGCCCAGGCGTAACACTGACTCCCCCACCGGCCACAGAGGTTGTGGTCTCAGGGCTTCAGACTGCATTTGCTCCTGTTCACAAAGAAAAGGATTCCGGTAACACCAGAAGTTCTCTCTCCAAAACCGGCAGACCCGGAAGCCCTATTTTGAAACGTTTCTTCACACCCAGACCTCAGCCAAAGCAGGAAAGACGGCACTCAGTGGGGAATGAAAGGCTGGCCTTGTTCTGATGGGAAAGCAGCACTGTGGCTCCCCACAATCCGAAAATGCAGTTTTGATGATTAAAGTGCACATTTCAACAGGCTTTGTGACAGACACTCCTGGCGGCAAGGTCTGGGAAAAGGAGGCTGCCAGTAAACCGCCTGCCAGCCTTGTTTGCTCTGAACTTCTGGCCCCAGTGGGAAAGGAAATTAAAACTTCATTTTTAATTTTTAGTTATGACCCATTGTGCTGCAGGGTCATGGCCGGGGGTTTAGAAAACCTAGCCTCGAAAAGGGTCTGAAACACTGTCTTTGAGGTCAGTTCACAAGCCCAGAAGCACCCGAGGCACAGCCCGGGGGGCAGAATGTTTGCACAGGACAGACACCTCTGCAGAGATCCCATAAACATCCCTGAGACCGGGAATGCACTTACAGTTTTGCAGTTGACCTAATGGTGCCTACAGGACTTTGTCACTGGTACTCACACCCCAACTTGATGGACTTCGGCTCTCAAATTCTATCATGCTATTTTACTACGTATTTCTTAGAGGTCAGTTTATGAAATAACATGCAGAACAACTAGTCCTGGCAATGATGAAAGGGGAGGAGTTGGAAAAAGACACAACCAGGGCCCAGAATGCACCATTGCTCAATGGATAACCTAACTTCATGGGTACGTTAACTCCCAGTAATTTAAGACAAAGCTCTTTAGGAAACACCAGCTAGTGTCTCTTCTTGACTTCACTGAGGAAGACTAGAAAACGCTACTGACCATGGGAAAGCAAACAGACCCAAAATGGTCGTGTTTGGCCTTCAGGGCATTTTGTTTGTTCTTTTGAAAGAGGTGAATTAGTCACCACCATTGAAAGTCCTGGTTTCCTGCTCCTCTCCGTGGATTGGAAAATGAGGCTTCGTGAGGCCCACCGGCCCGTGTGGCATCATCTGTGGGGCTGAGAGCACCTGCCCCCTAGGTCGGTTGTCCCACTCCCACTCAGCACAGCCGCCACGCCAGGCTGCTGGGAGCGTCTGAGCTTCAGAACCCTGTTCTGGAGTGAATGGAACATACTCAACACCCTTGGAGCCAAGCAACTGAGATGCAACATTTTCAATAGACTTCAGGGCCCTATCAGAAAATGCTGTCAAATGATTCTGTTATGTGTAACAAATACACAGACAGAGAGCAAACGGAAAAGGGCCCTGCCAGGGGGCCCGCAGCCTAGACAGCCTCCACACCCCGGCTCAGAGGTACCACCTCCCACCACTGCTTTGGCCTAAATGCCCCCTCAATCGGCTACTCCTTCTGGCTGCAGCCCCTCCAGCTTCTGCTAGCAAACGTCCCATAGAGGGTCAAGGGGCACTCATCCTTCTCCCAGGACACTGGCTGCCCAGATCTCCCCCGGCCTGCAGCTGGGGACCTGAATTGGGAGAGGTGAGATATTAGCAGCCCCTGGTCCATTTCAGGCTTCAGGAGCCCCGCCAGCCGCAGGCCAACTTTGGAAGACATTCGTGGTGTGGAGACAAAACCGAGTCCCGGCTGGTCACCCCCAACCGTCGGGGCAGCTGTGCCTGCCAGCCCTGCCTGCCCCTGCCATGCCTGCCACACTCCTACCTGGCCCAGGCTGGAAGGCATCCAGGACAGGTCCAAAGTCCCAAATGAGGATGAGTATCTGAAAATGGGCACTGAAAGAGTGCGGAATACATGCGCACTAAACTGCATGTAGCTGTCAAAGCATTTGGAAACAACAGCAGCCTCAAAGCTCAGTGCTACATTTCCACACTGTGATCATTAAAGGGTAAGAAACAACTGTATCAAGAAGGACGAAGAGAACCTTGGATGCCATCTGTGTCAACCTGTCCCTGGAAAGAAAGAACAGTGAGTCCTGAGGGCAAAGGCGAGAATAAACACCGCGCACCGTCAGCCGGGGCCCCACGTTCCTGCGTGATGTTCCACTTTTGGAAAGGAAGCACTTGGGTACAGAACAACCTGCCTTCAAACGCCAGTGGCGGGATTTGTTTTTACATTTACATCTTATTATTTTATGTAGAAAATCTTGCTTTTGAACACCTCAAAAATGAAACTGCAAGGAAAGGCCAGTGAGACGCAGGGAGGGGTGAGAGGGACTGCGCGGCACCCGGGGCTCTCGGGAAGAAGGCCTGCCGCTCTGCTTTCTGCATTTCTTTGCTGGAATTTATTGCTCATCCAAGCACAACTGATAATTGAGTGGGCCACTCCACCAGCTCTCCAAAAACAATAATGCCGTATGTCCAAAATTCCACGGCTGCAAGAACCTTGTATCCAACAAATTATAAAGAGTCCCTCTATGGTAACCATCTCATACCAAATAAATCCTCCTGTTGTCGCAGACTGGCCGCGGTTCTTTCCATTTCTTACGTGGGCTTTGAACAGACCATAAATTCATTGATGAATTAGTCAGATTTTGACCACAGTCCTTTCCACAGAGGCTGGGCTAGGTATGAGGAATTTAAGCCTAGTGGCCATGCACAGGAAAAATCATACAAATTCCCTCCTCGTAAATTGAGGATGAGGCATTGTGAGGAAATGCCCAGTGAGTTCTCGCTTACATCCAGATTTATTGATCATTTATTAGCTGTTTGAACAAATGGTCCGGAAAACATCCTGCATGGGTTCTGGTCCAGTGCACCAGCAGCTAACCACGACTGTGGTCAGGTCACATCTGTCCCCTCTGACGCTCAGATGCCCCAGCTCTAAAATTAGTCCCTAATAGGCTTCTGGCCTGAAACTCCATGATTTTACCTTGTAATTTGCAAGAAAAAAAATCAGGTAATATCTTGGGAGAAATGAGCAAGAAAGACTGAAGAGGAACTGATGATGGGAATAGCAGATGGCCCTGTCTCCCCTAACGGGAGGGAAAAGGGATCCCTCTGGATTCTGAAATCAGAGTTCATCCTTTCTGATTGCTAGAGAGATTCTGCAGCCTGAGTTTAGCACCCCAGTAGGCAAAGAGATCTGGGCTGAGATGCACACCATTCCCCAGGCTGAAAAGAGACCATGGATGGGACTTTTCTTTACCTGGGAAGAACACACTTCTCACCACATCAAAGCCCTCCAAAGGCAGAGAGGCCACATTTTTATTAGTTCATGTCTGCTCCCGTGGCAGATATAGAGACACAGTGGGAAGATGACGGGGGAAAGCAAGGTTCCAGGAACGGTCTGGGTGTATCAGTGAATAGCAGAGTCATTATAAATACATAATGTAATGTAGTCACAGAAAGGAATTTTTTTTAAAGACATGATACACTGGGTGCATACAAAGAGGCAAACACTGCAGGCCTGGGTGAGAACAAGACGTCCTTTATTCTGCAGATCCCAAGCTTAGCTCAGCCCCAAAAGAAGACCGCAGACAGTTTGGAGCACCCCAAGTTCAGAGGAACATTGAGACACTGGAAACTTTCCAGAAAGGAGCCACAAAGCTGAGTTGCAGGCTGTGAGGGCTGAGCAGTGAAGAGAGGGTCAACAGCATTAAACACTGAATAAGTGCTGTGGCTGTGAGTCAACCGGGGCAAGAACGACCTACAAATAATCCCAGGGCCTCCCCGATGAAGAAGGTTTCCATTCTGCCCAGGATAGAGACCTGGGCAGCTGCAGACCACACCCAGGCTCCGGGCCAAGGAGCCCATGATAAATTTATACACTTGCAGCTTCCAGGGCCCGTGGTTGCTGGCCTGCCTGTGCTGGGAATAGCAAGGTCAACTGTCAGGGACATTGTCCCACAGGGGGTAACAAGCTCCAAAAGAAGCAGCCCCCAGGGACAGGGAAGTGAGCCCAGGTTAGTGTCAGGTGTGTTCCCCCCTCGTTTCACCCCTCCCGTACGCTCGTTTCACCCTTTCCTGTACGCTCCTTCCTCCCCACTACTACTTGCAAGGACCCTTCTGTTACACCAGCCTCCCCAGTCCAGGAGGACAATGAGATGATGAACAGGTTTCCCTGAAGGTGCGAGTAGCTCTGAAAATTCACCTCCAAGAGGGAAGCACCTGTGCAGATAGAGAAGCCAGTGGACCTGGTGGCTGGGGATGGTCCTGGGCCACTGTCCTCCCCTGTGTGAGCTCCTCGCTCAGCCTGGAGCCACCGCAGCATCAGGGGCAGAGACCAAGGTCTGCTCTCTTCTGGGACGAGCCGTCTATCCTCCCCTTCCCACAACCATCCCAAGCCTATCCTTCCCTAAAACACACAACTGCTTGCTCTAAATTAAAAAAAAAAAAGATACAAAAAGATGTGAGAGAGTTACCTGCTGTTTTCTAGCTTTGAAATCAATGGTCTGAGAAAAAGCAGCTTTCCAGTCCACTAACAGGATTGTTACTTGGGGCAGCTTAGGGATGGATTACTCATGCCCCAGCTGGGGAACACTCTCATGAGTCTACTTTAAAAAAAATAATAATACTGCATTGGCTAAAAACAACCAAGGTCCAGTTTTATATGAAGTGATAAAATCAGTGTAGAGAAAACTCCACGAGCCAGCACACCTGGAAGAGAGGTCGTGGATGACTTACCTGGAGCCCAGCTTGCAGGGTGGCCGAGAAGCACCCCATGCTTTGCTGGTGGAACTGGGGGCCACACAGGGAGGGGAAAGCCAGAACTCTGGGATCAGAATCTTCAGAACCTGTTGTCTACTTTTCTGCCTTAGAAAGAAGCCTTTAGAAGCACAAGAATTATCTTATAATTCAGGCTTGGTCAGGGGCACAGGTCCATCCCGCGGTGGTCTCCCACCATGGAGAGGCACAGGATGGGACGTCGGCTGACCCAAGCCATGAGTGGGCTGAGGAGGGGAAAGCAGCACAGCCGGCCTGGGGGGCAAGCTGGGGATGCGAGTGTGTGTTTCAGCAACACTTCCAGCTACCTCGGTTCCCCCTGGCATCCTCCTGCCTTCCTGCAGCCCCTCGCCCTCCTTCTTCCACCTGAGCCTTTGTCTTGCAGGTTCTGGGATGGTGGGGATCCTCTACACCAGAGTCTCCTGCTCATCCTGGTACTAAAGCAGCAGCTGGGCATTGTCAGAAAGGCTGAAGGAGGGACTCAGAGAGGCTGCAGGAGGGAGTCAGGCCTGAGGCGGGTGAGGGCTACTGTCCTATGAGACCAGGACAGCAGATGAAGGACCCCTGAGCCCAGAGAGCACTTGGCCTGCCCAGAGTTACCCAAGATGCCTGGGGAGGTGAGGCTTGGAGAGTGAGTCCCAAAGACCCCAGCAGAGACAGTGGTCAGAAAGCCTCCTGGGCCGTCTCTGTGGGGCTGGTTCACCCACACGACAGCCACAGGGTGGGGAGGGGCTGGCCTCAGCGTGGGGGTGCACTGACCTGAGAGCCCAATGCTGGGAGGCTGGCTCCAGGCACGTCACCACCTGCCTCATGTGCTCTCCTTGTGCCGCCGTCCCAGCAGCGCCCCATCTCACTAACTCCCACCTTCACGTGTGGCCGCCCACCTAGAGCCATGCCTGAGCCACCGTCCCTGACCACAAAGCTTCGGGCTGATGGAAGCATGACAGCACTTGGGGCCCACACTGGAAGCAGGACCATCCAGAGAGGAAGACGGGGCACCGGGATCGGGAGCTGGGATGCACGTTGGTCAAGGTGTACAAGGGAGGTATCACTGCCATGTGGAGCCACTACTCCGGGGGACGTGGGCCACCCAGAGCTCAGTGACGCTACTCCTGGGAGTGTACATCGTTGGTAATGTCCACGACAGTGTCCCTGCCTGTGACCCAATAATTTCACATCCGGGGACACACTTCACAGAAATGCATGCACAGGCACAACAGCATCGAATGCGAGAGCTGCACAGAGCCTGTTCATAGCATCCCCAAACTGGAAGCAACCCAAACACCTAGCGGATACAAATGAGTAGAAAATGAACAAAGGAGCATTATAAGCAATGAAAACAGTGAACCACAGAGACACACATGAGGCAGGCTCCATCTCACAAGTGTGAGGTTTAGGAAGAGAAGCAACCAAGACCCCAAGTTGGCCAGGCACGGTGGCTCACGCCTGTAATCCCAGTACTTTGGGAGGCCAAGGCAGGTGTATCACCTGAGGTCAGGAGTTCAAGACCAGTCTGACCAACGTGGTGAAACCCCATCTCTACTAAATACAAACAAATTAGCCGGGTGTGGTAGCACATGTCTATAATTTCAGCTACTTGGGAGACTGAGGCAGGACAATCGCTTGAATCTGGGAGGCGGAGGTTGCAGTGAGCTGAGATTGCACCACTGCGCTCCAGCCTGGACAATAAGAGTGAAACCCTATCTAAAAAAAAAAAAAAAAAAAAAAAAAAAAAAAAAAAAAGTCCAGGCAGTGTGACACCACTTCCAGAAAACTCTAAGACAGGCACAAGAAAGACCACTACCCTGTATGGTTTAGGGGTTACATCTAGGCAGCAAAGCAAACATCTACAGAGAAGGGAGACAAAGATGCAATTGGGAATGGCCCATGGCAGCTGCCTTCCTGGGGTGGGACACAGTTCTGGGGGGTTCATAAGGTCCCATTTCCCATATCTCAGGTGGTTTCACTCAGCCATTCATACACAGGAAAAACATAACAAGAAATGTGTAGACCTTTAGGATGAAACTTCAAAATGCTCCTGAAGAACACAGGGTAGAGCTGTGTGGATGGGAGGACAGACCTTACTCGTCTCTTGTGAGGAAGACTCAGCATTAAAGGGCATCAATGGCCAGGTGCAGTGGCTCACACCTGTAATACCAGCACTCTGGGAGGCCGAGGCGGGTGGATCACCTGAGGTCAGGAGTTTGAGACTAGCCTAGCCAACATGGCAAAACCCTGTCTGTACTAAAATACACAAAAACTAGCCAGGCGTGGTGGCAGGCACCTGTAATCCCAGCTACTTGGGAGAATGAGGCAGGAGAATTGCCTGAACTCCGGAGGCAGAGGTTGCAGTGAGCCGAGATTGCACCACTGCACTCCAGCCTGGGGGACGGAGAAAGACTCCATCTCAAAAAAAAAAGGCATCAATTATCTCTAAGGTCACTTATATATGAACATCATCTCCATTTTTAAAAGAGGATTTTTCTGGGACTAGACATGTAGTTTTGAAGTTAATATGGAGAAAAAAAGGAAGGAGCAAGACAATTCTGAAAAGAAAGAAAAATGGAGAAGGACCAGCCCTCAGAGGTATTAAAACATATTCTAAAGGTGTTAATTAAATAATTAAAACTGAAAGGCAGACCTGTGGAAAAGAGTCAAAAACTCAGAAGCAGGGTCAAATGAATATGTGAAACCAATATATGATCAAGACTACATCTTAGCTTGGTGGCAGTAAAGATGGACTTTTAAATAAAGGAGGCCGGTGCCATCAGGCAGCCATCTGGAAAAAGGTAAAGTGGACCCGCCCTTTCCAGAACATGCCGGAGTAAGTCCAAATGTATCACAAATCTAAACATAAGAAAATAGAAGCACAGAAAGTAGCAGAAAAATTCAAGGGCAGATATCTACCTTTAAAGCCTTGAAGAGGGAGATCTTTTTAACTGTAATGCAAAACTTCAGCAGCCATTTTAAAAAAAAGATTGAGGGATACTGGCTAATCTAAACATAAAAATCAAAAACTTCTATGTGGAAAACACCATAGATAGTATGGATGTGAGATGATATTAAGGAATTATTGTAAATTCTCTTGGATGTGATAATGGTATGATGAGTGTATAATAAAATGTCCTTATTTTTAGAAGGTACACACAGAAGTCCTTGGTGTCTAGAAGCACACAAACACACACACACATGCCCACACATGAGCACACACACATGCGCACACACAGAGATAAAGCAGAAGCGGTACCCGATGTCAATTCAAATTGTTGAATTTAGAGGGTGGACATACAGCTGATCATTGTACTATTCTTTCCACTATTTATTTATGCATTAGAGAAAACTGAAGAATACACCATCGACGAAGTCAAAAGACAAATGACAAACTGGGGAAAAAAATGTTTGTAACTCATATCATAGATGAGGGTTAATCTTCCTAATACATAAAGAACTTCTGTAAATCAGGAAGAAAAAGTCCAATAACTCAATAGGAAGGTGGACAAATGAATAAATAGTTCACAGGAAAAGAAATAGAATGTATGAAAAGAACTCAAAGGAAATTCTAATTCAACTACATTGAGATAACATCTCTCACTTATCAGATTGGCAAAATCCAAAAACTGGTCAGCACATTAGGTTGGTAAGGCTGTGAGGAAACAGTCCATCTCCTTGTGGCTGGTAGGAGGGCAGGGAGGTAAAACGCCGATGAAGAGGGATTTTCCGTCTATCAGAACTATCAGTGCATGGCCCCATGACCTAGAAATCTGACTTTGGAAATTTGCTCTGTGGATGCTCCCACTTCTGTACTTAATGACATATGGCCAAGGCGCTCTGTTGAATCCGTGTTTGTTACGGTCAAGGCTGGCAACAGCACAAGTATCCATCTATAGGGGCTGTGTTAAATCAACTGAGGCCTCTCCACCCCATAGAATACCAGGCAATTCTAAAAGGGGAGGCCCTGTGTAAAAAGGGGAGACCAACAGGATGCCATATTAAGTGAAAAAAGCAAGGTTGTATTGGTCATGAAAGAATGAAAAATAAGAATTTTCAAAATTATGAATATATTTCCATAAGGGATGGATGTACTCCCACCTCCCCTCCCACAAAACTAATCGAAGTTATATTTGCTTAGTAGTTATATTTGGCCGTGGGATTTGGACCTGAATGGGAGAAAGGCTTCTCAATGTCTATCTTCTTAGGTCTTTTTTCTATTTAAATCATGCTCATGGTTTGCTATTCAAACAATAAAATTTGATTTAAAATAAAAACAGAGAACTGTCAGAAAAACTCAAGGCTTTCTTTTGATTTTTGAATAAAATTTCTTAAATGTTGGTAATACTTATTTTGAAGGGTATTCTATGAGTTGTCAGGTCAAAACCTTTACTCTCAACATTTTACATAACCTTGGTCATCTCTTAAATTGCGCAAAATAACGAGCCAATATTTCACTGGGTGAGTTGAGTGCTTATGGGGAGCTCACTGTACCAGTTCAGAGCATGAAAACCCTCTCTTCAGTGGCAAGGAACAGGGGCTTTCCTCTGCATGTCCCATTGGCCCTCCCACATGGCTTTGCTTGTGGAGACATTGCCTGGCTTCCCCCAGGCGGCCCTGGAACTCTGTCTCGGTAAGCTCATACAATCACCTTTCCAGATAATTCATAAACAAATACGGAGGTGAGAAGATCAACAGCACAAGAGTGTTGGCTGTCATTCAACAGAGAGGGAATAAGAATCGCTCCACTGGGTCTTGTCCAAAAAACCAACTCAAAGCCCCTCTCCCCCCATCTGAGCCACCCCAGTGCCGGAAGGCCACATGTACAGACTCCATTCGTTCTAGTTCTTTTCATAAGAGAGAAGAACCGAGTGTTTCACATGCCTGTAACACGGGCAGGAAATGCTAGGATCCATGTGAAACCCACCACCCTCCCCTAGAAACTCTTGGCTTTAGCACGGAATACTCTGCAGAACGTAGCTGCCGTGATGATGGCCCTGAACTGCCACACTCCCCAGGGAGGTGATGGGCGAGGGACCGAGGCTCCGGCAATCCCGCCAAGTATCCCCCCCATCCTCCCCACATTCTGACACCCTACTGGGGGCTTTCGTGCAGGTGAAATCTGGTTAAAAGAAACAGTTGGGAAGAGACTAAAACAGTCACTAGAAAGCTCCTGCAGCCAGGAGGAAAGTGTCTGTAGAAGGAGGTGGTGCATTTCCTTCGCCACCGTGGGTTCCCCGACAAGCTCAAGGAGAAAGGGTCTTTCATGGATGCAGCAGCAAAGGTAACTCTGCCAACCCAGCAGGGGACCATGGCCGCTGCTCAGTGCCCACGGAGCAGGGCCTCTCGTGCAGCCGATTGAGCCATTCTCTGCATCCTCAGTCCCCACCCAGAGGACAGATCGGGCACTGGCTCCCTGGAGGGTCAGCACAGCCTCTGAATTCCCGATGAGCACCCTGTTGTTCCAGCCAGGTGCTCCCTGGAACAAGCCAAGCCAACCTCAGCGTTCCATTTTCTTCTTCAATTCATCCTCTTAAATTCTTTGACCTTTTCCATTCTGTGACTTTTGCCTTTTTCTGCTTTCCTTTTGCAAAATAAAAGAACAAGGCAATAGAATTTTTCAGTATGGAAAATTAGAGAATTCAGTTTTTACCAAATCAAGTAATGTTAGTGTCCAGTGATTTTTCAGAGCCCTTGTGAAGAGAGTTTCAGGTTGTAAAAAGGTCTGTTAAATAAAAACTATTGGTTATGATTGTTGCTCTCCCAGAACCATACCTCTGACTGACTAGAAGTCACTTTATTCATCAAGCCAGCGCTTTTCCCTCCAGACAACTGCAGATAGTAATTGCTACTGACTATAGCTATTGACAAGCGGCGTCCACTCTGCTGAGTATGGAAGGCATGGAGGAAACGGAGGACGACACGGAGGCAGGCTGGTGCTCACTTCCACGGCGGGGGTCTAGCCACAGTGTCTTCCTCCTTCCTCTTGTTTTCAAGGGTTACTATTTCCTACCAATATAAAAACGCAGGTCCGGGGGCTGCCCCTCTCCCCCTCTTACGTGGTAACAGGCATTGAGCGAACGTGCCCAGGACTCAGCCTTCACTGCTGTTCCCATTCAAATTCACGCTCCTGCTTTTTTTTTTTTTTTTTTCTGTTTGTTTTAGAGACAGGGTCTTACTGTGTGGTCCAGGGTGGCGTGAAGTGGTGTGATCTCGGCTCACTGCAGCCTCCAATTCCCAAGCTCAAGCCATCCTCCCACCTCAGCCTCCCAATTAGCTGGGACTACAGGTGTGCACCATCACACCTGGCTAATTATTTTTCTAATTTTGTGTAGAGACGGGTCTCCCTTTGTTGCCCAGGCTGGTCTCTAACACCTGTCCTCAAACGATCTTGCCTCGGCCCTGCAAAGTGCTGGGATTGCAGGTGTGAGCCACCACACCCAGGCCACACTCCTGCTTTTGAAGCAGCAGGCAAATGAGTGCATTTGTTTGTTGCTGAGAAAGAATGGAGGGCATGATCTGATGAGTTTGTCTGCTCCTCCAGCCTCCCCTTCCCACAGGACCAGGTACAAGAGCCTGCAGTGCCCCCAAGGGAAAAATGACCTTGTGGTTCAGGTTTGCATGGACTAGACCAAGAGTGTAGGCCCTGCATGTGTGTGTGTGTGTTCACGTGTGGTGTGTGCGTCTGTGTGTGTGGTATAGTGAATGTACTGGGTGTATAAGAGTGTGCATGAGGGCGTGTGTTGGGTGTGTGTGTGTATGAGTATGTGAGAGTGTGAGAGTATGCGTGTATGTGAGTGTGCATGTGTGTAAGTTGTGTGCAAGTGTATTGGGTGTGTGTGTGTCTGCTTATGTGTGTGGGTTGGGTGTGCAGGTGTGTATTCAAGTATTGGTGTGTGTGTGTATGTGTGAGAGAGAGAGATCTTTTAGGTGACTGAGCTAAGTGCTGAATTACCAGAGAACCGACGCCAACAAATTCAAATGAAGAATTTCTTTTTTCATTGATTCAAGAAAGGCTTAATAGCTCTGGCAGAAACTCTCCAGAAAAATTTACCTTTGGGCAGACGTGGCCCAGCACCAGACAAGAAAGCTTTCAGCCTCAAAGAATTTGGCAGAAAGTTATGAGCAAGTGAATAAAGAAGCTGGAAATGAGACTCCATAGATCACTGCAGAGAACCTGTTTGCTCCTGTTAACACCAGGCAGCGCCGGTTCTAGTCTTGACTGAGGCACAATTCCCCAGGCAGTGATACTTGGCTCACCTGGCTTGGCAGCTGCGGCATTACAACCCATGAAGGCTTTTGTGCGCTTATGTTAAGTGACCTTTATGGAAATATCATATGCTGTCGACATCACAGGAAAACCCATATACTTATCCTAAAGCTATCTCCATGCAGAACCTTGCTTGCTCAGAATCAATTCCACAGTAACCCTTCCTGCAAAATATAGACCCACATCTAAGAGCAAGTTGTCCTAAGTTCATGGTAAGAGTTTGTAATGTTCCTGAACTTCTGCCAATCCACAACGTGGAAATTCACGTGAAAGTAAGGACATGTAAGGAATATGTGGCCCCAAACTATTTGTGCCTGAATTATCAAGATAATGTGTGCTAATATCCGGCACTGCCTTGATTTATCTTATGACTCAAGTCTCCACTTCAGTCACATGTCATTAGTTCTCCAAATGAGCAAAATAAACAAGTCTAAAAAGTATGAAAGTGACTATCTACTCTGTTTTGCTGAGTAGTTAATTGTTATTTCTTACTTGAGTCATCATCATCAATTTTTTGTTTGTTGGTTGGTTTTTTGTTTTTTGAATTGAGGTCTTGCTCTGTTGCCTAGGCTGGAATGCAGTGGCACAATCCCGGCTCACTGCAACTTCTGCCTCCTGGGTTCAAGCAATTCTCCTGCCTCAGCCTCCTGAGTAGCTGGGATTACAGGCATACACCACCACACCTGGTTAATTTTTGTATTTTTAGTACAGACGGTGTTTCACCACGTTGGCCAGTCTGGTCTGGAACTCCTGATCTCAAGTGATCTGCCTGCCTGGCCTCCCAAATTGCTGGGATTATAGGCGTGAACCACCATGCCTGGCCCATCATTAATTGTTAACAAACATTTATTAAGTGTGTGTTCTGGGCCAGGTACTGAGACGACAAAGATGAATAAGAAACAGATGTTGCCTGGCATTATAATTACAATGGGCAGTGAAGGCTATTTTCCTTCGCTCCTACCACAAGGCCAACACTGTACAAGGTGCTTTCCAATTTCATTTATTCCCCAACAATTATAGTCAATTCCATTCAAAAAATCTTTGTACGAAACATTGCCATATGAGAGTGATTGTTCAGAGCAAACCTACAGTCTTCAAGCAGTGTTAGGTACAGAGTGGGTATTTGATAAACGGCAGCTGTAATTGTTACTGTTTACTTCTTTCAATTGGGACAGAAATTACATCTCATGGACTGTCTCCTAGTACTTAGCACAGTGACTGGCACATAAGAGGCCTTTAACTACAATGCCATCATGTTTTCTCATGGACAGAGATGACTGATATGAAGTCTCAAGTTGCGCAAAGTAAAAGAAGCACATTGAGAATTCATGACCCTCTTGATTGATTGATTGACTCCCCTTCCAAAAGCCCATTTTAGAGCAATCTTTTAAACATACTATTATGATCTGGTGGCTGGGCATGTGACACTGTCCACACAAGAAATGTGAACAGAGAAGGAAAAGCCACAGCATTTCAACAATAGTCATTACAAGACTGGGATTGGCCGGCAGTGAACTTCTGCCGAGGCACTCCTCAAATCTTTGTGTTTGGTAACTGAGGTGGAGATGATTATCAATTCACCCAGAAAAGCAAGATCAAAGGGAAGTCACTATGAGTTTCGTTCTTCTCTTGGCAACTCCAGGTCTCATTCACCTTTGCACTGCCCACACCAGGCAGCGTCTGCTCCTCATCAGTGGTTAATAAATGCTTCTTACACAATCAGGCATGAGAGAGGAGCATGCCCATTTCAGTGCTTGAAAACCAGGCAATGATCCCCTAATACCTACTCAAAGAGAAAAAGAGAGCAACTATCATTTCGCTTACGCAAGACAACGGGAGGGAATCTTTCATTTCACTGTGGCCACCACCCTGCCTGCCCTCTATCCATGAGGGAAACAACACCAGAAACCAAGCACTGGGGCAGCACCTCAGCCTCGGACACTCCCTGTGTATTCTGTGCACCATCCATCTGGTCCTTATCAGAGTGTTTCCCAAAGTGAGCCTGGAGAACACAAATCCAGGAGATCATTCCATGGTCAACTCTGTGAGATACATTCCATACCTTGTGATTTCAAAAGGTACATTAGCTGCTGAAGGCTCTGAAAAGGTCTGCAGCAGGAAACAATTCAACATCGCTCATAATTTCCAAGTTTATATGATTACATAACCCGTGCTGCTGGTTCTCTATGGCACTCAGCTTAGGGAATGGTGCCCTATGGGGGCAGCGTCATAATCTTGCTTAGGAAAAAGTTGATAAACCTCCCTTTTCATGAAAACGTGAAAAGGCCACATGAAAGAGATCCTTTACGTGAAGTATTTTTCCCTAATATAGCCCAAGAGGGCAAAAACGCCATCCTTAAGTGAAATTATTCTCTCCCCCAATATGTTGAAAATGCTCATATTCCTAGTTCAACGGTGATGAAATGCTGGTCTTTAGGACATCCCAGAACCCCGTTATTGTTGACAGGTAAATGAGGCTTAACACCAGGTCCTTTTGCACACCCAGAGATGCAGAAGGTGTTTGGTGGGTGATTCCCTTGGTGGATGTAGACAGACAACCTGGAGAGACAAGCTTGAAAGACTTCAAGGGGCAAGAAAAGTAAAGAGTTATTTCCCAAGTCATGTCTTCACCAACAAAACACTGTATCAAGGCAATTAATTTTTTTTAATGGTTTGACATTAGATAAAACCCAAAACTCGCTTCCTAGGAGTTAACCATTATCCACAATCAACAGATCTTAAAAATGCACATTGGCTGCATCAATATATGATCAGCCCTCATGACTCACAGATTCCATGTATGTAAATTGCTCTCCTAACTAAAACTTATTTGTAACTCCCAAATCAACCCTGGTGCTGCCTTCCCAGTTATTCGTGGACACGTGCTGAGCGGCAAAACGTTGGAGTTTCCTGACGTGCGTGATCCTGGCTGACCACACCATGCTCCAGCTCACGTGGTAAACACGCATCCCTTCCACAGCTGATTGAGTGCCCCATTTTCACACTTGTGTTGGTGGTTTCAAGTCCAGGATGGCTCCAAACACAGTGCTCAGCTATGTAGTGTTTCTGAGCACAGAAGGCGAGAAGCCAGGTGTGTCGGTGAAACTCCATTCAGGCACAAGTGCCGGTGGTGCCACTCTGAGTTTGATGCTAATGAATCAAAAACATAAATACAGTGACCTTAAACAGGAACACACATAAAACAAAGTGTAGGTCAGGCATGGTGGCTCACGCCTATAATCCCAGCACTTTGGGAGGTCGAGGCAGGAGGATTACTTGAGCCCAGGAGTTTGAGACCAGCCTGGGCAATATAGTGAGCCATCATCTCTACGAAAAAAAAATTTTTTTATTAGCCAGCCATGGTGGTGTGCGCCTGTAGTCCTAGGTACTCAGGAGGCTGAGGTGGGAGGATCACCTGAGCTTGGGAAGCAGAGGCTGTAGTGAACCATGATAGTGCCACTGCACTCCCATCTGGGCAGCATAGCGAGTTCCTATCTCAAGATAAACAACAACAACAAAAAAACTAACAAACAAAAACAAAGTGTAGTGATCAGTTGACAAAAATGTGACCAGAGGCTTGCAGGAACCCAGCCCTGTACTTCTCCTAAGAGCAACGGCTCATGATATGCTAAGTCAGTGTTCGTGGCGACTTGTAGAACAAAACTACTGAGATCATGAGAATCAGGCATTGTATTTGGATAGCAATGAACAAAGTTTCTGTCAAGAAAGTGTCTTACAGAAGTTGAACAGGATGGTTTCAAGAAAGTGAACAGACTGTGGATGAGTCTGGGTGCTGCGAGATGCCAAACCTTGGGAAGAAAACAGAAGCCGTCAGCCGGCTGCCAGGCATCCTTCCTCAGGCCCTTTCTGATAAGGCATGCAGGTAAATGTGCTATCTGCACTCAATCTGCAGCCAGTCTGTCAACCCTGTGTGTGACACTGTCTTCTTTCTAATTCTTTCTAATTCTACCCTCAGCAGTTTTTTTTTTTTTTCAATTCCTAATAGAAACAACCAAATGATGCCCCAGATGCAAAACAGTATTCCCAGCAGGGCGGCTGCCGCGCTAAAATACTGTTCTTTTCTCGGCTCATTTGCGGTCGAGATCTACTACATTTGAAACATCATGACAATAAAGTACGGCTGTAATCGCAAGCAGCTTTAGGAAGGTCTGCAGGCATCGGCAGACATTTTTCACACAGCAATCTCACCCTTTTCTCTAAAGAATTTCGGAGATCATTTCTGAATGAGGCCAGGCTCACCCAACAGTGGCTGCATCACCTGCAGCTGTGCCAGGCCAGGCCATGCAGCTTCCACTAACTTGAAAGAGAACTGGGCGACATGGCAGAGGGTCGGATCCACACAGACAAAGCTCCTGGCAACATCGGTCATCACAGCTCAGCCATCCTGGAGCTCCACAAACACCAGCGTGACCCACATTCAATTCTGGAGGACCAAAACCTCAACATCTACAGTCCTACATCCTTGCAGTATACTCTCTCTACCCCTCTACACACCCACACATACACACACACACACACACACCCCACACACACCCACACACCCACACACACTCCCACAAACACACCCACACACCCACACACACACACACACCCCACACACCCACACACACTCCCACAAACACACCCACACACCCACACACCCCACACACACCCCACACACACCCACACACCCACACACACTCCCACAAACACACCCACACACACCCACACACCCACACACACCCACACACACACACACACACCCCACACACACCCACACACCCACACACTCCCACAAACACACGCACACACTCCCACAAACACACCCACACACACCCACACACCCCCACACACCCACACACACACACCCACACACACACACACCCCACACACCCACACACACACACTCCCACAAACACACCCACACACACCCACACACCCACACACACCCACACACACACACCCACACACCCACACACACTCCCACAAACACACCCACACACCCACACACCCACACACACCCACACACACACACACCCACACACACACACACATAGACAAAA
Source organism: Symphalangus syndactylus (assembly GCF_028878055.3). Classification (NCBI taxonomy): domain Eukaryota; kingdom Metazoa; phylum Chordata; class Mammalia; order Primates; family Hylobatidae; genus Symphalangus; species Symphalangus syndactylus. Next base: position 69,197,425 of record NC_072445.2, on the reverse strand, counting down.
CATCCTCAGCAACATGGATCTTGCTTAATCTTTAATAAAATACAAGCTTCTTCCCATGCAGCCATAGAAAATAATGAAATCACGTCCTCTGCAGCAACATGGATGGAACTGGGGGCCATTACCCCAAGAAGCAGAAAATCAAATATCACATGTTCTCACTTATGAACGGGAGCTAAACAATGGGCACACGTGGACATAAAGATGGAAATAGTAGACATGGGAGACTCCAACAGCAGAGAGGATGAGAGGAGGGGGAGGGGCGAAAACGCCTATTGGGTACAATGTTCAATATTTGGGTGCTGGGTACATTGGAAGCCCAGTTCCCACCAGGACACAATAGACCCATGTAACAAACATGCATGTGTACCCCGGAATTTAAAATAATTTTTAAATGTTTAACCCTAATATAATCGTGAGGAAATAATTTAACAAATCCAGATGGTGGCACATTCTACAAGACAGCTGCTCTGGACTCTTCAAAAATATCAATAACATGAAAGACCAAAAAAAGCAGGGGCTCATTCTAATCGATTTAAACAAAACTTAAATAAGATGACAACTGAAGAAAAGCACATGCATGTCCCTAGACTCAGCCCATGAACAGAAGGTTGCAGCCAGGTAAGTCTGATTTTGAGGTATATTCAGTGGAAAAGACATACAAGAAAAGCACTTTCTGATCATCCCCCGCCCCCAGGTACGGCATGCACGGTGCGTGATGTGATGATTCTGTCGCTATAAAGGGTTACATTCATGGACTGAAAGAGCACATTTTTCCTTTGAACTAAGGAAAAGATCCTTGGGCGATGTTGAAGGCTGTGCGGAGTGTTTGTGAGGAGTGAGGCAATTCCCAGGGATTTTTCTTCCACAAACACACGACGGGGGTGAGAAAATCAGTCACAAAGTCAGGCTTCATGAGGCTGAGGAAGAACCTTTTCTCCTTTAGCGAATTTTCTGGAAGCCCTGCCGAGGCCACCCCCACCCCATGAATGCAGCCAATGCTTTTGGGAACCTGTGCTAATCTGTCGGGTTTGTGCATATCTCTTTGCCCAACCAAAGGGATCCCAGACCCTGCCACCTTTGTCCAGAAGAGCTGGCCTCGGAGGGACAGAGACTCTGAGCCCGCGTCCCAGGAAGAAGGTCACAGGTAGGAGCTTCGGGCCCCCTTGCCCTCCCCAGCAGCCCCACCCATTGGCAAAGGACCCAGGTCTCTTTCTCCAAGGGACAGGGGGGTCGGGACACAGAAAAGACAAGACTCTCCAGTGGGAAAGAAACGCATGTGAGGGGCTGGAGGGTTTCCTTCCTTCTTCTGGAGTTTTAGCAAAAATAAGATTCTGGGATGAGGATGTAGGACAAGGAAGTGCTCCCTGGCTTGACTGGTGTTCTTCTGCCCTCACTGGAATCTGCTTGGCAGCTGAGGGCGGTGACGTTCCTGTGGCTTCCATGGTGAATTCAGGTGTGTGTGTGTGTGTGTGTGTGTGTGTGTGTGATAAGCTGTTTTCATTTTACCATCCTAAAAAAAGAAAAAGACGAAGGCACAGAAAATGGCTGAGAAAGAAATTCCCGCAAGGGCACCCGGTTCCTAGCTCTCCTCCAGCCGCTTAGCTGGCCACCGGGACCCTTGGGTAGCCCAGGAGATAAATCTGCTTCCTCTCTCGGGCTCCCCTGTGGAGAGGTCGGCGGGGTGAGCCGCCATCTTTCCCTGTGAGTCCGAGTCTATCCGGGTGCAACGCAAATGCCGAGGAAGCTGCCGCGCCCGGAGTTGCCCCTGGAGAGAGACTGAACCTTCTGACGCGCAAATGCGCGCTCGGGCGCCTCATGGCTCGCACGATCCCAGTGGCCGGGAAACCAGGAGACTGTCAGTCAAGGATGGGCTGCAACAGAACACTGGCCTCACGACTGCGGCACCGAGAGAAAGCCCTGATTTCTCTTTCATTCCTCAAGGGCTAGAATTCTGTGGTCTAAAACCTGCCTCGTGGAAGCCCGTGGAACATTTGCCTGTGGAAGAGACGCGGTTGTGAGCGCTTATAGCACGGATGGAGCCGAGTGACCACAGCTGAGGGAAAACAATGAACTTTATGTTCTTCCAGAACAAACTACACGCTCCCCCCAGCTCATAAAGACTTTTTATATAACTGCAGTCAGGCAATACCCGGGCAGGGAGCGACTGCGCGGGATGCACATCCCTGGGCGGCTCTTGCCTCGGGCGGCCCCACCACGCCCCTCCCAGCACCCAGGGTGTCTCGGCCCTGCCCAGCCGGGACCCACCTCGCAGGCCCTTTTTCCCACCGGGATCCAGGTGCTGACTCGGGCCCTTCGGGGCCACGGGCCAAGGGAGGAGGGAGGGGCAGGCACCTCGCAATTGGAGCTGGTCTCTGGAGGAGCCCAGCCTGGCAGGGCGCTGGGTGAGACAGGCAGCTGGACACCAGCCGTGGTGGCGAGGAACAGTGTGGGCTGCAGCGCCCTCACCGTAACCGAAGGCGACGACCGAGGCAGGCTCAGGACTTAGAAATGAACATTCAAAATGTACAGCCTAAACACCCTCCTCCGAAAGCCCAGCCTGCTCTCTAGGCGTTCTATCCGCCGTGCTCCTCCTCCCTGCCCGTGCTGAAATGTCCTTCAGCCTCGGCGCCCCCCGCAAGCCCTCCCTGCTCTCCAGCCGTGCGCAGGCAGGCGACAGTCTCGCCCCACCTGTGTCTTGCGTGGCAACAAAGCAGAGGAGGAAAGGACGGGCCCAAGCTTGTCCGGGCGGTGGGGGCCTGGTCAGGCAGACACAACAGCGCGCAGTCCTAGCTGCTTTATTGAGGATACTGTGTTGAATAAACCAATGACTAAGAGAGACGAAGGTGAGCTTTCTGTAATTCCCAGGAGTCGTCGGAGACAGTTACAAACATTTTGTTTTATCAGTTCATTTCACCCATCATGCCCCCTCATGGGAACCACAATTGAGGTCTCTCCACAGGCTGTATTTTTAGGTGACACACCCACATCTAAGGCCGCCAGCAGACTGGGGATGGTCGGAAAATATCTGCCAGCAGACTAGGGATCCCGATCAGCCCAGGGCTGCTCCTCAGGACGGTCGTGGGGCCGTGCACACCAGCCAGGGTGGGCGGCTGTTCCTGGGCCCCAGCGGGCGCCTGCCTTCCCTACAGCAGGTCCCGGCACCCCGGGTCTACTTCCAGTTCAGAAGCGCAGCACTGAACAGGGTGAGGTGGCCATGGCGCCTTCCTCTCTCGGTGAGAATCTGGACCCTGGGGGCCACGTGCCTCACACAGACTCTCCAGCAGCGGCCTGGGTGTGGATCGCTTTAGGAAACTCAGCTCCTAGCTCCCTAGCTTCTGCACACACTCTTCCCTGAAATCACTGGGCCTGAGACTGCTCCTCGGGGCTCTCCTTTCCACCTCCCTCCGCGAGTGCCAGCCTGAACTTTGCAAACCACAGGGGCTTGCCCCTCCCCTGGCCCTCCTCCGCCTTCCCACCCTCTTCTCTCCCTGCCCCCACTACCCAAGTTTACCGTGGAGCACCAAAAGAACAGCTTGGTTTAGGGGGTCTTCTTTGAGGAGGGGCAACAACGGGTTCAAAATTAATTTTGGAGATAATGTGAGCCACGCTGGCCAAGCACAGCCCTCAGCTCTGTCAGCAGAGCCGTGTGCAGCACACACATTTTCAGCTTTTCTGGGCCTCCGTTGCCTCTGGGTACATTTGGATTTGGAGCTGGAGAGAACCAAGCACAAAGCAAGGAAAACGAAGTTCATCGAGGGCTTTTTGGCCCGCCGTAGGGGAACAGGCCCACCAAAACACACCCCAGTTTCCCACTGTGACATTCAGCTGCTCTCTCTCGCTCATGAGCTGGAGTCACGCTATGGACCCAGCAATAAAGCCCATGCGGTGTATTTCCACTCCAAATCTGGTGGGAAGGCTCTTGGCTTGCAAATGCTTAGTCCTAAGGCTCAAAGACTTCACCTGGCAAACACATCTCACCACCTCGCTGGTGTGAAACCGCCTGGGCTTTCACACCAGCAGAGGCGAGGCATCTAAGTGCGCTTCTCCGGTGTTGCCACTAGATGGCAGCAGAGCTCCATCACAGTCCCTGCCCACTGGCGCCTTAACTCAGACTGGATTCCTGCCGGGGAAACGAAAAACAAAAGGAGGGGAGGGGGCGGGGGTGGGAAATAATTTCTGTCAATACATTCTTATGAAGTTGAGAAATAACTAAAGCCACCGGTTCCAGCCTTGAAAACCAAGGCCCATTGGTAGTGGGTTATCAGAACTTACTAACTTTAGAGTCACTGAAGTTGGTATACAATGCCCCACTGTTAAATTGGTAAATAATCCAAACAAACAAACACAACAACCAAGGCCCAGTTCTAGTTCATTTGGAATCATAAGACAACACAATGCATTAAACCCATAGCAACTAAATTTGCAACAAATAAGTACAAAAGATGGAAGCTTTCTTTAATTTGTAGCCCCAAATAAAATGCCACTGATTGCATCCAGCACATCTGAAACAGGCTAGTAAATGATGGATTTTTAAAAGCAATTTCTTTTCCGTAGATGCTGATGGACAAGAAAGCTCATCTTGGCTGGAGTTGAACACGGGGAACTTCTTGGTTCCTCTCACTCTTTCCTATTCTCAGAGCCTCTCTTCCGTTTAAGACAGACATCACCTAAGATCCCAGCCTCCTCCTCCCCCGTTACAGTGTGCAGAGTGAAGTTCCAACAGTCGACTTGCCAAGAGACAAGGCTTCATGAAAATTCTCCCCCTGGAAAAGCCAGAGTCATTTGCCCTGGAGGCTCACAGGGACACACACACACACACACACACACACACACACAACCAGCCCAGAAAAAACAAGAATGGCCCTCAGCCCTCCTTGCCAGCCCCCTCCCCCCAGCTCCAGTTCTGGCCCCTTCCCTGCCTCTACACCTCCCCACGATAAGCCCCAGAGATAAGATTATGGCAAGTGACAAGGGAGATCCACACTCCCGAAGCCTGTGCCCGTAACTACGCCCCCATCCTCATGTCAATTCTCAGTGCCTTCATTTTGTGAATCAGCAAATGTTATATAAATGATTTACCATTTTAAAGGTGTGATAACATCAGACCAGAGGGAGATAAGGGGCTTTGTGTGACACTCGAAGCCACGGTGTTGGGAGTGACTTGAGGATTTCCTTCTCTGCCTTCCCAGGGCTTAATGCCCCTTGTTTATCTCTTCCTCTCACCAAATTACTTCGGGCCATTTACACGTCTCCTTCCCCCACCAGCTCAGCTTCCTTCTCTTCCCACGCCTTCTGTGAGGCTCTCTGCCTGTCCCACCGCTGGTCCCATGCTTATTGGTGGGGATTTCTCAGAGGCTTCTCTGGATGTGTTCTGAGCTCTCAAATGGCAAACAGTGTTTTTCCAAATTCTATTTTCCCACTGTGTAATTTAAGAACCTACACAATCATACAAGCATCATCCCCTGACCTTGGCCATCATTTTTATTTTGCATTTTCTTTAACATTCTCCATCCAAATGAATCCATCTGCAGCTCGCCATTCCAGGCTTTGCAAAGTCCTCATTCTTCTTTTTTTGTGTGATTTCATTAAGTTGATGTTTTTAGTAGTGGACATCTAGTTGGCTTAAAATATTTCACTATTGAAAGCCTCACTTGTGTTTAACATCTAACTCACACTGGAGTAAACTAGTATGTTATGCATGTTAGTCATTTATATATATTTACAAATCTAAATATCTATTGCAACATATAAAGGATGACTTTTCCTAGACTTCATAGCTCCCTTTGTTTCAAACTATGACGCAATTTTTTTCTGAAGCTCGTTGAGACGGTTTATACACAAACTATGATGGGTGAGAGGCGCAGGCAGGTGCTCTGAGGGGAGACTTCCTTGGCCCTGCAGGCATCTGAGCCTCTCCCAGCCATGCTGCCCGCCTCCGTCTGCAGCTTCTTTCCTTAGCAGAGTCAGATTCGAACACACGGCTCCCGGCAGCATGGGGGCCCTTCAACTCTAGCGACAGAACCGTAACTTCAGAGCCCTACCTACCACACTCACTTCCGGTTTATCCTCGTGTTTTAATTTCCTGTATTTACACAGTTTTTCTCAAAGCCATTCCAAAGGTTCTCCATTGAATCATCTCATTAAAACCCCTTAAAAGACAGCTCAAACGTTTAAGTTATAAGAGAGAGATATGATTCATTCCTTTGAGAAAAAATAAACTGAGGCACAGCTAAGCCCGTCGTGCCCCTGGGCCTGATTGGCGGGCAGGGCCTTGCCATGCCTGGTCTAACCTGTAGCTGCTGGTGACCAGGCTGTGTCCCCCGGACCTCCTCGGCCTTCAATGGAAGAAAGTCAGATTTCTCAGTCAGATTTTGCTTGGAGAGCCCAACTATTTCGTTCCATTGAAATAATTGGAGAAGTTCTTTTTTCCACAGGCATCCTGCCTGCACTTCATCATGTGTATTATTTTGGATTTGCTTCAAAAAGAAAAATGGCCTTTCATGGCGTATACAGAATGTGGGCAGAAATTGGACCGGGCAGACACAGAGCTCCACACAGAGATGGAAAATATTCAGGGTGAACACCCACACTCGACACCCACGCTCCCGCAGAGAAGCGAGCCCCAGCGCTGGCCCCACACCTGAGTGCCTCCTCCGCCGGAGACGCGCCAGCGGCCAGGCAGCCTCTGCTCCCCGGGCCGGCCTCCGCACGTGCTTTATCCGCCCCTGGGTGGCTGCGATAGGAAGGTCCAGAAGTTTCCTGCCCGTGTGCGCTAAAGCGCTCCGTGTGCCTGCGCCCCGGGACCCACCTGCGGAGGCCTGGAGAGGCCCTGCCAGCCCAGTCTCCTCTGCACCTGAGGAAAGGAAGTGGCTGCCCCTAGAACGGAGGAGCTGGCTGAGAAGCTCGAATCCTGGGACCCCCCCCGCCCCCCCCAAGTTCTGGATGCCAGTGGGTGCCAGTTTCCCCTGCTGTCTTCACCAGAGGGGCCTTCTCTACGCCACCTCCTCCCTCTGTCCCTTCCCTTCCCCAGGGCCCAGTGTCTCTAAGGAAGGAAACGATTACGTCAAAGCAACCAGCACTGAAGTTTCAGAGAGGTCCTGTATCTTTTAAAACAGAAAAGACAGAAAAAAGAGGAGGCGTCTCACCCTGCAGTCAAAAGGACCGCAATCCAGCCAGCAGACGCCAAGGGACGCTCTGTGCACGGCCATCCCGGGGGTTTCAGCAGCATCACCAACCAGGGGAAGGGGAGCTTCCCTGCGACGTCTCTCCCTGTCCCTGTCACACAGTGTGCTCCCTATGGTCATCAATGAGCCCTTCCAAATATGAGGGAATTTACACCAGAGTCCTCGTGCTTCCTTAGAGAAGGTCGTCGCAGTACAAGGCCCATCACACTCTTCACAGTTCTGGACTCTGTTTCATCTCTTTTCTGAAGCCACCCCCATTCCGTCTTCTATCCCTCCACATCCACCTAATGTCACACTTCAAAAATAATGCATAGTTAACAGCCAGCAATTGGGCACCTGGGGGAGGATGAATTGAGGCCATCCAGGGACACACCAGAGTGAACTCCTCAAAATTCCAGAGACTCTTCCTAAGAGAAAGAAATCATGCATCCATCATTTTCTTTTTGTCCCAAATGTAGACACAACATTTGTTTGCCTGGTGGATAAAACTGAAAGTTACCCTAATATTGGAAACCCAGATCTGGGCATATCAGAGAAATTTGTTTTTAAAGACATCGCTAAGGACTTTGAACCCAGCACTTGACCTGTATTTCATATTACTCTGACCTAGTCGGGGATGCCTTCTGGGTTCTAAATACTTAATTGGAAAATGTCTGGCACAGCCAGAAAATAAAGCCCAACTCTCCTTTTACGAGATTTACAGCAGACTGTCAACACCATCTGATAATTGAATCTCCTTGAAATCGGCAGAGCTATAGAGATATCATCAGGCCAGCTGATGTACAAACCAGCAAGAAGAAGAAAAAGAATTAGAAAAACTGATTTTACTCCATTTAATGCTTAATCAAGGGAAATGCAAAATTTGCCCAACTAAGGAGAAAGAGAAATATAAGGTATAGTTTTCTCAAGCTTTGTTTAGAAGCAAAAGGATCCCTCCACTACATTCCAGCCTGGGTCACAGAGTAAGACTCTCTCTCTCTCTCTCTCTCCCTCTCTCTCCCTCTCTCTCTCTCTCTATACACACACACACATATATATTTCCATATATATATGGAAATATTATTGTCATGCATTAGCTCTTTTAAAATATCCAAAGATAACATGAAATGAACAAAGCAGGAGGACCTGGGTGAGTCTGAGCCCATTCCAGAAAAAAGTTGGCAGCAGTAAGAGTGGTGTTTACTAGAAAATTAACCTACTTCCAGCAGACAGTAGACAATGTGACTGATATTAAACAAAATGCGTGGATGTGTTTGCCTTGATGTTGGAAGGGTGGAGCTGCATCTGTTTTCCTATTATGTAAAACCCCTGCCCCGCTCCTGCCAAAACATTCTCCCAGTGACACGTCTGCCCGCCTCTGGATGCGTTCCTTACTAAAACAAATACGCCTAACACAGCATCTTTGATAGCAAACGCTCACAAAGGCAAACAATGAAAACTCCTAGGGTGCGTTTCTTAGGATGGCACCGGGCGCCATGCAGAATTGCCACACACAAAAGCAAAACAGTGCTGCTGGCTGACTGGGCCAGGCCCCAGATGTCAGCAACTTTTAGTAACTTGCTCTTTCTCGGCGAATAACTAATTTCCTCCGCTCTGGGCATCCCGCAGTCCCTCCCTAAGAAGTCACCCTGTGTGTAGATGTTGTCTCTTTGAGGAGAGTGATAACTACTCAAGCAAACCATTCTTATAAGCGCACACTTATTTACTCTCACGAATGAAAGGAGAGTGTCTCGTGGAAGTAAGATACTGGGACCCTATAAAAGTGCAATTCGACCTTATCTAATCTGCTGCGTGTTTCATCACAGGGATATGCAATCATGGAAGCCTTTGTGCCACAGGAAGAGGGAAAGGCTCTCACACACGGGCGAGGTGGCGGGGGTCTGTGACCTGGCCCGGACTTTGTGCGGAGCTCTCAGTGAGGACTTCGCGGTCCTGGGGCCAGTAGGTGAGAAAATGATGGATGGGCCGGGTGGGCGACGGCAGGAACGGCCTGGAGAGGGCTTCCTCCTACCATCTGCTCAGGAAGGACGTCAGCGCCAGACTAAACACAGGCCGGCGCGGCTGCAGTGTGCGAGCTTGTGCGCCCGCCGCCGGCCTTTAAAAGCACCTTCCTGCGCGCGAGGGGGAGACACTGGGAGACCAGGCGCCCCGACCCATCGGCTGGTCTTAAGGAGAAGCAGGGCCGCCCCAGACTGTCGCCGCGGCTGGCAGAGCCGGGCGCTCCCCGGGGAGTCTGGGCCGCGGTGCCCCGTGCCCCACTCCACCAGGACTGGGCTTCCCCAGCTCTTCCAGGGAAGAGGGCACAGAGAAGCGCCTGGGCACCCCTGTGGCGGGCCGGACCCCGGGAAAGTAGAACCCCTGCTGCCCCGCGCACCCTTTGGTGGCCAAACACCTCCGGAGCCTGAGGTCTTGGGCCTCCTGTGGCTCTGCGTCCTGGGTTCTCTTTGCCCCCCCAAGGTTGGTCTTTGGGTCAATCGTCCAGACCCAAGCCAAGCTTGTGTTGGGCAAGGGAGGAATTCCTGGAGAAGGAAAAAGCCCCTGCCAGCCTCCGCCCTTCATTCATCTTCCCTGCCACCCACTCTCTCCTTTTCCCTGCTCCTACCCCAACCCTGACCCTCAAGGCCCACCTGGCCAAAGACAACAGCTGCGTTAGTCGCTAGGCCTTGGTGGGACTGAAGGCGGAGGTGTCTGGGCCTTTGCTGGGGCAAGGCCGCGGTAGACTGCAAGTCCTGGGTAGAAACCCTCCTCTCTTCTGAGAGCCTCAGTTTCCCTCTCTATGATTCCAAGGGCTTGACTTTGGTGACTTCTGGACAGCCCCGGCATGGTGTCCTGGAGGTGAGCTACAACCTGAAACCCACCTCCTGCTGCCCATCCCTCCTCCAGCGTCCTCTGGCTGACATCTGCCATGGGTCCGAGAGGAAGTGCTCCTGCTTCCTCAGTGTCCTGAGGCTCCTGGCCTGCCGGCCTGCCTGCCCATCTGTCTGGAGCTGTGGGTAAGAGCCGGCCCACCATTGAGGCAAGGGCAGAAAAGAGCCTCTCTGCTTTATTTGCTGTGTTTTCTGGAGAATCTTCCTTGGGGAAACTAAATGAAGGGAAAAGCAGGAGAGGAGCCACCAGATAGCATCCAAGAGGAGAGAAAAATGCATTCACCAGCAGGTCCTTTATTCGTTTATACAGAATGTCTGTGTCCAAATATATACCCTTTTTCTGTGCATGCACTTATACCAGTTTCTCCTCATGGCACTGGTGTGAGCATCTCTAGAAGAGTATAGAAGTGTGCAGATAAACCAGACCAGTGCAAGTCAGTATGTGTACACATATATAATAGATTCAAGGGTTGCTGTGGGTAAACATCCTTCCCATAATAATTAGTATTTAGCTTCGTGGATGTCTGCAAAGGGTGTTCTGTTATACACCCAGCTGCTACAAGAAAGCCAAACAGGGAGCAGGCCTCTCTATGTGTTTGTTGATTACACGGATTAGTAAACGTATCATTGATCTGAAATGCACATTTTTTTTTTTACATTTTAGCAACTGAAACAGAGATGAGATTTACCACTGATGATATTTAATAATTTAGTTTTTTCCCCTCTTAGTGGCTCATAAGCACTGTACCTTATCATAAATGGCGTCTTAGGTCCAGTGAGCCTGTGCAGAGCAATTGCGAGGGCTGTGTAATCTTGGGAAAGCTCTTTCTTTCCTTTAAGCTCAGTTTCCTCATGTATAAGATGTAGATCATAATATCCATATCAGCGTCCTTGTGAGGATTAGGTGAAAGGAGTATTTAAAGCACACAGCAGGATGACCGCATACTAAGTGTTCTGTGCATCCTACCAGTCTTTATAATTGTGGTTATTAGTGTCCGTGTTTAAGATTGGAGAAACATGGAATAAATTGCCTCTCATTAGCGTGCACACTCTGCCCCAAACCCCTTTTTTTGTGGGGGGTTTTGTAATTCCCCCCACATCCCCTAACTCACATCTAGTGAGTGGGGAGATTTTCTAATTCCCACTGAGGTCCTTGTGACCCCAAGCCAAAGCGGACCTTTAGTAAATGTAAATTCTGCATTTCTCTGCTGCCTTCATTTATAGTCAACCCAGTTGGACTAAAAAAGAACTATCCGGGCAACCATAACTAAACACTACAGAGCAAGTGCCTCCTTTCCTTGCATGCATTTATTTCTGTGGAAATTCGCCTATTTGCTACAGTTTGTCTTTTCTTGTTTCTTCACTTCCAAACTAAACAGCGCTAATCCGAACGCATACCTCTGTGTGTGCCAACGTTTAGCCTGTGTCTGTGTCTGCTGCGTATGTAAATACGGGCAAGCCTCTCTGTGGGCAAAGCCATGGGTGTGCATGGTCCTTGTTCCCATAGGTGATTTCGGGGTGTGTAATTGCACGTGGGGGTGTGAGACCTCGCCAGCACCGCCACTCACTGGTCCTGTTCTCGAAACCGGTTCTTTGGAGGCTCAGTTTTTGGTAATTAAGACTAAGGAGTGTTTAAAAAACAGAAGTACATTTTCCTGGAAACCAGCAGTCTTTATTTGCAACTTTTATTGGCAAACCTGGCTGCCAGTAAATACATTCCTTGGCATCTCCCACAATGTAATTCACTTGATGGAGCGGCCTTGCTTTTTCTGTAACGTGTACATCAATTAAAAGGGCCGCCTGGAAGGAATGCGTAGTGGTGGCTGAAAGCCCCAGTCTCAGGTCACCTCCCTCCTCTCCAGGAACAAAAGCGTCCGTGGTCTGTGCCTGGAAGTCTGAGATGGTCTTCCCGATGGGGCTATTCCCGCCTGAACCCTGAGGGATGAGAGTTGCAGCCTAGAAAACCAGGTGCCAGGCCCTGCGGGGTCCTACGCCGGCGGCGTGATCTTCCCCAAGCCTCCTCCTCTAGAGACGGGTTCCCAGGGGACGCTGTGGCGGGACAGGCTGAGCCGGCCCTTGGAGCCCGGCGCGGGCAGAGGCGCCGCGGAGACAACGCCTCCGACGGCAGGGGGCGCTCGTAGCACGCGCAGTGCCCGGTGCGGGCGCCCAGGACGGCTGCCGGGCCCCGGGTTCCCGAGGCGCGGGACATGCCAGGGTCTGGTCCCCTAGCCTGAGAGCCCCAGCCTGGGTCGGCCAAGTGGCCCCCGGGCTTCCACATCGTCCCTTTTTCTGCTTATGCTCGCGGGGAAGCGGCGGGAAGCCTGTGGAGGGCGGCCTGGGAAGGTCACCAGTGCACGCTTCCAGGCGCCGACCCACTCGCGAGGACCAGCAGTTCCCGGAGGCGTCGGCCCTCAGGTCCTCAGGGGAGGCCAGCTGCACCGAGCCAGGTGTCTGCCTTGTCCCTGTCCTGAGAGGTGCAAACACCGGCCCCGGCCCAGGCCCCCGGGGCTGCCGCCTAGAAGGTTCAGAGCTGGGGGCCGACCGCGCCTTACCCGCAGCAGGCCCGGCGGTGCGTCCGCGTGGTGCCACTCCCCGGCCGGGGTGAGGGACGTCGGAAGGAAGGTCCCAGGGCGCAGGGTTCCGCGAAGGTAGCCCTCGGAAGGAAGGCTGGCTGCAGCCCCGGCGCCTGGGTCCGCTGCGGCGCGGGGCCGGAGACCCGGGAACAGCCAGCCACCTGCAAGGTTGCAGCCCACCTCACCACGCCGGCGGCTCCGGAACTGTCTGTGGGTCTGTCTCACCGAGCAAAGCCTTTCTTCCGACACCCATAGCCAAGGCGCGTCCGTGCAGGGGCACACGCCTTCCGCTCCAGCCCCAGGAAGGCGCCTTCGCCCTGCAGTCCTCCGACGGCCGGCTCCCGCCGCACCCCGCACCTCGCACCCTGGCTCCGGCAGACTCTAGGGCCTGGGAACTCGCCCACCCTGCGCGGCGCGCCCCCCACATGAGCCGAGGTTGGGAGGCTGCGGGGCCTCTGTCCTCCCAGGCCGTGGATGGAGTGCGGCGGCCGCTCTGAGTCCGCTGGGGACCTGGATGGAGAGAAACTGGGGCTCGTTCGTGCACACACGCACCATTTGTTCTTTCCGATCATCTATCCCTTTACAAATTTTATTTTTATTCTGGATTGTTAATACAAGACGACAGTTTGCATCTCCATTTACCTCTGCCTGAACACAGGGAGCCCTAAGTCTTTTGAAGCCGGGCACCAAAGTTAAAGATTCACTTCCCGCATTCTCTATGGTCCCCTCTTGCAGCTTAGCTCGGCTCTGAGTCCCTTCGAGGCGGGGGCTTTCCTGCAAAGGGGCGACAGGTGGGCCATCCCGAAGCGGGAACGAGCAGGTGTTGGCTGGCTTTCTCCTGGGTGAGTAATTAGGGGAACCGCCCCTCTAGGGGAGTTAGGAGGTGACATTAAATTATCCCGTCACACAAACTTCCCGTGGAGGTCTGCCCCTAGGAGGGCAACTATCGGATTAATCCAACCATGTAGACAGGCAATATGGATCACTTTGTCTTTAAAACAATCGAAAACCAAACGCTCTTTTCGTTGATTGTAGAAATTTTTCTACTAAGGAGGGGGCTGAATTGGAGGGACTGTGCTAACAAACCCTCTACTTGAAAATCCCCCAGCTAAGGGGTAGCTGCCCAAGGTCGCGGCCACTCAGATGTTCGGTCCCCACTCCTTCCTCCGCTGAAAAGTCGCACCGATGACTAACGTTGCCTGCTGGCCTGGTGGTTTGAAAACGAATGCCGGGCATTGATACAAGGATATCCTCCCCTACCCCTGGGCTTCTGGTCTAAGCAAAGGAGGACGAATGGAGAACTAAGACAATTATCTAAGTAATCTAAATAGCTCAAAGCCACCCCCAAGCGGACCTTGCTCCAGTGGTCTGTGATGGCAGCCTAGTGGGCAGTTTTCTAGTGGCCCTCTGGGGTTAATTGCCTTAATCTTCCACTTTGTCTCCCCCAGCAAAGGGAAAGATGCTAAAGCAGCTGTGGACTTGCAGACTCCCTCCTGTGTGTGCAGAGCCCCCAGGAATCACTGCCCCACTGGAGCAGGAGAAGCGCCTTCCCTCATGCCCTAAGCCTGCCTTTTCTGCTGTCCCCAGCTCCTGGGCCAGGTGGAGCCCCCCCGAAGCTGGTTTCTACCTGCCCTCGCCTCCCCACTGCAGCCCACAGGTCGGCTTTCAGGGCTGAACCCAGAGCCCAGGGGATGGAGACGCCAGAAAGCGGGGAGGTAAGGGAGAGGGCGTCTAGGCACACCACAGAGGTGACTGGGCTGTGACGGGGACAATCCGCACAACACGAGCTAAGCTCACACCCCTAGGGAGTGATTTTTCTGGACTGCCCCCATCCCAATCTCCACTCCCTCTGCTTTACTTGAAAAAGAAAAAGAAAGAGAGCTCCTTCTGGCTCCTGGTGACCCATATTTAGGACACCATCCCATCCCCCAGCACACACATTCCTACAGTGTCACCTGGTCCCCAATCCGAGCATTTCCTGGAGTGCTCGCCACATTCCCCTTCCTGGTGCTTTTCTATGGTGGGGCCAGGGGAGGCCTTGTTTCGAACATCGCTGTGACGTCACTCCCCCTCCTCCGAGCTAAGCACCCCTCGGTGGGCCCTGGGAATTATTGCTCGGCCTGCTGGGGAGGGGCGGAGTGTGGGCCCAGGGAGGGTTCCACCAAACCTCCATTACCGCTGTCGCCTGCGGGGCCTTCAGGCTGCAAGTACGTGAGGTGTCAGAAAAGAAGCAAAAGGGTTCCTGTGGGGGCTCTTCTGCCAAATGAGTCAAGAGATGTGCGGAAGAGGATGACTGAAGTACCCCGTGGAGTAGCAGAAAGGGGCATCAAAAACTGTAACCTGAAAATAAAAACTTTAACCTGTTCCCCAAAAGACTTCACGCCTGCGTCTTAATGTTCAAAGCACACCACTAACAACAAAAATGAAATAAGAAAAGTGCTTGAAATACAATCAAGCCGCTTACTGGAGGCTTGCTTCCGAGTAAGTTTATAAAACCCAAATGCAAATATCTTTTCCTGGCGAATATCCAGAGATAAACCAGTGGAAAGTTGATCTTGATAAAACTACATCCCTCCATTTTTTTTCGCATGCCAGATACTAATTTCATAACGGCAACTTTTATACCCAAAACGGAGAGCTGAGAACACCGCTGCAGTTCGATTTGCAATTTACATAACAAGCTGTTTACACTTCACTGGGCCGATGGAGGGAGGAGGCAGAGAAGAGCAGGAGGCGACAGGCTGGTGGGGGAGGGGGCAGCGGGGCACAATTGCCTGTTGCAAAACTCGGGGCCGAAGGCGTTTCCCGCATTCGGAAAACAAAGCATCCGTAATCGCTGCGTTCATCTCCGCGCACCGCTAGCAGCGTTAAAGGCAGCTTAAAGACCGAATTCACCACTCGCTGAGGTGTTCAGGGAGACCACTGAAGTCTCCTCCAGGCTGAAGCCAGAGCACTCCTTAAAGCCTGGACCAGGGGGGCTGATAAGACCTTCAGGGTGCCGGGCTGGGGGCTGAACACGAATTAAGTGTTCAAGTCGTGGGGCTTCACCACCACCCTCGCCTCTGTCTAGTGTCCCTGGCACCCAGCAAGTACTGAGCCTCCTGTTGGTGCTTCTCCAACCCACCAGTGACTTGGCCCGCAAACCACCTGGAAAAGCAGTCTCCAGACCCCGGCGCACAGCAGGCCAGGAGGCAGCTGCCCCGGGATTCAGAGCAACCTCGGGGCAACCCTCCCTCCTCCAAAGGCTAGTTCTAGAAGTGGCAGGTCCTCTTTCCTTCGATGTCAATGTCCATTATGAAACAGTAATTTTTAAACGTTCAGGTGACACGGAGATGCGCCTGCTACACGTCAGCGTCCTTCACATGTAACAACCGAAGCTGCAATTTGAATTTTCCTGCCCACGTGAGGAAGCCGGGATTGGAACCGGGGAGACCAAAGGGGTCCCGAACATGTCCTTGGAGTTAATACATGGTCGGAAATCAGGGGCAGCGGAGCTGTTAAATGCGTCACGCACGCCTCTTCGCAGTCTCCTGAACTCGCCACTTCCCCCAGCTTCTAGTGAACGACTTGGGATTCAGCCTCCGGGAGGGTCTCTCCTCAAATCGCTAAAACGCAGAATCGCCGTGCCGGGGGAGGGAGGCCTGGCTCTTCCCTGCTCCTTCGTTTCTTTCCCTCATTGCTCTTCTTCCTGTCCCATTCCAACCACCCAGCGACGGCAAATCTCAGGCGTGTGCACAACGAGCGGGGGCCCTTCTGTGCGTATCCCCCCAGAATCCTTGAACCGCCCTCTAGGTGCGATCCTGCACATTCCCCCAGACACACCCGTTATCTCTGCGAGCCGGCAGCCCCGCGCATGTGGAGATGGAGACTGGCCCGGGGAAGCGTTAAGCTCTTAGACATATTTATTTGCTTCTTGTCATCACACCTGCTAATGTCGCCGAGCCCGCAGCCTGACCCCTCATCTCAGCCGAAACGCGCCTGATGGGATCAGAGGGGGAGGCGACGCGGCGAGCCGGTGGGACCCTCGTGGGCGAGCACGGGAGCGCGGGGAAGCAGCTGGGCTCCGGCAGCCCTTGCCGCCCGCACCCTCAGGCCGCCAAGGGCCGGCCCCCCGGGGAGGGGGGCGAGAAGCAGGGCGGCCCGCAGCCGGGCAGGCTCATCCTTCGCGGGTGAACGGCCGTCGGAAACTCCCAGCAGGGCCCCGCACCCCTTGCCTTAATTTCGACTGGGGAGGGGTCATGGAGGGGGGCCAGATGGGCGACGAACCTTCTTCCCCACCGCGAACAGGGCCTGGCTGTGACTGAGCCCTCAAAATCATGTCTTTTGTAGCCGAGTTCAGGACAGGAGAACCTCCAAGTGGAGAAAAGCCGGAGACGTCAGTGACCGGAGTGAGACTGGCGTTGGAGAAGGGAGGGAAGGGGCTGCGGGAGAGGAGAGGCGGCGGGGAGGAGAGGCCGGGGCAACCCCAGCGCTGGCGTCGGCGGGGCTGGCGAAGGAATGAGAGCGAGCCAGCACGAGGCGGGGCGGAGACGCCAGGGCCACTCGGGAGCCGTGGACGGAGGAAGGGTCTGCACGGGGCCCGGGAGTACCCACGAAGTCTGCGCGAACAGCGGGCGTGGGTCCGGAGGGCCCGGGGTGGGAGGTCTGCCGGGCGCCGGCGGCAGGCAGGTGGACTGCGGGGGGCGAACCGACGGCGGGCCGGTCGCCGGCGCAGGGCCGGGGCCCGGGCCAGGGCGCCCGGCGCGCGTGTGGTCAGCCCCGCGGTCCTCCGGCCTCCGGGAGCGGGCCGGCAGGGCTCGGCCTCCGGCTCATTCAGAGGCGGTTCTCACCTCCCATTGGCTGTTGCCGCTGGCGGGGCGGGGCTCCGCTGCCCGGAAAAAAGTGTAACTGCGTAAAAAAGTCCTCGCCTGGGTGACGGATGCTCAAAAGTTCAGAAGTTTTCCCAATGCTTCCTTAAGCGGCTGGCGCGCGAGAGACCGAGAAAAGGTGACGCGGGGCCCGGGCAGGCGGCCGGCGCGCGCCCCCCCCCCCGCCCGCCCTGGTTATTTGGCCGCCTTCGGCAGCTCAGGGCAGAGTCTCCTGGAAGGCGCAGGCAGTGTGGCGAGAAGGGCGCCTGCTTGTTCTTTCTTTTTGTCTGCTTTCCCCGGTTTGCGCCTGGAAGCTGCGCCGCGAGTTCCTGCAAGGCGGTCTGCCGCGGCCGGGCCCGGCCTTCTCCCCTCGCAGCGACCCCGCCTCGCGGCCGCGCGGGCCCCGAGGTAGCCGGAGGCGCCAGCCCCAGCGAGCGCCGGGAGAGGCGGCAGCGCAGCCGGACGCACAGCGCAGCGGGCCGGCACCAGCTCGGCCGGGCCCGGACTCGGACTCGGCAGCCGGCGCGGCGCGGCCCGGCCCGAGCGAGGGTGGGGGGCGGCGGGCGGCGCGGGGCGGCGGCGAGCGGGGGCCATGCAGGCGCGCTACTCCGTGTCCAGCCCCAACTCCCTGGGAGTGGTGCCCTACCTCGGCGGCGAGCAGAGCTACTACCGCGCGGCGGCCGCGGCGGCCGGGGGCGGCTACACCGCCATGCCGGCCCCCATGAGCGTGTACTCGCACCCTGCGCACGCCGAGCAGTACCCGGGCGGCATGGCCCGCGCCTACGGGCCCTACACGCCACAGCCGCAGCCCAAGGACATGGTGAAGCCGCCCTATAGCTACATCGCGCTCATCACCATGGCCATCCAGAACGCCCCGGACAAGAAGATCACCCTGAACGGCATCTACCAGTTTATCATGGACCGCTTCCCCTTCTACCGGGACAACAAGCAGGGCTGGCAGAACAGCATCCGCCACAACCTCTCGCTCAACGAGTGCTTCGTCAAGGTGCCGCGCGACGACAAGAAGCCGGGCAAGGGCAGCTACTGGACGCTGGACCCGGACTCCTACAACATGTTCGAGAACGGCAGCTTCCTGCGGCGGCGGCGGCGCTTCAAGAAGAAGGACGCGGTGAAGGACAAGGAGGAGAAGGACAGGCTGCACCTCAAGGAGCCGCCCCCGCCCGGCCGCCAGCCCCCGCCCGCGCCGCCCGAGCAGGCCGACGGCAACGCGCCCGGCCCGCAGCCGCCGCCCGTGCGCATCCAGGACATCAAGACCGAGAACGGTACGTGCCCCTCGCCGCCCCAGCCCCTGTCCCCGGCCGCCGCCCTGGGCAGCGGCAGCGCCGCCGCGGTGCCCAAGATCGAGAGCCCCGACAGCAGCAGCAGCAGCCTGTCCAGCGGGAGCAGTCCCCGGGGCAGCCTGCCGTCGGCGCGGCCGCTCAGCCTGGACGGTGCGGATTCCGCGCCGCCGCCGCCGCCCGCGCCCTCCGCCCCGCCGCCGCACCATAGCCAGGGCTTCAGCGTGGACAACATCATGACGTCGCTGCGGGGGTCGCCGCAGGGCGCGGCCGCGGAGCTCAGCTCCGGCCTTCTGGCCTCGGCGGCCGCTTCCTCGCGCGCAGGGATCGCACCCCCGCTGGCGCTCGGCGCCTACTCGCCCGGCCAGAGCTCCCTCTACAGCTCCCCCTGCAGCCAGAGCTCCAGCGCGGGCAGCTCGGGCGGCGGCGGCGGCGGCGGCGCGGGGGGCGCGGGCGGCGCCGGGACCTACCACTGCAACCTGCAGGCCATGAGCCTGTACGCGGCCGGCGAGCGCGGGGGCCACTTGCAGGGCGCGCCCGGGGGTGCGGGCGGCTCGGCCGTGGACGACCCCCTGCCCGACTACTCTCTGCCTCCGGTCACCAGCAGCAGCTCGTCGTCCCTGAGTCACGGCGGCGGCGGCGGCGGCGGGGGAGGCCAGGAGGCCGGCCACCACCCTGCGGCCCACCCAGGCCGCCTCACCTCGTGGTACCTGAACCAGGCGGGCGGAGACCTGGGTCACTTGGCGAGCGCGGCGGCGGCGGCAGCGGCCGCAGGTTACCCGGGCCAGCAGCAGAACTTCCACTCGGTGCGGGAGATGTTCGAGTCACAGAGGATCGGCTTGAACAACTCTCCAGTGAACGGGAATAGTAGCTGTCAAATGGCCTTCCCTTCCAGCCAGTCTCTGTACCGCACGTCCGGAGCTTTCGTCTACGACTGTAGCAAGTTTTGACACCCCCTCAAAGCCGAACTGAACCGAACCCCAAAGCAGGAAAAGCTAAAGGAACCCATCAAGGCAAAATCGAAACTAAAAAAAAAAAAATCCAATTAAAAAAAAAAACCTTGAGAATATTCACCACACCAGCGAACAGAATATCCCTTCAAAAATTCAGCTCACCAGCACCAGCACGAAGAAGACTCTGTTTTCTTAACAGATTAATTCAGAGCCACCTCCACTTTGCCTTGTCTAAATAAACAAACCCGTAAACTGTTTTGTACAGAGACAGCAAAATCATGGTTTATTAAAGGACAGTGTTACTCCAGATAACACGTAAGTTTCTTCTTGCTTCTCAGAGACCTGCTTCCCCTCCTCCCGTCTCCCCTCTCTTGCCTTCTTCCTTGCCTCTCACCTGTAAGATATTATTTTATCCTATGTTGAAGGGAGGGGGAAAGTCCCCGTTTATGAAAGTCGCTTTCTTTTTATTCATGGACTTGTTTTAAAATGTAAATTGCAACATAGTAATTTATTTTTAATTTGTAGTTGGATGTCGTGGACCAAACGCCAGAAAGTGTTTCCAAAACCTGACGTTAAATTGCCTGAAACTTAAAAATTGTGCTTTTTTTCTCATTATAAAAAGGGAAACTGTATTAATCTTATTCTATCCTCTTTTCTTTCTTTTTGTTGAACATATTCATTGTTTATTAATAAATTACCATTCAGTTTGAATGAGACCTATATGTCTGGAGACTTTAATAGAGCTTTAATTATTACGAAAAAAAATTTCAGAGATAAAACACTAGAAGTTACCTATTCTCCACCTAAATCTCTGAAAAATGGAGAAACCCTCTGACTAGTCCATGTCAAATTTTACTGAAAGTCTTTTTGTTTAGATTTATTTTCCTGCAGCATCTTCTGCAAAATGTACTATATAGTCAGCTTGCTTTGAGGCTAGTAAAAAGATATTTTTCTAAACAGATTGGAGTTGGCATATAAACAAATACATTTTCTCACTAATGACAGACCATGATTCGGAAATTTTAAGCCCATGAATCAGCCGCGGTCTTACCACGGTGATACCTGTGTGCCGAGAGATGGGACTGTGCGGCCAGATGTGTACAGATAAATATTTGGCTTGTGTATTCCATATAAAATTGCAATGCATATTATACATCCCTGTGAGCCAGATGCTGAATAGATTTTTTCCTATTAATTTCAGTCCTTTATAAAAGGAAAAGTAAACCGGTTTTTAAATGTATGTATATAATTCTCCCCCATTTACAATCCTTCATGTATTACATAGAAGGATTGCTTTTTTAAAAATATACTGCGAGTTGGAAAGGGATATTTAATCTTTGGGAAACTATTTTAGAAAATAATGTTTGTAGAACAATTATTTTTGAAAAAGATTTAAAGCAATAACAAGAAGGAAGGCGAGAGGAGCAGAACATTTCTAGGGTGGTTTCTTTTTAAACCATTTTTTCTTGTTAATTTACAGTTAAACCTAGGGGACAATCCGGATTGGCCCCCCCTTTTGTAAATAACCCAGGAAATGTAATAAATTCATTATCTTAGGGTGATCTGCCCTGCCAATCAGACTTTGGGGAGATGGCGATTTGATTACAGACGTTAGGGGTGGGGGGGGGTGGCCTTGCAGTTTGTTTTGGAGATAATACAGTTTCCTGCTATCTGCCGCTCCTATCTAGAGGCAACACTTGAGCAGTAATTGCTGTTGCTTGTTGTCAAAATTTGATCATTGTTAAAGGATTGCTGCAAATAAATACACTTTAATTTCAGTCAAAAACTGCTCTACATGGCCTGTGATTCGCTCGGTCCCCTCCCCCAGGGTCGTCACCTAATCGCCGGGAAGATCGCAGCGGCGCTGGCGCGGGTGTCTCCTCTGGGCAGGCCGGCTGGGGGTGGCCTCACGGCCCCGTTTAAATCTCGCTGGGCCGTCGCGGCGCTAGGTCCCGGGGCTGCCTCCAGCTGCCTCGCGTTACAGCCTCTCTGGGGGCGGGGGAAGGGGAGGGGGTGACGGTAAAGACCCATCGCCGGTCTCCAGGAGTTTGGTGTTACTGCTCCACTTTGGGGAGCCGAGCGAGGAGCCGGGATTTGCGGACAAAGGGCCCGCGGCCGGAGCTGGGGTGTCGAGGCCCGGAAGGGGAGCTGCAGCAGGTGACTTACGGCCCTGTCCCCACGGGCGGGCCGGCCCAGCCCCAGGCGGAGCAGCTCGGCCGCCGGAGACGGTAGCGTTCTCGACGTGTCTGGTTGGACTCTGTGGAGTAGGGGGTGGCGGGTGGAGACCCGCGCGGCCCACGCCTGGCTTTCCGGCTGGGGCGTTTCTCGCAGGCCCAGTCCTTTCCGAGGCGCGCCCGCCCCGACGCCGGCCTCCTGGACGCCGCTCGCGACGGGAACGCTCTCCAGCTAATTAGCTGTAATTACCCGCGGCGGCCCCGGGGCCCGGCTTCTGTTTGCGTTTGGAGCTCCTTCCTCCCCACACCCCGCTCCGCTGCCTCCCTCCCCAGATTAGCCCCGGCCTCTGCGGCCTCCTCCTGAAATGAGTCGTTGGAGAAAACAGAGTTAAAGGAGACCCCTGGCAGTTTACTGGGCTCGTCGCAGGCGGGGTCGGGGTGCCGGGAAGACCGCGCTGAGACAGGGCGGCAGGCGCGGAGTGCCGGGGATGGGGACCGCGCAGGGGGCGCCGAGCGGGGAGAAGCGCCCTCGGGACTCCGGCCGCGACGCTTGGAGGAGCCCGCTCCCTCGCCTGGTCACCCCGCGTCTCCGCCTGGCGCTGCAGGGCCCCGCCGAGCTCTCACTTCCTCCTCGCTGGCCTTCTTTGTTGTGAAGACACACGTGTGTTTAGGAGCGCAGCTGGGGTGGAAAGGTCAGAGGCACTTCATTGCTCACGGGTGACAGCTCGCCCCGCGCCGGCCCGCAGCCTCCAGGCGCGGGACCCGGAGCTGCGCGTTTGCAGGACCGCCCCCGGCCCACCCGCCTCGGCCTGGCCGCACCAGACCTGCCCGGGCCAGCGCGGCGGCCCCAGGCGGCCTCCCCGGCAGGGCTGCGTCCTCGCGCGGTGTGTGAGGTTTGCAGAGGCCGCCAATCACTTGGCAGTGGCCGTGCGGGGAGTCGCTCGGCCTCAAGGACGCCAGAAGCCCTCGGGCGAGCGGCAGGCTCAGCGTGTTCGGAGCCCACGTGCCTGCGACTCTCCACTCTCCTTGGGTCTCGGCTTTGCGGCCCGGAGGAGGTGGCGGCCGCAGTCAGCCCCGGCCTAGGCCCAGGTCGGCAGTGGAAAGCCGGGCGGGCTTTCTGCACCGTTCCCAGCGGCGGGAGCGAGCTGCTGGGGTGACCTGGGCGAGGGAAAGAGTCGACTCGCTCCCAGCTGGGGGCCCTTCCGAGTCTGGCCTGCCGAGGAGTGGGCCGAGAGCAGCCCCTGTCCTTCCTTGCGGGGCTCCAGTCCCAGCTGCAGGAGAGGAAGCGGGTATGGGGGGAAGCGCGGTGCTTTGGTTTCTGCGGCCAGCGAGGAGCCCCTGGCCCACAGGTCGAGAGTGTTTATAGGCGTGCGCGAGCAAAGCTTCTTAGCAACTTGCTTTACCCTCTTCTATTCGAATGTTTGAAAATTAGGCATGAAACATACATGTGTCTAAGAAGGTGTTTGTGTTAAACATACATGACGTAGTCATTTCTGCACTCGCTGCTGTGCAAGTTTAGAAGCTATGTTAGTGGAAGGAGAAAAGTTCTGCTCATTATTCGGATTTTAAAAACCACATCTATGTAATGTCTGCTACTATCAGTACATTACCTTTTCCATTCTCACACCCGATTCAAGAAAACCAACTTCTGCCAATCTTATTTAACGTGGAACTACTTATTCCTTAGAGGTTTGCACGTTTGGTTTGTACTGTTTTAGGAATAAGGATAATTTTCCTGCGAAATATTCTAAGAAAAACTCCTTGATATTTTAACTAATAGCCAGTACATTTTGAAATTAGCCTGTGACAGCGGTCCAGATCCATGGTGCGGGGGATTGGCTGATTTTTAAAATAGCCTCTGTAAAAAGCTTTAGGAGAGTAGGTATTTTGTCCTTTATGTAGAAATGGGCACATTTATTTTAATGGCAATTTATGCCATGACTACATAAATGCCAGCATGCCACATGCCATAGGCAGTCTTGCATTTGGCATGTTGCACGTGTGGGAAGAACCGGTGCTGAATTTTCCAGGGTTATGTAGTTAGCAGACCTTTTTCACCAGACTGCGTGCATACAAGCATGCATTTTACAATTTATTATTCCACAAAATTTGTGTCATTAATAATCGATGCTTGCAAAGGAATAAGGCTCGATTGTACTGGTGGCCTGTAAGCTCCTGGCTGTTTCCTGCCGGGTCAGAAACAAGGGTCAGGAAACAAGAGTGCCTTATAGTCCTATTGGGCTCTCCTTAACTTTGACAGGCGAGGAAAGGACCTGGGGCAGGAAGGGTCTCCGTTTTTAAGGCGGACTGTCATTAGTTTTGTTCTTAATGGTGCAGGTGGAGGCTGTCTGGACAGATTGCCCAGGAGGGACAAGAGGTGTCCATACTTGATCAGGCCTCAGGCACCCACACCCGTGTTCTCTGAGGCTGTTAGTGGCACCCAAAGCAAGGCCAGTTGGAGTGACAGTTTCCCTCTACTCCTGCCCCATCGCTGAGAGCTCTGTGAGAGGGGCTCTCATTTGCGAGGCCCCCCGCCCCCATTTGCTTCAGAGCTTAGCTCTGAGTCCCCTGCTCCTTGGGCCTGCCTGGTTTTGCAGGGCCTTCTCCACTATAGGCATTTCATGGACAGTTCATGAAGCCATTAGCCCCTTCCCACCCGTCATAAACAAATGTCGTGTTAGGGGCAAGATTGATGGTGGCCAAGTCATAAAGCTGGCCAGGCAGGACAGAATATGATTGTGTGCGGGCAGCCATTCTTCAGCCAAGCAGAGAGATTGGGGTGTGGGACCGAGACTGTGTCAGTCTTCCCCCCACCAATCTGAGGGGGGAGCTCAGGAGAGCTCCCAACAGGGAAGTTTAATTTATTCTGACAACGTCCACTTAGGCAGGAAGAGAAACCCACTGAGATTTGCCATGGGGCCCTAAATGCCAGCTTCAGAAAGTCCACTTTCTGAAATCTCCTGTTTCCATTTATAACAAAGCCAAAAGTTTCCCTGCAAAGAGCTTTTATTACTGATGCTTTCCCTCCCACCTTAACCGAATGTCTTCCTTTGCAGCTGGGGCTCTATCTTCTTGTCTGAAACTTCTGAGGCCTTGATTTCCCACCCTCTTTTATCCCATCTCCCCCTTTTCGGTGGGAATCCACCATAACCATTAGGCTCTGTGCATCTTTGTGTCTGTCTCTTCGTCTCTGTCACTTTTCCGCATCCTTCTCCCTTCCTGCCCCCACAGAAGGCTGTGGCGCCCCCAAGTTTCTCCGGGATGTCCCCACTCCCAGCCCAGCTCAGGGGCCTGCATGCCTGCCCTCCACTGCACCATCTGGGGGATGGGCCGGATGCAGCCCTGATGCGGAGCTTGCGCCCAGGCCTCAACAGACTTGGGGCCACACTGCAGCCGGACAGGCAGGTTCCAGGTCCTAGTCGGCTGGGAAAGAAGCAATACTTAAGTAAATGAATTCCAGCTCCAAAACCCATTCAGGAAAATGAAAGCAGCTTCTCCACGAACCTTCTCAACGTGATTACGAGTGGAAAATTGAGCAAAATGTACCATATCCACCTTATTGGAAACCAAAGTACGACGCGGAGAGCATACAGCTCAATTTAAGACCTTTGTTTTGCTCCTTTCCCATCTTACCCTGGCCCCAAAGAAACCCTCTGGTTTATATTATTTTTTTGGTTGTTTACTTGATTTTTTCCCTCACTGATTTCAAATTTGCAGCATATTGAGCGTATTATGGGAGATGCAGTAGGATCTGGAATTTCCTTGCACGTAGACCTGGCCCTGTCTTGGAGAAGGCTGGAGCTCACACAGGGAGATACAGCCAGAGAGAAGAGGCTGGGTCTGTGTGGTCCTCGGGGAGGGCTTGGAATTGTTCCCAGCTCAGAATCTCCCTGCCTGGGGTTGGGAGGGTGACCTGGCAAGCCTCAGTGGGGCTTCTCCCTGGCCCCCTCCTGGTCCAGAGGATGCCTCCCTTTCTCCAAAGAGCATCTTCTCTCTCTGGCCTGTCCGTGGGCCCCTCCAAGCCCACTGGTCCCCATGGGTGTCATTAGGACTTGACGGGTCCACCCTCTCCTGCAGCTGCCACTGCAGGCCGTTCCTACTGAGGGGACTCAGTGGGCTGCTCCTTGGCCCCCTAAGTCAACACAGCTTGGTGCTACTTGGGTGGGCATGGGAGAGCAATTTGTGAGCCCAGCAAATGAGCATCAGAGCGGGAGCCAGGACCAGGCAGTGAGGCCTCTGGCTTGACCCAACTGGTGGGACCCCAGGCAGGGCCTAGCGAGGCGGAGGAGGCTCCAGGGAGGGGCTCCAGCGGGGTGGTTATGTGGTTCCATGCACTCAAGGTTGGGAAAGGAAGGAGTTTTTTGGAGAGCTTTGAGGACGACTTAGATCCCGAGATGGGGGAGAGGGAGATGGAAAGAGAGGGGAGGGAAGAAGTGGAGAGAGAGACATACCCCCTCCCATTACCTACCCCGGGGGAAAAAGCAGGAAAACCAACACATTTAGCGCCATTAACTCTTGAGGCCTCCACATTTCCTTCAGTATAAAAGCAGGTCATTGGTCCCGGAGGCTGTGCCGGGGCTCATTAAAGGCTACAAACAAACCGGACGGGTGGGAAGCACGTTTCAGCGGCGACTGGATTTTTAAAAATCTGCTGGTAGAGTGAAAACAAAAATTGTCCTCCAAATTGGCAAAATCGGCGTCCCAGACGGTGCGCAGAAGGGTCCTGCGAGGCCTGTCCCCGGAGCCCCGCGCCAGTCCTGGAGGCCCGGCTGGGTCCGCAGCCCGGTGTTCACTCGTGGGTCGGGCCCGGCCGCGGGGTCTTGCCGCAGCCGGGACACTCAGGACAGCAGCGGCTGGGGAGCCGGGGCCAGGGGCTTCCTTGCGATGCCAATGATTTTTATTATTATCACTCGCAAACGACACACGCGGCCAAGGCCTGGCCTCACAGTGGCTGTGCTGGTCATCGCGTGGAGGAGTGCGCGCTAACCCAGGGGCGAGGGGGGCGCGCCCAGTGTCCCAGGGAGAGCTTAGAAGGAAGACGCCCACCGTGGTTCCCACAGTCAGGGACAGTCTGGGTACTAGAAATTCCCAGAGAGAACTCGAGGGGCTGATGTCCTGGGTCACCAGTCCCTGGTGCCTGTGGGGCTTCCTGCGCGCCCACCCCCATCCCCCTCCCCCCTCCCCCCTCTCAGGTTCGACGGATTCTCCCGGAGGCGCAGGACAGTGATGTACAGTAAGTGTTTGGTGACAGTGGAATAACGTGACAGTCCGCTGCATTTGCCAGCTGGCTCCTGGGCGGGCCTACCCGCCCGGCCCGACCCGAGTCGAGTCTTCGGAGCCGCCGGGTAAAGCCCCCTCCCCCGCCCCGGTGCAGCCCCGCGTTCCCCGCGCCCGGCGCTGCCGGGGAAAAGTGGCACAACAGGAAAGCCTCGCCAGAAGGCCCTTCCCAGTCGGCTTCCTCGCCATAAAAAGCCAGACTCCAGCCGAGGTCCTGACCCCTTCCAAATATACATTCCCTTGCCCGCGGCCCGCCACTCCCGCCCGGGCCTCGGGCTGTGCAGCTTCCTCCTAGGCCTGCCCGGGCCCATGCCTCCCCCGAAGCGGCGGGAGTCGGTGCAGCCCCAACTTCTATTGCGTGTCCCAGTTCGCCAACCAGCTTTGCTCGCGTGCCGTTGGCCCGGAGGCTGCCGCGCCGGTCTCTGCGTGCGCCTGAGCGCACTGGAGCATTTGCGAGGCCAGGGCTGCTGACGGCGAGACGATACTTTGATGAACACGGTGCTTCAGTGCCGCCCCAGCTCTCCGCCCGAGCTGGAGGTTGGGGCGCGCTAAGCCGCAGCGCCTGGACAAGTGCGCGGGCCGGAGCCGCCCAGGCTTGCACCCAGGGGCTTGTGGCCGGCGCATGCGCACGCGCCGTGGCGGGTCTGCAGGCCCAAAGGCCCGGCCCCTCCCTCAAAACCGGAGCGGGGAAGCCCAGAGGCTGAGAGCCTCGCCCCGGGTCGCAGGAACTGAGGAGCGCGGAGGCGGGCAAGCTAGGTCTTACCACCTGCCGTCGGGGCTCCTCCCCGCAGCAGCAAAGGGGTCCCAGTGCCCGTGGCAGTGCACGCCCAAGCGGACACGGTGGCTCCCAAATTCAGAGATCAAAGGGGCAGCTGAGAACGGGGCGTCCGCTGTGTGTGACCCCTGACCGTGGAGGAAGGGCGGGAGCCGAGAGTAGGCGGTGGGGCTTGGGGTCAGGCCCCGGTCGTCGGCTCTCAGTAAAGGCGCTCTAGCCCGGGAAGGGGGTGAGGGTGGGTGGCCTGCCCCTGCCGTCGTAGTCATACTCGGGACGTTGAAATGGGCTTTGGGGATAGAGCTCACTCCCAGCGCGCCCCACAGGAGAAGCCCGCAGCTCAGGCCTGGGCCGTGCAGACCCCTGGGCGAGCTCGGGGGCCGAGGATAGCAACACGGCCCGAGGTCCAGTCGCGAGTAATAACCCCGACAGCACGGCCCCTCAAGACGTGTTCCGGGCACCGGGGGTGTGAGCGGGGAGGCCTCGGGCCTTGGGCCTGCTTGGCACGGGGCGGGGGCGCCTCCTGCAACTCCTGGAGATCAGGCCCAGACCCCGGGTGTTCTCAGGGGACACCGTGGACGGTGGACCAGTTCCTAGCACCGTTTTGTCCCCCATTGTCGCTGCTGCTTGTTAAAAGTATTAGCGACCCCCGTGATGACAATCCACAATTTTTGGAGGGTGCGGGTGGCATGTACGGACGTGAAGATCTCTTTGTAAGGCACGTCCACGCACACACAGGGACACTGATTTTATAAAACCTAGATGGGCGCTGCCACCACCCCTCCATGCCACCCGCGTACCAGTCAAGGCTGCAGGTTGTAGAAAATACGTGGACGTGTGTGGGCTGCACCTTACAAAACAGAATTCACCCGGTAGGCACTCCCAAATCCAAATAAAGTGCGTAGGGTGCTTTGAGACTTAGGGGGAGGGGTGTTAAAAAAGTTACTTGTAAACAATACGTTTAAGGTTATTTTCAAGTGAATGTTTAAAGTGTTGCCTGCTCCAAGCTCTAATAACCCATTAGTGTTATAATAACACTCCTTGCATCTGCCAGGAGCCCTCCAACTGGCTGCCAGAGGTTCCACGAGGTTCGTGGTGGTTGGTGTAGGCGAAGGCTACTAAAAGCGGCGAAAAAGAACCCAAAGCCATGCGTGTAGGGTTTGCTAGCGCCGACCCGCTCCTCGCCAGCGCCCGAGGCCAAGCGGACCCGGCCTTCCGAAGGAGCCATCTTGCGCGCAGCACCAGCGGCCCACGCCCTTTAGCACTCTCTTAAGGTCGCGCAGCCTGCACGGCTGAGCCTGAGCCCCTAAACAGCTGCAGAGGTGTGACAGGTTTATTATGCTGGGTCTAGCTCGCTCGTAATTCCTTAAAGACGAAGGGCAGCAGAGAGAGCCCGCGATGGGGCCTGGCCTGCGGGTCAGACAGCCGCTGGGAGGCCCGGGTTCCACGCACCTCCTGCACAAACTCGGGCAAGAGTGCTTTGCCATGGTGTGTGAGTTTAACTGCAGGTTTAACTTTCTGAGTTTTTCCTTAAAAATATCAAGGTGGAAGATGTTTTATAACATTTGAAACAAACAGCCAAAGTTTGGCAGAGCAGGAAAAAATAAGTTTACTGAAATTTAATTGAGATCTAAGACAGAAGAAACCTGTAATAAGAATTGTCTTGAAGGATGTCCAAATGAAATTCTCTCATAGCACAGAAAGATAAAAAATGCCGAAGTAAATCCATTCTCCTTTTCAACACACACACCAGGAAACCAAATGAACTCCCCCTCCTTCCATTACTCAGGGTGCAGGAGCAGTGAGAAGGTTGCAACCAAAAATACTTTAGTTTCCTTCAAACATGGATGCTGCCATCCGTTTGGAGAAGTAGAATTCAACATCATGGCTCAGCTGGAGTTGCATAAACCCCTGCCTAGAATCTCTCCTGATTCTAGGTGTCCAAACAAGCAACACTGAATTAAACAGGGCCATGGCAAGCCTGAGGGCCCCTGGAATAGTCTCTCCTGGGTGTGGGAAGGGAGGTTCCGGTGGTCAGAAGAGCGAGGGTGCCTGCCCATCAGGGTCAAGGCTAAGAGGAATGTGGCTCTTTGTGAGATTTGTTGGAGGATGTGTGTGACAGTGGGTTTGGGAGTTGGGTTTGCAAGTGTTTGTGAGAATGTGTGACTGTGAGATGGCATGTTTGTGGAGTGTATGTGCACTTGTGAATGGATGTGCATGGATGTTTGTGTTCGAGCCAATGTGTGAGTATGTATCTGTGTGTGTGCCCAGTATCCCGCCCAGGCTCAGAGGCCCGGCCTCCCAGCAACCATGTGTTTCCAATTAGCAGCATCCCGCCTGGGAGTGCAGAGAAGGCGAGTCCTGGGGCAGCTTCTGAGGAGCGGGTGGGCTAGCTCAGGCCCCCCAGTTCTGCTCCATTGAGGGCGAGGCCGCCTGGCCAGCATGCTTTCACAGCGACTGGGCAGCCACACAAAGAGCCCTCTCTCCTGCGCCAGTCGTTGGAGACTCGGTCCTCCCCCAGATCATAAACCTGCCCGTGAAGACGTTCAGAAATAGTTTCCCCGCACTCACACACACATGTGCAAAGGCTGGAATTCCATTTGCTATAAAGTTTTATTTTATTTTGATTGGAAGGGGAGTGAGGGGGAGAAGTGCTGTCCTGACCTAATTTGTTCTAGGGCAAAATACTGTATTTCATGTAGAGGTATACACCTGTACACGAATCCTTGCTTGCTGCCTGTGGGTGTCCTGCACATGTGTGCGTCAGCCTACCTGTAGCTGTACGCCATACACAGCTCAGGAGCACACACCTGTGGTCTTACCCAGGCCACCTAAATGATGCACTCAACGAAACCAGATCCAGAGATCTGAGGCTGAGCCTTAAACCTTTTTATTATAACTTCAAATGAACGCTGATGTCGTTCAAGTGCATAGCACAATGTCTGGCATGTGTTAGGCCCTTAACATAAATGGCTGAATGAATACATTAAACTTTTAGATTTAAAAAGTGACCTAGTAGTAATAAGAAGAGGTTGGAAATAAGCTCTGTGTGAAAGATGCTAGACCACAAGGAAAGGCACAGGCTCAGCGACCTCTAGGTAACCTGGTGGCTTTGCCATGGAATGTTCCAGCAGTATTTGCTTACCTTCAAGTTTCTTCTTCTGACCCCCCTCTATTTCTCAAGACTTCTTTTCAGATGGTGAGAGTCCTTGGGTTCTAATTATAGTCAGCAGAGACCAGCCAGGGTGTGAATTCCTCCCTCCTGCAGGAACTAGGTTTCCAGAGTGACTTGTCACCAGGAGGGGAAAGAAATGTCCCAGGCAAAGACTAAGGAGGAGGCTCCCAGGGCACCCCCGCCCCCCTTAGCCTTGCAGGAGTCCTCCCACCAAGGGCTTTCTGAAAACAGGGCAAGGCCTGACCACAGCGATCTCATTGCAAGGCCTGGATTGTGGGGTTGTTTGGGGACCCTTACCGCCGTGTTCATAACTTGGAGAAAACATCCACACCGACCCTGGAAATGCTACTTCACAGAAAGACCATTTTTAATATGAAAAGAGAAAAACAATTTGAAGGCCCCACAATTTGTTGTCTAACAACATAATTTCAAGTAAAGTGAATGTGATTAAA
Source organism: Symphalangus syndactylus (assembly GCF_028878055.3). NCBI lineage: Eukaryota > Metazoa > Chordata > Mammalia > Primates > Hylobatidae > Symphalangus > Symphalangus syndactylus. Next base: position 69,165,853 of record NC_072445.2, on the reverse strand, counting down.
ACATCTTGATTTCACAAAGCCATTCAGAGGAGGCTTCGACAAAAGCAAAGCGACCCAAACCCTGGAGGGTCACATCCCGGCTGCTACAAACCTCGGCGGGGCGGCCCCGCTCCTGCGGCAGGGACAGCGCAGCGGCAGCAGGGGCCCCGCAGATTGGCACGCCCCTCCCCATCCCCACAGCGCGTCTGCACCGGCGACTCTACGGGGATTGTAGCCGGAGGGCGGGCCGGGCTCCGCGGCGCTGCTCAGGCATTGGGGTTTGTCCTCATGAGCTCCACGTCGGCGTGCACCATCTCCCTCACCAGCTCCTGCAACACAGGGGTGGGCGTGAGGGAGGAGCTTCTGCCACTCTCTCCTGGTGACACCCCACCCCGGGCGTCAGCCCCAGAGAGGCCTCCGCGTCCTCCTTCCAGCTCCCCCCACTTCTCCCGCACCCGCCCTCTGGGCTTTGGGCATCTCAGGCGCCCAACCCTGACAGCTGCCGCCCTGCAGCCCGGGGCCCCGCAGCGGGCAGCGTGCGCCCTAAGAGATACTCACATCGAAAGCGACCCGGGGCTTCCAGTTCAGCTTCTGTTTCGCTTTGGTGCAGTCGCCCTGCAGAAAGTCCTAGGGAAGAAGAGGTGGAGACGAAGCAGGCGTGGGTCGTGGTGGGGGGCAGCAGGTCCCGAGCCCCGGGAACTCCCTCCGCTCCCTCTGGGCGCACAAGCCTCCGGGTTTCCCCGCTTTCAGTCCCTGCTGCGCGCGTTCAGTCGCGGCTCTCGGCGCCGTAAATCACTAGGTCGCGGTTAGGAATGTGCTGTGCGGGCCCGTGAGGACCATGACAGCGATCCATCCCCAGCTACCTCCACCCCTCTTCTCCCCAACGCGTCCCTTGGGCTCTTAATGCTTCTTTTTTTTTTTTTTTTTTTTTTTTTTTTTTTTTTTTTTTTTTTTTACATGAAGTTGTCAGGGACGCTACTATGAGAACTGTTTCGAATTACTGCACTTCTCCGGCTGGGAGGGAAGTGAGTAAATCACCAGGCGCCCCTCCCAGTTGCCCGTGTCCCTGCGCCGCTCAGCTCCTGCCGCAGGGCTGGCCGCGCCAAGCGCCCATCCTACCCAAAGCCACCAGCCCCGCGGGGAAGGGACTCGGGGTGTGGGGCGCGAGGTCCCAGGACTCGGGGACCCCTCTATCTCGGCGGGAGCGTGCGACCCTCTTTCTAATGCGGCCGTGGATGTTTCTTACCGGGCCGCAGCCAAGCGCGGTTCTTCCTGGGCGGTGGCTTTGGGCTTTTCGTACCCACAGTAAAGTCAGTTCACATCGCCTCCCGCACACACACGCGTTCATAAAACGAAACTGGAGTTTCACGAAGCAATACTTAGCCTTAGCGTCCGGGAACTCTATAGACGGTCTATTCTATTCTACCTCTCTTCTACTCGGTTCGATTCTGTTCCTAAGAAAATGCTGATCTCGACCCACTTGTCCTTCCGCGATCCAGCACGGAGCTGCAGCCAGCAGCTCTGCAGGACCCCGCACTGCGCGCCACCGTCCCCTCTGGGAGTGCCTCCCTCCTTCCGCTTTCCCCAACTGCTCCACTCGAGGAAACAAGGGCAGTTCATTTCCATCGACTTAAGAGGCTTCCTTGGAAGGAAGGCTGGCTAAAAGAAACCAGCGGAGAAGAACTTAATCCCGCTCTCAGCCCCTACTCACCAATGTCTTTGTTACAGCTCTGTGAAGACTGATTTACATGAAGACAGATGAGAATTTCAAGATGAATTACAAAATAGGAAAGAAGGAAGAAAGGAAAGGAGGAAAGGAGAAAGAGAGGAAGGAAAGGGAAGAAAGAAAAAAGACTGAGATACATAATTGTTAGAAGTGAGATAAATATTTAGCTTTTCCACACACAAATGTACTCATGAAATAACACATAAGATGTGATTCCTCGAAATAAACCGAATGCGAAGGCAGTATGAAAATAGCCGATCTTTAAAGGTGAGAAATACTCGATCATTCTATTTCAGCTACATACAAATTAAGGAACAGCCTAAAAGGAGTTTCATCGTGTGAAAGTAACAGTAAAGCTGCCACTGAAAGCCTTTCCTGCTTATTTTCTTCAGACTTCCCTGAAACTTGGCAGTTGGGGGAATTTGTTCTAGATTCATGATGGGAAAGGTCGGGAGGGCAGGGGTAGGACCTGCTTTGCCCTGGGTTTGGAGCTCACCTTCTAGAGCAGAGGCTGTTGGGGTCCTACTGAAAGTCTGCACCGTGGGCTTGAAATGGGGCTGCAGCAGTACACGCAGCGACTCTCACTCTCGTTCTCATCATCCATCACTACTTTTTCGAACGCTTTGCATTTCGCAATACACTAAAGTACCAGTTTCCTCCCCAGAGTGTTAATAATACTAAAATAAGTTATTTCTGCCGGCCCTAAAAGTCCATACACAGATTCTACAGGAAAAGTAGAATACAAAAAGTAGTAATTAGCAATTTAACACAGCGCTACAAGGAAACAGCAATATAAGCAGAAAAACAAAGTAATTTATTTTTCTTTCCCCTCCCGAAATAAACTTGTATATATTTCTACAGGCTTCTATTTTTCTATAAGCGTCACACAAAGATACTCATTCTTTTTCCCCAGAGGAAGCTGTGCAATGTGGAATCATGCAGCCCACCCCTCCCCTCTCTCAATCCTATAGCAGCTAGATGGTGTGGAGAAACATGGTTATTGTTTAATCACATCACACTGGCTGTAAATCAACCAGCACGGCATAGGATGCAATTCATGGCTGTGAACTCATAGTTAGCAAAACCCTAAAACCCAGTTTGGCTTCAAATAATCTTGGTGGGCTTGGGAAATGGAGCTTTGTATTGTAATTATGTAATTACTTCTACAAGTAGCTCACAATATAAAAACAACCAGGGAACTACAATTAAGGAAAAAGAAAAATGTTTTTCAAAGGCTTAGAAACAGACATTGCTACCATACACTGTAAAAGTATTTCATTGAAACCAGAGACGCACCCAGTTAAAGTTCTCAATTTAGTTTTGAGCCTAGCTCCAATACTGCAGTCTAGCTGCTTCCTTTAACCTTCTGCCAAGGCTCTGTCTCCCTGAAATTTAATTAGACCAAGAGACCTTGGGAAGAAAAAGGATGAGGTCCCCTCTGAACAAAACATCGGCTCTCTGTGCCAGCTGTTCCTAGGCTGACATCTGGACTGGGCAGTAAGCTTATGTTCCAATCAACTTTTAAGGAAAGATTACGAGCATCCCAGCTTGTTTTACACTTAACTGTTCCTGAAGGAATTTCTTACTTCTTCCCATTGTGTCACTTATAGAAAAGATATAGTCAGTGGTTCATCCTGCAAGGTTCTAGGCACAGGACATACTTAAAGGGTGGCGTGGGGAGGGCCTGTGTGGGACAGTGCACACAGCTCTAGAGGGAGAGCAAGGATGTGGATTCCCTTCTTTAAATAAGGCTTCCTCTGGGCTGAGAAGGAATTAGGTGGTGGAAACTGCTCATACAACGGGGTCCGAACTGCTGTGCTCAGATACAGAACTGTGAGGAGTGAGAGCAGAGCGTGGGCCATGATACACGCTCCTTTAATCTTTACCTCCCTCTTAAAGATTTTTGAACTTCCACAAATCCCCTCCACTAGGGTATAATCAGCTCCTAAGGACCAGAGAGAAGAATAAGCTTATCTACTGCGCTCTTTTCTTCTTTTTTGACAGTTCGGTTCCTTCATTATACATATGCTTACAGCCTTAGTATGACAACGGGGGCAAAAGCTGAATTAAAGTGATGATTTTATGTACAGTTTCCCAAAAGGACTTCCACCAGTGCAACTGGGTGGTCTGGAACTTTTCTTGAAAAAAGAGAAAATAAAGCTTTGAGAAAAATTTAAAGTATTTCTATGTGAATATGACATTTCCTGAACTCTGGCTTCTGGTGTCTTCACTGTTTTCATTGCTATTCCTTAGGTGAACTATACGGTTTCAATATGTAATTTATAATTGTCAAATTCAATTAGGTTTAACTGAGCATTTTACAGCAGCAAAACAGCAGGAGCAATGTCTCCGTCCACACGGCCCTTCAGATTTCTGACTCACGGACTGTGTGTATTCATTTGACCTTCGGGAGTTGTCCTTTAGCTGTATCATCCAGGCATACATTTACAGAGCTGCAAACAGCAGCATGGAGGAGGGCATGTTTGGCTGCAGCCATTTTTTAGGCTTTCCTGGCTTATGTTCTTGTTAAAGTGAACTGATAAAGAGCCAGACCAAATGCTGGAAAAGTCATTAAGCCCGTTTCTGAGCCCACAGTAGTTAACGCAAACTCCAGAAAAGGAGAGACCAGAGTGTGCCATTATCTTCTACCCTAACGACAGGTCCCTTTCCTCAGATCTCTTCCATCTAGATAACAACGCAGCTTTAAAATCACACTGGTTAGTTTTCATTCCTTCCCCCGATGTTATTTTGATCATTCTTTAACACATTCATTGCCTTTGATACTCCCACCTCCATACCACTTTCTCTAAAACCATTGTGGGGAATGCTATTAAACAGATTGTATCACATAGGATGATTTTTTGAAGCTGACAGTCTCATTTCATTTTCTCCCCTTTACACTGAGTTTGCTTTGGGAAAACCTTAATATTTAGTTCAAACTAGGTGTTGGATGCCACATTTCCTCAACAGGTCTGCTTATAAGGTTTGCAAAGAACATCTGTTTAGGTGGAGAAATATTCTAAGAGTATGAGATCTTTTGGCAGATTATTGTTGAATTTCTAATGTACATCTTGGAAGAAATTGACTCTTGAGTGCTATAAATAGGAGAAGATGTATGGACGGGGATGTTAATAAGGAAAGCCAAGACTGATGAAAGCCTTCGCGAAATATCTTTAGGAATTTCAGATACAGAGCTGTGAGTGGTACTGAATATTCTTTTTTTTCCCTTCTACTTTTCTTAGAAAAGCAAAATTGAGGAATAGCTCAGGTTCCAAGGGAATAAAAGAATGCCAGTGAATTTGGTTCTTGATCCAACTTTCTGCTAGTGTAGAGTGAATAGGAAAGCTTGACTCTTGGGCTAATGTTTCTTTTTCAGAAAGGCAGAGCTGCTAAACAACAACAAAAAGCCTCAGGAAAAAGCTCTCAAGTCGCACAGAATATCCTAGTCAAGATTCCAGATAGTTGAGAATAAGACTGGGAAATAACAAAAAATGAATTCTGAAAGATCCCCCAGAAAATTTGCAATATACGACTTCTTGGGTGTAGCTGGAAGCCTTACATGCTCATGAATTTATCCTTCGGTTTAATCCTTCCCAAAGAGGGAGCGAATGTCCGAGCAGTAAGAAATGCTGTGGTGTTAACAGCGGTAATGAACATTCCCCCTCGGTTCCCTTACTGCTGTCTATCCACACAAACTGAAGTGGAAGTCAGACCTCTCCTTTAATGACAAGGGGCGATAAGAGAGGAGAAGAAAACAGCAGGTGGTCCTGTCTGCTCAGGAAGCGGACTCGGTGGGACTGTCCGTCAACAGAGGCTAACAGTATGCTGGCAGCGCTCAAACAATGCTCAGGCAGCCTCAGGGAAATGGAGTCAGTCAGCACTGGCCTGAGGAGGGTGCAGGCAGTGGAGAGGAAGTGGCAGAGGGAGGAGCAGGCCCTGCACCATGGCCTCGTCCGTAGCCACCCTTATGGAGGCTGCTGTGTGGCAATCAGCAATGGTGTAGACTTGGAATAAAACCACCACTGGACACTCCCACTGTCACCACTGTCACCTCTGCTGGGAGCCTCCTTAGATGATTCAGGATGTGCGGCCCAGTCCTCCTGGAGGTGCCTAATGGGCACTTTAAAATCCTCTGACCACCCCTCTCGCTGATCCCACTTTTCTGATGGAATCTCAGTTGGTAGAATTTGTCATTTGGGATCAGCAGCTGTTAAGCACTACTAAACAAATGGAAAGAAATGCATCCATCCATATGCATGCCCCAGAAACCAGCGACAAAGTCCGGCTAGTACAGTAGAGCTTTCGTGGAAAGTAAATGAGAACACGGTCTTCATTATGTGCCTACTTGTCAATAAAGCTTAGGGTGGTAAAAAAAAAATTACAGGTGTTCACTTCATGAAAGGAGAACTTAATGGCATGTATAGTGCAGCCTATATATAAATGGATCTTTTTTCATTTATATTTTAAAAATATGGTTGATATAGTTGACATAAAACAAGAACTGTAGTTAGGCGAAAAAAGGGCTCTGTAAGCTACACAGACAACATAATTATTTAGGAGAAATACAGGATTTAAGCAAGTCAACTTCCTTTTAAACAAAGTTTTAAAACGTATTCTGGAGAAAGCCCTTCTAGCAGACATGCTGGAGATGTGTGGGGATGAGTGCAGCAGTCCTCTTTCCTCCATGGGATGAACCGCACGTGGTCTAGGCAGTTTATGCCACCCCAAAGCTTGTTCCTTTCCCCAGACCAGGCGGTTGCCCTGGCCGCGTCCGCCTGCCCATTGGCTGCCTGGCCTTTGACTGGGACAGAGGAGCATGCCCCCCACCTCCTGAGTGGGTCCCAGCCCAGGAACATGCCCACTCTCTACCCTGTCCAGCCCTGTGCAACTTTGAGGCCTTCCCCGTTCAACCAGGCGGCAGTCTGAGCCAGCTGAGCAGAGGAAAGCACTTCTCAGAGGCTGCGCTGGGAAGCTTTTCGGGAGCTGCCTGCTCTCAGGTAGGTGTCTATGGTTTCTTTAAATGAAATAACCATACAAGACTTTAGGGATGTCATCTTGCATCATACATATTTACAAGGTGCTGTGTCTGTCTGTACCTGTTCTACATCTATAATTGCAATCGTGGAGTTAATTTTTTGTTAGCTTTATTTCTTGATCCCTGGTGCTTACAGTAGCATCAACCTGGGGAAAGCTAGATTAATCACTGTAACTAGAGCCCTCTTGGTTCCGGTTACTTCACTGATCTCCACTCTGACTAGCTGAGCTGGGGGGCGGCTGACTCATAGCTGTGATGCAGGGGTCATTTAATGAAAAGGAGATAAGGTTGTCAGTGACCTCAGCACTCCAGGCTTCAAAGCCAGCACCATCTTGGTCGGAAATTACTGGTTACTGTTAATAACTGGATCTAGGGTGTAAAGATTTATCCGTGCTGGAAGGAGGTGGCAAAACCCCGAGGACAGGAGATGAAGCGCCTTTGAGTGGACCGATTAGGGACTCTTGTGACATCACTGGCAAGTGGCACCCTGGATACAAGAGGCAGGCCGCTGTGCTCTTGCCACTTAGGGCTTTCTACCCTCAAAGCGCTTTAAAGACATCAGCTAATTAAACCACAAAACAATCACATCCAAAATGCAACTTAAGAGGTTTTGTATCTGTTGCAGGTGGCCTCTTTCCTAGAGATGAAAGTTCTGTGCAAAGCAAAGTATCTCGGAGGTAAAAGCTAAAGTACTTGTCATCTGGCTTATCTTTACCCTGAACCTTCTCATCTAGGAATGCCTACCTAGGCCACAGGGGATCCTGAATTGCATAAGAGGAAGGTAATTTTCCTTGCTTCCTTCTAGTTTGTTAGGAAATCTACCCACCTCTTAGAAATGCGCCCCCCCCACCGCCCCACTGCTTCGGACATGAGTACTACACAGTACAATATAGATGGGATTTTTTTCTTTATGTTTTTTTCTCAATGTATACAGTATATTAAGTCCTCCAATTCAACACACCTCACTTCAATAATCCTTCCTTCCTTCCTCCCTCCCTCCCTCCCCTTCCTCCTTCTCCCCAATCCAAATATAAATAACATAACAGGGTCATTCAAACAGGGTCTATCAAACATATACCCACAGGCTCCTCCAAATATTCATTCCCTCAGCCACTTCTTAAGAAACTCAAGGCCTAGCCAAACACCTGACCACATCCAGATTCTTGCTTTTTGGCCATTTCTCTGGGGACTTTTATATTGGAGAAAAGATTAAGACAATTACTATGATATTTGTTAGCCAATTTTTGGAGAGGTATGGAGAGGAGATGAGCATGATGGCAACTCTTTAGGTTTACTGTAATTCTATTATCACCCATTTGGCCACCCATCGTCACAGGAAGGCTAACAGGGTTTTGTCAGGTGTCTATACTACATGGTCACCTGGCACTCCTTCTTTACATCTTCATGAGAGGAACAAAGTCCTTTACTGAAATGCATCTGCAGAGGTATTTCAGCCAAGCCAAGTACTTGAGAATGTCACAAAGTCATCTAGTGGTCAGGTTCTGCTGATTCCTAGTCCAGCAGTCACAACACTCAATAGGACAAAACCCTCTGTAGAATGTGTTGTAAGCAATACACTTTACACACATTAATTTGAGTGGCAAAGAGGTCTCTAAGTAATAGATGGTATCAATACACAGAAATACCAACTTAATGCTGGATGGAAACTGACACAGAAGAGTCCATATTGTACATATTGTATGATTTGCTGTATGTGAGGTCCCAGAAGAGGCATCCATGGTTATAGAAGCGAGACTGGAGGACAGGGGAGGAGTACTGACTGGGAAGGTTCACCAAAGAACTTTCTGGAGTGATGAAATGCTCCTTATATGAATAAGAGTGTCGGTTACATAAGTGTGTGCATTTGTCAGAACAAACTGTGCATTTCACAGTATATGGATTTTATCTCAATACAAACATTTGGCCAGGTGTGATAGCTCATGCCTGTAATCCCAGTGCTTTGAGAGGCTGAGGTAGGAGGATTGCTTGAGGCCAGAAGTTTGAGGCCAGCCTGGGCAATATGGCAGGACCCTGTCTCTATAAAAAACTTTAAAAAATTAGCTGGGTGTGGTGGCACTTGCCTGTGGTCCCAGCTACTTGGGAGGCTGAGGTGGGAGGACTGCTTGAGCCCAGAAGTTTGAGGCTACAGTGAGCTATGATTACACCACTGTACTCTAGCCTAGGTGACAGAATGAGACCTTGCCTCTAAAAGAAGAAAAATTCTTAGACAAAACCAACATGGAGACATTGCTGGAGAGACCTGGAATCATAACGTGGCTCATCCACTTAACTCTTTCTTAATAACTGTGAGATTCAGGTTTTAAATCTGTCAAATGGGGACAGCAAGGCTTGTAAAGTTGTTTTGAGAATTCAAAATTGCACAGGAAAAGCAGCTAGAACCATTTCTAATTCATCCTATACAGGCTTTCCATTGAGGCTATTATTTATCACTAAAATGTAGGAAAAACGATTCTTTTAATTTCTTGTAGTAACATCATGGATGAAGATGTAATATTTTTAAGTGGGCTGTTTTATAGTTTTTCTTTGATACTTACATGCAACTTTTACCCTGCACCCCAAACCTTCCTCTAGTTTTAGATAATCATTTTCTGAATAGCTATAACAGAGCGCAGAAGATTTTGTACTCTGCTGTCCCTCAATTTCCGCAAACATTTCACAGTGTCTTGCTTGCTCGTTGCCACATATTTACTGCTTTAGGCCTTGGGGAAGCAAACATGGACAAGAGAAGGCCACGGCTGTCATGAAGCCCATGTTCTAGGGGTTGACAGCACAAGAGTTTGTGGAGACCTGAGTTTCGGCTGATGGGAGCGTGAGCGAACGACTGCAGAGGGGGCTGGCTTGTTGGGAGGGCAGGAGGGCACTCTGTCCTGGCTGGGTGGGCAAGGCCTTCCACAGACATCACTGGATCAGAGACCTGCACAATGTGTAGGGGCCGGTCACAGAAAGATCTGGGGTGTGAGGGTCTCTTGGGGACACTGCAGGTAAAAAGGCCATAAGGGAACCCCGGAGAGAAGGCTGCTGTGACTGGGCATGGGGAGTGAGCGGGAAAGGAGCCCATGACCACGAGGCTGGGAGGGACACAGAGGCAGGCACTGTTGGCCTCCCGGGTGGCTTCTGCCACGGAGCCCAGGCCTTTCCCAGCAAAGCCATGTGGTTGCGAGGCTCTGCTGTCTAGTCACAGTGACTGCCTTGGAGCACCTGCAGCCTGCAGGCTGTGGCTGGAGGTTGGAAAGCTGGCTACCTCAACTGGATGGAGTTTACAAGTCTGACTTTCTGGTGCCAATTTTTGAAAGTATGGAACTGACTATAAACTGACATTTAGCTGTGTGTCTTTTTAAAAAGGTGCACGAGTCATTCTTGCCCTGCATGGCCCAACTCTAATACATAATCCCTCTTCCCCTGGAAACTCTGCCACTCTTTCATGTGCTTGGGCCACCTAACCTTAAAGCACCTGGCGACTCAGGTGCAGGCCACTGCAGCGGGACTGCACCCAGCTGGCCCTGAAAGACACGGAGACTAGGGAGTCACCTGGCCATGCTATTCCAGCAGTCACCTGGCCATGCTATTCCAGCAGTCACCTGGCCATGCTATTCCAGCACCTGCGAGGGTGTGCCGTGAAAGGGCTGTCCCTCTTCTGGCCAAATGAGGACATGCTCAGCCTCTGAGGGCTACTGAGATGCCGCTCCACCCTTCATTTCCTCCTGCCTGCAGTGAAGCTGTGACCCGGAGCTCCCCTTGTTTGTTAAAGGCCTTCTCCTTTCTGGGTAGCTCTCAAGACAATGAGGCACAGCACTGAAACTTGCCTGGGTTTTGAAAACATTTTTACCATACTCTTGTGTGTATGTGTCTTTGTCTCTCTCTGGGTGTGTCTCTCTGTGTCCATGTGTACTGTGTAACAAAGTCCACTCATTTACAGTGAGAACCCACTCAGTTTGAACTCCGTCCTTTACTGGCCCAGCACATCCAATATGGAGTCTGGGCTTTGCTCAGAGCCATAGTGGGGTTTTAAGTGCTGGGGGCATATGCTGCGATGGATAAGTTCAAAGATGCCTGCAGATGCTGCCCTGTGGGTTAGAAAGAGGGGCAAGAGCGGGGAGAGACCAGCTAAGAGACTCCAGCCACAGATGTGGTGAGACACGATGGTGGCCTGGACACGAGGGGTGGGGAGGGGACATAGCGACGGAAAGGCATGGGTGAACTTGAGATGATCTTGGAGAAAGAGCAGAAAAAGCCTCCCTGGGGTTGCAGGCGGTGGTGAGGGAAAGAGGACTGACAGAGAATTCCTAGGATTTTCGTTTGAATGACAACCTTTTTATTGCTTTCAAAGACATTCTATAAATCAACAATGCCAGAAGCGAAGTTCTCCTGGTGGAGTCTGCGTGTGCCTCTCACCACAGCCCTGCCAGCATTACGTATCATCTCCTTTTTCAGGATCTCATGATTACAGAACAGGGACCCTTCCAAAAGATCACTTCTAGAGAATCATTCCATGCAGCACGCCTTCTTGTTTTTATCCTGATTTGAGGCCAAAGCCTCTCTGCTGAGAAAGTCTGCTTAGCTCTGGGAAAGGAGCTCCGTTTCCCATGTCCTGGCTATGCTCCTGTGAAAGGCAGGCTGAGGGGACACAGCTTGTCTTCTTCCGTGACCCTGGTCCACGGGACAGGCGAGGAAAGGGTTAAGGCAAGCTGTGTCCACTGCGCAACCAACATGGCCCACTTTCATCCTCCCGCTGCAGCAGGAGGAAGTCCGAGAGGGGGCCTTTCACATGACATCATAAAAGCCTGATTTATCGCCAGCCACCAAACATCTAGAAAATCATAACATCCTTTCAGGAAAATGCAGTGGAAAATAATCAGGCTGACTTTGATGGGAGCTTTGGTGGGGACTCCGAGTGCGACACTGTGCGGTGACCCTTGGGCAGGTGCTTTGTTTGCCGTCGGGGCCAGCCTCACTGACAAGGCTGAGGGTCTGTGCTGTGCAGAGCCCACAGGGGAGTGTGGCCCTCAAGTCTGCAAATGCAAACGAGCTTGGTTCATACTCTGCCAACTTGCCTAAAATGAATACTGCGGTGGATGTGAAAGTGCTTTGGAAAAGACAGCTCTATCCAGATGTGAGAAATTACTGATTACAGCCTTGTACATAACCCACAGCCACTCCAGGGAAGCAGGGCCGAGCCTCGGCACCTCCAACACTGCGTCTGGGAGTTGCTCTTCTCTGCTCTCAGCTGGGGCTATCTTTAAGACACTACTGTTTGGTTAGAGCCCTTTCCTCCCAAGGCACTTTTCCTACGTCGCATTTCCAGAGTAACCTGCCACCGTGGCAGCCCTCCTCATCACAAAGAGGACTAGGAGACGACAGAAAAGAGACACCCCAGAATGTCAGTGGAAATAGAAACAAAGGGATGAGATCCGCGTGCCACGAGGAATCTGTTCCAGGAATGTCTGCATCTCTTTGGTGCTTCTCTTGCTCAGTAATTTGATAAAACCAGCAGGAACCTCTTCTTTGATGTGCACAACATGCTCTCCAAATAAACACAGGAAAGAGGGACAAGGGTGGCCTAGAGTGTGGGATAGTTCTAGAATTCTGGCCACATCAATTCTAAAAAGCCTGTTGGTGTAGAAAGTAGGCCTGTCTTTGCAAAGTAATGCCCACTCTGAAGGTCTTGGGATTCCTGAGTTTGGAGAAGACAGACATTATAAAGATTGAGCCAGGGCTGACAAAGGGCTAGCCTGAGGTTGAAGTTTGGCAAAAATCAACCCTTGGACTCAGTTCAAAGTTACTTTCACTTCACTTAACTGTTATACCAGCAAGTGTGCAACATGGTCACTCACGAGATGATCAAAGACTCATGTGAGAACACAGCCACCAGCACCTCTCTGGCCCTCCTGAAGGTGCCTGGAAGGTTGGTGCTGATGCGGCCCCCATGGAGGAATGGGCTCCCATGGAGGTATGAGCCCCCAGGCTGGAGAGCTCAGGGCCTAGCCTGACACCATGAGCCTAGGATTGGGGGCACTGGCTGCCACACAGGCAGCACTTACCACGCTACGGTTATGTCCTTGCAAGTTTGATTCTTACCCGCACCAGTGGGCCCCGGAAGGTCTGCCCATGCCTCACCTGCCCGAGGTTCTGTGCAGGAATGGGAATGGTGTGGAAGGCAGCAGGGAGGAGAGGTGAGGCCTAGGCCTGGCTCTGCAGCACAAGCTCTGAACCTGGGCTTGCCTCACCTGCACGCAGGGGAACACTGGGACTGGAAGAACTCTAACGGCCCCTCTCCAAGCTACTGCTTGCCATTCTGCCAGGCCTGCTGGTGCTCGCAGAACACCTTGAGACTGCTTCTTGCCTTTGGGACCCCGCACTGTGCCTCCTAGCCTAGTGCCAGGCATGGCTCCAGGCAGCTGTGGCAGCAGAGCAGTAGGACTCAAGGTGTCCCAGCTGGGCTCCATCTGGCTCGTTGTCTGCACCGAGTCTGAGTCAAGCCAGGTGTCTGGAGGAGCTGGGTGACTCAGCACATTGTCAGGTGGCAAAGGGTGGTGGAGAGGCCTCCCTTGGCCCTGGTGTCCCTGCACCTCTGCCCAGTAAGGCCTTTCAAGGCATCTCTCCAGGCCCAGGAGCCCCGCAGCTGGGCATGTGCTTCCCGGCCGGCCCCACAGACAGCACTTGTGAGGAGGCAGGTGGCCTGGAGGGCGGAGGTCTGACTTGGTTCTGGTGTGCTGAACAAGACCCCGAGGAAACTACTGCTTCAAACCCTCCTCTGCGAAAGCACGGCTGGACTTTCGGGGAGCTGTCACCTATGGCAAGTCAGGCTCTGGGTGCTTATGCTCTCTCATGGCTATAAAGCGGACACTTGTGGCACCTTATTGCCCTGGGTGGAGCAGGTCACTGAAGCACTTGCATAACACATAAATAATGGCACAAGGGGGAAGCATAACCAAATGCACAGATCATAACCAAATGCCTGACCTACTGTAGACTGTTGTGGGGACAGAGGCCTCTATGCAGAAGGCTCCCAAGCAGAGTTCCCTCTGCAGTGGGCCAGTGAGTCCCGGCACCGGCTGTTCAGGATGGGTTTTTTACCAGTTTAGGCAAGGGTTCTCCGAGGGCCCCTAGACCAGCAGCAACATGCCCCCTGTCCTTCAGCCTTCGAACAGTCCTACGAGGCAGGCAAGGAAACAGCAGTGCTGGTAAGTAGGTAGCTTGCCGTGTGCCACTCGAGGTGGATCCTGGTTCCAAACCCAGGCTTATCTGACTCCAAAGACTAGGTTACTAGCCCATTAACCTAGACCCCCTCCCCTGGGGGTCTTCTCTCTTTAGTTACGTGTGCTGACACTTGGTAACAATAAACGCAAAGCCAAGCGTTCACCACCAGATAGAGGCTGAGGTGTGTAAAGAAAGAATTTGCCAACAACACAGACAGAAGAGAGAGAATATGCTTCTGCGCTACAGAGGTCCAGATGAGATTAGAGCAGAGACAGGAATGGAACCTAAGAGTTAGAAACAAAGGTGGGGGGCGTGAGAGACACCAGGCAGAAATGAGCATGGGTCTCTTCACGTCGAAGCCCCACACTAACAAAGCCTGATGCAGACTTGGGTCTAGAGCAAAACAGAAATTCCACTGTTTTTCTCCAGCTGGAGACGAATGGTTTCACAGAGGGAACCCTGGCTGAAGAAAAAGCATCTCTGATTTGGTTAATTAATGTAGCTTTCTCGAAAACACTGATCAACTCCTCGAGTGCCAGCAGGATAGCCACGATCCTGAACTTTATACTTATGAGTAGCTGAAACACAGGCCAGTGGCTGCGCGCCCATGGACTGATTCTATGCCCCACCCCCCAACCCCCGACACTATGAGGCCGTGAGACTCCCGAAGACTTCCTCAGGCAGGGCTGGGCTTTGGGGGCATTATTCAAGGAAGTATTGCTTTTGAGGATGGCAAAGAACACTCAGAGCCACCTGACATGGGAACTCTGGGGTTTGGGGTACTTCCAAGGGACCTTTGCTTGGTATCCGTCCCCTTTAGAGCACTCTTTTCTATGAAAGGAACCCAACTCACAGAATTAGAACTCTCTGGGTATTATTAATGCCACCACCATGACTACTAACAGAAACACAAATATTCCTTAGGGCGTGGAGACTGAGGGAGAGCATGTCTTCAGGTCAACGGGACCTGCAGGAGTAGAGTGACTCTGGAGGTACATAAAGACTTTATCTACGACTACTTAACTCATGAGTCTGGATACTGAGAGTTCAGAAAGAAAGAGACACCTTGAAATCTTCTTATTCCATCCTGGCCAACATTCCTTCATTCATGCAGTCAGTCCAGAAACTCAAGGTCAGTGATGGAGAGTGACATAGATGGCGATCTCTGACAGGTACCTGTGCCTGGGGTAGGCAACAAGGGCAGGCTAGCAGAGAAGGAGGTGGGTACCTGTGGATATGGGGAGAGGGCCCAGGCTTGAAGAGGAGCAGGAGCAGAGGAGAGAGGGCTTGGTGGTGGCCTCGACAACGCACCATGTTAAGGATGCCACTGAGGCACTTGCAGAAACACATGCTGGGTGACGTGCCTCGCATTTTCCCACTGGGGGAAGTGGAAGGATTAAGCTACCTTCACAGTGGGACGCAGGAGGGGCTCACAGGCTAGTGAAGTGAGGGCTCTTGGGACATACTTGCCAGAGAAGATTTTCCCTGAGCTGGGTTGTGAGGAATGAGCAGAAGGTAGGAAGACAAAGTGCAAGGCTAACAGTCCAGATGCAGACGGTTGTTCAAGGACCCAATGGTGTTAGAGAACCTCCCAGGAACCGCTGTGTTTAGTACGGCTGGGAGCCAAGTGGAATTCTCGTTTGCTGAATGTGGACCCCCAGGTGCAAAGCAGTCATCGCCAGCTGAGCATGAGCTTTGGAGTCAGATCCAAGCTAAGGCTGGGCACGGTGGCTCATGCCTGTAATCCCAGCACTTGGGAGGCCAAGGCAGGTGGATCGCTTGAGCTCACAAGTTCGAGATTAGCCTGGGCAATATGGTGAAACCCTATCTCTACAAAAACCAGCCAGGTGTGGTGGTGCATGCCTGTAGTCTCAGCTACTTGGGAAGCTGAGGTAGGAGGATGGCTTGAGTCCGGGAGACGGAGGCTGCAGTGAGCCAAGATCATACCACTGCACTCCAGCCTGGGTGATAGAGCCAGACCTTGTCTCAAAACAAAACAAAACAAAACAAAACGAAAACACAGATCCAAGCTGAATTCCAGTTCTGCCACTTACTTCCTGGATGCCCTGAACCTCACTGGGCCTAGGTTCCATGATGTATAAGCCTGTTGAATGATATCGACCAATGCTAAAGATCAGAGATAAAATCAGTGCCTGATGTTGGGTAAGTGACCAACAGACAGCAGCTCCTGCCACTGCACAGTCAGTGACGGCTCTACTGGGGCCCAGGGAATGCAGTTAGACCCCTGAAGGATGTACCAGTCTATGGCACCAGTTCTGCAGCACTGTTGCCCAAGACTCCCCCACATCACTCTTCAATTCTAGCAATCTGCAGCCCTCCTTATGCAGTTGGTTCCCGACAGCCTGGAATATGCTTCTTCTTCTTCATTGAAACTATGCCCATGGAGAAGCACATGGGATTTAGGGTCACAGAGACTTAGGTTGACACTAGATTCACCACTTTTGAGGTGGCACTTTTGAGGTGGCTTGGTGTCCTCATCCTCAGGCATGCCACACCTGCAGATGTGTTATGCACCTGTCACGGGGTAAGGCCTTCCATGTATGCTCGCTCTCCTCCTGCCTCAGGTGCCTCTTTAAGCGTTGGCCACTCCCCAGCCTTGCGCCACCCTGACCTCCTTCTCTGCTGAGCGGCTTTCTGAGGCTATCCCATGCCCGTGGAACATGCTGGATGTGGCTGTGCCTTCTAGGTGCCCGTTTTGGAGAGAATACATTTCTTATAAATGGCAGGGCAGGCTGTCTCAGGCGTGGTTCCAGAGCACATGGAATGTGCCCTTGCACCTCCACAGCACAGGCCCAGGGCTGCCGACACAGCACCCAACCAGACACATGGGGGGTTCATGTTCTACTGTGGGGGCACTGGCAGTAAACAGGCGAGCAAGGGAACAACCAGGTGGTTACAAGGCCTCTGATAAAAATACAATTGGTAATGGGGGGTCAGAATGCCAACATGGTGCTGTTTAGGCAGAGGTATGATTGACAGTGGGGGCTGCCCTGGGTAAACCTCGAGGTGGAGACAGCAGGCTGGGCGAGGTAGAGGCAGCAGGCTGGGCTGGGGCCCTGAAGTCCAGAGTGACCCCCTGGGGCTGGGGTCAGGGAAGCTGGTACAGGTGGCGGTGGCTCCACGGCTATGAGAATTATTTCTAGCTTCCTCAGGAAAGATCCCTGTATGTATTTCTTCCTCCGGCGCTCATTAGACCCTTTGCCTGCAGATGGTCTTAGGAGTTCCCTTGGGGAAACTGGTGGCCACCCAAATGCTGGGGATTGGATTGGACTCATTTTGGGACATCCTGAAACATGCTGTCTGTCATGCAGGGGCTCTGGGGCTCACTGAGGTCCTCATCCATTCCTGTGCACCCTAGAGGTCCTGGAGGATGTAATTCAGGGGCTAGTCTTCTGTTCCTCAGGGACAATCTATGTCACTGTCATGTTAGTGAAGATAAATGGAGAGAAATATGCCCTGCCAGCTGGTGGCACTCAGAAAGTGCCATGGAGCAGCACAGCTTGCATCTCAGAATGGACAGGAAAAGAAGCTTTATCTTCTTCCTGTCAAAGGAGGGAAATACCTTGTGGAAGGTCAGGGTGCTGTGCACCTGGCAAGTGCCTGCCTGACCCCAGCCTGTGGCAGAACCTGAAAGGCCACTGCGATCTTTATCAGGCGACTCAGTGCTTAGCACTGGGGAAGGACAGAGCATGGAGCAGGCACAGAAGGTCCCGTGGAGAGGCCCTGAGCAGCCCAGACAGGAGCGCTCCATTCTGCTGCTCAGGGCATTGCCTCCAGCAGTCAGGCGCGCACAGCTCACGTCTCTCGGATGACTTCTCTCTCTCTCTCTTCTATCCCTCTTCTCTCTCCCTTTCCTTCTGCAGGATTTAGTTAATTGAAAGTCAGGTTTTTAAATATTGGTCAGCCTCCTGTTGGATATTTGGGGTCTGCCCTGGGGCTCCCTCATGCATCTCTCTTCATGAAAGGTGAAATGGAAGTACCCCAACAATTCGGCACACTTCTTTTGTCCCAAACAGTGGAAGCACACTAGGAAGTCCTCAGAAACCCGAAGAAGGCCCTCATTTCACCTGCTCCTTCAGGACGCCCCGTCCTTTCCTACTGGCCCCCGGCTCAGAAAGTTCGCCCTGCATAGCACTCTCCTTTTCATCCTGTCCTCGCTCACTTGAAACCCTGCTCTTCAGAAACTAAGGGGAGTGCAGCAAGCCTCAATTCCCTTGAAATCTGGGCAGTTTCCATCTTTTTTTTTTTTAAGAAAAAAAATAGGCAGAGTCTCACTCTATCGCCCAGGCTGGAGTGCAGTGGTATGATCTCGGCTCACTGCAACCTCCACCTCCCAGGTTCAAGCGATTCTCCTGCCTCAGGTTCCCAAGCAGCTGGGACTACAGGAAGGCACCACCAAGCCTGGCTAATTTTTTTGTGTTTTTAGTAGAGATGGCGTTTCACCATGTTGGTCAGGCTAGTCTCGAACTCCTGACCTCAAATGATCAGCCCACCTCGCCCTCCCAAAATGCTGGGATTACAGGCGTGAGCCACCACACTCGGCCAGTTTCCGTCTTTAAACCTACCCCAAAGGTTATATAACTGTTGCTCAGATTTGTCTGAAAATTTTGGTTTTGTCAGGAAGAAAATAAATTTCTCCTTCAAAATCTCCTCCTTCCCCCTAAGGTGAAGGTCAACCTGGTCTTTGTCCTCTAGGTTGGAGAACAGGGTTCCATGGTGACCATCGTCCTGAGTCCTTATGCATAACAGACATGGGGTCATATTTGGACTTTATAAAGCCTGCCTTCATCATGCCTTCTTCTGTCTTTGTGAACAGCACAGGTGGGCAGCTGTGCTGGTCCCATGTGGGCGACAGGCAAGCTGGGCCTGGACGGTCTGTCTCTCCAAGTCCAACAGGAAGATCAGGATGGGCCTCGGATCTCCGCTCCTAAAGCCGGGCCCCACGAAGCCCCTTTACTCCTTATGGAGTCTCCTTCCTCACTGAGCTTTCCCCTATTTTAAAAGAGCTCTTCACGGAGACTCTTTGGATGCTTTTAAACAGCCCTGGCCTCAGCAGAGTTAACACAACCACATCATGAGGCATCTGCTGACGAGGGGGCATCCTGCAGAGCCGGTCCATACTTCCTTTTATTTTCTTATCCAGCTGCTTTTCTTCCCCTGAGTCTCCCCAGAGAGACTGGTGATTCTCAACACATCCTGTGGAGTCTGTGAAAAGTGGAGCTTGGTGAGGTCCTCAGCCAGGTGAGACGTGCCGGAATCTCCAAGGGTGCCCTCATAGAAGGTGTCTGAGGATTGATTCACCAGACCAGACAAGTGTGGGGGGCAGGGACAGCATCTCACTCAGCTTGGTGTCCCTGGGACCCGGCCCATTTGGCAGGACACACAGGCATTGTAAGGAAATGCCATTTCCTTAGCCTTCCTGCAAACGAACCCTGACTGCCCACGGTGCAGCTGAGTCCCCGAGGCTCTGTTGCTGCAACTGTGCTCATCTCCAGGTGGCTCTCAAGGTGCTCATCCCTCCCTCGGCTGCCATGGCATGAATGAAGCAAGGAGAGCCTTCGAAAGCCCTTTTAGGAGAGTAGGATGTGGTTACCAGGGCCTTGGGTAGTTGCGGGGGTGCTGGTCAAAGGACACATACCTATAGCTAGGTGGGGACAGCGGAAGTTCAGAACAGGCAGATGCATAGAGACAGGGGTAGAGAGGTGACCACCTGGGCCACGGTCGGGGGAGAACACTGGGGACTGCTAATGGTTACGGAGTTTTTGCCTCCGGTGATGAAAATGCCCTAGAGTTGACTGTGGGGATGGCTGCATACTGAGAAGACTAAAACCCAGTGATCATATACTTTAAGTGGGTAAACTGTATGATGTGTGAATTATACCTCAATAAAATTGTTTAAAAATTTTAAAAAGTTGAAAGTCTCTTCCCAGCTCCCCTCCCCTCTAAAAAGAAAGTCCTTTTAAAACCCCTGAGAGGAAAGAAAGGAGAAAAGTACCCTGCAGGTGGGCCCTCTCTAGAGGCCAAGCCTGACTCCTCAGCTGACAAGGCTCCCAGGGCAGACGGCCCTTACCCAGCCCCCGCTGTCCCCAGATACCTCTCCTCTGAGCCCCAGGGCCCAGTCCTGTGACTGACATTGCCCCGGGTCCTCGGCCTGCTCTTCTGGCAAGGAACCCCCAGTCTGCAGGGAGGTGAGCAGAGTCTTGCTTTGTCGCCCGGCCTGGAGTGCAATGGCGTGATCCTGGCTCACTGCAACCTCCACCTCCCGGGTTCAAGCCATTCTCCTGCCTCAGCCTCCTGAGTAGCTGGGATTACAGGCACGCATCACCACGCCCAGCTAACTTTTGTATTTTTAGTAGGGACGGGGTTTCACCATGTTGGTCAGGCTGGTCTCGAACTCCTGACCTCATGATTCACCCACCTCGGCCTCCCAAAGTGTTGGGATTACAGGCGTGAGCCACTGCGCCTGGCCTGCTTGATTCTTATACCCTGTCATCTAGCACACTTCCTTCACCAAACTGAATGCAAGCCCCCCATGGGCAGAGAATCTATGGTGCCCATTCTCGGTCGCCCGTGCTGTGCCTAGCATAGCTTCCTGCACCCATCAGCGCTAAAATATCCCATGGATGCTGTCTTGATGGCAGAAGGCACTTGTCAATCACTGTGCAAATGGCGCCTTCTACCCCCACGATGGCACGTGCACGGCATGCTCGAGTGCCCGGGGACGCTCAGCCTGTCCTCCTGGAGGTCCGCAGCCCTCGTCTGGTGTTCCCTGTGCTGTCCTTGCCTTGCCTCACTTGCTCTTTTCCTCCCACTCTCCAGGTCCAAGGCTTTGCCCTTGGCTTTAGTGTCTCTGCTTTCTGCAGGCTCTCCTGGGGCGGGCCCCTTTCTGCAGACAACTTCAACGATGGCCTCTATGTGAGGACATCACTATCTCTGTCTTCAGCCTTTGCCTTTCTGCTGGATTCCAGGGCTGCATTCTTCTTTCCAGCCTGACAGCTGCAGCCAGTGCCCATGGCCACCACAGCATCACCCTGTCTACAGCAAGCATCTCCTGTGCGAAGTCTCCACATGTAACTTCGCTTCTCTCTAGCACAGTATCCTCTTCATTTCTCTGAGGACTTTTTAACAGTCTGTGGTTATTTTGTCAATCCACCCACTACCCTGTCGTCTGCCTCCCTAGAACGTCAGTGCTGAGTGCATTATGTGGACCTCTGCCTTCAGGACCTGGCACTGTGCCTGGCACGCAGTATTTGCGGAATGCCTCGAGGGATGTTTAAAACTGAACTCAATATATCTGCCCCCAACTAAACACACTTGTTCTTTTCCTGTTGCACTGTTACCATTCCTCTCACCCACTCCCATCCTTGAGACTTAAAATCTTGGCCACCTTTAGCTCCTTCTTCTCTATTTTGCCCACTTCCAGTACCTTTGGCACTCTGGCTTTCCTTGCGCCTCTTCTGCACCACCGCTGTGGCCCAAGCCCTCAGTTCCCATGTCCTTGGAGGATGACAGCATCCTCCCCCTTCACAGACCAGCCCTCCCCTGCTCTGGGGTCCGTGCTCATTCCACCTAGGGCTTTTCTGTGACAGTCCCTTAGTCAGGACCCTCCATCACTTGCCAAATAAAAGCCAAACTCTCACCCTGACCTCCAATATCTGACCATTGTGTTTTGAGACAGGGTCTGGCTTTGTCACCTAGGCTGGAGTGCAGTGGCATGATCATGGCTCACTGTAGCCTCCCAAGTAGCCAGGACTACAGGTGCATGCCATGGCACATAGCTAAATTGTGTATGTTTTTGTAGAGATGGATTTTTGCCATGTTGCCTGGGCTGGTCTCAAACTCCTGGGCTCAAGCAATCCACCCACTTTGGCCTCCCAAAGTGCTGAAATTACAGTCATGAGCCACTATGTCCAGCCCTGTATCTTTCAATATGATCCCAACCTCCTTTTCCAGGTTTATTTCCCATTTTTTTCCAATTATATCCTGCACTCAGGAAAAGTCAGACTAGCCAGGAATCAGGCACAGGCTGAAGACTCCCCACTTCTGCACATTTAGGAAACTCCCTGAAGAGGAACTCATTGAATGCCTGGGTCCTGGGCGCCCCATGTGGTGGGGGGTGGGGTGGGGAGGTTAGTTCAAAAGCCAGGTCAGAGGGGGCCTATTGGGGTTCACTCAGTCTCTTACAAAAAGACCACCTTGATGGCTTCTGTGGGCATGGGTGGTAGTCAGGCCTCTTGCCCCTTCCTTGCCCGGGCTAGGGAGGAAGGATGGCAGAAAGGGCTGGGCTGCTTTGCATAAAGGTGACAAGGGCTGGTCAGGGCAGCTGGGCAGGTGCAGAGGGAGAGGAACCCCATCCCTTCCCAGAGGAAGCAGTGTTCTGCAAGTAACAATGAGCAGGAAGCTTTGAGAACAGGCCTGTCCACTATGTGGCTTTAAAGTGGTTTATTAACCAAGACATAAGCCCTCTGCTGAACACCTGCAATTACAGAACATCTTATTTGCTCTGGGATGTAGGAAATGGAGGCTGCAGGGCATTCAGAGTTTCAGTGGAGCCAGGTAATTCTCAGAGCCACTGGGGACACATGGGGTTTCCTGCTGGATGGGAATAAGAATTTAAGCAGCTTCTCCCCACCCCCAAATCCTAAAAACAGAGTGTCCCCAGCAGGCTGAAGGGTCTGGAAGCTGATACCTGGGATACTGAAATAAGAATTAATACCTTCAGCTATACCAGAGGATGTGGCCACCAGTATATTTTGAGTACTCACTATAGGCAAATAGGTACTAGGCTCTGAACAGGGTGGCTAATGAACAAGGTCGAGGGGACACAGACACATACGCCAGTAACTGCCATGTAGTGTGACAAGACACTGACTTAGTTACTGGGCACAGTGGAAGGAAAGTAGGAAAGGGTGTGAGTCCCCACTCTTGTGTGGAACGGAATGCTCTGCAGAGAAGGAGTCGTCTGGGCTGAGTCCTGAGGAATCTCGGACACATTCTCAGGCCGGAGTGGGGGAAGGACAAGCCCTTCCTTCTTCCTGGAATGTCCTTCTCAGCATCTGGACCTACCAACACTGTACTGATCCCTCCAGGGCCAGCCGAATGCCACCTCCTCTCAGAGTACAACGATGCTAGCGGTCTGGTCTTCCCTTGAACCACAGCTGTTCTCATCTCAGGGACCAGCACAGTTCCCGCATCCCTGATGCTTGGGTGTTCTGTACCTGCAGGGGCTTCTGGATGGTAAAGGAACTCGGTCTTGTTCATTAGACACCCTGTTCAGAGCCCAGTACCTATTTGCCTATAGTGAGTACTCAAAATATATCTCGAGAGAGTGAGCACATCCTCACCTAAAGCTCTTTCTCCTGATTAGATGGAACAGGCCGGGGGCTCTGTAATTTGGGCAATGGCTTATCATATCCTCTCTTCTCAGGATCTCCTCACTATTACTCTTCAGAAGTGACAATATAAACAGTGTGGTTGTTCTGTGTGGCAGATAGCAGTGGAAGTTACACTGGATAAATTTCATGTTTCCTATATCTGGACATTTCAGGTTCTACGTTGGTCCAAAGGAAACCTTTCTCTCCAGTGTCATGCGTTCTGATGTAGCTGCCCACTTATCTGAAGCTGCCTATGATCTGTATTCAGTAACACAAGAGACTCTAAAGATTATTTTACATCACCACTAAGGGCAGTTCCATAAAGTATGGCTTAATTTCACAACTAGCCTCACAATGCTACTGTAATTTACGTGGGGAAAACTTAGAACAAGTATCAATAGCAAGGAATCATTTTGAACACGTCAGGAATATGCGATGAGATTTTCTTCTGCACACAAAAAAGCATGGCTCTTGCCTCTTTAGTAAAACTGCAAAGAGGTTTTGCAAAGAGAACTGTCAGATCCGTTAGTGTCGTAATACTTTAATCACAGGTTGTCTAGCTAATTACCACTCCCAAATAATGAAATGTAACTTTTAACAATTTAGAATGCCATAGTTTTTTGTAAAATAGCTCCGTCTTACTGGTCTAAGTTTAAAATATTATGGCGATCACTGGCCTGCTGCCTCCCTGTTTGATTTCTCCGCTAGCTGTCCCAGAGATCTTGCTGATAAAAGATCTAAAACATACAGTCTTCTGCGAGCTCTTATTTGACTTTTTTGCTCCAAATTTCCAGATATAATGGTTCTCAAGGCAACACTATACAGAATCAGAAAGAGAACATGAGCTTACATTTAAAGCAATCATTCACATTTACACACATATAATTACAACTCTTATTTTTAAAAAGTGTAAATTTATGACACTGTCCTTCAAATATTATTCATACATCAGGTTTTGGGTTATGCTGCAAATCACTTGCCAGTTAAGTCTGGGGTTCATGGGGCAGGCATGACACATGAACCCTGTCTGGCCACTGGGGGTCCTGGTTGGGAATAATACTGTGATGTACTGTCAGGAAGTAAGCTTGGGTACTAGGAAGACATTAGCCGATTACTCTTTTGGGGTTTTATACAGTCTTGCTGTGATTCACCTCAACTCGTGTTTCAAGTATATGTCATTAACTCTTCACAGACAGGAAAACTCAGTCTCAGAGGTCAATGACTTGCCTTTAGTGCAAATTGAGGTCAGAATACCTGATAATTTCCTAACCTCTAAATTTAACTCATGATACTTATGCCATGAACATTAAAACTGACTATACACTGTGCATCCAGCCTCTTTCAGGACACATTTAATAGTACACTTTAATTTTGCTCATAATACGCCATTAAAGTAAGAGTCCTAGAGGAACTGAAATCTGCTATCTTTGCACCTTGTAACATGAAGGCACGTTATCCAAGGCACAGATGCACTAGATCCAAATGCTCCTGCCCTAATTACTGCATCTTTATGTGCAGGCCAAAGGGCATCTTTTTCCCTTTGCTACATTCCAACTCATTCTCAAGCACAAGGCCAGTGACCCCAGGTTCTTTCCAAACTGTCTCTTCTTTATTTTTAAAGAAAGTTTATTGCATCCTTCTCCAATCAAGACATTTTTACTGCACTTCAAAGACACCCCTTGGATACCATGCTCTAGCGGCTCTGCAGGAAAACAGTTTTAGGTGTCTTGTCCCTTTAGGAGGGTGGCCAGTGCCTGGTTTCACAGTTTTCTAAATCCGTCTGTCAAGAGACCCCTTGAAAGAGCAGACTGGAACTTTCCAGCAGTCTCCTGGCCAGTGAATGTGCACCTTGCCTTCTGTAAGTAACTTCCGAAGTGATGATCTTGCCGTCTGACCTTGGGCAAGCAACGACTGCCATGGCCTCAGTTTCTGCAGCTGTAAAGTGGCAACGTTGGCTGTCATCGTCTAGGTTCCCTCAGCCACGCAGCTCTGAGATGGCCTCCTTTTCCTTTCCTCATCTAGCTCGTGGGGACTGGTGCCAATACTACCAGCAAATGCATTTATCGTACAAAGAGTTTTAATTGTCAGGGCAGCCGTGGGCCCAGCAAACACTGACAGGATCAACTCCTGCCCGTGGCTCTGACAGCTCTTTTGATCCAACTCACACCCAGGAAGAAAAAAAACAACCACTAATTACATGCTAATTTCTTCCTTTAAAGACATAAGAGACTCCTTAGGTTCTCAGCCCTCCTGGTGTGTCCCATCCGACGGCTTGGTACAGTGGCACCTTTTTAAGAACGTGTGAAATATTCCAGTCCATTTGGATTCAGGCAGAATCCAAATCACTCAAAGCCTTCTCCTACCAATTCTTATTTCATTTTAATGATCAAGCACAAAGGAAAAACCCTCTTAACCCTTACTGTCTACTGATTAAACACATTTATTTATTTATTTATTTTGATATAGGGTCTCGCTCTGTTACCCAGGCTGGAGTATAGTGGTGTGATCTCAGCTCACTGCCACCTCCGCCTCCTAGGTTCAAGTGATTCTCCCACCTCAGCCTCTCGAGTAGCTGGATTACAGGTGTACATCACCACGCCTGGCTAATTTTTTTGTTTTTTTAGTAGAGATGGGGGTTTCATCATGTTGGCCAGGCTGATCTTGAACTCCTGACCTGAAGTGATCCACCTGCCTTGGCCTCCCAAAGTGTTGGGATTACAGCTGTGAGCCACTGTGCCCAGCCAAGTTTCTATCCTTATCCTCTGACTCTTAAGATTAAATGCTTTAAAGAATAAAACAGTCTTGTTAGATTGAAAAGCAAATGAGTAGATGAATGAAACAGAAAAGTACTCGGCAACCCTGCCATGTCCCCTGAAGAGGCAGGGCCAGCTCTACAGTGAAAATCGGTGGGTGGTTTTCCTGGGCCCTGCATGGGAGGAAAACTAGGCTTGTCCTGAGTGGGTGCACCTGCCCTGCTGAGCTGCTATCTGCATGACGATGGCCATGCTGGGCCTCAGCTCCACTAGGAGTGTGGCATTGTGCTTGGTTTGATGGGGCAGGCCGCACCCATGGCAGCGTGCACCCCTTCTCACTGGGTCTTCAGCTCACACCCGTCATGCTGGTTTGGAAAATTCATAAGTTCAGAGTCCGGCTGGTGTGAGGGAGCAGCCTGGCATGGCTCACTAAGGCCCAGCACGGTGTCTCACAGGAGTAGTTCTGTGCATACTGACCTGGGACTGGCATCTCAACCTTCCTGGCAAAGAACAGGGAAGGGAGGTAGATGTTCTCCTGGGGCCTCCTTCTCAGATGCTCTGTGCATCTTCACTTCCAGGGCTGGTGTCACCAGGGTTCCGGCCATCCTATGTGCACACCCTCCTTTAACTAGAAGAACAGTTGTGGGGGACTGCACCCAGGGCGTGGGACATACTTGGCTCATCCTGTCCAGGTCTGAAGCTAGACTTTTACCCTGGCCCCATCTCTGTTCTGGGAGAAAACAGATTCCAATGTGAGCCTGTGGCTGGCATCACACAAATGTGACTGTTCAGTTTTTACCGTCTTTGAGATGATCTCCGTGCCAACTTTCATCTTTAGATGGACACCATGACCCCTACCCCACAGCATTGTAAGGAAGTAAATGAGATAATGTGTAAGAAAAACCCCCACACCTGGCACTTGATAAACAACAATATTCATTTGTTCCTATTTAAAAGTATAGCTGCCCAAATGCCTTGTTTTTCAAGGGTGCGTTAGAGATAGAAACAATGAACTTTAACATCACACACTCAGTTGGGTGTCTTCTGCACTGCACGTGCTGGGGAATGAAAGTTCCTTGTTTGATGTTTTCTCTGTTGGCAGCAGTGCAGAACTCAGAAACGTTAATCTGAGCTTTCTCTTGGTGGAACTGAGAGATCTAGGATCAGCAGAAATCTTCTAAGATTATCCTTAATAGGCTGGGTGTGGTGGCTCATGTCTATAATCCCAGCACTTTGGGAGGCGAGGCAGGTGGCTCATCTGAGGTCAAGAGTTCAAGACCAGCCTGGCCAACGTGGTGAAACCCTGTCTCTACTAAAAATACAAAAATTAGCCTGCTGTGGTGGCAGGCACCTGTAATCCCAGCTACTTGGGAGGCTGAGGCAGGAGAATCTCTTGAACACAGGAGGCAGAGGTTGCAGTGTGCTGAGATCGTGCCATTGCACTCCAGCCTGGGTGACAAGAGTGAAACTCTGCTTTAAAAATATATATATATATATATATATATATATATATATATATATATATAGAGAGAGAGAGAGAGAGAGAGAGAGAGAGAGAAAGAGAGAGAGACAGACAGACACCTTAATAAACTGGATTTCTTTCTGGCCAGCTCAGACACTGAGGTCTCCGTCCTGTCTGGATCTGCTGTTTGTCCTGCCTCTGCTTGTGGGATGTGTACAGGCTACCACGCTCATATGTGTGCTGCTGGCCTGCTTCCTGCCCTCCTGGGTCACCCGTGTCTGTGTATGTTCCCTCCCGATCCCTCAGGCTTGCCGGCATTGTATTTTGGCCTTCCAGGCCAGTTGCAGTCACCCAGGTCTCCGACTCACTAGACACCTGGTCCGCGTGGCTCCTGTTGTCTCCCACGGGTCCGACTGCTGGGCAGCCTCGAGGAGCACAGAGGCACGCCTCCCTCCACAGACCCCCGTGGCACGTCCCCAAGGCGCCAGTGTCACTTCCCATCTACACTCTTATTTGTACAATTTGTCTTATTGTTTAAACTGGACCGTACGCTGCGGTAGGAAAAAGATTAAATTATTTTTCCATGACCACATATACTTCACTTACAAGTACTTCACTTATGATAGGCCTTCAAATGCAAGTTGCAAAAGACACCAATAAATGCAAAGACATGTTGTGTTCGCGGACTGGAAGACTTGCTATTGTTAGGGTAAAGATCATTACACAAAGTGATCTACAAATTCAGTGCAATCCCCATCAAAACCCCAATGACGTTCTCGCAGAAACAGAAATCCATCTTGAAATTTACATGGAATCTCAAGGGACTCTGAAGAACCAAAACAATTTTGAAAACAACAACAACAAACAACAGCAAAGTTGGAGAGCTCACATTTCCTGATTTGAAAACTACAAAGATACTGTAATCACAACAGTGTGGTAGCAGCATAAAGACACACATGGATACTAATGATGGAACAGAAAACCCAGATACAAACCCTTATATACCTGGCCGATTGATTTTCAACAAGGGTGTCAAGACCACACTATGGGGAAAGAACAGTCTCTTCAACAAATGGTACTGGAAAACTGGATATCCACATGTGAAAGAACACAGCTGGACCCTTACCTTACATCGTATATAAAAATCAACTCAAATAGATTGAAGACCTAAACATAAGACTTAAATCTATAAAACTGAGAAGAAAACAGGAGAAAAGCTTCATGGCATTGGGTTTGGCAATGATTTTTAGATATGACACCAAAAGCATGGGCAACAAGAGTAAAAACAGATAAAGTGGACTCCTACAACTAAACAACAACAACAACAAAATAAAGAACAAGCAAATAAGAGAGTGCACAACATCGCTACTCATTAGGGAAATGCAAGTCAAAAACAGCATGAGATACAATCTCATACCCATTACGAGGGTTACTATCAAAAAGCCCAGAAAATAAACGTATTGAGGAAGAATATGCAGAAACTGGAATCCTTGTGCTCTGATGACTGGAATGTAAAACTGTGCAGTCATAATGGAAAACGAGTATGGTAGTTCCTCAAAAAATTAAATATAGAATTACCGACATTTCCACTTCTGGGCTAGTAAACAGAAGAACCGAAAGCTGAGTCTCAAATAGACACTCGTACACTCACATTCATAGCAGCATTATTCAAAATAGCCAGAATGTGGAGGGAACCTAAGTGTCTGTTGACAGATTAATGAATAAACAGACTGTGGTAATATTTGCTATGGAATATTATTCCTCCTTAAGGAGGAAGACAATTTTGACACATGCTACAACACGGATAAATCATGCATCAACTACGCTAAGTGAAATAAGCACATTACAAAAAGACAAATACTCTGTGGTTCCACTTACATGAAGTTCTTAGAGTAGTCAAATTCACAAAGATGGAAAAAATGGTGGTTGCCAGAGCTTGGGGTGGAGAAAATGGGGTAGAGTTTTAGTTTTAGAGGAAAAAAGAGTCCTGGAAATGGGTGGTGGTGATGGCTGCACAACACTGTGAATGTACTTAATGCCACTGAACTGCACACTTGAAAATGGTTAAGATGGCAAGTTTCATGTGTACTTTACCATTATTTAAAAAATATTCCACCGGGCCAGGCATGGTGGTGCAAGCCTGTAATTCCAGCACTTTGGGAGGTCGAGGTGGGCGGATCACGAGGTCAAGAGATCAAGACCATCCTGGTCAACATGGTGAAACCCTGTCTCTACTAAAAATACAAAAATTAGCTGGGCGTGGTGGCGCGCACTTGTAGTCCCAACTACTCAGGAGGCTGACGCAGAAGAATGGCTTGAACCCAGGAGGCAGAGGCTGCAGTGAGCCAAGATCGCACCACTGCACTCCAGCCTGGATGACAGAGTGAGATACCGTCTCAAAAAAAAAAAAAAAAAAAAAAAAATTTCCACCAATACTTAACTTGAAAAATAAATCACTATATTGAATCACTAAGTCTCATTTTTCTTTTCAAAAAGGAGATTAAAAGTATATCTTCAAAACAGACAAAAAGAGTCACACTAGAGCTACTTCCTTGGGGGTATCTGAGCCTTAACCGTTGTATCATTGGCACCTAGCACAGTGCTGGTTACATCATGGGAACTGGGTAAATGAAATTTTAAAAATAATTGCAGGGATGAATACGTGGGTTCTGATTATTCTTTTCTTAAATTTCCAAGGCTACTCGCTAAGCTATTTCATATTGCACTGACATGTATATATTCTTTTTTCAATTGAAACATTTTCCTATTTATGTAAAATATTTACATTAGTTTTTTTTCTTAAGGCTGAAAGCCTCCAATACACGCGCGTGCGTGCACACATGCACACACACACACACACACACACATTCTTTTTTGAGACGGAGTCTCCCTCCGTCGCCCAGCTGGAGTGCAGTGGCGCTCTGCAGCCTCTGCCTCCCAGGTTCAAACAATTCTCCTGCCTCAGCCTCCTGAGTAGCTGGGATTACAGGCGCCAGCAACCACGCCTTGCTCATTTTTTGTACTTTCAGTAGAGACGGGGTTTCACCATGTTGGCCAGGTTGGTCTCAAACTTCTGATCTCAGGTGATCTGCCCACCTCAGCCTCCCAAAGTGCTGGGATTACAGGTGTGAGCCACCGCGCCTGGCTGTCTTTAACATATTTTTATACAAAACTGGAGACAAGAGCACAATGAGCCTGCGGATACATTCCCAGATTCAACAGCTCAGGATTTCTAATTTGGCCACAGTGTATACGTGTTAATGATAATGTCCTCAGAGTCAGAATCACACTGTGATGTCACACACACCCCACAGCCAGGTCATACATGTGGAGGCTGAGGCACATGGAGGTGAGTGACTGGACCCAGGTCACACAGAGAGTGCGTGGTGGAGCTGATGCTGGAACCCAGGACACCTGTCTCCATGGCCCTGGCACCAGGACATCTGCCAAATGTATTAGCCTGAATTTATTTACACAAGTTGATCTTAACTGATAGGATTAATTTTCCAAAACTTAGCCCATTTTTCAGATAAGGTTAATGGAACTTTCTAAAACAGAAAATAAATGCCTTATGAGTCAGTGGTCTCCTGGCCCTGGCGTTTGAGCTTTTGAGATGTCACTACTGTCTCCAAGAGCTCTAGAAATGGTTTTTGCCCTCTTTTTTTCATGCTGTTCCCCAGACAGATTTGCCACCACAAATTCAGGCTCAAAGGAGACAACATCTGTAAAGTGTTCTGTAAATGGTGAATCAGTACACATGGTGATGTAGGATTGATACGACTGTTGGAAAACATAAATTCACATCTTCTGGGGCCAGGCGTGGTGGTTCACGCCTGTAATCCCAGCACTTTGGGAGGCCGAAGTGGGCGGATCATGGGGTCAGGAGTTCGAGACCAGCCTGACCAACATGGTGAAACCCCGTCTCTACTAAAAAAATACAAAAATTAGCCGGGCGTGGTGGCGGGTGCCTGTAATCCCAGGTGTTCAGGAGGCTGAGGCAGGAGAATCGCTTGAACCTGGGAGGCAGAGGTTGCAGTGAGCCAAGACTGCGCCACTGCACTCCAGCCTGTGTGACACAGCAAGACTCCGTCTCAAAAAAAAAAAAAAAAAATTACATCTTCTGGATCTGGGCTTGGCTCCTGGCTGCACATGGTGCCTCTTCCCACCGTATAACTGAGATACTATCTGTACAGGACTTTGTTGGAGAAGTGCTGAGTGTCCCTTCAAGCAGCCTCTCCCCAGGAGGCAATCTTTACCTTCACTAGCCACAAGGAAAGACTGAAGTCTGGCGCCAAGAGCACCATGCTGGAGGTCTCAGTGGCAGAGGCACATCTCACCCAAGGCCACTCTGCCCTATCCACTTGCAGAGGGGGTCCTCGGTGTGGGGGGCAGCAAGGGGGTTTCTTTTGCCACAGGATGACCATTGGCCCCTTGGGAGCCTTGGTCCCCTTGACTGATTCAGGGATGGCTGATCACGAACCCTCTTAAAGAGATCTTTGATGCCACTGGACTCCTGACAAGCACGACGTCCATGACGACGTGTCACGGGCCTGCTGGAATCTTTGTTTCAAGGACATTCTTCCCCAGACAGAGTGGAGAGTGAGGACTGAAGGGAGAAAGACAGTGCAGGTGCACGGTGGACGGCACCCATCGACCTCTGTGCTGGAAGCAGTGCTTATGCACTTAGGCAGGTGCTGAAATGAGACAGGCTGTGCCTGAAGACAGCAGGTCAAGTCTCAGTATGACAGCAACATGGCAGATTATAAAAACCAGATGAGCCAGCAGATAGCCGCTGTATGGTAACTCGTGCCACAATAAAAACGTCAGTTTTCTGTATTACTTTACAACATTGACTAGCTTAGGAATGCTTTCAAGCAGGACACTGATACCCTCCATTGTTAAAGACAGACATAGGCATTTATTAACTGGTGTTCACACGGCTCTTTCACTGCCTGAGTTTGTGAGGCGAGACCAGATTTCCTGTCCTTAGTATTCCTGCGGGAGCAGCAACCATGTGGGCGCCTCAAAACATTTCCATCAGAAATGATAGTCGGGGGCAGGTGCCCCGCACTCACCAATTTCTATCCCACTTACTTCCTCTCTCCCTGGAGAGTCAGGCAAAATTCTCTGTCATTACTTTTATTCTTTACTCCTAAAAGATCCTTGTAACAAAGAACTCAAGCAAAAAAAAAAAAAAAAAGAAAGAAAATCCCATAATTAGACTAAGTGGCATCCCATCCCTCTCCCCTTTTTAAAGTGAAGTGAGCTCTGTGCATGGCAGCAAACTGGCTGCCTCTGCAGGCCTGCCTTGTGTAGCGCCGGGGTCTGGAGTTTCTGGAGCATTCCCTTGGAACTGCTCAGAGGCTGGGAGTGCCGGGGGTGTGTGTTTGCAAATAGATACCTGAATGATTATCTAGAAAACGTGCCTCTGAATTCCAAGTGAAAAGATATAATTTTGAGGGTTATTTGCCTTCCATTTGGGTGGTCCATCGTGAGCTGCCTTTATACATGCCACTGTCCTTCCTACTGAAGGTGTCCACAGCATGATCTCTTCGTGGGGATTGGGATGAAAACACCAGTCATCACCCAGCAGAAGTTGCTTCTCTACTGAGGACCCTTCAGCTTGTTCACTGTTTCAAACCTGAAGCTGCAATTTGCGAAGTCGCATTTTCCCGACGGCTTTTCCACCTGGGCCTTGCTGAGGAACATACAGTATCATCCCACCGGCTGCTCGCATTCGGCCCTGCGTCCACACAGCCCAGCGCTCTGCCCACCTGTGTCCAGGTGACAGTGCATCACAGGAGTCCTCCTGGACAGGCAGAGGGAAGCCCTCCATTGTTACGGAATGCTTCCTCTACTGTATAACATACTCAGTTGAATGAAAAGAAACATCAGTCTTTCCGAATGGGTAATTATATTGTTTTCTTAAAGAATACTTTCACAGAAAAATAAAAAAATACTTCTAGAGTAAGATTTAAAAAATCAACGTATACATTTGGGATTCTTTGTCTCAAATCACAGACTCTAGAATATTTAAGTTGCTTGAGACACTATTAAGCTCGGCTTTCTGCTCACAGACAGGAACTGAGGCACACGCTTGGGAAGGCCAACATTCTGACTATTGTCACCCTGCCGGCATGGCACTGTGGCCCCAGCCAAGCTCGCAGTTACAAACATCCAGGGAGCAATGAGAGTTTGCTTAGAGAAGAGAGATGTCCTGGAATACCTGAACGGCTCTCACAAGGGTGACGGGCTGGAACTACTCGGGGTAGATACATGCAGAAGTCACATGAGGCAGGTTTGAGTTTAATAGAAAAAAACCCCAAAGCAACTTTCTGATGGCCTTCTGAGAGTGGAAAGGGCAGCCTTGTGGGCCAGTGGCGAACTCCTCATTAACCACGGGCCTCTGTGGGGCGTATGCAGTTCCTGCTCTGGTGGAGGGAGGCTGGGCAGGGGACACTGGATGCTATGGGCTCTTCGGTGGCAGGGCCTCTCTCTTTTTTTTTTTTTTAAACATCATTGTTGCATGTTTTACATATCATAAAGTTCACTTGTTTCAACTGCACGATTCAGTGGCCTTTAGTAACTTTACCACGTTGTGCAAGCTTCATGATACATCAGTGTCAGAACCTTTCATCCCAATGAGGTCCCATGGGGACAGAGTTTCAACTAAAGCGGGTCTCTTGGGACTACGGCTGTCTAGGGAGGGGCCTGTCTCACATGCATTCCATCCTAGTCCTCCCAGTTACAGCCTGGGTACCTTGCTTTGGGTGCGACAGGGTGTTGTACCAATAAGCAATATCCATACTGTCTACCCAGATAGGTTCAGGCAAGGAAGGGGCTGGATGGACAGGAAAAGGTTGGCAGGTGGGTGACAGCACCCAGTGGGCCAAGGGCAGATGCCGCTGAGGGGGCAACAGGATAGGGTAGCTGCTTCTCTCACTGCCCCCCTGCCCCATATTCCCATATAGTGAATCTGTTTCAGGCAGAGGACATTTTTCACTCTGACCATGTATCATAATAAACTTCAATGGTTCTCTTAGCAATATTGAATTACTTGAAAAAGACTTTGTTATTCAGGAAACTGAGTAACTGAAGCTCAGAAACTTCTAGTGAAAAGATGATCATAATTGTTACATAATATCCATTATAAAAAAAAAACCATTAACAGCCATTTTAAACCCAATTCGTTTCCCTGACATGTTAATATATGTTAACCAGAAAAAGGGAGTCCTTTTTAAACCTGCGCTCCCTGTGGTGCACCCCAAAAGAAGTCTCAGTGGCCTAGACTCCGACGTCCAGTGAGAGACACCCTGCATGTGTCACGTGGCTCCCCACCCGTGGACCTGCTTGTGTTCTTACAGAAGGTGCCTAAGTGGCACCTTGAAGAAGATGATGTGCTTGCTGTGTTATACACACCTGCATCCTTCCTTGCTAAAGCATTTCTGGAAAGCCCCTGCTGACCATATCTGGGGTAATAATCATGGGATGGGCCAGGCAAAGCCACCAAACCATGTGCCAATTACATTTCAAGCAAGGGGTCCTATTGGGACCAGCATCATTTTTTTAAGGCAAAGTCTAGGATTTCAGCTGTAGGAATTTAAAAACAGCCAGAGTTAATTTTTCACACAAATCTTGAAGAGTGGGGGCTTTTAGTGTCTTTAGGTTGATAGCATCCAAAATCCAAAAGAAACAAAAACAACACAACGTGCCCAGAAAACTAAGAACACCATTTTGGCGTTCTGAAACTTTGAAAATCCTGCAGACATGGGATGCATTTCTGCGGAGAGGCTGGGGAGGAAAACGGATGTAGGGGGTCACATGTGGCACATCCAGCAGGAGAAAATGAAGACACGTGTCAACGAGGAAAAGGCACAGGAATCACACCTCTGGTTCAAGTCGTCAGGCAGTGTGATGAAAGCTGTGAGACGCGGGGATGCAGATCAACTGAATAAGAGGCATGTCTCAAACAAGATTTGGGAGTGGATTCTCTCTATTCTGATTATTAGCATCTAGTACCTGAATTCAACCTACCAATTTAGTTTGTGAAGTATAGGCAATATGAGATGACAGGAGATGTTGGCGGCAAAGAATATTCCCAGGCAGACCTGGAGTCTTTGAGAGCTGCCTAGAAGACAACCATATCAGTAACTCTTTCCAGCATAGTTCCATGGGTTTGTAAATGAATCAGAGCTGATCACACCAGATGGCCTCCATTTCCTCCCATCATGACCTTGAGATATGGCCCAAGCAGATCACAAGTCCCAGCAAGCAGTTTTCAATCCATATCTGAGCCGCGCCATATAAAAGATGTGGCTTGGGTGACTGGTACCTTGGCATCTAAGGATCAGAGTTCCCACATGATTACAAGGAACACCATTTGCAGCAAATACCATGAGGCAGTCCTCTCGGCTTCTGGAAAACTACTAAGGAGCCCTGTAACTGGCCTGAAGTCTGCGTACAGGCCTCACTGATTTTTTCAATTATCCATTTGGGTTAAATCCTCATGGGTAGTACCATAGATCCCTGAGTGGATTGCACAGCAGGTGCTATTAGATCCTACTTGTAATCACTGAGTGATGGTCCAGGAACCTGGGAGGGTTCTAATAACACGCAAGGACTATCATCAGAATACTTCAACACTTAAGCAGCTTTGCATCTTCAAAGCTCACTACAAACATTAATTAATTAATATGTACAACACCCCTGTGATGTCGTTAAGTATGATTACCTCCATTTGACATATAAGGAAACAGACAGGTTAAGTGGCTTGCCTGAGGCCACACAACAAGCCCGAGTGGGTCTGGGAATGTAATTTGGAAGCATCTGATCCAGCACCCACGGAGGCGTGCTAGTGGCAGGTCAAGAGGCTCACCCACTCCCCAGCCCTCGCCATCCCCAGCAAGTGGGACTGTGGCTGCAGGAGATCTGCTGACAGGCTGTCCGAGGACCCTGCCCAGATCTTCCTCAACCACGTTCCAACCCAGAAGAGTTAGTAAGAGTCTGACAGAGAGCCAGTAAGCAAGAGCAAGCTCTAGCAAACCCACTGCTGGGTCCAGCTGCAGCGATGGGGAGTGCAGCCCTTGCTTCCGCATTCCCCCTGCTGCTGAGGCACAGTAGGCAGTGGACAGTCGGATGTCATTGTTAAGGGGCAGGTGCCCGAGGGGGAGAAAAGGGAGGAAGCATGGGCAGGAGGTGGCTATCATCTGAGGGTCATCAAAAAGCCCATGACAGACAGCTACACTGGGGAGATGGAGGAACCCCTGAGAACTAGATGAAATACTAGGGCAGGAGCACCGGGACTCACAAATGGCGAGTTGCCCTGCTCCGAAGCTGCTGGTGGAGCGAGAGGAACTGCGTGGCTGGAAGGCATTGTGCAGGACTGGGAAAGGAAGGAAGGGAGCCAGCACTTCTCGGTGCCTTCCGTGTTCCCGACCTTTACGGCATTCACTTATTCAATCCTCAGATCACCTCCACCAGGTGAACATTACTTCATCGTATTCTTATCTTAGCACTGGGAAACTGAGGTGACAATGGCGAGTTTTCAGTCAGGATTAGAATTGAGTCCATGTGTGGATGATGACAGTGATCCCACACCACCAGACAGGTAAGGACTCTGGACGTTGGAAAACAGTGACATGGCAGGAGGTCCTCTGGGAAGAGCTGGAGAAGGTGCAGACTTGGGAACAGCTGGAGAAATGAGAGCAGCACCCTGTGTGCTGGGGGCTCCACTTTGAATTCTGGAACCTGTGGCATGGGTGACTAGTACCTTGGAATCCAAGGATTAGAGTTCCCACACAAAGAAGTACAGTTGATCTGAGGACAGAGTCTCAGAGAGATGGGGGGGCCCAGAGGCGGGAGTGGGAGGTCCAGGCCTGTCTGTGCCACTGGAACATCCAAGGAGAAGCAGTCAAGTGGACTGTGTATATGACATCAGCTGCTTTATGTTAATGTGTATATACTGTCCTGAGGGCCAAGGGAAATGCCTTAAATTCTTAACAAAGACGAGCTGAAAAAAGTCATTCCAACATTTTCCCCATTAATTGGCAGAAACACAAATTCAGGGCTTACTGCTGCATAACATTTTGTATTCTCTCCTGCCAAGATGTGAGGGCAGTCGGCTGGGAGGAATGCTACTTTGGGGATGAATTAAAGTTTGTTGAATAAAGAATGAGCACAGATTCAGAAGCAAAACTTCCATAGTGTATGAATCCCCCAACGAGACTGTCAGAATAAGGATATAGGTTTGCATTTATTTATTTTACTAAAAGCTTCCTACTTCACTCCTTTCTGGATATCGTAAGGGGTTTGACCTTTTCGTTTCAAATACGACATTTCTTTCTCTGATCTCCTTTAGCCAGATGTCAAACCTAAAATAGAATTTCTTAGAACTTACTGCTCAAATATGATACTTAGGAGCAGACTGTAGCTTTTCTTAGTGTCTTATGGCTTTTCTAGAACATGCACTGATAAGGAAAGGGGGAGAAATTCAACCTGGGGCGTCTCTGCAACCTTCGTTAGGGATGCTGGGAAGTGATGGCGATGCACAGAAGCACAGTGCAGGTGGTTGGCTCAGAAAAGGCAGCCACTGCTTTCATTCAGGAGCCCAGCTCAGTCTGAACTGTGGGACTTCCTTCACCAAAGCACCCCCATATTGCCTCTTGTTCTTACCTACTTAACTGAAACATCCCAAAGTTCCCTAGGAGAGATTTTAGCTATCATCTCTTCTAGAAGAGCAGGAAACCAAGCTCCCTTTTCCCTGCTTTTATCCTTGCCCCTGCGGAATTTTTCCAAAGGTGCCAGTGATGTTTTTGTGAATGCAAGTACACGGCGGCTGTCCTCCTCACAGCCTGGAACCCCAACCCTACCACTGGCCTGCAGCGCCTTATGTGACTGCTTGTGGCTACCACCCTCACCACTTCTCTGTGCCAGGAATACTGGCCCCACTGCTGTTCCTTCAACTGGCAAAGCATACACCTGCCACAGGGCCTTTGCACAGGAGTCCCCTGGTGTCTGTTGAAGATCTGTGTGGCCTGCTTCCTCATTTCCTTCATGGCTCTGCTGAAATGTCTCATTAGAGAGGCCTTGATCGCCTTTACCCTGCTTTATTTTTCTTCATAGCACAGATCTCCTCCTGACATGTTATTAACATGTTTGTGGTCTGTGCCCTCCTGTATGAATGGGAGCATGTAATTTATTTGTTGTAATTTGTTGGAATAAGTCACCTACCGGCTTAGCACCCTCAGGACCCAGAGCAGTGCCTGGCACACGGTAGGCACCCAGTAAGAATTTGTTGGATAAGTGCTTACATTTATTTCAACAAACAAATCACATGCATGCCCCGTTATAGTTCTTTACAATAATTAGGCTAAAAGTTGCTTATAAAAAGAAAAAGAAGTAACCTAGTCAAATTTTACTTTGGTGTCTCTTAAATGTTACCCATTCTTACACCAAAAATCAACTCTTGGAATCTTTATCATTTCTTTGTAAGGCCAAGAATCTGCTCTTTGCTACTTGAATCTTGTGTCAGCCTTCAGTTAAAACTAATGAAAGTCTGGTCTAACAAGCTGGCCCCAGATTTCTGGATCATCCAAGCATCTCCTTCACTCTCTGGACCATCTCACCTGCCCACTCCCTGGAACCACACTGTCCTCTGTCACCAACAGTGAGGAGGGGGAGCGTTCTTACACCTTCATCGTTCACTCACGTGGGAGACCGCGAGTCTTCTCTTCAGAGGAGAGGAATTGTTTCTCCTCAGAGAGGCCTGAGATGAATGAGTGTCCTGTTCTCTCTCGAGTCCCCGATTCATGGTGTCTGGCCTCTCCTACAGGTACAGCACGGACAATCACATAACGAAGCTGAAAGCAATGTGCTTTTGAGTATAAGCCATACTGGTTAGAGGTGATTTACTGTGTCCCTCTGTCATATTGACATGTTTGAGACTCATGTAAACTATTCCCTGATCAGCTGCAGTTCTGGCCTAACAGGGGGAAATGCTAATGTTTAATAATTTAAGCATAATATTTAATTTGGAAAGTACTAGTGATTATATAGCAGTAAAGAGGCTTCACATGTGGGCAGAGATTTTTTAAAAATCTCATTGATACCCAAGGTATAGCACAATAGAAACGTTTTGAAACTAAAGTTAAAAGCGTCCTAACTGTAGAATGAACATATTCACGTCAGTATTGTTCACCAGGATCACTCACACACCACACGTGCTATGTGAATATAGATATACTTCTGCATATTCAGTTGGCTTTGCACATCTCTACCACAGAGTACGCATACCTCTTGGACAGAGTATGACTGGTGGAAGTGGCATTTGGCAGTTTATCTTTGATCACTGTATTCAGCGGTGGCTTATACTTTTTCTTTTTAATTTTTTTTATTATTATACTTTAAGTTCTAGGGTACATGTGCACAATGTGCAGGTTAGTTACATACGTATACATGTGCCATGTTGGTGTGCTGCACCCATTAACTCGTCATTTAACATTAGGTATATCTCCTAATGCTATCCCTCCCCCGCCGGCTTATACTTTTAAGGGCACAAAATATATAACCATGATTGCTTTAAAGGGATTTGTTTCAATTCCATGTTTGAGGGAGGTAATGGGCCAGTGTAAGCATCAAAAGCGACAATGAAATATGAACGTAAAAGGGAAGGGAGACAGACCTTTGGCTTGTTAGTACAACAGAATACTTACTTGGGGTTCACTTTATACATTACTTTCCCCCATTTTCCTACCCATTTGGGTAGGAAGGAGATCTGACAGGGAGGTGCATGGGGCAGAAAGCTTTGCTGTTGTTTTCGATGTCTTGGTTTGCTTCTTTTACCAGGACCAGAGCAAGAGGCCTCCTTTCTGCTCTCTGGGGGCCCATATACTCCTGTCTCGATGAGCCACAACTGGATGAAGGAGGACACGCGTGTGCCTTGCTACACAGAACAGCTAAACAGCCCTAGAAAAACAGGGTCTGTGTACATATAATCATGTCTGAAGGCTACCAGGAAGCTTGCTGTGTGAAAAAGCTCTCCTGAGCTCAAAGAAGAACTACTTTCTAAGTATCACCTTCATATATCTGGTAGGTCTGGATTTGGTATGTCAAGTTGAGTCCTATAATACGTAGACTATTTCCTTCTGGAGACCGTATTTTTAATATCAGTGACTTGGAGGAGTTAAACTTGACCTCTGGGCACATTAACAGCCAAGTGGGTGATCAGTGGAGGAGTGACAATGACACTTCCATTCATGTAGGGCTTCCGGTCTACAGAAGGGCTTTCACATAATTGGGCTGCGTACGTGGGAAGTGAATTGATTAGGCATTTGCCCCTTGTTATGGATGAAGCAGCAAAGGCCGTGAGAGTCCCTGAGGGTCAAGTAGCTCTGAGATCCTAGAGATGGGGGTCCTGCTCTGCCCAGCATCCTCTCCCCTGCACCACAGTACCTGCATCCCCTGCTTTTCGGTGCCGTCGTTATTTTACAGTATGGATCTGGTGGGCTAGGGTTCCTCTCCTGCTGGTCCTGATGATGCACCAAGACCAAGACTATTTCTTATTTATGGAGGAAATATGGTTAAGTGCTAAGTGTACAGCCTGACCCTTCCTCTACCCTCTCAGTCCAGTTACACCAGGGAGGCAAATCCCTACCTGTTTGTCTACCTACTTGTTTTTATTAAAAGTTCTTGCAAATTTAAAAGGTTATACACTCAATGATCCAAAGGTAAAGCTGAGAAGACTATAAAAGACCATAAGCAATATGAAATTATACAGTCAGCCTTCCACATGACGGTGATGTGATCACTAATGGAATTACCGAGTTTCCACAGAATGAAAAGGACGGCTGGGATCTGGAGCTACAGTTTAAGCTGGTCCCTCTCTGGAGTTGTTGTGTAGCAGGCTTCTCCTATAACGTCTACAGCTGACTTATGACACATTTACATTTTTGGTCCTCAAGGTCACAGTGTCCTTCTAAGCAGAACGGTGGTGGAGACTGGGAACTAACTTCTTCATCTCCTCTCTTTGACAGACTGAACTCAGCTTGGCACTGGCTTTCTATCCACTTTCTGTCCAGCAGTGAATGGAATCAACTCTCCCATTAATGGAGCACCCTCTGGGGGAAGGGCACTGTGCTTTCTGCTGAGTGCTAGGACCTTCGCAGTCTTCACAGAGCAACAAATCAGAACTCAGCGAGAAGAGCAATGCCAAAGAGGAGGCCTAGCGAGGAGACACACGTGAGTCTAGAGCAGCTGTGCCCACCCCAGGCCCCTGTCATTGACTCAGTGTGAGGACAGCTGTCTTTGAGAGTGGCGACGGTAGGGTTCTATAGAAGAAGCAGGTCTGTTAAGCAATCTGCAAGATGGCTGGCCTCAGACCAATCAAAGTCTACCATTTTGTCTTATTTATCTAGAACCATAACTCAAAAATGAAATTGCCCCAGCTTTTCTCCTCCCACCATTAAATTCCATTCAATCATAGAGGGCAAAATGCAGTCACGCTCAAGCAGCCAGATGTTATCATTACAGACTGCTCTTCATAAACCCATGCTGAAACCTGAGTGGTTGATGAGACCAGCTAAGCAGTTGTACCTCTGACCCAATTGCATTAAACTTGCCCTATCAATTTAAGCTCAGTATAAACACCATTCCCAGAGCCCCTCGTGAAGTCAGCAGTGAGAAGAAGCTGACTAAGCCTAAACATTTTTTACCAGCAATCTTGTCTTACAACACCAAGGGGATTTGCTGGGTATCTGGGGCTTTATAAAACCATATGAACATGCTGAAAGAATTAAAATCCTTTTAAAATGAGAAATTGATGGTGACACTCCTGTCTGAGACTACTTGGTCTAATGGCAACATGGAATGGGCACTTTTGTATTTTTTTTTTTGATCTGAGACACTTTTGTATTGTTTTGTAAGTAATATATTTGTATTATTTTTCTTCTTTCTCAAATATTTGCTTTAAGGTGGCCATTCCAATTTCTTAAAAATGAAAAAAATGTGCCCCACTTATCAGTAAATTGCACATTTTAAGAGGAAATGAACATATTTACTGTCCTGGTTAAGTTTCTTTCTAATGAAGACTGGGACCCTCTCCATATTCAAACATTTCAGATAATAAGATCACAGTTCCCTCCACATCACATGCAGCTGACATCCCGGGAGTCTGGCCTATGCACAAGTCCCAGGGTGAAGGAAGGGAGTGATCGCACCTGGCTATTGATTTGCTCATATTTCAATAAAACTTAGATGTTCTATAAAAAATGTAAGCATATATTTGTCTTTTGTAAATAAATATACCTCAATGTAAAGGTATTTCAAAAGAGAATGCTGATCTTAGAAGTGTTTACTTTTTCCTTTTTTTTGCTTTGTATGAAAAGTTTATTCAGTTACTTTGTGGCTGAGTTTCCAAGTAAGTAGGATACTGCTACTTTCTGTTAAAATGCTAAAATAGGACACTGGAGAACAAATAAATGTTTAAGATTTATAAACTCTTATAGAAATGACTTTGTAATATATCTTAGTAAGATAAAAAGGCCTTTGAATTATAAATTGTAAATTATAAAAATTAGGTAGAAAATGTAAATATTTAAAGAGACACTGGGGGCTGGACGCAGTGGCCCATGCCTGTAATCCCAGCAATTCGGGAGACCAAGGCGGGTGGATCACCTGAGGTCAGAAGTTCGAGACCAGCTTGGCCAACATGGTGAAACCCCATCTCTACTAAAAATACAAAAATTAGCGGGGTGTGGTGGCGCATGCCTGTAATCCCAGCTACTTGGGAGGGTGAGGCAGGAGAATTGCTTGAGCCTGGGAGGCGGAGGCTGCAGTGAGCTGAGACACTACTGCGCTCCAGACTGGGCAACAGAGTGAGACTCTGTCTAAAAACAACAAAAAAACAAAAACAAAAACAAAAACCCACTGGGGATAAAAAGGAGCCAAAGCATTAAAACAGAACATTCTCCATTAAGGGGAAGAAAACAATGCTACGAATTTAGAAATAAACTTTCTTCAAATATGTGTAAAGATGTATAACTAGATAAAGCAACACATCATGTAATTCTGGCCAAATCAAACAAGTACCAAGGTATCAGCTCAGGAGAACAGAGCCAGTGAATTGCCAAAGGGACTTTTACACTGAACTTGACACACCCTGGAATTAGTGAAGACTCACAGACCTGAATGGAATATATTTCCAACTTATGTCAATACTGTTTTCACTAGTGAAGAACTCTCTGCAACATTAAAATCTAATACCAGGCCGGGCACGGTGGCTCACGCCTGTAATCCCAGCACTTTGGGAGGCTGAGGTGGGCGGATCACGAGGTCAGAAGATCGAGACCATCCTGGCTAACACGGTGAAACCCTGTGTCTACTAAAAATACAAAAAATTAGCCGGGCGTGGTGGTGGGCGCCTGCAGTCCCAGCTCCCCGGGAGGCTGAGGCAGGAAATGGCACGACCCAGGAGGCGGAGCTTGCAGTGAGCCGAGATCGCGCCGCTGCACTCCAGCCTGGGCAACAGAGCAAGACTCCATCTCAAAAAAAAAAAAAAAAAAAAA
Organism: Symphalangus syndactylus; assembly: GCF_028878055.3. NCBI lineage: Eukaryota > Metazoa > Chordata > Mammalia > Primates > Hylobatidae > Symphalangus > Symphalangus syndactylus. The sequence goes on along the minus strand of NC_072445.2, from coordinate 69,121,726 downwards.
AAATCTAATACCAAAGTCTAAGAAAACTTTGTCAAATGTCTTGCTGCCCTGATTCAAAGAATTATTATAATTTTTCTCTGGAAGGAAGAGACAGAAGACATTCATTTCATATCATAATGGAAAGAAGTGCAAAGCAGGGTTGGGCAGGCTGGGACGAGGGTTGGCTATCATACTCTGGGGTGCTTTTTGGGAATTTCAGGGGCCTCTTTGGGGCTTAGCCAAGCATGCACTTCAGAGGAGATGGCCTCTGGGGTTCATTCAGGCTCCACTATTCTCAGTCTACACTCCGGAGGCACACATACTCTCGGGGATCAGTCATCTCTGAGGTTCTTCCCATTTTTAGGATTCAATAAATGTATGAAACGTTTGTTTAGAGAGAAAAACGCACTTTGTGGATGACACCTTCCTATGTCATGTAAATAGAAACACATACTGCATGTTTCGCCATAAAAATGGGGGTGCTGAAAATGAGACTGTCATGTGCTGAGCACTTCACTGCAGCTCAGGCAACTCTGTGTTCAAGCAGGGGTTTGGCATCAAGAGCTGTCATCAGCTGAGTAATCCCAGCACTTTGGGAGGCTGAGGCAGGAGGATCAATTGAGGTCAGGAGTTTAAGACCAGCCTGGCCAACATGGTGAAACTCCATCTCTACTAAAAATACAAACATTAGCCAGGTGTGGTGGCGCACTCCTGTAATCAAAGCTACTAGGGAGGCTGAGGCAGGAGAATCGCTTGAACCTGGGAGGCGGAGGTTGGAGTAAGCCGAGATTGCACCACTGCACTCCAGCCTGGGTGAAAAAGCAAGACTCTATCTCAAAAAAAAAAAAAAAAAAAAAAGAAAAAGAAAAGAAAAAGAGCTGTCACTGCCTGTCCCATGATGGCTGGGTGACTGGAGAGGTCACAGGGCTTCCTTGGGAATGGAGGTGGTCAGGAGGGGCTGGGTGGGCTCCACAGGCACATCTTGGTGTCACAAATGAGGGGAGATCTTGAACAATGTTTTGAAACCCATCATGTCTCCTGGAAGCCTCAAGTTAGAGAGCTGCGCACATGCATGGCACTGCCCCAGCCCCTCAACTCCTCCCTGTGGCACCAGCAGCTCGGGGACTTCTGCCCAGCAGCCTTCCGGGACCAGGGGGTGAGAGGGTGTGAAATGACTGTAATGAGGACCACAGCCAAGAAGGGATGCACTGGTTACAGGCGTTGCATACGACTTTCAGAAGTAATATTTTTCTTGCCCTGATTTGAAAGGGCTACTTCAAAATCAAGTGTTTCTGGTTTTTGTTTTCACCTGAACTAAAAGTGACAGCATGCTTTGGGAAACTTTCTAGTAATTAGACAAATAAATCTTTTCCACTTAATGTAACATATGCTGGAATGTGGAATTCTGTGTTTCTGAGGAATCATGAATGGTCATTAATGCTGAGTTTTTCTTAATTAATGAGCAGCTCAGATATGCAAAAGAAATTGGCTCATCTACACCGGGATAAGACAGAGAAGAAAACACTAATATGAAAAGCTAGAATATTTTCTAAGTGGCTCTGCAATTAAAAAGAACACTTAAAATGAGGAAAAGTTAATAGACTTCCAGGCTCTAAATATATTCTTCCTAAGGTAACAGTTCAGTAGTGCTAGAGAGAAAGATAACCATCTCCTTGTGCCTTTTGTCTTCAGCTATACTTTTAGTTTTCATTTGCATTCCATGGTTCCAAACGCTGAAGTCATCTGCAGGTCAAACCACGGCCTGGGGTGAGTACCCAGTACGTTTTTAAAAAATGCATCTTCATTCTGAAAACATGAAAACTCTTGCTCTGAGGCTGGATTCAATGAACCACACCTCTTACAAGTTGTTCATAGTTCCCTGCTCGCCCGGACTTTTGCTCAGAGTTTTGCTGTCACCCCATGGCTGCAGGGCTTTTTGGAATTCTAGACAATGAAGCTCATTTCCATGTTGCTCCCCTCGCAGAGACTGTGGGGGCCTTCAGAAGGCTTGAGCCTACAGACTCAGGCAAAGATCTGATGGCAGCTCCCCTGCAAACCACAGTAACCCACGAAGGCCGCAGAACAATGTAACTGCTCCAAGTGTCAATCAGCGGCACTGAGCTTACCTTTCTCAGCAACCTGTGACCTACAAAGACGCCTGCCCTTCAGAGTCTGGTGGCGGCTGATTACTCTCAATTAGGAGTTTACAGACACATTCATGTTGGTGCATGTGTTCAGGAGGCTGCTTCTCACTCGACGCCCTGTTTAGAGGAAGCAGCGACTGAAGACTGCTCTCCTGCTGGGGTGCTCTCTGGGAAGCCCCATGATCATCAGCAGGTGAATGCCTTGCTTTTGGGATCAGGCCAAAAACAACACCCACCCCCACACACCCCACCACAAAAGGCTACTCAAGGGCATTATTATTTTCTGAGTTTACAGTCACAATGTATATAAATGTAAACCACCAAGTAAATATGTAGAAACACGGAATCAATGACATCATTCTGAGAATTTGAGAGGAAAGTATTTTGTCCATTCCTAAGTATGTATAAGATATTAAGGTTGGTGCAAAAGTAATCTTGGTTTTTGCCATACTTTTAATTACTCTTTTTTTTTTTTGAGACAGAATCTCGCTCTGTCGCCAGGCTGGAGTGCAGTGGTGCGATCTTGGCTCACTGCAACCTCTGCCCCCGGGGTTCAAGTGATTCTCTTGCCTCAGCCTCCTGAGAAGCTGGGATTACAGGTGTGCACCACCACACCCGGCTAATTTTTGTATTTTTAGTAGAGACAGGGTTTCACCATGTTGGCCAGGATGGCCTTGATCTCCCGACCTCATGATCTGCCCACCTCGGCTTCCCAAATTGCTAGGATTACAGGCGTGAGCCACCATGCCTGGCCTAGTTTTAATTACTTTCTGCAATTAATTCTAATGGCAAAAATTGTGATTACTTTTGTATCAACCCAATAAAATTTTAAAATGGCAAAACTGCAGATCCAACACAACCACACACTACCTTATTATATTTCTACAAAAGAGTGTTTTTTCCTGGATTAGATGATGCCCAGTAATCACCAAGACAACTACATTTGGGTCTGGCTTCAGAGACGACGACTGTGGGGTATTTGAGACGTTCTGACAAACTTGAGGCCATTGCTGCGCCATGTTCTCCCAAATGATAAAGGCAGCCCAAGCACCCAAGCCATGATGCATGAATGAGAGTCAGGACAAACATGGAATGGAAGAGCAGGGAAGGTAATAGAGAACAGTGGGTAGCTATGATAGAAGGCTGTCCATGAGCCATGGATTAGGGCCTCTCTGTGTGTGCAGGCATGTGTAGACAGAGACCAAGGGTTTTGTGCAGTTTCTGCAGGACAGTGATGATTCTTCCAGCAAAAGTCTCTGAAATTTCCAGCTCTATGTCTAACATTCTCTGCCACTATTTATGTCTTTCAGATTAGTGTAGAAAGGAGCATTTCACAATGCCTGGTTTCCTTAATAAGCAAAATCTGATGCTGGGAGATAATTCTAAGATTGGTTAAGAGGATTCCAAGAAATGGCAGACTGCAGAGGGTTCACCTGGGAGTACAGAGAGAAAACCTATTTCATCACCACCTGACTGGGTACCTGTCCAGAAAGTGAAAACCCTCCTATTCAAATAGGTTTGCCAGAGAATCTAAGCACCTCACCAGGCAACGGAACAGTGGTGATGCAAAATTCTGGGATTAACTGTGCTCTGTCTGATGCTGCGTTCTTCTGACCCTTTCTTAGGAAACTGCCCTGAGATGCTAGTCAGATGCTGGAGATGTCACAGGGCTGGAGTGAAGGCATTCCCTGGTGTCCTTTCTGGATGAGACAAAAGAAACATCTAATTGCTGGCTGTGCACTCCCACCACCCCCAGCCGGGCATTTCAGCGAGGATTGGGAATTCCAGAGTCTATACTGTATTTTCAAACAGCATGAAACAAACATTGATCAGCCAACAGCAGCTGCCAGCGGATCAAGCAGGCCCACCAGTGGCTTGAACTTCAGTGAAAAGAGATGAGGTTTAAGATCTCAGAGAGGTCTCTCCAGTTTCAGACAGTCACCAATGTCAGCTCTGTTTTCTAGTATCTCAGGCTGTTCAGCCTGCTCATCCTCAGCTGACTGATGCCTGCACAATGCTGTGGCTGCTTGGTTCAACAAATTGCAGGGCCAAGTGATCAGGGGACCACAACCCTTCCCCTCCATCCCACTACTGTTTTGACATGAGGAGACTCAGTTTTTTTCAACTTTGACTGCGACTTCTCCTCAGTTAGGTTACCAAAGGGCTTCTTTTTTTTTTTTTTTTTTTTTTTTTTTTAATAGACTTAGTATTTTTAGAGCAGTTTTAGCTTTACAGAAAAACTACACAGAAAGTACAGAGAGTTCTCACGGGACCTTTCCTCCACCCCACTCCTGCACAATTTCCCCTATTAACAATGTACCTTAGAGTGTTATATTTGTTATAACTGATGAACTGATACTGATTATTATTACCTAAAATCCATAGATTTTACATTAGCATTCACTCTATGGCATGAGTCTACAGATTTTGACAAACGTATAATGTCATGTATCTACCATTACTTGAGGCTACAGATTTTGACAAACATATAATGTCATGTGTCCACCATTACTATATCATATAGAATAGTTTTGCTGCCACAAAAGCCCCCTGTGCTCTTCCTCTATCCCTCCCCTGGACCCTGAGCAAACACTGATCTTTCAACTCTCTCCATAGTTTCGCCTTTCCCAGAATGTCATGTAGTTGGGATCAAACAGTACTCAGCCTTTTCAGACTGGCTTCTTTCCTTTAGCAATATACATTTAAGGTTCCTCCATGGGTTTTCATGGCTTGAGAGCTCGTTTCCTTTTATCATGGAAGAGCATTCCATTGTATGAATGTACCACAAATTGATCCATTAGAAGGATGTCTTGCTTGCTTCAAGTTTAGGTTGATTATGAATAATGCTGCTATAAACATCTATGTGCAGGTTTTTCCGAGGACATGTTTTCAACTTAATTGGGTAAATACACAGCCGCAAAGTTGCTGATTGCGTAGTGAAACCATCTTGCTTTTCATGAAATTGCAAACATTCCTGCAAAGTGTCTATACGTTTTGCATTCCCACTAGCAATGAATAAGAGTTCCTGCTGTTCCTCCTCCTAGTCAGCATTTGGTGTTAGTATTCTAATTTTTTGCCATTCTAATAGGTTTGTAGTGGTATCTCATGGTTGTTTTAAATTCCCTAGTGATGTATGACGCTGAGCGTATTTTCATATGCTTACTTGCCATCTGTATATCTTCTTTGGTGAGGTGTCTATTAGCTCATTTTTAAATCAAGTTGTTCATTTTCTTGGGGTTGAGTTTTAAGAGTTCTTTGTACATTCTAGATAATCAGTCCTTTACCAAATGTGTGTATTGCAAAGCTTTTTTTCCCAGTCTTGACTTGGCTTTTCACTCTCTTAACAGTGTCTTTCATGGAGCAGAAGTTTTTAATTTTTCTGAAGTTCCAACTCATCAACTCTTTTTTTTGTTTTTTTTTTAGACATAGTCTTGCTCTATCGCCCAGGCTGGAGCGCAGTGATGCATTCACACGGCTCATTGCAGCCTCAACCTCCTGGGCTCAAGCTATTCTCACACCTCAGCCTGCCAGGTAACTGGGACACCTAGGTAATTTTTTTTTTTTTTTTAATAGAGATGGATTTTTACCAGCTGCCCAGGCTGGTCTTGAACTCCTGGCTCAAGCAATCTGCCTGCCTTGGCCTCCGAAAGTGCTGGAATTGCAGGTGTGAGCCAACATGGCTGGCCCTTCATATAGAACTTACACATAATTTTTTAGATTTACAACTATTTCTTTTTTGGGGGTGTTAATATAAATTACATTGTTTTAAATTTCTTTCCTTTTTTCTTTTTTGAGACAGAGTTTTGCTCTTGTTGCCCAGGCTGGAGTGCAATGATGTGATCTCGGCTCACTGCAACCTCCACCTCCCAGGTTCAAGCGATTCTCCTGCCTCAGCCTCCCAAGTAGCTGGGATTACAGGTATGCAACACCACGCCTGGCTAATTTTGTATTTTTAGTAGAGACGGGGTTTCTCCATGTTGGTCAGGCTGGTCTCCAACTCCTGACCTCAGGTGATCTGCCTGCCTCGGCCTCCCAAAGTGCTGATACATTGTTTTAAATTTCAAATTGCACTCGTTCATTGTTAGAATATGGAAAACCAACTGACTGTTGTATATTAAACTTGTATCCTGCAACCTTGCTATAAATTAGTTCCAGGATTTTTTTTTGGTTGTTTCTTCGGGATTTTCTATATAGACCATTATGTCACCTGTGAAAGGCAAAGACAGTGTTATTTCTTCCTTCCCAAATCTGCAAGCCTTTTATTCCTTTTCTTACATTATTGTATTAGCAAGGACTTCCAGTACAACACCGAATCGTGGTGGTGGAAGAAGGGACATCCTTGCCTTGTTCCTGATCTTGGGGGAAAGCATCTAGTTTTTCACCATCAAGTATAATGTTAGCTGGCCGGGTGCGGTGGCTCACGCCTGTAGTCCCAGCACTTTGGGAGGCTGAGGCGGGCAGATCATGAGGTCAGGAGATTGAGACCATCCTGGCTAACACAGTGAAACCCCGTCTCTACTAAAAATACAAAAAAATTAGCCAGGCGTGTTGGCAGGCGCCTGTAGTCCCAGCTACTCGGGAGGCTGAGGCAGGAGAATGGCGTGAACCCGGAAGGCGGAGGTTGCAGTGAGCCAAGATCGCGCCACTGCACTCCAGCCTGGGAGACAGAGTAAGACTACATCTCAAAAAAAAAAAAAAAATGATAAAGGAGATATCACCACCGATCCCACAGAAATACAAACTACCATCAGAGAATACTATAAACACCTCTACACAAATAAACTAGAAAATCTAGAAGAAATGGATAAATTCCTGGACACATACACCCTCTCAAGACTAAACCAGGAAGAAGTTATTTGGAAAACCCCATTGTCTAGCCCAAAATCTCCTTAAGCTGATAAGCAACTTCAGCAAAGTCTTAGGATACAAAATCAATGTGCAAAAAGTACAAGCATTCTTATATACCAATAACAGACAGAGAGACAAATCATGAGTGAACTCCCATTCACAATTGCTTCAAAGAGAATAAAATACCTAAGAACCCAACTTACAAGGAATGTGAAGGACCTCTTCAAGGAGAACTACAAACCACTTCTCAACTTAATAAAAGAGGACACAAACAAATGAAAGAACATTCCATGCTCACGGATAGGAAGAATCAATATTGTGAAAATGGCCATAGTGCCCAAGGTAATTTATAGATTCAATGCCATCCCTATCAAGCTACCAATGACTTTCTTCACAGAATTGGAAAAAACTACTTTAAAGTTCATATGGAACCAAAAAAGAGCCCGCATTGCCAAGACAATCCTAAGCAAAAAGAACAAAGCTGGAGGCATCATGCTACCTGACTTCAAACTATACTACAAGGTTACAGTAACCAAAACAGCATGGTACTGGTACCAAAACAGAGATATAGACCAATGGAACAGAATAGAGTCCCTGAAATAATACCACACATCTACAACCATCTGATCTTTGACAAAGCTGACAAAAACAAGCAATGGGGAAAGGATTCCCTATTTAATAAATGGTGCTGGGAAAACTGGCTAGCCCTATGTAGAAAGCTGAAACTGGATCCTTTCCTTACAAATTATACAAAAATTAATTCAAGATGGATTAAAGACTTAAATGTTAGACCTAAAACCATAAAAACCCTAGAAGAAAACCTAGGCAATACCATTCAGGCCATAGGCATGGGCAAGGACTTCAGGACTAAAACACCAAAAGCAATGGCAACAAGAGCCAAAATAGACAAATGGGATCTAATTAAACTAAAGAGCTTCTGCACAGCAAAAGAAACTAACAGAGTGAACAGGCAACCTACAGAATGGGAGAAAATGTTTGCAATCTACTCATCTGACAAAGGGCTAATATACAGAATCTACAAAGAACTTAAACAAATTTACAAGAAAAAATCAAACAACCCTATCAAAAAGTGGGCAAAGGATATGAACAGACACTTCTCAAAAGAAGACATTTATGTAGCCAACAGACACATGAAAAAATGCTCATCATCACTGACCATCAGAGAAATGCAAATCAAAACCACAATGAGATACCATCTAACACCAGTTAGAATGGCCATCATTAAAAAGTCAGGAAACAACAGGTGGTGGAGAGGATGTGGAGAAATAGGAATGCTTTTACACTGTTGGTGGGACTGTAAACTAGTTCAACCATTGTGGAAGACAGTGTGGCGATTCCTCAAGGATCTAGAACTAGAAATACCATTTGACCCAGCCATTCCATTACTGGGCATATACTCACAGGATTATAAATCATGTTGCTATAAAGACACATGCACACGTATGTTTATTGCGGCACTATTCACAATAGCAAAGACTTGGAACCAACCCAAATGTCCATCAATGATAGACTGGATTAAGAAAATGTGGCACATATACACCATGGAATACTATGCAGCCATAAAAAAGGATGAGTTCATGCCCTTTGTAGGGACATGGATGAAGCTGGAAACTATCATTCTGAGCAAACTATCCCAAGGACAGAAAACCAAACACCGCATGTTCTCACTCATAGGTGGGAATTGAACAGTGAGGACACTTGGACACAGCGTGGGGAACATCACACACCGGGGACTGTTGTGGGGTGGGGGGAGGGGGGAGGGATAACATTAGGAGATACACCTAACGTAAATGACGAGTTAATGGGTGCAGCACACCAACATGGCACATGGATACATATGTAACAAACCTGCACGTTGTGCACATGCACCCTAGAACTTAAAGTATAATAAAATAAATAAAAACATTCGAATAAAAAAATTCCTTTGTTAGCCTTCTAATATCAATGGGATTAACAGTGATGGAACTTCTTTAATTTTTTATATTTGTAATTTCCTGTTTTCATTTTTATTAATTGCTGCTCTGGTTTTTATTAGCTTGAGAGGTCAAAAACTCTTGGTGGCCAGGCTTAGGAAGGACCCCACAACTTGCACGAGTTTTACCCCTTAGTAGGTTCTCAAGGCGAAGATCAGGAAAAAATCCCCTGTGCTTCTGGCAGGAGGAGGAGAAAAGTAACCATTCTGAAATATACCCAGAGGATTCTGTTCTCCCTAACAAAGGTCTTCCCTCAAGCTAGTCCACACCGAGTCTGTAGCCATTAGTCAATTACCCTCCCAATGTTCCCACCCAATGCTGGCTCCAGTGACAGTTGTTGCTCCTGGCAAGCTCTGATTCTTTGTATCCATCGATCTCTCCGATTTGAGCAGCCTGGTTCCCTGGTGACCTTGATTCACTAAAGGAACCAGGAAGAGCTGCTGATTTTCAGTTTGTTTGGCTTTCTTCTTGTTGTGGGGGCTGAGTGACAACTTCCTTGCTCCTTATAAGTTGGGCTGGAATCAGAAGTGAGTTCAATGGACTTTTATTTTTTTTCCCTCCTCAACTAAATGCAACTCAGATCAACATGGAAAGGTAACACATAAAGCAGTGACAGTGGCAAAAACTAGACAGGATGCCGGGAAGAACATTTTAACTTAAGATTCAGTCAGAGATAAAAGATTAAAATAAACTTTGTAATTATCTTTCCACATGACACATTTATAAATTCCTGTAATTTCCTGTGCCAAAATATATTTTCAGGCATCTCTTTTGATCATTTAAACTTATTTTTAAAAGCTTTACATATTTCCATTTACACAAGTAATGGAACACAGACCAGTCAGCTGTATTGCTAAACATTACAAGGATATTATTACTTGTTTTAAACAAGCACCTGCCATAGCACATTCTGATACCTGGAATATGATTCTGACAGCAAAGAAAACTGACTAAATGAGTCCCATTTACTGAAACAACCCTAGACAAAAACTGCTTCTCAGACTTATGTAACTCCAAACATGTGCATGCATACAGAGTCCTCACTCTCACACACACATTTATTATGCACACAATGGACGACATCATTGTGCTTGTGAATCCTGTGTTGAGAACAGACAGATGACGGTTATCAAATACTTTGGCACTGATACACAGGAGACAGTTACATCTCAGAGGAGCAGTAACTTGTGTGAAGGCTAACGTTGGCACTGGATCCAAACCTGTGCAAATAGCCCTGTGACACCCTCTTCTACTGAAGTATATGAATTGTTTTAGGCCATCGAGGTGGGCTGGGAGTTTTAAAGTATAAATAGAGACCAGGACAATGACTATATTTATTCAGAGGTGACAACATCCTTAAATAATTTAGGTCAGCTGATGCAAGAGCTGAGAAGCTGAACAACAACTGGCATGGTGCTCCGTCTTCATTACCAGGCCAGGCAAGGGGGCCCCAGCTAATGTTGCTCTGTGCTGATTTGCTCTCTGCTCCTCATACTTGTTGGTATCCACCTTGTAAGAAGGTTCAGATCCACAAGTGGCCCATGATGGCTGAACACTAAATGGATGCAGGGAGAAGCTCATCTCTCTGTGGGTGCACTCCACTCACGCAGGGCACCTCGAAGGAGAAGTCTGGTTACTGCAAGTGGTTACAGTTCAGTGTATACCGTATTTTGATAATACACAGAGAGTGTTTTATTGCAGTCAAATAATATCTTGAGCTCTCAGAACAGCAAACTTCAGGAACTTCAAAGGAATTCCAGTCCAACTGGAACTGTCATTACAAAACAAATTTTAGCTTTATTGTTAGCCAGACCACAAAGGGGCAGAGACTGTGCCAAAGTAAATGCTCTTGAGATCTCTATATATTACCTTTGAACAATTAATTGGTCTCCTGGAGACAAGGAAAAAAAAAGGAAAGAAACCAAAATAAAACATTGACAATGAAATATATTGTTCTTGGATGTCACAGCCTGGATAAGCCATAGCCACATTGAACAAATACCTGCCAAATTGATCATTAATTTCAACTAGTCTATAATTTCACACACTAGGCTAAGTCTTGTATACTGAAATTATGCTCACTTTGTAGATTATATTTTCAGTTGGTCACAAAGAGGAAATTCTACTGCCTAAGAAAATAGGCATCCAGATATTCAAAGACCAGTCCTCAGAGGTGAACTTCACTTATGAGGCATTTCTCTGTGCTACCGTGAATTCTTGATGTGCGCCCTTCATCCACCTGCTTCCTTGTAGCACCTTTCAAACCATCCAGACATGACTCTAAGTCATCAGGTTAACGAACAGGACAGGCAGGGAGCTGAGTGACAGTAAAGAAACAGGGGCCTGACCCCTATCAGAATTTAAATGTTTTAGGATCCTGACCCCAACTATCAGCATTTGTCAGCATTGCTAGTTCTCCTCTTATACCTCTGCCTTCCAAAGTACCACACCAATGAGGGTGCAGGCCAGGTGTTAGTTCTGCTTCGGCACCGAGACCTGACTTCTCACACTGAAAGCAGCACGGACCTTCTGGCCTTCCTCCCTTGGGCGCCCAGCCAGCACACGCAAGGTCATACTGCTAAGGCCCTTTGAGATCTTCGAGTTAATGGGGCTCATAAAGGCAAAGTGTCACGAATGGTGTATGTTCCAGGTGCATCACTTGAGCCGCCAGAGCCACATAATGGTTTGCCTGGTAAGTGCCTTTGCCCAGCATGTGCCCTATTGGACAAACCGCAAAAATAGGACTGTAAAGGGGTCTTCTTATAATAGGGCCTGGTGCCTGGTGGATGCCCAGAGCCCTTGCCATTTCTGAGATGGATATAAGTGACCTAAAAGGCAGCTTTTCATGACAGGTTACCCTGGATGATGTTTCCTAAAGAAAAGTCACATCAGTGGGTGAGACAGAATGTAACAACTAGTCTGTTCTCTCTCACAGTTCACATTTACTGTTGCCTCCTTGGCAGGAGGACAAAAAGAAAGAAGTAACACAAATATACTCTCACATACATGGTATATACATACACATGCCAACACATACACACACAAGTGCACAACACACTCATACACATACGTACACCTACAAATGCACACACCTATATATACACACACCCACCTCCCCCACCGAGAGGCGATGAGCACAGGGCATGTGCCAATGCAGAACAGGACTGTGTCTACACACCTGCCTCCTGGCGGTGTCCTGCCACCCTGCTGCCAAGACGTGCTGGTACTTGTTGGGCTGTGATAAAAGCTTCTGCTTGGCTGCCATATGGGACATCTTACTGTAGATTGTTACACGGTGGATATGCTGCTTAGTTTTCAGTCTGCTGTGTTCTAGCATCCACAGTCCCAAAATGGCTCAAGAAGAAAGTGGTCCTACTGAGGTCAGAATCTGAGGTTGTAAGAAATGATGAAAGCTCTGCCATTCAGGACAAGATGGAAATCAGTGTGGCTCCAGGTGAGGAGGACCAGGCAGTAGACCCAGGCGCACAGTGGGAATAGTCCATGACTGCCAGAGAAGGCCTCCGGCAGAGTGGCATCCGCCAGCTCCCCAGCAGTCCCAGGCAGAGAGGCCATGGGATTTCACCAGCAACCCCCACCATAAAGTGCTAGAAGGTGCTAAAGAGAATGCTGTGAATCTGATTTTCAAAACACCACTCAGTGTGTTTGTGCAGAAACACAAGGCTGGAGTGCAGTGGCATGATCACAGCTCACTGCAGTTTTAACCTCCCTGCACGCTGGTGATCCTCCCACCTCAGCCTCCTGAGTAGATGGGACTGTAGGCATGCACCACGGTGTCCGGCTAATTTTTGTATTTCTTATAGAGACAAGGTCTTGCTATGTTGCCCAGGCTGTTCTCAATTCCTGGGCTCAAGTGATTCATCTGCCTTGGCCTCCCAAAGTGTTGGGATTACAGGTTTGAACCACTGTGCCTGGCTTTTTTTTTTTCTTAATATGGAAAGATTATGAGATTTAGATTTAGAAGACCTGGTTCCACAGTATGGCCCCTTCACTTACGAGTCTCCTGGCCTTCAATATTGCGTATGTCTAGGTTTATGAAATGCCTTTTCCTCCCAAAACTTTGATGTTTGTTAAATACCTATGTTTTACCTTCCCAAGTAATGCAATTATGAGTAATTTGATGATACGCATTTATTTTATTCTATAATTTATTTTATGACAAATACAAAGGAAGAAGTAAAAGGAATCTATATCCCAAAAGACAGGTACACTTCATAACACCTTCTGACAGAAAGAGGCAGCAGTGTCTGAGCCCAAAGAAGCTCCTCTGCCAACCCCCGCCTCCTCAGGTCTCCACCACTACCAGGCTCAGCCTCACTGCTGGCGTTTCTGGTCAGCTCCCATGAAAGAGATTGAGGCTTGTGCCCTCTGGCCATGCTGGTGCCATTGCCACTGGGAGGACCAGGGACTCTGTGTGCCCACTGGGCCAGGCAGGTGGGCAGGCCAGTCAGAGAGGAATCTGCCCCAGCGTTGATGGTCTTTCATTTTTTTAGAAAGGGAAATCTGGATTTTTGGGTGAAATTTGCTGACATTTTCATTCAATTACAGAAACCACTTCTATTGGCCTAGCTGGTCCTAGAGGCCCCCCCCCCCGTTGAAGACGCATGGCTGGGTCATGGGGAGGGGCAAAACCACGCACGTGGGTGGGCACATGGGAGCCTCACTATGCGGATGTTGACATCCTGTCTCTGGGACTGGCTCCTACAGCACACATTTTACGCCAGGGATGGCTCTAGTTTTTTTTGTTTTTTGAGTCGGAGTCTTGCTCTGTCACCCAGGCTGGAGTGCAGTGGCGCAATCTCGGCTCACTGCAAGCTCTGCCTCCCAGGTTCACACCATTCTCCTGCCTCAGCCTCCCCAGTAGCTGGCACTACAGGCGCCCGCCACCATGCCCGGCTAGTTTTTTTGTATTTTTAGTAGAGACGGGGTTTCACCATGTTAGCCAGGATGGTCTCGATCTCCTGACCTCATGATTTGCCTGCCTCGGCCTCCCAGAGTGCTGAGATCACAGGTGTGAGTCACTGTGCCTGGCCTGGATGGCTCTAGTTTTAAAGGTCTTAGGATATCTGCCTCAAGCCCTGTCACAACAGAGAAATTATTTTAACCCAAGAAACTCTGGTGGAAAACATGTGAGAGGGCCAGGTGTGCTGGGTCTGATGCACCATCTTCTCCCACCTTTAGCAAATAGGATGTGACCATTGCCATCATGGCTTTCAAGGATGAGGATCGGTTATTACATAAAAATGACATGACACACGCATTTGGGGGAAAAACCTTTAGACATGAGAGGTGCTTTTGTCTCACTTGTGTTTTTCCTAAACTTGATTTTTAGTTAATTTAGAAAGTTCCCTTGGACATGTTCAACTTTTCATAACTCATGAGATGAAGTAGTATGCTCTTGGCTTCTGCCATTCAGGTAATGACACTGCACTTGTCCTAATGTCCTCTAGGTCATGAACAGAAGTTTTTCTAAGTCGAAGCATAACACATTTTATACTGTAACAGAAAGAGGGTGGGTTTTGCCATCAGGAGGCCTGGATCTGCCCTCTATCAGCTATTTTTTTTTTTTTTTTAATTTTACACCACTCACTCTCTTCAGGCCTCAGCTTCCTCCTTGGTGAAGTGAGAGTCACAGAAGTAGTGACTTCACCGTGCTGTGTGAGCATCTGTGAAGTCGTATGTAAATACCAGGATGTGGGGCGGCTGGAAGCCTCCCGTGTTGCGTTCCCTCCCGGGAATGCAACAGGGCAGAGCGGCTGTGGAAAACAGCCTGAGCCTGGCCACAGACATACTTCCCAGATGAACCGTGGGCTCACTCAAACGTATGCAACCAGAGCAATAAAAACACACGTCCAGACAAACTGTGAATGCAAATGTTCACGGCAGCAACAGCCATATCATCCCCAAAGGAAACAACCCAAATGAGCTTCAGGGGAACGGCTGTGCAGCACTGCACCCACGCGAACGAAGACTATGAAATGAATGAAAAGAACACATGGACACACCGGGGAACGTGGTAAATCTCAATGACATTGTGCCAGGTAAAGGAAGGCAGGCACAAAAGACACATCCTGAAGGATTCCATTTACACGACATTCTAAATTTACAGTGACCAGAAAAGGGGCGGTGCTGGGGGCAGGACTGACTACAAAGCGGGAGGAGTGAGCTTTTTGCTGGTGCTGGAGATGGTCCTGTCTTGGCTGTGGTGATGGTTACACAACTGTATATGGCTAAAACTCATCAAATGGACACTCTTAGTGGGTGATTTTTATTTTAAATAAATTATACCTCATTAAAGCTGGGCGTTAAACCGAGTCCAGCATCTGGCACCAAGTAAATATACACAGTAAATTGTTCATCCTCTTCCTGTTAGTTGCCATTTAGAATTATCAACCTGTGCCTATGTTAATGTCACCTGCCACTGAAGCCACAATGATGTCAGGCTTAAGTGTTGCTTTTCTCCTTCAAATACTATGATACAAAACTGCTCCCTTCCTCCCCACCCCCCCGCTTTTTTTTTTAACTACTTACCCACCTTGAAAAAAAAAGGGAGACTTAATTATCACTTGTAAAGCCCACTGAGACGCTTGAATTAAAAAGTAATAGAGGAGGCTGAGTGCGGTGGCTCATGCCTGTAATCCTAGCACATTGGGAGGCCGAGGTGGGCAGATCACTTGAGGTCAAGAGTTTGAGATCAGCCTGGTCAACATGGTGAGACCCCGTCTCTACTATAAACACCAAAAAAATTAGCCCGGTGTGGTGGTACACGCCTGTAATCCAAGCTACTCAGGAGGCTGAGGCCAGAGCCGAGATCGCGCCACTGCACTCCAGCCTGGGTGACAGAGTGAGACTCCATCTCAAAAACAAAAAACAACAAACAAACAAAGTAATAGAGGAGTACCTGGCACTGTTATTACTCTTCTGTTTTCAATGATGCAAATAGTATAGCTCTTTGTTTGCTAAGTGACTTTGGTAAGGGTTTTTTTTTAATTAAAAAAAACGGTTTAATCTGAAAATGAAATTCAAAGGCCTGCTGACAATATATTCGTCGTCTCCCTTCATGCCAACAGATGACTATGCCAGCGTTTGCAGATTTATGCCTATGGATTCCCAAACTGGGAGACAGGAAATGGGTGTCCATTCTCCTCCACCTGCAGTTCCAAGCTGGCTGCACAGTCCTGCACAGAGCACAGGGAGGTTTGTTGCTCAGAACGTGGGCATAACATTTATCAGGAAAAATGGAGTGAAAAGGATGGGAAGGAATGGAGGGGCACAGGATGCAGATTTTCCCAATCAAGTTGGGGAAAAGTATGGCTGTTTCACTCAGCATTTCTCGGCTTCACTAATTAAAAATGATTTTAAGAGCTAACAATTGCAAAAATCTTCTTAAGCTTATCAGTGAATTCTTGAATATCCCCTGGTGACGTCTTCTTTTGGCATAGACGGGCATGCCCGAATCTTAATTTCCCTCTACCATTCTGG
The DNA here is from genome assembly GCF_028878055.3 of Symphalangus syndactylus. Lineage (NCBI taxonomy): Eukaryota > Metazoa > Chordata > Mammalia > Primates > Hylobatidae > Symphalangus > Symphalangus syndactylus. Next base: position 69,105,261 of record NC_072445.2, on the reverse strand, counting down.
GTGATCATGCCATAAAGCACAGGCCGTGGAGTCATTTTCTGAGACAAGAAGTCGCTCCACATGGAGCTTTCTGGCTGGTTCTTTTTGGCCGTGGGTCTGGTTACAGAGGTGGCAGAAGAAGCGAAGTCTGTAGCCCTCATTACAGACCCTTTCTTGGCTGGGGGCATGTGGCTGCGAGAGAGGAGCAGAACTGAAGCCAGTTTCTCCTGCTCTGCACTCTGAAACCCGAGATGACGCGGCCTCTTTCCCGCACAACACCGTAGAGCGTTCAGTTGGTGTTATGACTTGTCTGGTTCCCACAGAGGAAGGAATCCTGCCAAATATTTGTAATCTGCACTTAAGTATGCAATCAGGGAAACCACACCCAGAAGCAAGTGCACGGCTGCATAATTAAAATGGTCTTGCTGGAAGACGAGCTGGAAATGGTTGCAGAGGGTGTGGGGGGAAGCTGATGAGTGAGTGTCACTGGGATCTCTGACACTTGGCCATCATTCTCTGCAAAACATTTTCTCCTTAGAGTCTAGCAAGCATGCATCTTTCTCTGTGTCCACTGATTAGTCACAGTATTTGTCTTTGTGTAACCATTTAAGAAAATATTTGCATCTATTTAAAGGATCTAAATAGACCCCCCCGGGTTGGCTCGTATTTATGTCATAAGCCATAATGGAATGTACTTATATGCAAACGATCTTTTCCTCTGAGTAAAGCATTTTGGCATATTTTCTATGACAGCACTGAGTCACAGTGCACGATATATTAACGCAGCAACTTCTGAGATTGAGCTGCCCAGGTTGCAGGGCTGGCAATGCTTTATAAAAGGGTTAAAACCATTCACTCTGAGGTACTGGTAAGATAAAGGACTAAACAAATTAATGTGTTATCCTTGGAGGCAATACAATTTTTTTAAATGAAATTACTGAAATTAGTAAGGATTAAATTTATTTTTTAGTCAGATAATAGCTACCAGCAGCGCCATCTGTTGAAATATTCCAAAACTTCATTTCCTGCATCCTAAATAATATTTACTTAAAGAAAGATACAAATGTTTAAAATCACAAGTAGAACTGGAACTCCATCCTCAGTTTTAGGCAAAATCACAGCTATAATATTTTCCAGGACAAGAGGCGCCACCCCGTTTGCCAGGCCCCAGAGATGTCCTTACCTACATCAGTGACCCCTTCGGGGTTCACAAACCTTCTCACTGACAAAAAACTCCCATAACAGAAAGGAAAGAGCTCCTGCTCAACTCCAGCAACACCCCTGAGGCTTGAACATCAGGGAGGATGTGGACAGCTGGGCAGTACCTGCCACCCTGACTCTCCCGCACTTCACGGGCTGGTTGGGTTTCAGACCTGGAAGTGGCCCAGGCCTCCATCCTTCAGGGGAGGAGGATGAGGCCAATGTTTCAGGTCGAGTTCTTGCCTAAGATCAGACAGGTGGCAGGTATCAAGGTCAGGAGCTGCATTCAGGCCCCAGGTGTTCTGAATTTCAGCCCAGAATGCTTCCCATTGGATTCCAGGGCCAATACTAAGTCCTCCACTCAGCAGGCTGTCAGCAAGCTCCTGGGTTCCAGGCACCGTCCTAGGCACTAGGGAGAGAGTCGCCAGCACAATGGACAGGGCCCTGAACCATGCAGCTTCCATTCTAGCGGGAGGAGAGATATACTGAACCATGCAGCTTCCATTCTAGCGGGAGGAGAGATATACTGAACCATGCAGCTTCCATTCTAGCGGAAGGAGAGATACAAAGAGGCAGGTGAAGAATGTGAGAGGAGGGTTCAGAGAAGTCATGGAGGCTTCTCTGATGCAGAGACTGAAAGAGTTGGGGGAGCAGCCCTGCCCTCTAACTTTCTGGGGGAGGAGCAGGTGTCAGTGCCCTGAGGTGAAGCTGACGGGTCAGTGTGGTTGGAGAGAGGGCATGGGTGTAACAGGGCAGGAGCTCAGCGGGGTGAGGTCGGGGCGGGGCAGGTCATGGAGAACACTGTAAGCTGCGGGAAGGACCTGGGATTCCACTGAGAGAGGTGTAAAGCCACAGGTGGGTTCCGAATGAGAGGTAATGTGGTCTCACTTAGGTAAAAAGTGCCACTGTCTTCACAATGGGCTGTAGGAGGGCAAGAATGGAGGCCGTGAGGCTGTTAAATCCACAGCAGAGAGGATGGCAGCTTCGTTGATGGGGGCTTGGGAGGCTGGTGAGACACGGCTGGAGAGTGGTGAACAGTTTGCTGATGGCTAAGTTGTGGTGTGAGAGAGGGAGGGGAGTCAATATTGACTCTGATGCTTTGGGGGTTCGGCAAAAAGAATACCAACATTTGCTGAGCACCTACGAAGTGTCAAGCATCTTTTCTCTATTAGTCTCAGAAACTCTCAAGTGTGGGCATTCGCCCCCATTACACAGATGAACGACGGCTCGTGGAAACCCAGCACCTTGCTATGGTCACGCACGTGGAATGTGCTGAGTGGAATACAAGCTGGTCTGGCTCTTTTTCTTTCTACTTGGATCTGCTTCCAGCAATGAAGCAACTCCAGTTCCCTCTACCTTCTAAAGTTTGTGTGTGTTTCTACATTACATCCTCTCCGTGATTCTCCTCTGAAATCTCTCCACGCTCTTCAAAGCATATATTTAGCTATTGAGCCACAAATTCACTGCAGCTCTCATGAGGTCTTGATTTTAAATACCAGCCAAAAAGAAAGAATTTGCCTGGGGACTTAGTACTCCTGTGTAGAGTTTAATTTATATTAAACATATTTCTGTAATGGTCTTCATTAGAGGCACCAAGATGGGATATAGTAGCAATTCTATAAAGATAGCTAACACTTCTGAGGTATATGCAGATTTTGGGGGTACTGCCTTTTCCAATTTATAGCATCTATTTGAGGAATGTGAGTTTATTTTATTTCTTTAAAGTCAGCTCTCTACATATTCCTGGAAGTTTTGGAAGTGAAATAAATGATAGCACTTCAACATACTGCCATTTGCCCTAAAACTCACTTACAACTGACATTAGAGAATGCAGATGTGGATGATCATTACTGTGAAGGTTACTTTCTTATAACATGGTCTTGCTGTGAGGGTTGCATTGAAAAATGATGCTCTGAAACGATAACCTTTGGGCCATAATAAGCACCAGTGACCTTTTACATGGACAGACGCAAAGTTGTTTTATTAAATCAAGCTGAGGTGTTGGTTGTGTCAGATATATATTTTTAACGATGGTAGAGCTGCAGGAGGAATGGCCTTTGTGGGATTCCATATTTCAAGCTTTGTAGAACACAATCAGGGAAGGATTCTGCAACCACTTCTCTCTTCCTCTTCATCTGACTGCTCCACACCCAATACTGCAAACATGAGTCAAGAGAGCCCATAAAATTACCCAAGTGTAGGCCTACCTCACAATGAATACTTGAAAGCTTTCACTAGCATTATAAAGTAACTTTTCATTCTTTGAATGATCTGTCTCATGAGTAATGTCATCTAGCAATGTAGCAAGGTAGGACACTCCCCCTGAATAACAAGCATTGTGGAATTGAAATAGAGATATAATGTTAGAAATGACACCATCTCTTCGAATCAGATACATTTGTATCTTCTGGTATAAGACAATGGATATTAGGAGTAAATATGTTCCTGGCAACCCTGTCTGAGTAAACTTGAAAACTCAGGGTTGAGCCCATCCCTCACTGACACACAAATCTCCTTCTTACTGCTTTTGTGTCCTGTAACTATTTATCTTCCCAGGATTTTTGTCCAACAACATTGTCTACAATTCTAATTCAATGGTCACCTTGGCACAGGATTAATATACTGTAATGTCTAGCAAATGATCACCTCATAAATGTCTTGTGAAAAATTGTAATAAAGTTAAGACGCATGATTTCCTTAGGTCAAGTGGGGCATACCTGGATTAATCACAAATGAGTATTCACACTGGCTTACAACAGCACAGAAAACAAGTTGAAATCTATGTAGATAACATATAAAGCATGACCACTGATTAATAAGATTGCTTTTATTAATCAAAATAAAACTGGGCACCCATCTGTAATCCCACCTACTAGGGAGGCTGAGGCAGGAGAATCTCTTGAACCCGGGAGGTAGAGCCTGTAGTGAACGGAGATCGCATCACTGCACTCCAGGCTGGGAGACAGAGTAAGACCTTGTCTCAAAAATAACAACAACAAACAAACCAACCCACAAAAAACTGGGCACCCATTTATATTTACAAATAATTTGAGCATCATTTGTTTTAAAGAAAACACCTTTTGCTGTGCAAAAGCTCTTTAGTTTAATTAGATCCCATTTGTCAAATTTTGCTTTTGTTGCAACAGCTTTTGATGTTTTTGTGATGAAATCTTTGCCCGTGGCTATGTATGGTATTGCCTAGATTTTCTTCTAGGGTTTTATAGTTTGAGATTTTACATTTAAGTCTTTAATCCATCTTGAGTTAATTTCTGTGTAAGGTGTAAGGAAGGGGTCAAGTTTCAATTTTTGCATACAGCTAGCCAGTTCTCCCAATACTTTCCTAAATAGGGAATCCTTTCCCCATTGTTTGTTTTTGTCAGGTCTGTTGAAGATCAGATGGTTGCAGATGTGCAGTCTTATTCCTGAGTTCCCTATCAGAGTGAACAGACAACCTACAGAATGGGAGAAAATTTTTGCAATCTATCCATCTGACAAAGGTCTAATATCCAGAGTCTACACGGAACCTAAACAAATTTACAAGAAAAAAAAACCAAACAACTCCATTAAAAAGTGAGCAAAGGACACAAACACACACTTCTCAAAAGAAGACATTTATGCAACCAACAAACATATAAAAAGAAGCTCCATATCACTGATCATTAGTGAAATGCAAATCAAAACCACAATGAGATACCATCTCAAACCAGTCAGAATGGTGATTATTAAAGTCAAGAAACCACAGATGCTGGCGAGGCTGTGGAGAGATAGGGACGCTTTTACACTGTTGGTGGGAATGTAAATTAGTTCAACCATTGCGGATGACAGTGTGGCAATTTCTCAAAGACCTAGAGGAAGAAACACCATTTGACCCAGCAATCCAATTACTGGGTATATACCCAAAGGATATAAACCATTCTATTATAAAAACATATGCACACATATGTTCACTGCAGTACTAGCCACAATAGCAAAGACATGGACTCAACCCAAATGCTAATCAATGATAGACTGGATAAAGAAAATGTAGTACATATATACCATGGAATACTATGAAAACATAAAAAGGAATGAGATGATGTCCTTTGCAGGAACATCGATGGAGCTGGAAGCCATTACTCTCAGCAAACTAATGCAGGAACAGAAAACCAAACACCACATGTTCTCACTCGTAAGTGGGAGCTGAACAATGAGAACACATGGACACAGGGAGGGGCACACACACTGGGGCCTGTTGCAGGGGGTGTGGGGGAGAGACAGCATCAGGAAAAATAGCTAATGCATGCTGGGCTTAATACTTAGGTGATGGGTTGACAGGTGCAGCAAACCACCACGGCATACGTTCACCTAAGTGACAAACCTGCACATCCTGCACATGTACCCCGGAATTTAAAATAAAATAAAAATAAAAATAAAATGATCTTAGAAGTCTACGATTACCTACACCAGTCTTGGTTCAAAATACGTCTTAAGCGTCCCTTTGGGAACTGCCTTAACAGTGGGTCTACAAGGCACATTAGAAAAGCAGTTTTATATGGTATAGTTACGGTGTTCTAAAATTTATTTTGCCCTAACAGCTTTATTAAGGTATATACTTAACATGCAATAAAGAGATGGCATCCTATCTGTGCTCCTATGTAAACATACCATGTCCTTTTTCTCTGGCTACCTTTAACATTTTTGTTTATCACTGGTTTTGTGCTGTATGATTATGAAGGACCTCAGTGCAGTTTTTTTCATGTTTCTTTTGTTGGGATTTGTGGCAGTTAACACTGAATGGCAACTTGATTGGATTGAAGGATGCCAAGTATTGTTCCTGGGTGTGTCTGTGAGGGGGTTGCCGAAATGGAGATCAACTTTTGAGTCGGTGGACTGGGAGAAGCAGACCCACCCTCTGTCTGGGTGGTCAGCATCTAATCAGCTGCCAGTGTAAAAGCAGACATGGGAAGGGCAGACTTGCTGAGTCTTCTGGCCTCCATCTCCCTCCCGTGCTAGATGCTTCCTGTCCTGGAACATCAGACTCCATGTTCTTCAGCTTTTGAACTCTTGGACTTATACTAGTGATTCGCCAGGGGCTCTTGGGCCTTCGGCCACAGACTGAAGGCTGCACTATCAGCTTCCCTGCTTTTGAGGTTTTGGGACTTGGACTGGCTTCCTGGTTCCTCGGCTTGCAGATGGCCTATTGTGGGACTTCACCCTGTGACCATGTGAGTCAGTTCTCCTAATAAACTACCCTTCATATAGTCATCTATCCAATTAGTTCTGTCCCTCTAGAGAATGCTGACTAATACAGGGTTTGTTGAGCTTCTTGGATATATGTGTTTATAGTTTTCATGAAATTTGGAAAAAAATGTTTAGCATCATTTCTTCAAATATCTTTTCTGTCTTCCCCTCTTTTTTGGGGACTCCAATTATACACGTACGTTAGGGCATTGGAAGTTGTCCTCCAGAACTGATTCTCTGTTCATTTTTTAAAAATTCTGTTTTTCTGTTTCATATTAGATAGTCCCTATTGCTATGTCTTCAAGTTCACTAATCTTTTCTTTTACAATGTCTAATACGCCATTAATTCTGTCAATATAATTTTCATGACACACATTATAGATTTCATCTTTAAGTCCAATCTGAGTGTCTTCTTTATATCTTCCTTTGACTTAACTTTCTTAACATACAGAATAAGGTTCTAAAAATCGGTTTAACATCTCTACTGCTAATTCTAACATCTGTATCAGTTCTGAGTTGATTTTGATTGGTTCTTTTTCTCTTCTTTAGGGGACATATTTTCCTGCTTCTTTGCAAGCTTGGTAATTTTTTATTGGATGCCGTAAACTGTGAAATTTATCTTGTGGGGCAGTAGATATTTTTGTATTTCTGTACATACTCTTGAACTGTGTTTCTGGGACACAGTTATGTTACTTGGAAGCAGTGGTCCTTTTGGGTCTTCCTTTCGTGATTTGTTAGGCAGATGTGGAGCAGTCAGCGCCCCTTCTAAGAGGCAAGATCCTTCTGAACACCCTAACCAATGCCCTGTGGATTTTAATCTTTTCCAGTCTGGCTGGTGGAAACAGGCAACCTTCCCAGCCCTGTGTGAACATTCAGTACTGTTCCCTCTAATCTTTTTGGGTGTTTCTTCCCCAGCCTTAGGTAGTTTCCTCCTGTGCTGATCAGCACTCCCCTGACTGCTCCAGGGGCACCTCTGCAGATCTCTGGAGCAATCTGTGCAATTCTCCTCACCTTTGCCCTGTGTTCCCTTACCAGTCTGGCTGCCCTGAACTCTGTCCTCTAAGCTTAGGGAACTTGCTGGGCTCTGCCCGAATCCTGTCCCCATGCTGCATCCTGCTCAGTCTCCCAGCAGTGAGCTAGGGTAGTCGAAGGGCTCACCTCATTTGTTTCCTGTATCTCAGAGGTTACTGTCCTCCGTTGCCTGATATCCAGTGTGTACTAAAAAACATATTTCCATATATTTTTGTTGTTGTTGTTGTTTTGTCTTTTGGGCAGGAGGGCAAACCTGTCCCCGTTACTCCGTCTTGGCTGGAAGTGGCTGTCTTAATGCTAGTGTTTAGTATCACTCGATGCGGCCATCAACTTGGCAAGGGTTGACTTTGGATTACTTTTTCTTATTTCAGGAAAATAAAATGGCAAAGATAAAGTTCTGTTACTAGCAAGCACAATTACTAGTTTGTTTTCTCTGTTATCATTTACTGAGCACGTACTATGTACCCTCCAGGTAGGCTGTGCTTTATGTACATTTTTCTTATTTTAATCTTTCTAACACCTTATAAAACAGATACTATGATTTTTATTTTATATAAGAGGAAACTGAAACTTAGAGAGTCAAATAACTTGCCCAAGGTTATACAACTAGCAGGTGACAGGGCTGAGTTGAAAACAAGTTTCTCCAATGCCAAAGACTGTTTTTATTCACTGCACTTCTGAATGCACTAAAGAGAAGATTCTGGGCCCCCAAAGTGTGTTTGAACAATGGTAGCATTGTAGAAATACATAATTCTCTGATGACTTGACAAAGCATAATGATGCCAATTACTCTATTTTACTGATTCTACTATGCTATGGATTGTAAGAGGTACTATTATTTTATCTGTCTGTAAGAAGGAAAACAATCTGCCCGTTAAACCACGGCATAGTGTTTTAGATGCCGTTAATTTTAGGGTGGATCTCAATGTTAGGGTTGTTAAAAAAGAAACAATATGCACATTAAAATCAATAAAATGATACAGTATCATATACCGGGTATCTATTAAGTACCATTGTTGCTTTTGATTCTTTCAACAACCCTAAAAGCTAGTCATTGTGGTATGCGTTTATACAAGTAGAAAGTGAGGCTCAGGCTCAAGGGTAGGTGACACGTCTAAGGTCACACTGCAGTAAATGGCAGTGCCAGCCTTTTGCTACTTCTTACATGCTTGTTAAAAAAATCAGCCCTATTAAAATGCTTTTAATGGCATGTCAAGCCCATGTGTGTATATACACACGTCTGCACACACGTATATTCCTAGGTGCTCCCTGGGAGTTATATTTGCTTTAGTAATAGAGCAAGAGGTGGAAATAGGATAAATGAGTGTGCTGGCAGAATGAAGTTTCTCATCTGCCCACAATCTAGTGAATAAACAATTATGTCATGAAGGTTACATAAACTTAGAAAAAGCTTATAGTATTTACAGCAGCAATAACCAAATTTTAAACTAGGACCTACATCTGTCCAAATGAGAAGTACCTATTACTTTTACAGATTCCTACCCAGTGTGAGCACAGTGAGACCCGAAGCCATCGCTGCTTTGGGAAAGTGTTTGTCTAACGCGCTTCGAACAAGGAATGCTTCCTCACAATACCACAGAGGAGGGTGCCATTTCAAGTAGAATTTCTTTGTTTTCTTGTTAATTCTGTATCTCTTTAGTGTAAAAAACAGAGAACAGAGTCATACTTCTTTCTGTGAGCAAACTAAAAAAAAAAAAAAAAAAAAAAAAACAGCAAACTTCCCTGGGGATCAAAGCGTGAGGATGGTCATTTACTTGGATTGACAAATGCAGCCCATGACGGTGTCCGGGAAAGCTCGTCTGCACGATACCACCAGTGCCTTAGGTGACGTGGAGAATCCTGAAGAGTCTGGCTCCTGTTTAAGATCCTCATTTCTGATATGAGTCAGAAATCTCCACAGTGAGTGAATCTTAAATTTGGAGTCTTCTGTAAAAACTGAACCAATGAATAGCATTGAAACGGTAGAATGAAATTCAACTACCTTTGAGGCCTCACATCAGTAATCCCCTCTACAAAATCACAGTTATCTTAATGCAAAGACTGCTATAATCCTGGCCTTGCAATGCACTATTTTTCATATGAATGGTTCAACTGTGTGTCTTATTTCAGAAGAGGAAGGCGTGGCAGTGACATACAGGGCACAGATTTTCTGAATGTTCTAATGGTAATCATAGAGGGCTCCCTCATGCAGCAGCAGATAACGCCTAACAGCCAGCTCTTTCTGAACATCAGCATCAGCATGTGGCCATGACGAATGAAGTCGGGAAGCAGCTCTTGGCAGAATCCTTAAGGCTGAGCAGAAGATGTGTGTTTTTCCCTGCAAGGCCCCCGTGTGCGGGGACCCTGCCCTGTCACTCTGAGGTCCTGGCACCGCCTCTTCAGAGTCCCAAGTGTTCTTTTCCAGGCTCAAACTGAAGAGCCTGGTTCCCAGTGACTCGGCCCTGAGAACAAACAGTGCTGAGATGAAGCCTGTGGCTCCACGGGCAAGCTGAACTGGCCAGAAAGCAATCACAACGTTCTTGTCTTTTTTTGTTTTGTTTTTAAGTTTTAGCTTTGATGACAAAAAACAATGCTGGAGGAGAGTGACAGCAGCAGGTTGAACCCACGTGGACCAGCTTTGACGATGAAGCTACAGGCAGCCAAGTCAACACACACATAGAGAAAGTGGAAAAAGAACAGAAAAGCAGGAGGCAGAAACAAAAACACGCAGGAGAGGGTGATTCTGTTCCACGATCGTGGCTCAGTGCTCCAGGGTTCCTAATGTTTCAGCAAAAAGAAAATCACTGTAATGAAACGTAACGAGACCCTTTGACACTGAGGAAGTGACAGCTCGGGCTTGGCCTTCTACCACACACGTATCATCTGTGACGTGCAACAGAACGTTTCCCGAAGAGCGCAGTCCTCCCTGAGCAAAATGGCTAGAGCCTGCGCCGTGATTTGCTGCTCTGGAATGGGACACACATGTTGCTAATCCTTGCAAAACCAGCTGAAGAACCATTTTCCTCCTGAGAATTTTCTTCTGTTCACTGCTAATTTTGGCTACTTTAGTTGCTTTGTTTCTCCTCCACTTAAGTAAATATTCCTCAAGTTGATGTGCCAAACCTCTCTTTTGGAATAACAGAAGGTTTAACACATGTATGCTCATAGGGACAGCGCTTTCACAGGTTACTGACAGCTTCATAAACATCATTTCTATTTCTCCTCAAGACAAGCTAAGGCAGAAAGTAAGGCAGGCATTATTATGTCCATTTCACAGATTGGAAAGACAGGCTCAGAGGGGTTAAAAGACGACCTGATACAAGTCATAGAGCCCGTATCTGGAAGAAGCAGGAGCAAAGTCCAGGCATCCTGATCCAAGCTAGGTCCACTGCCTTCCACTCTGGAGAGGCTTCATCTCCAACAGAGGAAGACACGTGAGTGGCTGGAAAAACTCATGGATAAAGAGCCTCAGATTTAACGCTCCTTGGAGTCACATGGTAAAACAACAAGTGTTTGGCCTGTGGTTCTGCCACTTTTACCATCTGTGACCCTCGGGTAAATAATGGCATCTTTAGGCATTTGTTTTTGAAAGATGGAAATGATGATAATTAGCTGATTGGGCTGCAGTGAGAAGAAAACAGGCTGGTACGTGGATGATGCAGAGAAGTGTGTCTGTCACATTGTAGGAACCCAGCAGCCCATGTGTTATTTCAGACGATGGCAGCTGTTTGGCTGTGTGAGCCCAAATGCCACAAGTGGGCATGTTTAAGGTGGATGTGATTCCTACGTATGCCTCCTGAGGAACAATTAACATCCCTAAAGATTGTTGCACTGCATTGAGGGCAGGTGTCCCCCAAACTCTAAGTGTCCTGTGGAACCCCAGGGCAACACACTCACAGCCTTTCCAACAGGGCCTCCTCCGAGCCAGATACCAGCAATGTAGATAAAGCATTTGGGAAGCTGGATCAATAGCGAAAGTGGCCAATTCATCCCAGTTTGCCCAGGACTTTCTCGGTTTCAGCATGAATCATCCTGTGCCCCAGGGCAAACTGGGACTGCTGGTCACCCTCTCAATCATAGAGTCTAGGCTGGTAACAAAATTAAAAAGCTAAAACCTATTTCTTATAAGCTATTCCTTAAGAGAAAACAATGCAAAAACCGTGGCACGCTGCAGCCTCACGTTCTGAACCAATGATTCTCAAAGTATGGTCCCCAAACCAGGCCAGCAGCAGCAGCATCACATGAGAACTTGTTAGAAAAACAAATTTGGGGCACCATGCACACCTCACGAGTCAGAAACTGTGGGGATGAGGCCTAGGAATCTGGGTTTGAACAAGCCTTCTGGGTGTTTCTGATGCTTGTGCAAGTCTGAGAACCACTGGTCCAGACCATAAGTAGAAGTCAGATTAGATGCCAAGGAGAATTAAAACAATGCAAGCTCACGAGAGGAAGCTTTCTTCCTTTCTCATGATCACCTCCATTTCGGATTGCTCAAACTGAACAGGGAAAATATGATGGAAGCACTTCCTGCTCTCTTGTTCCATGGGAATCCAATATGGCTGCAGACGATCAAGGGTAAAGTATCTCCATAAAGTAACATACTGACAGGAAAGGCATCTTTAGGGGCAAGTCAAGCATATCATTTCTTCTGTGGCCACATGTGAATGCTAGCTATGCATGTGTTCTAAAAAGCAAAGAGTAGACAAAGAGGAACGCCGCCCAGCCTCCCAACACCAGAGTCTCACTTCCTCTCCTCAGCTGGTGCTCTGGGGCCGGACTCCAGTAATAACAGCCTCCTGGGGAGATTAAGGCCCTGGCAAGCACAGCTTATCTTGGTGAATGTCCACTTTAGCTTTGTGTGTATCTACACATATACATACACTGCAGTATTTATAGCTGGTATACATGTGAGGTAGGCTGCAGACAAGGCCTGGAATGCGTGCACAACACCTATGAGGTTGGAACCAAGATCTTTTAAATGCAAACTTGGTTTCCCTGAACTGTCCCTCCACCCGTGTGGTCCAAACACACACTCAGGTGTTTCGGGAAGAACATCCTCCCTCCCTGCAGATAGGGTCAGCAGTCTTTCTTCTGTTTCCAGAAAGAGGTGAGTATTTTGTGGTGGCTTCTTTCATCTCCGGGGACTTTGCTTATTAGAAAAATACACAGAATCACCGATCTCCGAGTAAGGAAATGAGATGGCCGGGAGATGAGCTGAGTCAGGGCCGCTGCTTTAAGTCAAGTCTACAGTGTCAGTATTGAGGTGGAAAAGCAATCAGTGCAGCACAGCCCACTCTGAGAAGGGCAGGCATGGGGGCCTTCCGGCCCCTGGACAGAGGGCGGCCTCCAGTGGCAGTGCTGCTCTGTGGCACACTGGGGCCTGGTTTCCTTTTTTGTTTTTTTGGTGGGGGCACGTATTTCCTCAGGAAGGAGCAGATAAGTTCCTCCTTAGGCTTGTGAATACTTTCTTGTCACCTGGCCAAATGAAATTCCAACGATATTGTGAAGAGGCAGTGCCACTTCACAGCAGACATTCACGACAAGCCACAGTCATGGGGTGGCCAAAACTCCCGATCTCCAGTTTCATGCAAAGCTGAAAGGGCAGCTCAGACCTTTAAAAAGTGTCATGAACACATAGGCCCTCTTAGTCTCTGTCTGCTTGATAGGATCTCTCAGTGTCCATGTGTGATTGAACAGCACATGCCCACAGTGTGTGGAGTGAGGCGCTGCCAGAGCCACACGGTGTAGCCTTCTGTCCCCCATGGAGGCACGGGTCAGAGGAGAGACACAAGACAGAGAAGAAGACTGCACATCAGGCTGGGGAAATGAGCCTGAGGGTTTATGTTTTGAAGATGCAAAGAAAAGAAGAAAAATAAGGAAGACGGGGGCGGGGGAGAAAGAACAAGCTGGGTGAGGGGCAGAGGAGGGACGTACAGGAGACACGGCCTGCGGCAGCCAGGAGTGGTCTCCAGGAGGGCCTAACTGTGGAGGCTGCTGAGAGGCTAGAGGGGAGAGGCTGGAGCCAGACTAGCCTAACAAATTACCACAGGTGGAGGGGTTTAAAACAATACGTGTTGATCCTCTTACAGTTCTGGGTGTGGGCAGGGCTGGCTCCCTCTAGAGGCTCCAAGAAAGAACCTGTTCCCTTGCCTTGTCCAGCTTCTAGAGGCACCTGCACCCCTTGGCTCGCAGCCCCTTCCTCGAATCACCCTGACCCCGCTTCACCTTCACTGCTCCTTTTCTGACTGACTCTCCTGCCTTCCTCCTATAAGAAGGACCTTGTGGTTACCATTAGGGCTCCCTGGAAAATCCAGGACCATCTCCAGACCCTTCACTCAATCCCATTTGCAAAGTCTCTGGATTATCATGTAAGGTGACATAGCCACGTATTCTAGAATTAGCAATGGGGACTTCCTTGGGGGTGGGGACATTCTCCTGTGTGCCACAGAGATTAGGACGACAGCACGCCATCTGCTGTGACTCCTCCCTGGCACAGCTGAGCGGCACACACAGCCTCCATATGCAGAGGCAGCTGGCCTAAGCCCTGGGGCTCAGCATCTCACCCACGCTCTCCAGGCCCAGGTGAGGAGAGCAGCAGCTCACACGTGCAGAATGTGAACTTTCTGCAAAAGTGAGATATTTTTGCATTCTTTTTCTACAGAAGAACCCCCCCCCGCCGCCACCGACACCAAGGTGTATGAGCTCCCACAAAAGTTGGATCTGTCCCTGCTTACTCATTTTGTCCATCTATTCAAAGTGCAGGGAAAGGAACATTTCTTTAAGGAAAAGTCTTCATGCTTCTTCTAATTTATCTGTATATGAGAATTTTTTTAAGTATTATTAGAAAACTTCTCACCTTTATTCTCAATTACTCTGCGAAAGTTTTTTTTTTTTTTTTTTTTTTTTTTTGAGACGGAGTCTCGCTCTGTCGCCCAGGCTGGAGTGCAGTGGCGCAATCTCGGCTCAGTGCAAGCTCCGCCTCCCGGGTTCACGCCATTCTCCTGCGAAAGTTTTTATTTTTACTCTGGATTTTAAAATATGCTTGTGGGGAAGAAATCTACAATCCCTTAATTCCACTTTCATATAGTCACAAAATCATCAGAAGAAAATGGAATTTTCTGTTCGGATTAAATGGAGCCCCTCAGTACCACTGAGAGCAGGAGGGAAGGGAGAGCCTGGGGCAAGTTTCATAGACTCTGAGTTACCAGCTTCTGCAAATCATTAGTTTCTCCCTTGGGAGAAATGCAGCTCTACAGTCTTCTGGTTCCACGGCACTCTCAACAGGGTCAGGAGCTGCACGGCCACATTTTAAATTCCAGTGGGCAGCTAAAACTGGATGAACCGAAGTCGGCCTGGCTATTGGGACACTGATTTGAGAAGAGAGATGGCAACGCGGGACAACAGCATCTGATTTTGATGTCTTTTGTCTAGTGATGTCCTATGCGGTGGCAAGAAAGAAGACAGCAGGTGCCAGCACACCTCGCACTGTCCCTCCTCGGGCCCGGCACTGGGACCCGAGGCTGAGCAGTCCACCTCCACCGAGAACAGGGATGCCTGACACTCAAAGGCCATCCCAGCACTAGTTCTGGAAATCCGAGACCCTGACTGTACTTTAAAAGATAACTGACAAACAGGTGGCAGGAGTCAAGGAGAAGGGTCAGTCGTAACTTATCCTGTTCATAAATCACAATAGTGAAGCGCAAAATCCCAGAAGCCAGCTCAGGCTGGTGATGCCACAGGGGTAACAACAAACCAGGGACTAAGAAGTCTGGGTTCAGGAATCTTTAGGTAAGTAACTGCAGAATGACTAGATACCCCCTCCCGTATTTATAGCGCATGCCTTTGCTAAACCCATTTTCCCTCCTTCATTTCTCCCTGTCTCCCTGCCTCTCCCTCCCTTCCCTTAGCGTGGAGTACATCAATCTGTCCAAAGGGATAAACTATATTTGTGTTAAGCTTTCATTTATAATTAACCAACTGACCCCAATTCCACACATAAATGGCACTTATTATTTAAAAAATACAGGCTACATTTCTTTCATTGTTCACTGTGTCATTATGTATACATAATGTTTTCTTCCCACAGAGAATAAAATAATGACCAAAGTCCTATCCTTCAACCCAATGTCTCTGCAGTGTCTTTCCACCCTTGCTAAACACTGCCTGCTTCCATGTTTTCAGAACACATGACCCGCATCTGCTCTGACACTTTCCCATTCATCGACAGAGCAACTTCTAGTCCTTAATTAGGGCAGTGTTTGAGCTTAAAGGCAAGTCTGTACAATTGAAAAGGTGCATATTCAAATTTTTGAGAGAGTAATATCATGGTCTGTGATGACAAAACTAAAAATAATTTATTACATTTTATTTTCTAACGTTAATCCATTAAATCTAAGGTCACTGGGGCAGAGGTCTTATTTTCAAATAATATATATTTATTATAATAAATAAACTTATTTATAAATTCTTCCTTTCCATGCCTCTATAAATGTGCCTATTTCTGTAAGTTTAAAGTAAGTTCCTTACAACTAATTATTTTTGTTTACTGATGACAGGTATGACAATTTTATATGGAGTGAAACATGTTCTGATTCAAAGAGAAGTAGTTCTTCCAAAGTAGCTGAAAGCTGATTCACAACACAGGATTTTGCCTTTTACAGGCAGACATGATGTTATAAAATGTCAGATGGCCAACATTTTTGAGATGGGGGTGTGAGAGATTCTTCTCAAATGATGCATGCCTCTCTTGGGTATTATCGAACTTGAAACTGGAACGCCCCCTGTAAGACAAGGAAAATTTGGAAGAAAGGCGCCACAACGCCACACAGTCAGAGCTGGCGGTTTTCTCAGCAATGCCTGATGCAAGCTCGAGTTTTGACAGCAGTAGCTGGACTCTGACTCTTCGTAAAGGTGTAGCTTAACTCAGGCACTGCTAGAGAGCCTTGGAGAGAATTACAGACATTTAGAGTGGCAGGAATGCCTGGTCTGGCTCCTTGGTTTGAGTCAGGGCAGAGATAAAGCAGCACACACTTTAGTCAGAGCGTAGCCTGGCCTAAAACATGAGACTGTATTCTGTTCTCTCACCCAGAGTCTTGATTAAAAATATTCTTTGCCCGTTCAAGAGCTTGATGTGCAGAACTCTTTCCTGATAGCATTGATTCTGGCTGTTTTATAATTTCACTGTATGTGGGAGGAGTAGTTAGGAGGGCAGAGAAAGCAGCACTAACAAGATCCACACTTGCTATGACTGAAGCTCATTCCTTAGGGAAGATGACAGAGAGCCTTGGAGAGAAGCCACCACATGTGTTGTCCCTCTGTGGGTCCCCCAGCTGTGGTGGCATTGATACTATTGTTGATAAGGGTGGTGGCCACCTGTTGGGAACCCTGGGAAGGCCTTAAGAGCTTCAGCAGGAAAGTTTCTGCAAGGTTTCAGGCTGATGCATTTAAGCCATCAGCACTCAAGGTCTTAGAGCTCCAAACACTGGATAGCAGATAATGTCTGCCTCACTGCCCATCTGGCGACCCTAACCTCAATCTGGGGAAATCACTTCTCTATGAAAGATAACTTCGGCTCTGTGACAGCTCCACCCCAACCCTCGCTAAGAGGAGGGCCAATACATTGTGTTGACTTATGATCGCTGGGTTTTGTATCCCAGATCACTATCCGTGAGGATTTCCTAAGCCACTGGACCAGAGTCCACATGTGCAGAGATAAGTTGAAGTGCTGAACAAAACACATGCCCTGAGCTACAGCTGCAGGAGCACCTTTTGGGGGAAGGAAGCCGAGATCTTTCTTAAGCGTAACGAGGACAGGCACATGCAGTGGGTTCCTTGGTGTCAGCAACTCCTGTGTGAAACGGAGGAGTCCCCGCATGCTGGCTACGTGGGCACAGGGCATGGTAGGGAAAAGTGAGCTGGGGTAAGTGGGGTGTGCTCACTTTGTTCTCTCTCTCTGCCTCCTCCGCCCCTGCCTCCACCCCTCTGGCTCTTGCTCTTCCTCAGGGAGAGCAGATGTTTTAACTGATAGTTTGTAAATATTCTTAAGGCAGAGAGTTGCTACCTGACTTCACCTTTCTTATCTCCAGTTCCACCCGAAAGTGGTAACACAACATATCCAAACATGCCTTGTCATACCAAAGAGAAGTCTGTGGCTCAGCTAGTTAGAGACTTTCATTCAAAAAAAAAAAAAAAAAATTAAAGTTGCTTTTTTATACTGCTTTTTCTGTGCTGGGTGGAAGTCCATTCAAAGCTACTTTGTATAAATAAAGAAATACAATCCTCTTCCCTACTCCCCAATAAAGCTGTGAGGCAGCATGCTGGCCACTGTGCCTGGATACGCCTGCTGGCATCTGTCGAGGTGTCCTGCCCCATAGCTGCCAGGTGTACTGTGGAGACATCATTTACCTCCTGAGCATCACACTGGTGTGACAGAAGCCCGGGGCTGAGCCGCACTTGAGGACCCCATGACACAGGCTTGGTTCACACTCAGCTCCCCAGTGGCTGCAGCGCCAAGGCTTTTTCCACGTGTAGCACTGTGAAGTTGTATTTCTCCCACAACTTGATGTTTAGATCTATGTTTAAGACTTAAAGTAATCATATTTCTCTTTTTCTTTTCTTTCACCTTTGGCATTAGCTTCTTGTAAAAATGAATTTAAGAACATCGTCCTTGCAAACCAAATTATGTGTTTCTGAAAGTCTGTGCACCCTGACTTTCTAAGGCTCATCCATCACCCTATTCATCATCACCTATCATTTGTCTGCCACAGTGACAGGCACGAGGAAGACATGACAGCAAGACAAGACCTGGTTCTTGACTCCAACAAGTTAACATTTTTGCTAAGGGGACAAGATCAACGCTGATGATACAGCGAGTCAACAACACAAGGTTGTCTCCAGGCTGACTTGGGGATGCTGGCTGTAAATGTAATAGAGCAATCAGAAGCAGAAAGAGGACAGCAGGGGTGGGAGCAGCCTGAATAAAGGCACTGAGATTCAAGGCGGGGTGAGTGTGGGGGTAAAGGCAGCCCTGCCTGAGCAATGCACAGGAAACCAGGTTCTGGACACTGAGGCTGGCAGAGTGGTGTGGGCTCCATGGGGGTGGGCAGCGGAGAGCCACTGAGGGTAACTGAGCAACAGTGTGTCTGTGAGGAAGGAAGGTCAGCACAGGGTACCATTCAAGATGGTCTGTTGGAGAAAAAGGAGGAAACCAGCAACACCAACTAGAAAGAAACTTCAAAAAATTAAAGGAGCACCCCAGAAAGGAAGAGGGCCAGGACAGGCAGATGCGGGGCATGAAAATATCTGTGTTGTGATGTCACTGAAGAGAGTAAACGAGCAAATGCACCGGGAGTGCTGAGCAGTGTCCAGTGTGTCATACATACTCAGTAAGTGCTCACTCCTGAACTTCCGTTGTTGTGGCTATTTTCATGTGTGAGAAGAGAAATACGTAAATTGGAAGTAACAAACACAGTCCCTGCCTGCGTGGAGCTTGCTTTGTGGATTAATATTAAGGCCACCTGGCTATGACAGCATTTGTTCTACTGTTTTGGCGGCGGGGGGCGGGGGTGAGGGGGGTGTGGGGGCTCAAGTTCACACTTGTTCTTCCTAAAAAGTACCTTTGAAACTGAGTCATTGAATGGTTGTGTTATTAAAGCATTTAATAGTACTACTCATGTTTAAAATGCTGAACAAAGCCTAGGTGGAAATTTCCTACCTCAGTAACTTTTGACGGTGGGATACTAGTTCTATAGATAATTATTAAATGCCACTAAACAACAAAGTGATGACTACTGAACACTTTGACTAGTAAGTGTTGATAGCTTACTGCATGTCAGGCAAGGCACTGGGGATACAAATGCAACAAAACACTTTCCCTATACTTAAAGAGCCAAAAAGACAGTGGTAGAAATAGACACAATCAGAATACAGGTGCACAGAGCCTTTCCAAAGCCTCCAGAGAGCTTGGAGTTGAGATGTTTTGGCTCGCAGAGACACAAGGTGATGGGCGCAGCACACACAGGTGGACATTTGCCCTGTACTGCCAGGACAGGCTGAGTTAGGCTTGTCCTGGTGCTGCCTCTGTCCCCTGCCCCTTGTACTCTCAATAGAGAGGTGGTAAATTTGTAGTTACCCTAATCCCATCTTTCTGAGCAGCCCCAGCAGCATCTGGCCAGCACACCATAATCAAACGTGAATATTCCTTCAGCAAAATGTATGAACAGTTACACTAAGTGATAAAAAGACGGACTACATAATTAGTCTTGTGTCAGGTCGGGCCAGATTTTGTAGTTGAATGGGTTTTAAGGGAAGTTTTGATTTTCCCTGAGCTCTTTGGATTTTGGAGTCATGGACAACGGACTGAGCACGGTGTGGGGCTGTAAGCGTGGGTGTCCATGGCAACAGAAGAGGGAACGCCTAGCTCACTCCTGGGAAGCTGGAGGAGTTTCCAGAGGAAGTTCCAGTAAACCTGAGACCTGAGGGAGGAGGAGAGGTAGCTTCAGGAGAGTTTGGGAACTGGGGAGGGCGGGAATGACCATCAAGTTGCAGTCCTGGGAGGCGGCTGGGCACCCAGCGATCTGGGGCTAGACCCACACAGCAATGAGAAGGGTGGCGGCGCAGCAGGAAGGCTCTCGCAAGAACAGGTGCATCTGGGGGGCATTAAGCCCCGAAGAAGTTTTAGGGTGAGTTGAATTAGTCATTGTTGAATAGCAATTAACCGGTTGTTGATAAGGTGCTTGGAAGTTAGAACTAATATGGGAGGAAATAGAATGATTGGTACTATAGCAGGTAGGCCTAACATTGTTGGGGCAATGAATGAACAGATTTTCATTCATTTCGATTCTCAAGGGTTGTTATGGTTTTGTATATTAATCAGATGTACATATTGTATATTATCAGATGTGTGCAGTGTTCTGGCAGCATCGCGGCACAGCTGCGATGATTCTGAGGGGAGGTGGTGGGCAGGCGCTGAGGCAGGAATACAAGAAGTAAGCCACAAAGGCAGGCATTCCAGAGACAGAAGCACAGGCTTGGTGACTGATCAGAGGTGGGGGCAGCAGAGGAAACAGGGGAGTCAAGGAAGCATCCATGCTGTTCTGCCTACGTGTTCTAACCTGAGGCCTGTGAAAAATGCTTGTCTCTTCCCTCACGCGTTTCTTTATTCTAACTGCTGAGAACGATGCTGAGGTCTGACCAACATACTTCACCATTGTTTTCCTTTTGTTGTGAAGTCACACATGTTCGCTACTGAACATTTGGAAAAGACAAACCGGCAGAGGAGAGCCCGTCACAGGCCCGTCATGAAGACAACGCCGCTGTTAACAGCTCTGCTGGAACGAGGCTGGAACACGAGGCGCCCACAGCACGTGGCTGATTCCCAGTTTTGCTCAGCTGCGTGTAGCTTTCCTTACATGGTTGTGATCATACTGTTTGCGCCTTTTTTATGCTTCTTTTTTCACCCATCGTTTTATCCCAGACACTGCCCTGAGCTACTCCATAGTCTGAATGGACACAGATTTTAGTGGGTTTGCTGCATGACGGCATTTGGAAGGACTGTGCTCAATTATCCCCCACAGCTGGACACTGTGCTATGGAACAGATCTCTAAACCTGAAGGAAATTGCTTTAAAGGCCTACTCCCATGGCAGTATTTTCGGGAAGGCAAGGAAGCATTTGGCATCTCATACTGGTTCCTAGCTTACAGCCTTGTGAAGTCTCTTGCTGTCAACTGAACTGAGCATGGAAACATTTACAACTGGTAGTTTGTGGATAACAGAGTAGTATCTTAGCAGTTAAGTGAATCTCAAGTTTCAGTGCCTCTCAAATGTTGCTTACCCGAAATTTCAATATTAGTATTGGTTGTGAATAGAAGGAATTAAAATTACATCTCCATTGTGCCCACCAGAACCACGTCTCTGCTAACCATACTTTTTAATGTGACTTTAAGGAAGCAAAACCAAGTCATAAGGTTTTGAGGTCAAAATGTGAGCTGAAAATACTCTGATTTTTAAAAATATCTATCTGTTGATCCATCTATCTATGTATTGCTTAGAAATACTTCTCAGTCTCACAGAAGGAGGAGGAAAGGCTTTAGTGATAGACCGAACAGCCACACAGGTGGGAGAAGTAATCACAGGACACTCTCTCAAAGGCCCTGCTCCAGAGCCCTCCCCTCCATGGCATTGTCCAGAGTGAGCAACCAGATGGAGGTGGGCTCCCCGCCTTCCTCCTCCCAGGCAGCCCGGCATGGTCCACCACACACAGGCCTGGGAGGAGCTCTGCCAGCCCCCAGCCTTCCCCACTCACCCACTCTTCTGAAAGACACACGTGAGTAGCACCCAGGTTTGGAAGTTGGAATGTGTACTTGCATTGAAAGCAATTTTACACATGGTAACTAGTATGCAGTTAAAATATTTTTATTAGTATTTTAGGTATGTTATTGGGAAAATAGGCTTGTGTTGGCAGGGCTGGGGCCCTCATATCATTTAAAACACGCTTTCTGGGAGAAAAAGGTTTTCAAGTATCAAATCTGTCATTGCACTGAAGCCTTCACAAACTAGGCTGCATCCTTACTATTCACATGCGTTATTAAACATTTTCTGGAGTAAGGTAAGGTATAAATAAACGAAATACAAATAAACAAAGAAACAAATACAGCACTCATCCGATTTTAACGGCATAGAAAGGAAATATCCAGAAGTATCAAGTGGGAAAGGTGCTTGTCCACACCCTCCTGGGGCTCTGAGGGCCATAAAGAATGAGCCATTTGCTCACCATCCATAGAAAAGCGTGAAACAAAATGCGGCATCTGTGTATATCTCAAAGGTAGGGAAGGAAACGACTCGAAGGCTGTAACCTTCCCGACACTTGAGACGTCACTCCTTTGCAAGGCAGCATTCCCAGCAGGCAGCGAAGCGTGTTTGGAGAAGCCGGGGCAGATGAGGAGCGGAGGGAAGGCGGGTAGGGGGCTTGCATTCGAAACCACCTCTGAAGGTGTTGTCAGTATACAGCAATAGCAACAAGGACAAACACGCCACACGGTGGGTCCAAGTCTGAATTGCCCGGGGCTAAGTCAGTCATTGCGCAATCGAGTATGGTGTAGCTCCAAAGAATGGATCGGGGTGAGAGCCCCATTACATCAGAAAACTGGTGGATCAAATGGTTTAGATCTTGGGAAAAGCAGGTTTGGGTTTTCCTCAAACCATGCCTATTATAAACTACTGGTGGAATATTCCTTTTAAATTAAAATCTCATAGTCTATTCTAAGAACTCCAAGGGCACATGAAAGAAAGGCCGGTGGCTGCCCGGGGCCTTCTGGGCCTTGCTGGCATTCCTTTGAGCACTGCTACCTGAAACAGCAAAAGGCCAACTGGGGTCACGTCTCTGTATGCTGCATCTCACAGCTTTGGGTTTTAAATGTAAAAAAGAAGCACCTTTACGTGGTAAGTAAGTATGTGCCAGTCGCACACTGAAAAGACAAAAAGCCATTGTCAGGCGCTGTGGTGATATGTTCAGATGGGCCCTGACCCTTCCTACTCCCAGAAAATCCTTTAGAGCCTTCATGCCTGGTGCCTGTGTCACTGGAAAAGAGGGTGCAGCTGTCTGATGTCCCCTGATTGCCTGAGAACCGTGTACACTGCCTCAACTCCACAGGTAGGCATGACAGGTTATGTCCCCTGAACGTACAGCAGGTATCTGACTGCTGGTTTATAGATTCAGGCCATTAAGTAGGTGCAAATACACCTACTGCCACACTGAGAAAAGGCAGGAGACAGTGTCCATAGAACCGGAGTGCCAGCCACCCTTGCAGTGCTGCTGCTGAGGGGTCTGGCTAGAAAGTGCTGAGAGCAGCTGTCCTTGGAGGCTAAAGTGCAGAAGGGCAAAGTTTTTGGGTGACCCAGTGCACGTGATCTGGGAGGAAAGTTGGGGAGGCTTCGTGGGGGAGCACGGCCTAGAAACTGGCTGTGCCACTACCACACAGCGTGACCTTGGGCAAGTCACTCGGCTTCCTGGTGGCCCGGTTTCCTCATCTGACGTGACGACAGTGAAGATCGTGTTCCCTGAGCAGCTGGAGGAAGTGACAATGGGGCTCTGTGCTGGAGAAGCCACGGTGGCAAAGGCCAACATCTCAGAGGTGACGTGTTGCCTGGCCCCCAGGACCAGGACAAGCCCTTAATGCTTGGAACTGATTGTCACAGATGGAAGGAGAAGTGGACAAGAAGGTGGGTGGGCTTGGCTCCTCTGTTCCCCAAGGCACAAACCCACTCCTCTGGCTGCCCTTACACGGCTATTGAGACTGCTGCTTACATGACAGTAGATGCAAAAAGAGGAATTTATTGAGAATTAATGCTGTAACTAGGATTTAGAGATGGGACTGAGAGTTATGTTTCAAAACCAGAGCTTGAAGTCTGGGGAGAAAACAAATGCCTCTTCTCTCAACAAATACAGTCCTTTGCTCGGGCTAAACCTGCCTAGCTCGACTGGGGCAGGGTATCTATGGAGGAAGAGTTTTTGCCTCATGCAGCTGCTTTTGGCTTAACTGCAGAATATTTCCGGAAATAGTCAATAAAAATTACATACATATATATATAAACTGATAACATAAAACCCCAAACCATACAAGTACACTTAATATAAATGACTTTGGATATTTAAAAATTGTTTTTCTACTGCTGAAGTCCCTGAAGTCAGAGCCCGTGCTACAGCTGGACCCTTCCCAAGAATCACTGCTTGTCAACACCGCTCCTGCAGAGGAAGGCTGTTTACCTCCACTCTGCCCGTCAAGTTGACTTTGTCTCTAAATGCTCTGCTTTTGATTACTACCCTCCACCAGACCGGGAAAAACATTTGTATATGTGTATATTCCTGAGAAGCTTAACCACATTACTGCTGAGAACAAAGCAGATCTACTCATCAACTTGTTAAAGAAACCAATCGCACTGATTGATCAGATGCCTCAAACGCTAGTTGATTTTATTTTCCATGATTTTCTTTCCCATATGTCTGCGGCATTCATTCAGTCCCTAAACCCTGAGCAGCCACCTGCTCTGTACCCGCCATGGTATAACCAGGCTGTGGTCAAATCTGATGGAGCTTCCGCCTATCAGAGAACTGTGTAGGGGCAATGCCCTCCGGGCCTTCACCAAAAACAACCAAAACACACGTCTACCCTGACATGGCAGATACACTTTCGAGGTTCCCCTTGGGAATGGTCCCCCTAGAGCTGGAGCTCTCCGAGGATGGGGTCAGGGAAGCTGAGACTACCTAGGCACAAAAATCTTGACGTCTACATTGCTATCATCAATTTAACTTCAATCAGTAAATGATCTGGTGATACTGCCAAGCTCAATGTCCAGGTCCTAAGCACACCCTCCCTTGCAGGGCAAGGGGGACAGTTTTTCTGGCACAGTGAAGGCCCCACCCGAGCACCAGCCAACCGGTGGCTGCTGAGAGCAGCACTACACAGTCACCAGCAGAACATGCCCCCCAAGTCCCATCCAGCCCCTCACCTGAGCCTTCATTAACACCCGACACTTTTCCTCTGTTTACAAGTTCATGACTGCAGCCTACTCTCTAACCCTCTCCAACACTTGAAACAGACTCTAAGATCAAGAGAAAACTGCAAGAGATTGGAAGTTTGGGGCTTCAGATATAGAAGATATAGAAGATGCTAGAAAATTCAGTCAGATACAGAAGATGCTGGAAAATTCAGCCAGATTAATCCAGACTCTTGGTTTGAGGAATTCTTTTCTTTGATAGTAATCACACCATTCTGCAATACTCTGGTATCTTAGATCATAAGATCTCAACATGCTTCACAAACACTAATTTAACCTCCCACTACTTTTGTGAAGTTTATCATAATCATCCTTCACTTAGGAGATAGGGAAACTGAGATGATGTGTAAAGTAGAAGAGGTAAATAGCTAAATGAACTTTCAAGTGCTGTGTTCTTATCTTAGCTCCTAATTATTTTGACTGAAGTGTTTTTTCTTATTTCCTTCTGATGAATAAACTGATATCAATGGTTTACATAAACAACAGAAACTGCAAAACACACATTCCTAACTTACTCCCTATAACTAAACCTGGGGTGCAAAATGTCACTCACATGGAGAGAAGATGCAGCAGACATAATGACTTATCAACTCAGGGTTTGAAACAAATATCCACTTTACTTTGATGTCTCTGATGCTGACCACAAAGTACGAGGGTATCGGAAAGCTCAGAAGTTCAGACAGAAGTTCAATTCTCTGAAAAAGTTATAAAGATGGAGAAAGGGAAAAAGCAAAAGCGTTGAATTCTTTAAAAAAAATCAAGATCATGAAAAAGGCAGAAAGGAAGAGGAGAATATTTCTAGCAAGCAATAGGTTATTAAGTTTGGATTTCAATAGAGGTTGTTAGCAGAACAATGTAAATGTTACTTAGTTGGAGGGCTGAGGAGAAAGTGGTGTGAATCAGAAAGCCTGACGAATGTCCCTGGATGACTGGGGACATGGGGCAGACATGAGGCCGTTTCCGCTGCAGAAAGCGAGAAGGCCATGCCATCGTATCTGCATTTCTCCCAAAGCAACAAATCCGTCAACACGAGACTATGTAGAATCCAGCCACGGATGTCAGACTGACAAGTCAGAAGAAATGTGGTAGATCCATAGTGGCCACTCTCAAGGACAAGCAACTGACTCGGTTTTATGTTTTGCCAATAAACCCATAGGCCAGCGGATGGGCGCTAGTCTTTTCGTAAGTACGCTAAGTCAAACCACCATTCAAAGCACGCCCGTGGCCACTGCGCTCCCTGTGGGATGAAGTGTCCTCGCCTCCACTGGATTCCCGCCTGTGTTATCTTTTCACCTCCTTTCTGGGATGAGTTGGTGGTTGCTCAGCACCACATGTGACGACTAGGCACAGGCCCTGGCTGCTCCTGGCACCCACTACCGGCCCACGCTGGGATCCAGTGCTGGCACTGTTTGCTCTGAGTCTCCGCCCCATGGCTCCCTCCCACTGCCCACCCCCGCCAGCTGAAAGAAGAGACAATGTATTGGCACTGACGGCCATCCCCATCCCACCTTTAGGAGGAGGTGCTGATGCATGAAGATGGTATTTCGTCTTGCCAATAGACAAACAGGCTTTTGGGATCAATGGGCTACACACACACACACACATGTACGTGTGTTTGTGCTGCATTTTACAGTTGTGCCAAACTGCATGAAATTGGCCTTTCTCTCATCTTAGTTTGGCAGCATGAAGCACAAACATCTCAAAGGAAAATCAGCAACTGTTTTTATCCAGTCTCTTCTCTTTTTCTTATTCATCTGATCCACGGGCCCATGTGAGTTCTTATTTTTTCACATCCTCACTGTGAGTTAACAATTTTGGTAAGAGAGGCATACTCAGTCAGACCACTTCTCTTCATGTGGGAAACAGAATATTAAAAAACAACAACTGTAGTTAGATACTTGTTTTAGAAAACATATCCAATGACTATTCTAGTGCATTTGATTGAATTTTCCACCAAAATGGATGTGCAAAGAAGAAGACACTGTACACTTTCTTAGGAAAATCTCTATAAGCCCAACACTTTTTCAGACTTTTTTTTGACAGGGAGTCTCACTCTGTTGCCCAGGCTGGAGTGCACTGGCGTGATCTCGGCTCACTGCAAGCTTCAGCTCACCGCAAGCTCCGCCTCCTGGGTTCACACCATTCTCTTGCCTCAGCCTCCCAAGTAGCTGGAACTACAGGCGCCCACCACCACGCCCGGCTAATTTTTTTTTTGTATTTTTAGTAGAGATGGGATTTCACTTTGTTAGTCAGGATGGTCTCTATCTGCTGACCTCATGATCCACCTGCCTTGGCCTCCTAAAGTGCTGGGATTACAGGCGTGAGCCACTGTGCCTGGCCTCACTTTTTCAGAAATTTAAAAAATGTTGTTCTAAATGACTATCATCTTACACAATCACACATTTAAGTTCTTTGCACTTACATTAAAAAAAAAAAAAGAAAAACATTGAAGATAGTGAAGAAAAAAAGTAATATCATGCCACCAGGTTTCTGGAAGACCTTGGTTCCACGATATCAATACCAGCCACGATGGCCATTCACTGAGTGGAACTTATTTCTCAGTTTGTAATTCAGAAAGTTTCAGAGTAGCAGAGAAACGTGTGTGATGGGGAAAGCCAGAGAACTGAGTGTCTTTTATGTTAGGTGACACTTTGTTCCACAAATATAGCCTCAGAGTGGGTAAAGGAAAGATGGTGGCTGACAATGGGGCATTTCTTATGGAGGCTCAGAGCTGGCAAAGCCCCCAGTTGGCAGGCGTACTCTCTTCAGACAGAAGCAACCTTGGATGCCTTTTGCATATGCATTATTGTTGATGTTGTCTGCCAAGGCTTCAAGATACTATGGGGTTTTCACACAATGTGCATGCTGTGGACGCCGGAGGCATCATGCCCTAGTGGCCTAAAGGGTGGAGCTGGGCTGCAGTGGCTGTAGTATGGCATCACCAGGTCTTCCTATAGAGAGGAGCCAGGCAGCATGTCTCAAGTGCTGAGCTTGTGTGAGACAGTTGGGATAGATCAACAAGAAAGGTGCAGAGAGAAGTGGAGAAACAAACGGAACCTATGAAAATAAGAGTTTCAGAACAGATGAAGAAAAAAGGAGAGAACATCAGCAAAAACACAAGGAGATAGGAAAGTGGCAGAAAATGAAAGAACTAGTGAAAAGACATGTGTAGACACAAAGCAATAGAAACGACATATGACCTTTTCAAAGGCTGGATTTAGAAGTGTAAGTTGTGAGTGAACTTAACACTCATCTTGCCATGGAATCTCAAATAGAAAGAAAGAGGAACATTATTATTTTTATTTTCTTTGCTATTTAGAATAGTTTAAACAATTGCTCTCCAATAGTTTAATACACTGGTTTGAATAATTTTGGTTCTATCAGAGCTGGCTGTAAAGCGTAAGAATGATTCCTTGGCAATGCGCACATTCATTCATTCTTTATCCCCTGACGATGTGCCAGGTCATCTTCGAGGCCCTCAGATGTCATTCTTCCCCCAGGACCCCAGGTGGAAATGACCCAACACAATGCAATGGGACAAGTGGTAAGTGCTGACTGCCTGGGGGAACAGGCGCAGGCTGCACCAAGGAGCTGACACTTGTGTAGGGTCTTGTAACTAGTATTTCATCAGTTTTTTTAACATGCCTATTGAGATGAGTGAGAAAATATTCGTCGTTATGTTGTAGCAGGAAAAACAGAAGTAAGGAGAGGTTAGGAGCTTCTAGAAGACCTCAAAAGTTTGAGAGCTGGGAATAAAAGGTGTTGAGATATATACTTTTAAAACTTATAACGCAAGCTAGTAGGACATATTCAAACTACCACTATACTTTTTAAATTTTAGAATTTCAATAAGGGACTATAGTACTTTCTAATCCTCCAAAATAAAAACTGATTCAGAAACAAATACATATTATTAACTTCAATACCTTAGTAACTTGTCTTAGAAAAAATGACATATTCCCCAAAATTCAAACAACAGGTTTTAGATGATGATGTTAGGCACATTTTTCTCCACTGACCTCTTTTCAAATAATAATAGAAACAGCCTGAATTTAAAATGTACAGTGTCTTTCTAATACCACTATGAAAAACATTCACACAGAATTAATTTCATTCTCAACAAAATCCCTGTAAAATAGCAAAACATTTCATTATGAAGTCAAAGAATATGTAGAAAAGATTAAAAACATCTTTAGATTCGTTTTCCCTGAGTAACTGTTAAGGATCCATGTTTATGCTATAAACAAATCTCTCTTATGAAAGTAAGCCCCTCCCTACTCCTGGCTTTGCCTTTTAATCAATGAAACAGCTGGGAACTGTTTAAGAATTTGTCTCAAACACAAAACTTGTTTAACTAACTTAATGGAACAGGTGAGGAGACACTCTTCCAGAATTTGAATCCATCAGGGGTCAGATGGCAGGTATCAAAAGACAGATTAGTGGTATCAGAATAGTGGCTATGTGGAGTTTAATGATGACATATGACTGGTTTTAAGACTCGTGACATAAAGAAAGAAAAAGGCAAGAAAATAGGAGGTACAAATAAAAGAGGAGTGGCTAAGCTGCTGCACAGACAGACTTGGAGACGAGGCGGTGAAGAGGGGTGGCCTGCTGGCTACGTGAGGGAAGGCCTGGCCAGGGCAGGGTGTGGTGATATTGGCTCTACCAACCTTGCTTCTCAGGGTTCCCGGACTGGGCCACCCACCCACTCCACCTGACAGAGGCCCTGCCTATGTCTCTGTTCATGCGGCTGGTTCATTCCCACAGCACCTCCTGCCCCAATTGTGAACTCCTTCCCAGTTCCTACACCCCGTCCCCCAACTCTCTCTTTTAAGTACAAATCTTTCCAAAGCCCTGCTCTAAAACTCCCCTTTATTAGGAAGCCTGTCCTTGACCCTCTGTCTGATGTTTCCTCAGGCCCAAGTACGACCTGTCCTCATTTCCAGTTGCCCAAATGTATCAGCGGTGTTTTCTGAGCGTGTACATTATGCAATTTTAAATAGATGATGCACCAGTCTTCCACTTTGGTTCTGTCTGCAGAGTGATTAACAACATGCTCTCCATTCCATAGAAAACACTAGCCCAGCGTTGGTTCACAGTGATTAACTCAGTATTCTCTGCCAAGAGAAAACCTCACTGTCCAAGAACCCTGGAGCCTCCACAAGGAAGGTGGCTTTGCCAGCACCTTGATTTAGCTCAGTGGGACTCCATTTGGACTTCTGACCTCCAGAACTGTAAGACAGTGAATTTGGGTAGTTTTAAGCCACGAAGTTTGTGATTATTTGTTACATCAGCAATAGTAAACCAACATAGATTTTAGACTATCAAAGTGACACTCAGCTGGCTCTAGGGAGCAAGTATAAAGATGGGTTTTTGCAGACAGGTTTCCAAGGGAGGAGCATTGGGGGTGGTTGGCAGATAAAAGCAGATGACAGCCTGATGTGTTCCTTGGTGGCTGCTCTCTAGCCTACGGGGGATACTGCAGTTCTAGGAAGAGCCGTAGAGCTTGCTGGATCTCAGCGCCTGTCACAATCCCTTGAAACATACCGTTTAAGCAGAATCAGAAGTCGATCACCAATTCAACATATCCCTACCTTCCACCACGATCATCCTTTCTACCCCCGGGTCAAGAAGTACACAGCTGGCAGTACTAAGGAACAAGTAACTTTTTCTGCATGAAGCTCTATAGGTATAAAACAAAATAAATATTTAAATAAAAAAAGTCAGGAGTTGAAGAGCCCGAAGTATCCTTTCAGAAGATGTCTTTGGATAACTAATAATTTCACAAGAGTATATGATAATGATAATTAATAATGATGACTAATAAAATGACGATATGCAGCACAAAGTACCTTATACTTATAAAAGCCCTTTCACCTTTAAGAATCCAAAAATGCTTTGCAACCTGACTTCCAGGACACAGTGATTTGAAATTGGGTCTCTGCTTGCCCCCTGAAACTCAGTTTTTCCTGGATTGAGATGAAGTAATCTGCCAATGAATGTAAACTCTTTGATATTAGCTCTTTACACATTAGTCTGGCCCTACAGCTCTCTGATACAAGTGCTTAGTTTGTGTATTCTGTGAATTATTAACCTACTTTTTCAAAATATGTTTCTGAGACTTACCTCCTGGAATTCGAATTTGCCTGGCTCTGCGACCAGCAGCCTGTGCACACTCTTTTTTCCCCTAGAAATGCTCCTTTAGGGAGTTTATACACGTCAGGATTTCAACTCTTGCACATCTTGCACATCTAGGCCCTAGCCCTGACCTCTTTTCTCTACACTAGGCCTCCAGCTCCAACTGCCTCCCTGATTTTGCAGCACAGATATCCCCAAGGCACCATGAGTGTGACAGAACACCCCAACACCTCCCCCTGCAAAATAAGTCTTCCTGCTGGATCTCTGATCTGGGTTCCAGCATCGTCACCTCCTCACTACCCTGCACAGTTCAGCCTCTGTCCTGAGAGTCACCCTCAGCTCTGTCTTCTCTTCCACATGTCCTTAGTCCACTCTGATTCCATGGTCTCCATCTCTGCCATGTTCTGGCACTTGTCACTGCTTCTCTCGCCTGGGCTGCCCTGGTTCGGTGAGTCCCTCGCTACCCCCACCCCGGGCTGTCCGAGCAGCTTTGCAGCTGCTTCCCTTTCATCTGAGAGTTTCTATTGGACATGGGCCTTATCTCATCTATCTTTAAATTTCTTGGTGTTAGACTGGGACTTACTTCTATGGTAATGGAATGTTCAATAAATATTCTTTTCAAATTGAATGTTAAGAACTCAACTATATATTTTATTTTCATATATACTGAGATATACCTGAGAAGCTGAAGGTAAATCAGAATTATATTTTAAATGTGCATCGTCAATGTACTATCTAAAATATTCCTGTAATAAATCCTAAAACCTGCAGAATCTTTTAGTACCTACACAGTCACTTATTTTTTAGTTTGGATATTCTTATACCAGGTTTTCATGGGGGCAACACATACCTGATTTACTCCGGAAACTAGCAAATTGATGACAGCATTACAAAATGTACAAAAGCTAGATTTCGCTATTAAGGACAGTTCCTATTTCTGAGTAACAGCTGAATGAAACCAGGTATTTACTGATGGGCCAAACCTGTTAAGCATTAAATGTCTAGGAGGCAGATCAGAGCAACTAAGCTGGGACGGAAGCCCGTCGGTGGTGGACCTATCACCTTGGCAGTTAATGACAAAAGGAGCCAGTGAGTTTTTACCTTTGCTACTAGATGTAACAGTGGATAGAGAAGCCAGCCTGGCATGAGCCACAGGTGTGGGCAGTTAGGTCAGAGAAGGCATGCAGGGTGAGGAAAGGTGGTGCAGCGCTCACGGTAGATGGGCATGGACTACATTTCAGCCCCAGAATATTTTAGTGTCTGCAGAGCAACTGTTTTCAAGTAAAGAAGGTGCTAGGAAAACAATCAAATTTGATAAAAAATAATTAACCTTATTGAGAGCACAAGGCAGAAGGGGGTGAGAGAAACCGCAGGCAGTATTCTCTGTGAAATCTCCATGAACACAGATTTTTGGATTGCTGTTATTTTGGAAGATAAATATGGCTTGGTAGAACAGGAAGAGCACTGCTGATTTGTTAAAAAAAAAAAAAAAAAGAGGGATTTTTTAGATTTCAGAATACAGAGGTCATCGGCCAAAGATGGAACAGGTAATCCACCAGGGATGAATAGATCGCTCATAAGTAATTCTATTCTTTAGGTGATCTACTTCAGAGCTACTTTAGGTAGAAGTTGAGCTCAACAACTAATTGTTCCTCCTATGGAAAGTTGATGCAGATGCTAAAACAAACTTTTAAGATGATAAAAAGATTTTGAAACTTATATTGTAGATGTCAGTAAGTCTACATTATGATGATAAATGAAGATAGTCAGTCATCACCTGGATAGCTTTACGGAAAAAAGGTACAGATGTTGCAGGAATTCCCTACGGGTGCAAGTAATGAACATATCTACATTAGGAATACCAGAGGGACTTAAGGATAAATCAAAAAATATTCTTAAATAAGGGAAGATACACAGCTATGTATAGCCATAAAGATTTTTGAGTCTTTAATGACATCATTTTAATCTAGGTCTGATAATAAGAAAAGAAACTTCAAGGAAAAAAGGAGGAAGTTGGGGGTATTATGATCAGTACACAATTACTATTTCATTAGATATGAAATGCTCTTGAGGGGGGACAGCAACCGAGGAAAGAACCCAGGCTTCAGAGGGAATGTTATATGGCCCTTGGGGTTTTGTATGCAATCCTATGAAGGATGGAAAACAAATAGTGGAATATTTAAGAATCAACTGAAGAGACTGAAACTTAAAGCTCCCTTGGTTAAGTCCAAGGAAGGAAAAGGGCAGGAAAGGCCAATGTGATTAAGGAAGG
This sequence comes from Symphalangus syndactylus, assembly GCF_028878055.3. Classification (NCBI taxonomy): domain Eukaryota; kingdom Metazoa; phylum Chordata; class Mammalia; order Primates; family Hylobatidae; genus Symphalangus; species Symphalangus syndactylus. Next base: position 69,071,866 of record NC_072445.2, on the reverse strand, counting down.
ATATAAAGATTAGTATGAGGAGCCTAAGAGGGAGGCTTAAAATATATAAACAGTGAGTTAGAGATATAAACTATTTATAAAATACAAGCAGTAAGAAGTTCAGAGAATAATTACAAAAGAGGAAGCATTCTGATCAGCATTCCACACTACTGTGGTCCGAAAGTTATGGGAGCAGAGGATGCCAGGATATTAAAATGGGAAGGGACCTTACAGATTGAGTAGTCTCGCCTCTCTTTCTATAGGCCGGGGAAGAAAGGTACTCATCCTTAATCTGCTCTCTCCACATCCTCTGACTCCCACCGGTCAGAGAAAGGAACAAAGAAGAGCAGGGCTGGAGGGGAGGATTACAGCCTAAGAGGTCAGAAGGAGCAGGACCTGGAGGGATGGACTGGCTTCTAACAGAGCTGGTACAGATGAAGGGATAGAGTGGGGGGATCTAATTTCCTGCTTTGGGAGGGGAAGTGTGAGAAGGTGGTGAGAACAGCTATGGGAGAAACGGGGGACAGTTTCAGGACAAAAGGCCAGGCTGGTGGGTGTGTCGAGGGCTTTTCACCCCCAAATGCGGAGACAGAGCTGAGGGAAGCTCTGACTGGTATTTATTTAAGTCCTCTGATGACAGATCAGGTTCCTGAGGTCTGGAGAGTGTTACATATCATTATTCTAAACAGGGCTATGAGATAGAGCAAGCAATTATAGGCCATTTAACTTAACATCATTTACAGAAAAATATTAGGAAAAGTTTGCGGGGGGTGGGGAGGACAACTCCACAAGCATATGGTAATTTGATCAGAAACAGCCACATGTTTTTACGGGAGGAAGGTGTTGTTTTAACTAGCTTGTTGGACTTCTTTGAAGTTATTGCTTTCTTAGTTCTAGGTTTTAACCCATGATTTTTCCCTGATATCTATAAAGATTAGGAATAAATATCAGATATCTAAGTAAATAAAACAAAAACCAATCACTACTGAGGAGATTAAAAATACAATGGGAAGAAAAATGAATGTGAAAGACAAACAGTGTAGCGGGGAAAAAAAAGGAGTAAACATCAGTTAGTAGAGTTTAAGCCAAGATATTTTCATGAAAAATACTTGATTTGGGTCTGTGAATGTGTCCCTTTATCCCATTTCCTAAGACGCTCTGCAGAAAAAAAAGGGACTTTTTGTTTGTTTGACTGAAAAAATCTCTTTGCTTTTTTTTTCTTTGGTTTTGCTTTTTTAGTGGATTGAGCATTTGATGTGGTTAAAAATTGGGCACATTAGGATGACTACTTCATTAATCCTTCCTTTGTGAATTTTTAAGTTAAAAATTCTCAAATAAGAAGAAGACATATTTGTGGTTATTTTATATATATTAATAGGTCAATAGTAGTTTTCTCATATTTACACAGTATTTCTGTACTACTGAGTAGCTCCTGAACTTTCAGAAAGAGGATCAGGAAGGGTGAAAACCAAGAAAAAAATGAGCATTTTAAAAAGTGCTTAACAATGTTCACTAGAAGCTTCAAGTATGTTTCCTTATCTATTTTTGGCTGGTTAGTCTGCACAATTCACTAATAATGTTGTTCTACTTCTCCAAAGATTCTGGACTCCAGGAACTGCTATCATGTCTTTTTTGTTTTTTTTTTTTGAGATGGAGTCTCACTCTGTCGCCCAGGCTGGAGTGCAGTGGTGTGATCTTGGCTCACTGCAAGCTCCACCTCCCAGGTTCCCGCCATTCTCCTGCCTCAGCCTCCCCAGTAGCTGCGACTACAGGTGCCTGCCACCATGCCCGGCTAATTATTATTATTTTTTTTTGTATTTGTAGTAGAGACGGGGTTTCCCCATATTAGCCAGGAAGGTCTCGATCTCCTGACCTTGTGATCTGCCCGCCTCAGCCTCCCAAAATGCTGGGATTACAGGTGTGAGTCACCGCACCCGGCCGAACTGCTATCATTTCTACATTTGCAATCTCCACAAGGGTGGGGACTGTATCTGTTTTGTTCGTCATTGTACTCCTAGGGTCTAGCACAGTGTTTGATAAATATTTAGTAAATGAATGAATGGTTGAGAACAACATCAATATTGGATATTTACTCTGCGCCAGACACTGTACTAATAAGTACTTTGCATAACTGACTGTTAATTCTCCAATAATTCTTTGAAAGAAGTCCTATTATTAATCTTATTTTTAAAAATGAGGGAACAGAGGCACTGAGAAGTTAAGGAACTTGCCTAAGGTCACACAGCTAGTAATCAATAGGTTTCAAATTCAGGCAGTTTGGCCAACAGGCCCACATTGGAGCATAACACCACTTTCTCTCTAAGAATGAACACACAGTGCAATAAATCTGTGTGTCAATGTATGTATGTGTAGAAAATTATACACAAGACAGGGGTCTTAAGTGGCACGGAACTGAAGTACTAACGTTATCATCAACAAATACCAGCATTCAGGAGTGCTGGAAAATTTAAAGTCTAATTTCCAGGATGAGGCTCTCTGTGGTAACAAACCTCTGTAGGCAGAGTACCAAAAAATGTTGCTCAATTGAGCTTTAATTGGATGCTAGAGTCCTTAGTCCAGAACAAACACTTTGAAAACTTCACACTGGTACAGAAGCGATATTTAAGGTTTTGAGGCACTAAATCAATGAGGAAAAAAAAATTACCAGCACATGTGGAACTACGCCCTCTATGGAATCACTGGTGGCCTCTTTCAAGCTAGCACCTGCCTTTGCTGAGCAAAGGGCCATTTTTGAGACCATTCTCAGTCTTATTCAAAACACAATATAAAGCTCTATTTCCCTTTAGTCTTGCTGTAGGATGTCAGTGTTCTGAGACCTGATGTGTCCTCACCACTTTTTTTTTTTCAAATTTTCTTTATGGCATTTTTTTTTCCTATCAGTCATTCTGAAATGATTCTAAGAAGGCATAGTTATTGGTTTGAATGTCCCTCTGTGCAGAAGATCTTGGGGGATAGATGACCTAAGCTGATCAGTGAAAGCACTTTTATAGACTATAAGAAGAATAAGAAGAAGCCTTTGGCATGTGCAGGATGGACTGAGACCCTGAGAGGGAAAGATTCAGTTTAGATGTGAGAGAATTCCACATCTACGCTAAGTTGAATGTGGACAAACCTCAGAGAAGCTTGGTGCTTTTCAGGACTCATACAAAATGGCTCTAGACCATTGGCTGTTGGGACCTCACGCCTAACTGAAAGCTTATTTACAATGTAATCTCCAGTTCTGGTTACCTTTCAACTGGAAGAATATTCTCACCCCTGAGGCAACTCAACAGGAGGCTGTCAAGTTGATCCAAGTTTTAGGAAAACTTGTTGTTCTGAGGAATGAGGTTAAAAGTTTAGTCTCACCATACAAGAAAAGCTTACCCAGTGGAATATTAAGTTGAAGTGGAGTGAACGAAATTAATGCAGGCTAGAGGCTTAGAAAGATAAAATGTAGTTCAAGATTCAAAATTGGACAGTAAAGGGAAGCTCAGGAGAGAGCCAAATCAGTGGAAAAATAAAGCAAGCATATGAAATCAGACACCACTCTTATACTCAAAGAATGCTAGTGTCAACAGAGCTGCAGAACAGGTATGATGATAGCATTTGAATGAACAAAAGAAACGGGAGGGATGCGGCGTCGGTCACGGCAGGAAAGGGGGTCGATGCAGATTCAAGAACAGTCTTGTTAGTCTGAGGGTCCTTTTCCTGTTCAGTGAATTCTTTTGTTCTGTGTCCTTATCAATCCCACACCTTGTCTAAGTAGGAATGACAGACAAGCCATTCTTAATGACTTCCTAGCTTTTGAAACTATTTTGGTGTCAGAGAGGGAAAGAGCCACATTTAAGTTGTAAAAATTGAGGTTTCTGTTGGCTTAGTAAATTTCCTTCTCTGAGATGACCACTTTTGATTGTAGATACAGAAACGCATTTGCGTAAATATGCGATCTGTGCAATGTTCCAGAAAATTGACATCTCTGTCGCACCTCATCAGGCCAGAGAGTCAAATGGCAGCACAGCTCAGGGCTCCGGCCGGCAGTCCTTGCTATGTCAGCACAGCGTGGCTGGCATCTTCCTCCCTGAGGGCCAGTATACATCCTCTCCTAGGCACACCCACTCTCCACTAGCACCGGGAACAATGGTTCACTGTGTCAGAGCCCCGGCCACACCCTGTGCCCGGACAATGCAGAACTCCACAGCCCTACCTCTCCCAAGCACTGGTTACTTCCTTTCCTTTTTATTTCCTCCTGTGTATAGGGTGCATGAAATACAGTTTTCTCCTGTCTGAAGCAGGACATTTTAAAGAGTGGTAAATGATGACCGATTCACTTTCAGTCTCTCCTCACTGGGGTTTTCCTAACCTCTCCAAGGTCGTACAACACATAGGAATTTGGTTCAGAACATAGGGAAAATGGTTTCAAAAAAATTCAATTTTCACAGTTAATGTTCACTAGGTAACACATATGAACGTTTCTCTCCAGAGACGATGCTTTCTATTGTCTTTAGGTCTATTTCAGCCATCACAGCAAGCTTAATAATTAATAATAACAGCAAGCAATTATTAAATTAATAATAACAGTTATAATTATTACTATAATAACAGGCAGCTTTATAAATTTAGGAAAGGAGGATGTTATGTTCTAACAACCATTTTTTAACACAGGAACTTCTGTATTTAGAAATTCACCCATCCATCTAGCAATCAGTCAGTATTTATTAAGTACCTACCTTGTTATAGTCTAGTCTAAGATTTTTTTTTTTTTTTAAGACGGAGTTTCACCCTTGTTGTCCAGGCTGGAGTGCAATGGCGTGTGATCTCAGCTCACTGCAACCTCTGCCTCCTGGGTTCAAGTGATTCTCCTGCCTCAGGCTCCCGAGTAGCAGGGATTACATGCATGTGCTACCATGTCCGGCTAATTTTGTATTTTTAGTAGAGATGGGGTTTGACCATGTTGGTGAGGCTGGTCTTGAACTCCTGACCTCAGGTGATCTGCCTGCCTCTGCCTCCCAAAGTGCTGGGATTACAGGCGTGAGCCACCGTGCCTGGCCTTAAGATATTTTTTAAAAGTCCCTATCCTCAAAGAGTTCACAATTTGGTAAAGACAGAAAGACATGTAAACAAATTATTATAGTGAGTTATAATAGGTACTATAATAATGTATAGCATATAATGCGGATACAAAGAAATGAGTGGGAAGGAATTTCAGCAGTACTGATGTATTGGCCAGAAAAGGCTTTATGGACAGGGTGGTACCTGACCTGAGTCTTAAAAAAAGCAGGGGAGACCATTTATGGTATAGTGTGCAAGTGTGTACTTGTATATGAGTACACAGACACAGCCATAGACACAGCTGGAGAGGCCCCAGATGTCCTGCAGGTCTGGGAGGGCATTGTTAAGTCAGGCATCCTGTAGATTATCAGGGACCAGCCATTAGAATAGGAGACCAACATGAGGAGATCTGCTTGTGATGTGAAATTTCCATTTCTGAAATCAATGATTTCTTTTGGTGGGTTTAACTCTTGTTTTCCTTTATAGAGCAATGAAGTTTGTGGTGAGAACGATAATCTCGAATTGAATTCACTGTGTTCTCATTTTGGAAATGCATGCTGAAGGATGCCAGGGAACTGAACTGACAGCTCCAAAGGCTGGCAGCAGGCATTCCATGAGCGCATTTTCCCAGCCAGCCAGCCAAATGTGGCCACGCACTGGGTGGCCAGAGAGTCCTTACCACTTCAGTTGGCCGGTAGTACTTGAGATCCACGGTCACGTGAACTTTGCCGGTCTCTTTACATCTGCCCACTTCATTTTCATTCTTTCCTTCCCACCTGTAAAGAAGATAAACACTGAATCAGCTCCTAATTGCTTGGGAACATTTGGCCATGCTGTAGCACCTTCAGATGCCCCAGCCCTCTCCCTGCAGGAGCGCTTAAGCTCATTAACCACAGCAGCACAGGCTGATGCTCAACTTGATTATTAAAGCAACGGGGCCTTTCAAAAACTTTCTAGAACTGTTTTGCAAGGGCAGAGTTTTTTTTCTTTTCAAGAAAATCATGATGAATTCAGAAGTGAGACTTTAGAAATGAACAGATTAGCCAGAAAATAAAATTGGTCAACTTTCAGGGATTTCAAAGATTTTGTTTTTCTCTAGACCATTCTTGGTCAATTATATTATAAATTAATTAATAATTAATAGAAATTAATTAATGTCTTTTGTCTTCTTTTTTTTTCTTTCTTTTGTAGTTTTAGGGATATTCAGTGTTAATTCAACGCATTCCATTTGGGAATAAGTTTCGTAACCTAATTAACCATTCAATGCATCCCTGGATCACATACAAGTTCTCCTGCTCTCCCCAGTCAATGGTGGGCCCCCTTAATAAGTCTCAGATGATTAAACCTCCAAAAAGTACAGAACTAATTGTTTGTTTCCTGCTGAGAGAGGGTATATCAATATTACTTTCCTATAACCTCCTCTGACCTAGCTAGGATACTGTTTGCACACAAGTTTGTCCTTTGCTGAACATCCACGGTTGACAGCAGTAAGGATCCCAGGAGCGACTCCTCAAGTCCACACTATGCAGGATGAGCTCATATGCTTCGAGATTACCTTCTCGCTAAAATTCTACTTACCCATTTTATGTTCTCATTTTTTATAAATCAAGCCACTTGCTTAATGGTAACGTCTGGATGTCTATAATACTATAGAATTTGGGTTATTTATTTTTACATATGAACTTTTTGCAAAGAAAGAAGAGAAATTAACAAGTATGACATGTTTGACTTTACTGTTTATCCTTAGAACCGGTTTGCATTATGAGCTGGAGATGAATCCTATGGACACAGGACAATTCTGTGTGCTCTCGGGGTCAGTCACCATGGGGAAGACAAAATTAGTTACTTGACTATGTAAGCCACAGGCACCACTGAAAATGAACATTAAATGTTGATCCCAGTTATATTTTGGAATAGATTGAGAATTAAAGACATAAACTGGCCTCATAAGCCTTATTTCTGATGAATCACCTGAATGTTCTGTCAAATCACTTCTTGGTAGCAAAGGGGAAATATTTCACTGTTGGAGGAATAATCAGTTTGTTAGTGTGCTGAATTTACCAGTGGACTCAAGGCAAATATGAAAATTGTCCTGTAACACAGAGAATTATATAGCACAGTATGCTGAATAATATACAACTGCACAACTGGTCATTTCCCCATGACTTTTATATTAATTAATTAACACAAAAAGGGATGTTTGGTAATTTGTTTTCATTTCTTTCTTAATGTTGATTAGATCAATTTGGCAGGTCATATCGGGTCTAAGAATTTCAAAGCAAGGGAATTGGTAGGCAGGATCAGAGCTAAGTTTTTGGAAAATTCACCGGGAAATGGTAAGTGGATGTTTTGGAGCATGGAGATTGAAAGTGTTTTAAAACATAACCTAAAGGAATGATGACCCTCATACATCTCCTGTGGATAAAGACCAATTCTTAGCTAATATACACAGGAAGGGAAGACAATTGGTTGTCATGATTTTTTTTTTAAAATAATTATCTAATTCTAAAGTTAATTGTTTAAGTAGAACCTTTTAAAAAAATTTTGGTTAAGCTTTCAGTAGATGAAAATATATTTGTATTTCACAGGCATGTTTTATCTATTTTTGCTCACATTTCGTACTTCGCAAAGAGAAACAAGTTCAGCAGATACTTGCGTGATAGTATCTCCAACCAGGTCAAAGGGTTAACAGAAATACCATTTACAATTTTGCTGACTGGTTTTTCATTTGTAGCTGGCCACGCTGACTTATGTGCACATCAATATTCCACTGTTCTTCCACTGGTAAATCTCAAATGCCACAAACATGAGAACTGGTGATTCAGATTTATAATTCAGTTTTTAAAAAATCACACACAAACACACACACATATTTAAATCGACAAAACCTTGGTAAAGACTTGGAGAGCTTTTCTTGATTTAGGAGGGAGCGTGTGAGTCAGGAGACTGAGGCTGTGCCTGAGGGGTCTTTAGACTTTAGTGGGGTCTATAAACTGTTTCTGTGAAGAGCCAGACAGTAAACACTTAAAGCTTCACAGATCACATATAGTCTGTTACATACTTTTCCTTTCTCCTCCTTCTTTTTCTGTTTATTCTTCGTCCTCTTATTTTTTCTTCCTCATTATTTTCTTCTTTTTTTAAATCACCCTTTAAGACTGTAAAACCCGTCCTTACCTCCAGGACAGTTAAAAAAAAAAACAAAACACCAAAAACAAAACAAAAAGGTCCTCAGCTGGGATTTGGCCCACAGGCCCCAGTTGCCCACTCCTGCTTTGGCTGATCAGGTTAGTGGTATCGCCTCACCCTCAGCTGAAGGAAAGCATTTAATTCCTGTTTATAGCAGCGGCCTGCATGGGTAGACTGCTTGAATTTTAGTGTACTACTGATTCTCTTTGATTGCTTTGCTGGTCATAGACTCACATTTGGGATTTGTAACACTAGCTGAAATGGGAAAAGGCTGAAGGAGAAACACTCCCTCTCTGAGGGGTTTATTAAATACAGCCTGAAAGTCAGACCTGGGTCTGGTGCTACTTTGGCGCTCAACAGGCACCAGCTCCCTTGCACGACTTTCTTGCCACTGTCTGAACGCTGTCTGCCGGACTTCCATCTTGCAAATGCTGTCTACGGTCAAAACAGTCTCTAAGGGCATGGCAATGCCCTGTACAATTGATATAGCTACACTGAATAAGCAAATATAATCAGGAAATGGCTCAAAGCTGAATTGAGTTGGCAAAAACCACTTTCTAATTTGCACCAGGTCTGAATGAGGGCAGTAAGGAAAAGTTTCGGCCAAGTGCCAAAAAACATTCAGTTACAACAATACATGAAACATTTGTATTAACAAGTAAAAGGTAACAGCTAACATGTCCTAACAAGTGATGTTATGACTCAAAGCAGGGCTGCATTGTTAATGAAATGACGGTGGCTTGACAGAGAGGAGAGGATTCGGTTAATTAACAAGAATTACTACCCACTAATTTAGATCAACAGCTCACCAAGCAGGGATCCTGTATAATTCAATTTTTAAAATAAATTGTTGGCTCCTAATAAGCGTTAAATAGCAATAGAAAGCACTGAAGAATAACAGAATCAAGGACAGTAAGGCAAGATAAAGCGCTATGAAAATCTACTCAACTTGGCATTCCTTTGAAGGAACAACAAAAGCAAAGTCAGCCACATGAGTCAAGTTTGGGGCTATGAGACCTAAGTCGGTGGGTGGGGGGAGGGGGGGCGGAAAAACACACTCCTTGCAGTGAGCATGAGTCAAGTTTGGGGACTATTAGACCTAAGTGGGGCGGGGGCAACAGACACCTCGTAGTGACCCAAATATCATAAAAGCGCTCAGGGATTATTCTGAAGAAAGGCTATTTAATTAGGGTATGGAAGTAGGAAGCTGCAGGAGCTAAAATGTAGTCAGTGCCATAAGGCAGGCCTGGAGGAAGCATTAGCTTCTGGATGAAGACGGTGGTTTTCACACACTTTTGCTCCTTCCGCAGACCCCTTTCAAAAAAGGAATAAACTCACATGAGCTAAGAGTGCAGGAAAGAGATGTGAGAAACCAAATTCTGGAAGCTGGAAAGCAGATGGATGAGTGTTAAAGGACTTAGCAGAAGTCCTAGAAAAGTCTTCTAAACCAACAGTGGGAGAGCTGAGAATGGCCCCAATTTACACTTGCAGAAGTTCCCAAATGCTCAGGAAGTGAGGCCTGATTGCAAATCTCCGTAGGCAGCAGTCTGGGGCCTGATTCCCTCCCCGATTCCGCACTGCTTGGCCACTCAACTGCCTCACCTTCCCTGAGGTAGAAGGTGGCTGGACTGAAGGCTATAGGCTCAGTGAATAGTGGGTCACCATGCTGAAGACAGAGGAAATTAGGTGATCGTATGCATGGCGAATCCTGAGACCCATCATCCAGCTCTCTGTGGGCTGGCAGTCAGGCCTATTTCCTTCCAATGAGGACACTGGGGAGGCTCCTCTGGGCATCAGAGATTCTCCAACTAAAAGGCCCTGTCAATTCCTCTTACAATAAAATAGCCACAAGCGCCAACTATGCTCTCAAAACTCACAAGTAGCTTTTTAGGCCCCCCACTTTTAAAGAAGCAGAAAACCAACTATTATGAGACAGGAAATATATAAGGAAAATCACATATATGAAAAATAGAAATCAAAACAAACAAACTGAAAAAAAGCAACTTGGGGGAAATAGAACAAGCAGGGGGAGGAGAATTAGAAACAAAATAAGACATACAAGAAAATCCCCACATATACTACCTTTGATATCCTCAGACAGAGAGATCAGGAAAGATATCAAACAAACAAGAACAGGATGCTACATAAAAAGAAACAATATGAAACACAGGATTTTAGAAGTTGAAAACAAAACATAGAAATTCATAATCCAAGAGAAGATTTTAAACATACAATTAAGGAAATCTCCCAGAAAGTAGAGCAAAAAGGTGTAGATATGAAAAATCAGAAGAAGGAAGATAAGAACATTAGAGTGCCTCAGGGCAGTCAGTATAGCAGGATTTCCAGAAAGAGAGTACAGAAAAAATGGAGCAGAGCAAACAACTCTCTCAAAATAAGTCAAGAATATTGATCAAAGCAGAGAGGCACATGCATTTCCACACCGAAAGGGTGTCCCCCAATAATGAATGGGTCTAGACCCACCTCACATCAAGCTCCACACCACTGGGACCAAGAGAAGGTCTGAAGCACTTTCCAGAGGGGACAGATGGGACTGGGAGTCAGAATGGCTCTTGGTTTCCCATGGTGATACTGCAAACTAATAGGCAATGGAGTAACACCTTCAAAGTTCTGAAGGAAAATTATTTCCAATCTAGAAATATATACCAGCAACATTATTAATTTTGAGATTGGACTGAAGATATTTTCAGGTATATTTTGTCACAAAGTATTTGTTTCCCATGCATCCTTCTCAGGAAACTACGATTTTGCTTTACCAAACCAAGTAGTCTTGAATAAGATGTCAGGAAATAAGGGCTCAGTGCAGGATAGCAGCTAAGAGAGCCCCCCAGAGGAGCACGAAGTGACACAGCAGGGTTTGACCTTCTGGCCAGTCCACACGGGGTCAGGTCAAAAGCTCTAGGCCTGCCTCGGGAAGATGTGATTGACAGCCCAACCAGAGTTTGAGAGCCTGGAGAGGTGATTTGCACAGCTGGAGCAGAGTATGGGGTAAAGTTAGTGATAAGTACATAGAAAATGAATAGAACAGAGAAAGAAGGCATCTGTTAGCTCTACAGTAAACAAATGACAATTGTACATAGAAGATAAAATACGCCGGGCATGGTGGCTCACGCCTGTAATCCCAGCACTTTGGGAGACCAAGGCATGTGGATCACAAGGTCGGGAGTTCAAGACCATCCTGGCCAACATGGTGAAACCCTGTCTCTACTAAAAATACAAAAAATGAGCCAGGCGTGGTGGCGGGTGCCTGTAGTTCCAGCTAGTTGGGAGGCTGAGGCAGAAGAATCACTTGAACCCGGGAGGCGGAGACTACAGTGAGCCCAGATTGTACCACTGCACTCTAGCCTGGTGACAGAGCGAGGCTCCGTCTCAATAAATAAATAAATAAAAATAAAAAAAGATAAAATAAATGTGGTTTACTGGAATGCATAGCATTCATCAGTCATGGTAATGTAACATTAAATATTGACTTGACTTCAAAATTAAAATATAACAATTGAGTATTAAGAGAATGGAGGGATGGGTCAAGGGGAGAAAGAGAGAGCAAAACTCTTGTTTTGAATAAGAGGAGGCCAACAGATAAGGCCTAGAGGGGAAAAATCAACAACGACATGTTATTTGGAAACATGGAGATAAGTGCCAAAATAATTGTAACACAGTACAATAGAATTTCCAGAAACAAGTAATTATCTTTAAATAAGACAGTGTACCACAGCAGAGCAACAAACATTTCTGTATGTCAGAAAGGGCCCACAGAGCACCGCAAACAGCAGAGCACAGAACATTCCCCAGCAGATGGGCCTAGCCAGGGAACCACGGAAATGGGCAGGGGGGAAGCAGAGGGTAGGAGACAGCAGGGGTTTGTGAGAACTCCTGTAGAACGATTCGAGGACTAGGGTGCTGGGGTAACTGGACAAAAACATCTAATAAAGAAGGGAAAAAAGAATTATAAATGTGAGCTTTGCAAGTAGCAGAGTGTGAATGACTAACCCTCTCCCCGCAGGCCCCTCTATGTTGCAGAGAAAGCGAGACTGGGAGGAAGAAGACGGGCCTCAGCACACCCCAGCCTGAGCTCTGCCCCAGGGATGGGTATTCTGTCGCACCAGCTCTGCTACAGACCCAGCACTTCCTTACAGGACTCCCCTGTCACCCTGCCTCTGGATGGGGAGGGGATGACATCTTTGGCGCCATCAACATTCCAGATCCCGCATCACCATAGAAGCCACTAACAGGGTGGGCAGATGACAGCTGCAGAGAAGATGGAGCAGGCAGCCCTGGGAAGAGGCAGGCCAAGGTGAAGTACGCGACCTCAGCAGCCCAGGGAGGAGGGCGGTGAGCACTGCCAAACTGTGATGATGGACAGATGTCAGGAGGATGCAGGGACTCAAGCAGGGCCCTAGGCACATCAGAGAAAGCTACCTGCATAGGGTGTTGGGAGCTGAATGGATGGGGGGAGGCTGTGTGTGGAGGTGGCTCCTTGATGCCTTTTGGCAGAACAGGGGGAGAGAGAGGCCAGGCAGTGACTGGAGGGACCCCGATCCTGAAGGGGCATCTGTAAAAGATGGGAGGGAGCCTCCAAGGAGGGCCAGAGGCCAGATGCAGTGGCTCACGCCTGTAATCCCAGTATTTTGGGAAGCCAAGGCAGGTGGATCACTTGAGGCCAAGAGCTTGAGACCAGCCGGGGCAACATGGTGAAACCATGTTAGGTCTCTAAACACAAAAATTAGCTGGGCATGGTGGTGTGCACCTGTTGTCCCAACTACTTGGGAGGCAGAGGTGGGAGGATCGCTTGAACCTGGGAGGCAGAGGTTGCAGTGAGCTGAGATCGTGCTACTGCACTCTAGCCAGGGTGACAGAGTGAGACTCTGTCTTAAAAACAAAACAAAAAAAGGGGGCCAGGGCTGAGTGGGGAGGCTGAGCCGCAGCCTGAGCCTCTTGAGCAGGCAGAAGGGCTGAGGCCATAGGCCAGGAGGAGGCAGTCTTCCAATGGGCATCAGGCGACCTGCTAGTGGGACAGGGGAAACGAGGGCGGGTGCCATTTTTATGCTTGGGAACCACTGTTTTAATCACAGAGCCACTCTAACATTTAAAATACAGCACTAGTGTAAACAGTGAGCCCTGGATCTATGAGAACCTCAGCTGTGTATGGCCTCTTGCATTGCTACTGAAATGGAGGCTGGTTAGCCTCCATCCATGCCTAGAATTCTTCAATTTTATTTATGATAATTATTCTAAGTAAGGGGCTTCTGGCAGTATTAAGCCCAGCTGTTATGTTGTAGTTAAGGAATAACCATCTACAACAAAAAATGTGAAATTTAAATCCATTATACAGCTGTTCATGTAGAAGGTACTTCTTAAGATTAACGCCTACATCTATTCTGTGATTTCTCTATCATGGGGCCCTTATGAATGTTACTTGCTGAATTCATACACCAAGAGGCAGGCAAGTAGCATCATCTGCAGTGCATAAATGGAGGAACACAAATTTACAGGGCTGAACAATTTACAGATGGCACACGGGGAAGGGGTGCTGGAGCCAAGACTGCCAAGCCAGGCTTCTGGGCTGCCCCACCCTGGGCCCAGACAACACCTGTTTCACATGGTCTGAGCCGAAAAGGTGTGGTACCCTCTCAAAAGGGCATGGCCATTTTTGTGGGGAAGCTTCCTCACACATTAATTTCAGTAAGAGTGGTCAGCTGGTCAATACTTCCCTTGCTTTCTTCTTTTTAGCAGTAGGACTGAGAAATTACTTAATAGCGAGGCTCTCCTCTCAAACAGTCTTTTCTTATGCTTCATCCCTAGGGAGTCAGGCTAGGAAGATGAATTCAACGGAAAAAGGCTTGTGAGGTGGTGCCTACTGAGGGTAGCTGAAGAGATCAAATAATAATAATGATAACAAAAAGACAAGACCAGAGATGGCTCTCCTCGGCTGTGAAAATGACAGTGAATGGATCTTCTGACGCAGAGCTAGCATTTCAACGAGCCTCAGCGTGTCCACGCTACCTCGCACAGCTCATTAAATGTGCTCTAGCTGCCTGCTTCATTTATATTTACCCAACTGGGGCATATTAGCCACCCCCAGTGGATAAGGATGGAGCTTCTGCTGTATGGGGGAAAGCAAAACTTACGGAGGCTTCCTGCAGGGCCACAGTAAGTAGGCAGTGCCAAAACAACCAGTGCCCAAGTACCCCCAGAGCCGCTGCCACTGTTCTGGGCTATCTGCATCTGTACTTCTTTCACATACACAACTGCGTCTATCCATCTCCTTCCTCCCACCCCACAGATCTTCACCAAGCACCCACTAGGTGCCAGCCAGTAAGCTAAGCCAGTTGCTAAGGACACGGGTATGTGGAAGCTAGACATGTCTCTGTCCTTAAGGAGCCTGCAGTCTAAGGCCACCAGTGAGGGAATGATGGCAGAGAGCCAGGGTGCTGTCAGAGCCAGAGGTAGGCACCTAGCACAGACTAGGTGGAGGGAGGGTGTTGGTCAGAGGGAGGATGCCTAAGCTAAGACCTGAAGAATGAGTGGGAAGCGGCCAGGAGAAGCAGACGGAACCGTAGGAGCAGGCATTTGACGAGCCCAGTGTGGCCAGGATGGTCCACCCTCGTCCATCAGCTCACCCAGCACCCACACACGACGCACTAGCTCCTGCCTCCACGCCTTTTCTCATGCCATTTCACCCACCTGGAATGTCTTCCTCCTTCCTATCACCCGTATCTCCCTATCTGGACAAGGGCCAGCTTACATCTAACTTTCTGTAGACATAACTCCAATCATGATTGTGAGGCTATTACTTCAGTATTGATAAAATAAATTTGCACAATGTCTTCATATTTGCATAGATATTTGTAAATAATGTGTTCTTATTAATTGACATCCAATTAGAGTCTATATTTCTCCAGGGCGAGGAAATCCCTTTCAATTCTCTTTGATTAGTTTGGCATTGAGAGGAAATTAGATGAGCAAATAACACATTTATAGAGCATCTAAGAGGTGTGAGGTACTGTGCTAGCTGTTTAGGTACTTATGAAGGCAGCAGTTATTTTGAGGATCTAACAGACCCTTAGTTAAGAATGAAAATGGGTCCGCGACCTAGTGAATTGCATCAACTGCCTATGAAATGAAATGAGGGTTGCCTCAGATCCACAGCCCAGCATGACATCAGGGCTCAAATTAGATCTTGCAGGTGCCGATAATTCAAAAGTCTGTTGCTCCAGCAAAGGCACCACAACATCAACTTATGTTGTAGTATTTTGTTTTCTAAGGGTTAAAAATCTAAGCATCTTAGAAGTTCAGAAATATAAATGATAGTAGGATTCAGATTTCCAGGAGGGAGGTAGAGAGACAGCGAGGAAGAAAGCGAGAGGAAAAAGAGAAGGAGACCTCATTTAAATGGTAACTTGAAGCTTATATGAAAAGTCCTACCTCTTTCTGATGACTAAATATCATGTGAATACTCTTGAAGGCGTGAGCCCCTTTAGAGTCTCTCCAGAACGTTCTCATGGTACTCTACGCAGGTTTTCTCAGCATGACTGCTTTTTCTAGCTCTGATGGGGATTTTGAGTGACGATGAATGAAGGTGAGTTATATTTCCATCACTCAGTGTCACAGATTTTACTCAACCTGGTCATAGCATGGACATCAAAAGAAGCTTCGGCAAGCTGCTGAGATGGGAGTTAAATCTATCTCAGGGATCAAAGATGGCTGGTCTAAACAGCACATTGAAAGGTTAGGGAATGATACAGAGCTGCAGTGAGTTTCCTTCTCCTGACTTTGCCCCTACATAGAACCCTTAGAAGTACGGCTCATCACATGAGAGTTCTGTTCATCACCAACAACTGACTGAGTGGAGGGACGTGCTCTCCCACAGTGAGTCTGACAGTCCCAAGCTCTGCAAATTCCCGAGGAATGCATTACAGTAGCTACATTGGCCACAGGATCCACCCCATGGAACCTGCTGCCAGGCCTTCCTTCTCAGGAGCTGTCTTCAAGATCAGCCTCCAGAGGCTTCAGCGCAGGACCCAGGGTCCAGAAATCCCATCCATCAGGAAACAGTGTCAAATGAAGGGAGCAAGGTGCGTGAGCACAAAACAGCTTGTTACCTCTGCCAGGAGGACTTTAGAAATGGGTTTCTTTTCTGATGTATAACAATGTTGCCCTTGTTACTTTCACTGAAAATGTAAATTCAGTATCACAGATTATAACAACCATTTCCATATCTGAAACGTTACCCACCCCCCACAACGACAACAAGCAGCAGATGTTGATTCTCACCTGGTTGTAGGGTACTCTTACAACCCTCTTCTCAAAATTTAACAAGATTTATGACAGAAAATTAGTCAAGACAAGTATTTGCCTGTTTGGATTATCCTCCTATCATTTTAATTGTAGGAGAAAAGTGTTTCCTTTTCACCCTACATACTTAGTGGTAAGTTGATGCGAAAGGAAAAACAACACAGCACTAAAAAGAGCCCCAACAATGCAATGTGCTCCAAACACACACACACACACACACACACACCACACACACCACACATACAGATACACACACATACACACACCACACCAGAAACACACACATACACATGGAGATACACATACACATGGAGATACACATACACACACACCACACACACACACACAGATACACATACACACACACACCACACACATACACACACACCACACACACATACACACACCACACACATACACATACACACCACACACACACCACACACATACACACCACACACATACACACAGATACACACATACACATACATACACACACGCCAAACACACACACACCACACACATACACACACCACACACACACAACCACACACCCATACACACAGATACACATACACACATACACACACACATACACATACACGCACACACACACACAGACACACACACACAGACGCTATCGAAAGAAAGCAGTTGTCATAAGGCTGCCTTTCTCAGTACAAATGACTGTGTAAGAATTTAAAACGTTACCTTACATTTTATCAGGACTGCATGTGGTACTGATCTGCTTCCCCCAATATCTTCTACTAACCCAAACTCAAATTAATGTGCTATTTTCTAATAAATGCAAAACAAAAATTATTCAAATTACTCAAGTGATGTCAAAGACTTCAAGAGGAAATATCTGTGTGGATTCTAAATATACAGATGGCAACACGTGTCAAGCCTTTTCGGAGAACATTACAACGGATAAATTTTAAAAACGATAACAAAAATGAGAAGAGACAGCAGATCTTAGAAGAGCAAAGTGAGAATGTTCCAGATGCTGACTGGTGTGTCTGATACGGTGTAGCCTCATGTAATATGAGGCGAGCACACAAAGCACAACAGGTGGAATCTGAGCGAGCAGAAAGCTTTCTAGCTTAATTAATGGCAACGCTAACGAGACTAGAGAGCTGGGCTGTCCTTCACCCTCTACATCTGGCTGTTCACCAAATCCCGCTGATTCTAAGGCTCAAATCAGTCGCTCCTCTCCCTCTCCATGTTCTCGGCTGAATGCAGATCCTCCTCATCCTTAGCTGGACAGCTCCAACAGGCCTCTAGGGAGGAGCATGGTGGCTTCCCTCAAGCTGTCCCCACCATGTGAGAGGGAATAATGCTAACCATGAAATCTGTGGAAATCAGGGTGACAGTGGGCGTTTCTGGGAGGACTTTCTGGATAAGCTGGCTTTTGGGATATCCACTTGTGCTTAATCATTTACAGAGCACCCTCAGCTGTTGAGAGCACTGAGGATAACCTGGGAATGAGACGATGCCCACAGTCATGAAGACCTAGGTCTGTGTTCACTGCAAATATCCTATCACAAGGTTTTTTTTGACAGCATATGAACAAGAAGGATAAAAAGTGCACATAAAGAAAAGAGGGGCATCTTGGGTCGCAAAATTCTCATTTCAGACCCTGGCTCTGCTACTCCCTGGCTGTGTGACCTGGGGAGAGCACTGAACTGCATTGTGCCTCAGTTTCCTTTTCAGTGCAATAGTGCCCCAGCCCTGGAAATTAAACAGAGTCGGGGCGTGGCTCCTGGCATGCTTCCAGGCTCGCCCTAACCACTCCCTGCGTGCCGCCGCGAGCATGGGCTGTCTCTATCTTGGAGCACATTCTGCTGTTCTTCTGCAATAGCATCCTGCTAGAGGGGAAGACCCTGCTCCCCCACATTCAAACAGTGTACTTTCAGTGGGGCTGCTCATCCCAGAATCCTCACACCCTGAAAACAGGCCAAGGCCTGGGATCCAGTCCCACACTGGCTACAGTGACAGGTCTAGGGATAACTGCAGGACCTACACAAGGCCAGCCACAGTCCTTCCTCAGGATTTTTCTAAGTGGATTGTTCTTAAAGGTTCTGTTCCTCTTTTGACTGTGTGAGGCTGTGTCCCCAGAAAGGCAGTCTAGACTGCCCTCTGCCATGGGGAGCAGCTGAGGGATGGAGGCGACATCCCAGGGGCACTGGAGCCAAGAAGCAGATGGGCCCTGAAGGAGCACCAGGTACCTAAGGCTACTCTGAGTTCAGTTTCAGTTCCTGAAAAACAAAAGAACTCTGACTGCCGGAAAAATCCATTCACTTTTCTCCCTTTCCTAATATATTACTAAATACTTTCACTATGCTTAAGCCTTCATTAGCATAGATACTTCACACATTTAAAAAATAATTCATGCGTATCATCCTTCACAACTTTTGGAGCATAACAGGACACTCCTAATAATAAAATGTCACGTTCGATTCCTATAGAGAACATAAACAAAAGTGCACATATTTTTTTAAAGAATAAGATGTTATGCTTACATCTTATTTTTATCATTAAACTTGTTTAAGTATAATCTGTGTTATTCACATATACAATATAAATTTGGTAAAATATGTTTGAGAGTTATTAAAAAAGTAATTAATGAGAGTGGCAGATATTAATTTCTGCTAAACTATACATTTTAATTAAAATTTTTGGGCCGGGTGCAGTGGCTCATGCCTGTAATCTCAGCACTTTGGGAGGCCGAGGTGGGTGGATCACTTGAGGTCAGGAGTTTGAGACCAGCCTGGCCAATATAGCAAAACCCCGTCTCTACTAAAAATACAAAAATTAGATGGGCGTGGTGGTGCATGCCTGTAATCCCAGCTACTTGGGAGGCTGAGGCAGGAGAATCACTGGAACCCAGGAGGTGGAGGTTGTAGTGAGCCAAGATCGTGCCACTGCACTCCAGCCTGGGCGACAGAGACTCTGTCTCAAAAAAAAAAAAAAAAAAAAAAGGAGGGTTACTTAGAAGCAACATAAATTTTATATTTGAAAGGTATTAAAAAAACCTCAATTCCAAACATAATCAATCCAACAATGCATTTTTAAGTCCACAAAAGAATAAGGCCAATTTTCTTGAAAAATGAGGTATCTTCTTTAAAAAATAAAATAGAAGGCCAAAAGAATCAACATAACCAAATTACACTTCAAAGATTATTTTATATCTTCTTGCTTCTTAACTTTATGCTATTTTCCAACTCCCCATATTATATGTAAAATTTGAAAAAGATCTTATTTTTGCCTTCTCATTTTTAATTTTCTACAATTAATGTCATTAGTTTCCTGAACAAAGTTTTTATGCAAAACAAATTTATTTAACTTTTGGCCATGAATTGTCAATATTTTTTCATAAAATTGGAAGTATATTGAGACAAAATGTTCACAAAATAATTGGGCAGTATCTCTTTTTCTGAATGTTCTTGTTTTTAAAATTTTAACTGACACATTATAATTGTACACATTTATGGGGTACATTTTGATATTGTGACACATGTATATGTTGTATAATGATCCATTCAGGGTAGTTAGTGTATCTATCAGCTCATGCACATATTTCTTTCTGGTGACAACATTAAAAATTCTCTCTTCTAGCTATTTTGACATATATAATAGGTATTGTTAACCTTAGTCACCCTATTGTACAACAGAAGACCAGAGCTTATTTCTCCTATCTTATTGTTACTTGTACCCATTTACCATTCTCTCCCCAGCCTCTTTCCACCCCTTCCTTCCTCAGCTTCTGGTAAGCACCGTTCTACTCTCTGCTTCTCTATCATCTTTCTTTAGATTTCACAGGAGTGATATCATTAAGTACTTGTCATTCTGTGTCTGGCTTATTTCACATAACATGATGAAAGAAATTTGGAAAACTTTCCAAATTTCCAAAATTTTCCACATTTCTTTCATCTTTCTTTTAAGATGCTTTTGGCCAAGCATGGTGGTTCATGCTTGCAATCCCAGCACTTTGGGACACCGAGGAGGGCGGATCACCTGAGGTCAGGAGTTCAAGACTAGCCTGGTCAACACGCTGAAACCCCGTCTCTACTAAGAATACAAAAATTAGCTGGGCATGGTGGCACATGCCTGTAATCCCAGCTACTTGGGAGGCTGAGGCAGGAGAATTGCTTGAACCCAGGAGGCAGATGTTGCAGTGAGCCAAGATTGCATCACTGCACTCCAGCCTGAGCAACAGAGCAAGACTCTGTCTCCAAAAAAAAAAAAAAAAAAAAAAAAGGTGCTTATATTGAGATAAAACATTTAAAACTTAAAAAACAATAATAAAATAGTATTTAAAAATAAATAAAAACATCTTTTTTGTTTGTTTGTTTGTTTTGAGACACAGTCTTGCTCTTTCACCCAGGCTGGAATGCAATGGCGTGATCTCAGCTCACTGCAATCTCCGCCTCCCGGGTTCAAGCAATTCTCCTGCCTCAGCCTCCTGAGTAGCTGGGATTACAGGCGCGCACCACCATGCCCGGCTGATTTTTGTAGTTTTAGTAGAGACGGGGTTTCACCATGTTGGTCAGGCTCGTCTTGAACACCTGACCTCCTGATCCTCCCGTCTCGGCTTCCCAAAGCGCTGGGATTACAGGTGTGAACCGCCGCGCCTGGCCAAAAACGTCTTAAAAGAATGATGAAAGAAATGTGGAAAAACTTGATTTAGACGCTGACCAACATTTGACAAATAACACAAGTAGGGCTGGATGCAGAGCAGAGCAAAGGCCCAACTCCACACTGAAACTTTCTGTATTGCTCTTCAGGGGAGTGAAGAGGGAAGATGGCAGCGAGAACTGAGGCTTCAGCAAGCTCAGGTGCAGACCTGCCAGGGAGCTAGAAGTGGTCAGTTCTCAGGTATACTTACACAATGGTTTTTCCAATGTGCAAGAATGACTTCTCGACAAATTCCCGGACACTGTGGACCTCCCCAGTAGCTATAACGAAGTCCTCTGGCTCATCATTCTGCAACATCAACCACATAGCCTAGAGGGAAAGAGAGGCAAGTTCATTTTGAAGTCACACTCAGTGGTCACACGTTGTTTTCCAGTGCACATAATCAGATATGGACATGGACAGCTGGCACATGAGCATGAATTTCATACCATATTCTAATCATAACAGCAATGGTCCCAGGTTTTACTGAGCATTGGAATAATATGAGGAACATCTCGGTGTGGATGCCAGGGCTGCAGCCGCAGAGCGGTGGGCTCAGAGGCCGGGAGATCATCTCTCAGAATATCTATCCTTAACATCCCAGGTGATTCTCCTGCTGCAGGTCCTCAGACCACAACATAGAGGAACATGATGTGAAGCAGTGTCTGTGGCAAATAACCTTTCTATAGTATTATTTAAAAAACAGCAGTTCTAAAAGCACTGTCTAATTTTTCTTCGTATCATAGATAGTAGGCAAGGATTTTAAAGACAGATATTTGTCCTCAAAAGTAGAACTTAATTTTTGAACAATAAAGTTGAGAAGGTACTAGTCAAAAAACAAAATAAGTGCGAATCATTAATGGAGAGTACTACTATTATAAAAAAGCTGTCTGAGAGGCAATGAAAACATTTATGCCAGAGGTAATGGGTTCATAAGGCAGCATTTCAAGGCCAGGGGCTCAACTTCCACATCAAAATGGATGTCTAGACAGGTTCACTTTCTCAGTAGGAGCCAGGAGTCTGGGGCAAAAATGCCACTGCATGTCCAAGGCACAGACTGGTGGCACCAGCACAGCCCGGCTCCCCGTGGTTAGCTTTTATCAACAGCAGATAGGCCTGGAGTTCCTGTATCTTGCAATTGCACCTCAAAGATTTTTTTTTATTATTATACCTTAAGTTTTAGGGTACATGTGCACAACATGCAGGTTAGTTACATATGTATACATGTGCCATGTTGGTGTGCTGCACCCATTAACTCATCATTTAGCATTAGGTATATCTCCTAATGCTATCCCTCCCCCCTCCCCACACCCCACAACAGGCCCCGGTGTGTTAACACAGATAAGAGATGCAGATTTAAAAAAAATTAAGTGAAGCAGGAATTCAACAGGAATATGTCTCTTCAAAAAAGGTTGAAGCAAAAGAAAAAAAAAAAATCTCTATTTTTTCATCACTTCCACCCACTTCTCAAAATAAAATAGGTAAAAACAATAAGGACTTAATTATAACACAGCTTCCAATGATATGTGCATTGAACTCTTGTTCCAGCAAAATTTAAACAAAATTGTTTTGGTTTGCGTCTCCCTAAGTTGTTCCTTCATAAGCCGAAAACAAGAAGTTGCTAAAATCAATGAGCCTGCCTATTTTCTCTTAGAAAATGCCACCAAAAAAGTTTAATTTCCTTTTTATTCACTTGAATTTGTAGAAACCTTCCAAAAAATAAAATTTAAAACAATTTATCGTTTACCTGAAGTCATTTCCTGTGTATGTTTTTGTATTTTTGGTCTATTACAAGATGGTTTTAAATCGTATGGAAGACAAGATTTTGGGCTATTTTACATGCCTTGGAGATGTGGCATGCTGGTTGGGACAATGGTAATAGTTTCAAGTCAGTGATATTCTAAAGTAACTGACAGATGAAATTGTCTTGGTGAGAAGACATATTTGTTCACATTAATGGAATACCTGCAATTTCATTTTGCCTTAAGAAATCATGGTTGGTGAACTTAGCCACAACACTTTTTAAATGTTATACTACCACTACTACTACTACTAATAAAGCATGAGCTTTTAAAAGGCATGAAATACAAGTTGTTCACTGTTTTGGGATCGTCCACGCAAGCAGATGGAGTCTACAATGACTTGGTAGCTCCCTGAACGCTGTTAAACCCTGGGGGCTGAGGAGAGCAACGAGATCTGAAGTGCAGCCCAGGCCCGGCACCGTTTGTCAAGAAGTTCCCCAAGGTGTCTTTTTGAAAGCGGCACCAAGGCCTGTGTGCACGAGGAGAGGCCTCGTGAGCAGCTGCTCCTTGAAGGTCTGTGCCTTCAAGTGAAATTCCCGCGGCCTGGAACGCCCTGTCTCCTCATCTGTCTGGGAATGCTGACCTCTCTCTAGGTCCCGGACCAGGGTCCCAAGTCTAGCCATTGGAATGAATTCCACTGCACACAGTATGGTGGCTTCACTGGGATGGGGCCTGCCCTTTGGCCCCCTTCCCAACTAAGCTGAGCCTCCCACTTCACCCAAGTGGGCGCAGGAGTGTACCCGTGGACACACACAGAGGCACACGTGCACACACACACACAGAAACTTATTTTGGCTTTTGCCAAAATACCTTCAGAATTTTTAGGAAAAGTTAAATTATGCTTATGGCTAGAATTCCTATCTGAACATTCTTCTGCGGGATTAGATGTAAGGGAATAAATACACTTTAGTGTGTTTGACTCAAATTTCCATTCTAAAAATAACATTTCAAATAGGTCTTTCAGGACCACTCAGCTTATTTTACTTCTTTAGAAACAGTCCGCTGTGTTAGAATGGTCTCAAAAAAGTCCTATTTTTAGTCATGTGAAAGAAGGCAAGGGCGTGCTAAAAATGTAAGGAGAAAATATGACCGTTGGTTAACGGTGGATCACTTTAAACACCGGCCCGGGTCCCCTGGTGCTTGTTTTGTTCCCGGCAGGAATCTGGGGATCAGTCAAGGCCTCTCCTTTCACTAGAGCAAGAGCCAAGAATCTGCTCTTTTCTTCTCCATCAGACTATCTGTGGCCTTTGACCTATCAATTTCTAGGCATTTCCTCTGAAGTTCATATTGTACCAGACTCCAGTCTGGGAATGAGAAGAGAAAGGATATACAACTCCAGATTTATTTGTTATTACTGAATAGTTTACTGGTTTCAACAGAGGGATAGGGCTTTGTTTAAATTTCCACTGAGCGTAATTAATGGTTATTGACTGGTAAATGAAGAACAGGTGACACTCTGGATTAGAAGATAAATGATCCTGTGTTCTGGTGTGATAATGGGTTAGTAATTCACCACAAAGCCGAGGCTGAGTGCATCCCGTCGTAATGCTAGATCATGTCCAGGAGACAAAGGCCCCTGTGTGAGAAGGACGCAGCCATCCGCCTCCTTATACAGCTGCACACGTTGATGTGCTCCATTTATTCTCTGATGGATGGCACAACTGAGGCAAAAGTTCACCCGTTCTCACCTTCCTGTTCACATGCTGGACCACATGACCCATGACACGGCCAGGCCACACTCTGTGATCAAATCGCCACCCAGCTTTGGCTTCTGACTAGAGGAACAGTGTTGAGGTTACATGTTTTAGAGGTCAGTCTTCTCTCTTTGTCTCTCAAGGAATGGAGGAGGAAAAAGACAGTCTTCCTGCATTCTTTTGGTGTCCTTTGAGGATGTGACTGACTTGTCCACTTCCTCAAACACTTATTTACTTTCAGTCCTGACCTGATTACCACTGCACAGGAAAAAAATCTCCTGTTTTTTAATCCATCTCACAGAGAAGAAAGCAAATCAGTTAAGGAATGTGCCAGGGCTTCAGATTCTTTAACATAAAAATGTCCCTTAATTGCCAAAAAAACAGTGCCGTTTTCAAATCATGTCTTGCATTCATTTTGCTTTTAAGCAAATGAAGTTTAAGGGAAATCTGACTCCATACCATTGACTTTTGATGGCCAAGTCAAGATGGGTATAAATATTACTTAAATTTGGACATGTACTCTTCTGTAACTATATAATTAATCTATCTGTTCTACAAATCCAATTTGGGGAAGTAAAAATAAAACTTTAATTTTATTTATTTATTTATTTATTTATTTATTGAGACAGAATCTTGCTCTGTCGCCCAGGCTGGAGTACAGTGGCACAATCTCGGCTCACTGCAAGCTCCGCCTCCCGGGTTCAAGCGATTCTCCTGCCTCGGCCTCCCGAGTAGCTGGGATTACAGTCGTGCGCCACCACACCCGGCTAATTTTTGTATTTTTAGTAGAGACGGGGTTTCGCCATGTTGGTCAGGCTGGTCTTGAACTCCTGACCTTGTGATCTGCTGGTCTCGGCCTCCCAAAGTGCTGAGATTACAGGCGTGAGCCACTGCTCCCGGCCTAATAAAAATACCCCTCTCTCACAGTCTCCCATTTGGTAATTTGAGGGGTGGATGTGGAAGTGGTTTGGGAGGCGCAGGAAGGGCCACTCCCCTGCTTGGGAAGCTGCCAGCTCTGGTGGCTGTTCAGAGCTGGACCAATGAAGGAAAACACTCAAAGTGCATCACCACAGCCGACTGACTACACCTGATTCCGTGCACGCCTTCTGTGGTGGGACGTGTGTTTGTCTTAAAAGTCTGGATTCTACAATTGCTTCCACCTCGACGTTAACCTCCAGTTCAGTCTCCAAGCCACAAACACTTATTAACTGAGCTGGCATCCATGAATAACAAGATTTGTTAATGAAGGTTATGTTTAACTATGTCTATTTGACTGTTACTTTTTCACCCTGGTGCTTTTGTGCTTTACGTGCTACTGTCACAAAAACCTTAAAACTACACACACACACACACACACACACACACACACACACACTTATGTATGTATACGCATTTCAGGGGAGAACATGTATGAAATAACTCTAATAAAAATCATGGAAATTTGAACAAATGGAAATTAAAGTTCCAGAGAAAGGATGCCCAGTGTGTACCCATTCATATGCATTTCATCTCTAAACATTATTTAGTAGCTGTTTTCATGATGGCAGCCTGGTATTTAGTTTGAGTCAGGACCTCCAGTAGTTTTGTGGTCAGCCAGGCCTTATTCTTTGTGGAATCCACATAGGTAGGTCTTAGGTCTTTGGGTTAGTTTTAATTAATAAAACTATACTAATAAAAACAAACAGTATAAAACTGAAGTCTGGCCTTATGGCTATGTCTATTTTCTTCCTGGGCAAAAACACTGTGTCACACGGATTCCTTAGATTAAGGGACTTTTAGACATTTTAAGGATACGATGTTACTGAACAGAAAAAAAAAAGATAATAAATTAATAAAAGGACCAAAAATAAAAGAACACAACCCAGAAAGCCACATACCTCTTGCTTCTTTCTTTGCTAACATATTATTCTATATCAACACCATATGTACTGAAAGAGGCAATGTCAAAATTTGTTTTGCCCTTTATCTTTTACCTCTAGCCAGGAATACACAGCTAAAAACTCCAGGTTGGGGTTAATGTTTCTCTTCCCTAGAAACAATATAAAATCGAACAGCTCCTAGTCTTGTGTTAATCATTCTGAATCAGTTTTCTAGGATATTATCTGTTCTTTCAATTTGCAGATTCTAGTTATATATTTATTTCTTCTATTTACCTGTGAATATATCTTATCTCTTCTATTCCATTTCTTTTTCATGCACACCAATTATGCATATATCTCTTTTGTTCTATCTTTTACATATATCACCTCCGAGCTAATCATTTTTGGGTTTTGTTTCATATTAATTATATGATTTCCTCCAGCCTGTTCACCTGATTGTTTTAGTAAACTTTATTTTATATTTTGTTGGTAATATGGTTTCAATTGCCGTAAGGGTTTTTTTCTCTTCCATACTTTTCCTGTTTACTACCAGGTTGCTTTTTATTTTTTTGTGACTTTATTTAAGCCAGGGGACAGACAACTGTTTTCTTATAGAGCCAGATAGTAAGTATTTTAGGTTTGTGAACCACATGGTCTCTGTTTCTCTGCTGTTGTAGCACAAAACAGCCATGGACAAAATGGAATCAAAAGGGTATGACTGCGTTCCAATAAAACAGTTACAAGGCCCAGGGACTATGACTTGCCCACCTTTGCTTTCAGCAAACTTAATAAAAATATGTTGCCTGTAATTTCTTTGACTCTACAGAGAATAATTACCCAAGCTCCAGCTGCTAATTTTTTTGAATGATACCCCTTATGATATGCACAATGCATCTGTTTTGCTTATGTTCCTTTTCTTCTTCTTGCAATCCTTTCCCCACTCACACTCAAGCATAGATTCTGGGGTAGTGCCTTTCTACTTATTATTATACTTGAACAAGGCTGGCTGTTCGCTGAAGAATCTTAGGAGGGGGAACATGAAAGTACACTGAGGACAGCCTGTAGCTTTAATTCAGGCTTCTCTGAAAGCCCTCTACCAACCTCATTGCACGCTTTGCCCCAGGACATGGCTGCCACAATTTCTCAAGATTTTGCTGGTAAGTGTGATAAGTGGAAAGAAGCCCATGAATTGTAGGGCTGCCCTAGTGCTATCTGGTGATGTTTGCTTTCACTTTGCCTTCACTCCAGATCACAATCTGCAGTGTTCCTTGGCTAGGTTATGCCAGCGACAATAAAATTGACTTCTGGCTGGGTGTGGTGGCTCACACCTGCAATCTTAGCACTTTGGGAGGCTGAGGCAGGTGGATATCTTGAGGTGAGGAGTTTAAGACCAGCCTGGCCAACACGGCAAAACCCCATCTCTACAAAAAATACAAAACTTGGCTGGGCTTGGTGGAGGCAGGGGCACCTGTAATCCCAGCCACTTGGGAGGCTGAGGCACAAAAATCACTTGAACCCTGGAGGCAGAGGTGGCAGTGAGCTGAGATTGTGCCACTGCACTCCAGCATGGGTGACAGAGACTTTATCTCAAAAAAAAAAAAAAAAAAATTAAACATAAAAAAAAGAAATTGTCTTCTCCTTCAGCAACACCTTCTTGCCACTGTGTAGTGTACAAGTGGGTATCTATGAGGATATTTTCCACTTCTAATAGGTAATATTTTACGGGTTTTTTAGGACTGAAGTTATTTTGCATAAAATTCACAACCTATGTGTATAGTTCCTAACATCTGCTCTAAATTTTCTTCAAATTTCATGGTATCTGTCTCAAATACTTTTTCATTTTTTTTGTAGACAGGGTCTTACCCTGTCACCCAGACTGTAGTGCTGTGGCTGATCGTAGCTCACTGCAGCCTTGAACTCCTGGACTCAAGTGATCCTCCAGCTTCAGCCTCCCAAGTAGCTGGGACTACAGGCATGCACCACCACACTTGGCTAATGTTTTTAATTTTTAGTATACAAAAATACTAAAAATGTATGTATGGGCTACATTGTTCCTGGCCTCAAGAAATCTTCCTGCCTTGGCCTCCCAAAGGGCTGGGACTAAAGGAGTGAGCCCCCAGCCTCAAATTACTAATACCTCATATTTCAAGTTGTGTCCAATTTCACTGTTATAATGAAGCAGAAGTTTCCTCTTAGCTTTATTTTATTATTTTTCTTGATTTCAGAGGGTTTCAAAAAAAGGAGTGTTGAATGAAAATGTCCTTATATTTAGTCATTTAAAAATGTATTTCTTGAAGATGGCTAAATAGGAATAGCTCTAGTCTGGAGCTGCCAGTGAGGTCAACACAGAAGGCAGGTGATTTCTGCATTTCCAACTGAGGTACCTGGCTCATCTCATTGGGACTGGTTAGACAGTGGGTGCAGCCCACGGAGGGTGAGCCGAAGCAGGGTGGGGCATTCCCTCACCTGGGAAGTGCAAGGGGTTGGGGAACTCCATCCCCTAGCCAAGGGAAGCCTTGAGGGACTGTGCCATGGGGAATGGTGGATTCTGGCCCAGATACTACGCTTTTCCCATGGTCTTTGCAACCCACAGACCAGGAGATTCCTTTGGGTGCCTATACCACCAGGGCCTTGGGTTTCAAGCACAAAACTGGGCAGACACTGAGCTAGCTGCAGGAGTTTTTTTTCATATCCTAGTGGTGCCTGGAACACCAGTGAGAAAGAACCGTTCACTCCCCTGGAAAGAGGGCTGAAGCCAGGGAACCAAGTTGTCTTGCTCAGCGGATCCCACCCCCATGGTGCCCAGCAAGCTAAGATCCACTGGCTCGAAATTCCTGCTGTCAGAACAGCAGTATGAAGTCGACCTGGGACGCCAGAGCTTGATGGGGGAAGGGGCGTCGCCATTACTGAGGCTTGAGTAGGCGGTTTTCCCCTCACAGTGTAAACAAAGCCATCAGGAAGTTCGAATGGGGCGGAGCCCACCGCAGTTTGGCAAAGCTGCTGTGGCCAGACTGCTTCTTAGATTCCTCCTCTCTGGGCAGAGCATTTCTGAAAGAAAGGCAGCAACCCCAGTCAGGGACTTATAGATAAAACTTCCATCTCCCTGGGACAGAGCACCTGGGGAAAGGGGTGGCTGTGGGTGCAGCTTCAGCAGACTTAAATGTTCCTGCCTGCCAGCTCTGAAGAGAGCAGCGGATCTCCCAGCACAACACTTGAGCTCTGCTAAGGGACAGACTGCCTCCTCAAGTGGGTCCCTGACCCCCGTGCCTCCTGACTGGGAGACACCTCCTAGCAGGGGTTGACAGACACCTCACACAGGAGAGCTCCGGCTAGCATGTGGCGGGTGCCCCTCTGGAATGAAGCTCCCAGAGGAAGGAACAGGCAGCAATCTTTGCTGTTCTGCAGCCTCTGCTGGTGATACTGAAAAAAACAGGGTCTGGCGTGGACCTCCAGCAAACTCCAGCACACCTGCAGCAGAGGAGCCTGTTTTTTCATTTGTTTGTTTGTTTGAGATGGAGTGTCACTCTGTTGCCAGGCTGGAGTGCAATGGCGTCACCTCGGTTCACTGCAATCTCCGCCTCCCAAGTTCAAGTGATTCTCCTGCCTCAGCCTCCTGAGTAGTTGGGATTACAGGCACACGCCATCACACACAGCTAATTTTTGTATTTTTAGTAGAGATGAGGTTTCACCATGTTTGCCAAGATGGTCTTGATCTCCTGACTTCATGATCCACCTGCCTCAGCCTCCCAAAGTGCTGGGATTACAGGCATGAGCCACCGTGCCTGGCTGGGCCTGACTGTTAGAAGGAAAACTGACAGAAAGAAATAGAATCAACATCAACAAAAAGAACGTCCACACAAAAACTCCATCCGAAGGTCACAAACATCAAAGATCAAAGGTAGATAACTCCACGAAGATGAGGAAAAACTAGTGCAAAAAGGCTGAAAATTCCAAAAACCAGAATGCCTCTTCTCCTCCAAAGGATCACAACTCCTTGCCAGCAAAGGAACAAAACTGGACAGAGAATGAGTTTGATGAATTGACAGAAGTAGGCTTCAGAAGGCGGGTAAAAACAAACTCTTCTAAGCTAAAGGAGCATGTTCTAACCCAATGCAAGTAAGCTAAGAACCTTGAGAAAATGTTAGATGAATTGCTAACTAGAATAACCAGTTTAGAGAAGAACATAAATGACCTGATGGAGCTGAAAAACACAGCATGAGAACTTCGTGAAGCATACACAAGTATCAATAGCCAAATCAATCAAGTGGAAGAAAGGATATCAGAGATTGAAGATCAACTTAATGAAATAAAGTGTGAAGACAAGATTAGAGAAAAAAGAATGAAATGGAACGAACAAAGCCTTCAAGAAATATGGGACTATGTGAAAAGACCAAACCTACCTTTGACTGGTGTACCTGAAAGTGACAGGGAGAATGGAACCAACTTGGAAAACACTCTTCAGGATATTACCCAGGAGAACTTCCCCAGTCTAGCAAGACAGGTGAACATTCAAATTCAGGCAATAAAGAGAACACCGCAAAGATACTCCTCAAGAAGAGCAATCCAAAGACACATAATCGTCAGATTCACCAAGGTTGAAATGAAGGAAAGAATGTTAAGGGCAGCCAGAGAGAAAGGTCGGGTTACTCACAAAGGGAAGCCCATCAGACTAACAGCAGATCTCTCGGCAGAAACCCTACAACCCAGAAGACAGTGGGGCCAATATTCAACATTCTTAAATAAAAGAATTTTCAACTCAGAATTCCATATCCAGCCAAAGTAAGCTTCAAAAGCAAAAGAGAAATGAAATCCTTTACAGACAAGCAAATGCTGAGAGATTTTGTCACCACCTTGCCTGCCTTACAAGAGCTCCTGAAGGAACACTAAATATGGAAAAGAAAAACCAGTACCATCCACTGCAAAAACATGCCAAATTGTAAACACCATCAACACTATGAAGAAACTTCATCAACTAATGGCCAAAATAATCAGCTAGCATCATAATGACAGGATCAAATTTACACATAACAACAGTAATCTTAAATGTAAATGGGCTTAATGCCCCAATTAAAACTTACAGACTGGCAAACTGGATAAAGAGTCAAGGCCCATTGGTGTGCTGTATTCAGGAGACCCATCTCATGTGCAAAGACACACATAGGCTCAAAATAAAGGGATGGAGGAATATTTACAAAGCAAATGGAAAGCAAAAAAGAAAAAAAAAGCAGAGGTTGCAATCCTAGTCTCTGATAAAACAGATTTTAAACAAAGATCAAAAAAGAGAAAGAAGGGCATTACATAATGGTAAAGGGATCAATGCAACAAGAAGAACTGTCCTAAATATATATGCACCCAATACAGGAGCACCCAGATTCATAAAGCAAGTTCTTAGAGACCTACAAAGAGACTTAGACTCCCACACAATAATAGTGGGAGACTTTAACACCCTACTGTCAATATTAGATCATTGAGACAGAAAATTTACAAGGATATTGAGGACTTGAACTCAGCTCTGGACCAAGCGGATTTAATAGACAGCTACAGAACTCTCCACCCCAAATCAACAGAATATAATTTCTTCTCAGCACCACATTCCACTTATTCTAAAACTGACCACATAATTGGAAGTAAACACTCCTCAGCAAATGCAAAAGAATGGAAATCATAACAAACAGTCTCTCAGACCACAGTGCAATCAAATTAAAACTCAGGATTAGGCCAGGCGCGGTGGCTCACGCTTGTAATCCCAGCACTTTGGGAGGCCGAGGCGGGCGGATCACGAGGTCAGCAGATCGAGACCACGGTGAAACCCCGTCTCTACTAAAAATACAAAAAAATTAGCCGGCCGTGGTGGCGGGCGCCTGCAGTCCCAGCTACTCGGAGAGGCTGAGGCAGGAGAATGGCGTGAACCCGGGAGGCGGAGCTTGCAGTGAGCCGAGAGCGCGCTACTGCAGTCCGGCGTGGGTGAAAGAGCGAGACTCCGTCTCAAAAAAAAAAAAAAACTCAGGATTAAGAAACTCACTCAAAACCACACAAATATATGGAAACTGAACAACCTGCTCCTGAATGACTACTGGGTAAATAACAAAATTAGGGCAGAACTAAATAAGTTATTTGAAACCAACAAGAACAAAGACACAACCTACTAGAATCTCTGGGACACAGCTAAAGCAGTGTTTAGAGGGAAATTTATAGCACTAAATTCCCACAGAAGAATGCAGAAAAGATCTAAAATAAAAGATCTAAAATCAACACCGTAACATCACAATTAAAAGAACTAGAGAAGCAAGAGCAAACAAATTCAAAAGCTAGCAGAAGACAAGAAATAACTAACATTAGAGCAGAACTGAAGGAGATTAGAGACACAAAAAACCCTTCAAAAAATCAATGAATACAGGAGTTGTTTTTGGAAAAGATCAACAAAATAGGTAGACCACTATCCAGAATAATAAAGAATAAAAGAGAGAAGAATCAAATAGACACAATATAAAATGATAAAGGGGACATCACCACTGATCCCACAGAAATACAAACTACCATCAGAGAATACTATAAACACCTCTATGCAAATAAGCTAGAAATTCCAGAAGAAATGGATAAATTCCTGGACACATACATCCTCCCAAGACTAAACCAGGAAGAAGTCAAATCCGTGAATAGACCAATAACAAGTTCTGAAATTGAGGCAGTAATAGCCTACCAACCAACCAAAGTCCAGGACCAGATGGATTCACAGCCGAATGCTACCAGAGGTACAAAGAGGAGCTGGTACCATTCCTTCTGAAACTATTCCAAGCAATAGAAAAAGAGGGAATCCTCCCTAACTCATTTTATGAGGCCAGCATTATGCTGATACCAAAACTTGGTGGAGACACAACAAAAAAAGAAAATTTTAGGCCAATATCCCTGATGAACATCGATGTGAAAATCCTCAATAACATCCTGGCAAACCAAATCCAGCAGCACATCAAAAAGCTTATCCACCATGATCAAGTCGGCTCATCCTTGGGATGCAAGGCTGGTTCAACATGCACAAATCAATAAATGCAATCCATCACATAAACAGAACCAATGACAAAACCCACATGATTATCTCAATAGATGCAGAAACGGCCTTTGATAAAAATCAACTCCCATTCATGCTAAAAACTCTCAATAAACTAGGTACTGATTGAACGTATCTCAAAATAATAACAAAATAATAACAGCCATTTATGACAAACCCACAGCCAATATCATATTGAATGGGCAAAAGCATTCTCTCTGAAAACTGGCACAAGACAAGGATGCCCTCTCTCACCACTTCTATTCAACATAGTGTTGGAAGTTCCGGCCAGGGCAATCAGGCAAGAGAAAGAAATCAAGAGTATTCAAACAGGAAGAGAGTAAGTCAAATTATCTGTTTGCAGATGACATGACTGTATATTTAGAAAACCCCACTGTCTCAGCCCAAAATCTCCTTAAGCTGATAAGCAACTTCAGCAAAGTCTCAGGATACAAAATCAATGTGCAAAAATCACAAGCATTCCTATATACCAATAATAGACAAACAGCCAAATCATGAGTGAACTCCCATTCACAATTGCTACAAAGAGAATAAAATACCTAGGAATACAACTTACAAGAGATGTGAGGGACCTCTTCAAGGAGAGCTGTAAACCACTGCTCAAGGAAATAAGAGAGGACACAGAGAAATGGAAAAACTTTCCATGATCATGGATAGGAAGAATCAATATCGTGAAAATGGACATACTGCCCAAAGTAATTTGTAGATTCAATGCTATCCCCATCAAGCTGCCACTGACTTTCTTCATAGAATTAGAAAAAACTACTTTAAATTTCATATGGAACCAAAAAAGTGCCCATATAGCCAAGAGAATCCTCAGCAAAAAGAACAAAGCTGGAGGCATCACACTACCTGACTTCAAACTATACTGCAAGGCCACTGTACCCAAAACAGCATGGTACTAGTACCAAAACAAATATATAGACGAATGGAACAGAACAGAGGCCTCAGAAATAACGCCACATATCTACAGCTATCTGATCTTTGTCAACCTGACAAAAACAAGCAATGGGGAAAGGATTCCCTATTTAATAAATGGTGCTGGGAAAACTGGCTAGCCATATGCAGAAAACTAAAAATGGACCCCTTCCTTATGCCTTATACAAAAATTAACTAAAGATGGATTAAAGACTTAAGCAAGCCCTAAAACAATAAAAACCCTAGAAGAAAACCTAGGCAATACCATTCAGGACATAGGCATGGGCAAAGACTTCATGACTAAAACACCAAAAGCAATGGAAACAAAAGCCATAATTGACAAATGGGATCTCATTAAACTAAAGAGCTTCTGCACAGCAAAAGAAACTACCATCAGAGTAAACAGGCAACCTACAGAATGGTTGAAAAATTTTGCAATCTATCCATCTGACAAAGGGCTAATATCCAGAATCTATAAGGAACTTAAACAAATGTAAAAGAAAACAACAACCCCATCCAAAAGTGGGCGAAGGATATGAACAGAATTACCATAAATAATATATACCCCAATTATGTGACCATGTAAATAATGTATGAAATAATCTTAATGAAAAATACACATATAAATAAAGGCTGTTTCACTGTCTGCTGATGCTTAATAAGCCATCCCAAAGCTTCGTGGCTGCAGCCTTTTGTTCTGGTTTTTTTTTTTCTTTTTTTTTTGAGATGGAGTTATGCTTTTGTCTCCCTGGCTGGAGTACAATGGCGCAATCTCAGCTCACTGCAACCTCCGCCACCCATGTTCAAGCAATTCTCCTGCCTCAGCCTCCTGAGTAGCTGGAATTATAGGCGCACACCACCACGCCCAGCTAATTTTTTTTTTTTTTTTAGTGGAGAGAGGGTTTCACCATATTGGTCAGGCTGGTCTTGAACTCCTGACCTCAGGTGATCTGCCCGCCTCGGCCTCCCAAGGTACTGGGATTACAGGCATGAGCCGCCATGCCTGGCTGGCTGCAGACTTTTGATTGTTTGTGATTCAGTGTGCAGGAACTCAAGAGGGCTCAGAAGACACAGTTCCTCTCTGCTCCCAGTGGTGATGGCCATGGGGGACTGATTGGGGCAGTGGGGCCAAGATGGCCTCCCTCACAGGTCTGGTGCTGGGTGCTGGATGCACCTCAGTTCTCCTCCACGTGGCCATTCTCCAGCTAAGCCTTCTGTCCTTGTTCATCAGTCTAGTCGATGCTTCTTTACGTGGTAGCTGCTTCCAAGGTGGCAAAACAAAGCTGCAAAGCATCCTAAGGCCTTGGCCTGGAAGCTATCCAGTTCACTTCCTCTGCACACATTGGCTACAGGATCAGCCCAAATTCAACCAAAGGGGAAACAGACTCTCCCCCTTATGGGAGGGGTGGTAGAGTCACACTGCAAAAGGACATGCAGGATGGGAGGGGTTACCATAGCCATCTCTAGAAAAAAATCTACCACAAAGAGCTACCTTGTGATAACTCTAACGTCAGCTGATTGTTTCAATATAGCAATGAAGTTATTATTCTTATCTCTAATATAAACATTGCTTCAGCTTGCAGTTTTTATGTAAGCTCCATCTATCTTTAACATTGTGCAGTGACAGGTTTAAATGAGGGCAAAAATAACTCACAACGCATACACCTGGGATATGGCAGCTCACTTTCGGGTCACCCTAATCTAATGAATGCTCTAACTGGCCCTAATACCACTACTGTCACAACGTACTTCTCAGAAGTGGCTGTTTCCTGGAGCGTGCCAAGCCACCTACTTCAGCCAGGTGTTTCCAATTATCTTCTGTCGCTAGGATACCTGGGTAAGCCATTCTAGAATCAGTTCCTGGCCCAGTAGGAACAACATAAAAGCTCTGGGCGTGCAGGAGGAAGTTTCGTTACACTCATGGCCACCTGATCCTTCATCTCCATGCTCTTGGCTCCTGACTGTGCTACCTAAATCTGTTCCTGGGAAGCCATTATGACCTTTCTATGACCTTATTCTTCAAGCTAGTCATCCTGACCACCTGATTCTGCCTCTTGGTCTAACTCTGACCTTGGGAATTTAACCTCTGAACTGATTCTAGGCCCACTAGAATTCCTAGATTAGGTCCTAAGATTGTCATAGGTCTCTTGGTTGAAGTGTTGACAATCACTGTTACCAGAAAATATCAACTTATGGACATCATAGTGCATGCATTAAGGTGGATGTAGACAGGACTTCCAGGATTATTCTAAAACAGCACTGCCCAATAGAAATATAATGTGAGCCACATGTAATATAAAATTTTCCATCAATTGCATTGAAAAAGTAAAAAGAAAAGGTGAAGCTAATTTTGATGTTTTATTTAATCGAATATATCCAGTATGTCACCTTTTTTTTTTTTTTTTTTTTTTTTTTTTGAGTCAGAGTCTGGCTCTGTCACCCAGGCTGGAGTGCAGTGGCGCGATCTCGGCTCACTGCAAGCTCCGCCTCCCGGGTTCACGCCATTCTCCTGCCTCAGCCTCCCGAGTAGCTGGGACTACAGGCGCCCGCCACCACGCCCTGCTAATTTTTTTGTATTTTTAGTAGAGACAGGGTTACACTATGTTGGCCAGGATGGTCTCGAACTCCTGACCTCGTGATCCGCCCACCTCGGCCTCCCAAAGTGCTAGGATTACAGGCTTGAGCCACCGCGCCCGGCCGTCACCATTTCAATACAAAATATGATTGAGATATTTCACATTCCTTTTCTATGTACCAAGACTTTGAAGTCTAGCCTGTCTTTTGTCCTCACAGGACATCTTCATTCAGAAGAGGCACAATTTGAGTGCTCAGCAGACACACAAGGCTGTGGCTACCACTCTGGGCTGTGTGGGGCTACAGAGCCAGCCTGATGTTCAAGAGGGAGAGTGAACCTTGCTATGTGATACCCTACTCTAATCCTGTTTGCTCAGCCTGCTAAAACACCCTGCCGGGCTTCTTGGAGAAGGCCTCCTCATTTTCTCCACGGCACAACTGGAGGAATAATGGCCCCTCCTCCCTTCTTGGTCATTATCTCCACCTCCTGACTTCTTCAGTAGTGATTTCATCAGCGATGACAACTGGGAGAGAGTGAGTGTTTGAAAAGTAGTACAACTAGCTCCTAATTTACAGGCATTTGACGTTTGAATGTCTGCCTGCCTCATCCATCCACAAACGGGCACTCACACCACACTCCCTCCCCAGTTGGAATACCTGGCAGTAAACAGCTGAAAAACCCTTTGGAGTTTGGTGAAAGGTAGTGCTGAAGAGGTGGTAGGTGTTCTCAAATGTTAGTGTGCATTAGAATCATCTGTCAGGCTAGAAGTGTGCACTGCAATCCTCTGGAAAATTAGAACGCAGGCTGCTGGCCCCCTTGAGCCCTGGAGCTACAGATTCAACAGCCCTGGGTGGAGCTGGAGAATGTGCAAGTTCCAGGGTGAAGCAGGCGGCTGCTGATCTGAGAAGCACGCTGAGAAACTCTGTCTGGAGCTCGGGCTGGGAATCAGAAACCCACAACTAAGCTCCAGCCCCACTATTCACTGGGCGACTTCTGGATTACAGGCACGGTGGCTCACTCCCGTAATCCCAGCACTTTGGGAAGCCGAGGCAGGTGGATCACCTGAGGTCAGGAGTTAGAGACCAGCCTTTTCTCAAAAAATAATAATAATCCCTACCTCAGGAGGCTGTTTTATTTATTATTTTTGACACAGAGTCTCACTGTGTCTCCCAGGCTGGAGTGCAGTGGCACGAACTCAGCCCACTGCAGCCTCTGCCTCCCGGGTTCAAGTGATTCTCACGCCTCAGCCTCTAGAGTAGCTGGGACTACAGGTGTGCGCCACCACGCCCGGCTAATTTGTTCATCAGGATGATGACAATGATGATTACATATCTTGAGGGAATTACTGGTGCCCGGGAGAATGTGTAGTTCATCTCCACAACCAAACTCTTGCACCCATAAATAGCATGGGGAAGGAAGACTGACAGGGTGGAGTGAATTAAATCCTGATTATGTTAGTCAAAGCCACAGAATTTAATAGCTGGAAGGGGCCTTAGAGGTGTTTTCATTCAATTCGACCAATGTTAAAGATGAAGCAGCTGAAACTGGAGAGATGAAATGGTTCACCTGAAGTCATACACCTGCTAAGCGCTAGAGCTGGGGCCGGAACCTCAACTCCCTTTCCTGTATTCTTGCGACGGCATGATGCTCCCGTGCATTCTCCTAATGGCTGTGTGTAGAATGCATTTCCTTGTTGAAACTCTATTCTACATGCTGGTTACAAACAGCTATGTGGACTTTTGTGAGCTAACCTGGGGACCTGACCAGACAGGGAATGAATGTTTACAGTGTGCCTGCTAGTTGCTGGGCACTGTGCTGGAATCTGGCGATAGACCACGTAGGAACAGACAAGGAAGACACTGTGCCTGGCCAATGTGCTTTCAACATTTGTATAGGAAAAAGGGTTTTAAAGTCCAAATCTGATTTAAGAAATAACTTTTGGGACAGAGGCTTCAGGTAGTTATCAGGGAACTATCAGGTATGGCTCCTTTCTAAAACCTTCCTCCTAATAAGACTGTCCCCACCCACCGCTCTTGATGAAGGGGTGAGTCAGGCCAGGTGTATTTATACCAGGTGATGTGTCCCTGTGCCTACTGCACCCCAGCCCCCCACCCCCCAACACTCTTCGGTCTCCATGGATGGAGACTTAACATATTCTGGGCCAACGGGAGTGCCAAGGACATTTGCAGCAAGAGACGCAGAGGCAGAAACAGCAGGAAAGGGCTGAGCACTGAGCTGTGAGACTGTCACCAGGGGCGGAGCCAGCTGGAGCGACTGGGTGGCATGAAGACCTGTGTGGGCAGCAGAGTGGGAAAGGAAGCCCATGAGGAAGAGGGAGTGAGGGAGATGTGCAGACACAGAGGAAAGCAGATCCTCCTTTCCCATTCCTGCGAGGTGCCCTGAGGCTCCTTACAAAAAATCCCATTTTCCATGAATTTCTTTGAGTTGGTTTCTGCTCCTTTAACAAACAAGTTTGGATAAAGAGCAAATAGGACTTCTGGACCACGAGTATATGGGGGACCAGTTGTGTATCAGCTCTGTATTCAGTGGTAAGAAGAGAGTTCCGGGGGGATAAGTCACCACCTGTTGACCTCAGCATCCAGTGGGGAAGACGGCCACTTGCCCAGCCAGCCACCAAAATGATGGGAGAGGGGCCAGTGGGAAAGGAGCTGTGGGAACACAGAGGAGACAACCCAGTACACCAGAGGAGGAGGAGTACTCAGGGTCCTCATGAGGGTGCCATCAACCCATGGCCCCCGCAGTCCACACTGCCGAGGACCACCCCCCGTTGAGCACCTCTAAAGATGGCAGGGTGGGACATGCACCATCTTTGCAACTGGGAACCTAGTGTCCTATGCAACTTGTTGGTTAAAACTCATTTCACATGTGTTTCCCCAGTGTCTTCATTCACAGAAATCAAGACGTCAAGTTAAAAGTCACTCTTCCACTCAGTACTCTGAAAAATATGCTGAATATAATTAGATTTAATCATTCTTCTTTTAATTTTTGTTTGCTAATCTAAGAATGTCCCACTATGAGGAGTATCTGAGCTTTGTTCTTTTGGGTGATCAAATTGCTCTTACTAACTTGATCTCACCCGGGACTGGGACGCTCTGTTGTCATAATGATTTCCCAGATGCTGACTCTGCAATGTCCTGGATCAACACAGATGAAAAGGGAAGCCAGTTATATTTAAGAAAACAATGATTGTAACGGTAACATTTGAGTGTAGTGATACAGGAGGAAAGAAATTCTACTATATACATGCAAACAGTCGTCTAGAGAAACCTCCCCTTCCATGGAGGGGCCTGTTCACATTACTGAAAATTAAACAAAAGGCCCCCTGTGTTCTCCAAGATTCAGAATAAAACTCAAGAGTCCACCTTGAACTTCAATTGTTTTAAAAACACATTATAGATGATCAAGGGAGTTTTTAAAAAATTAAGTCTACTTAA
Organism: Symphalangus syndactylus; assembly: GCF_028878055.3. Classification (NCBI taxonomy): domain Eukaryota; kingdom Metazoa; phylum Chordata; class Mammalia; order Primates; family Hylobatidae; genus Symphalangus; species Symphalangus syndactylus. The sequence goes on along the minus strand of NC_072445.2, from coordinate 69,031,293 downwards.
TTCTAGATGAAATCTGGAAAAACAGGTAGAAAAGGCCTACAATGAATTAACATTTTTAAAGTATTTAACTTATCGAGTATTTGAAAACTCCAAAATATCCAAAAGATACTTTAAAAAATCTTTGAGAAACTTAAATTATCAGATACTGAGAATGAACATTTATTTTTTGATGACTAAAATTCTCAGTAGTCTGACAAGTTATCAACGACTGCTCAAGATTGTTAACAAGAAACCCTGTCTAATACTATACAGCACCATAAGTAATGTCATTTACGCCACTGCTAAAGGTCGAGTTCTGAGGAGCAAGCTTTTCTGTTAATATAACACAACATTTTTCACATTCATTTCATGTGAATGAACAATGTCTTCATTGTTTTCCTGAACACTAATTTAATGTTGTATTTTTTTTGCTTGTGTCAATGAGTGTCAAAATATTGTTCTTTTAATACATGAAAGTATTTGCATAGAGCTTTATTACTGATCTTCAGATGTTAGCCAGAGGCAAAATAAAACAGAGACGCTCCGGTTGGGAAATCTCGCTCACAATGAAAAGCAAGAGTTCTTAACATATTCTGCTCTCCTGCCAATTTTTCTTCCAAGTACACAATGATTTATTTACTCCATAATTGGTGAAATTAAAAGCAACACTGGAGACGAAACAAAAACTATAAGAACCCCTTTCCCTAAAAATGAAACAGAGACTTTGCAAGGAGGAGTACAAAAACTCTAAGAGCAAGTACTAAGATGTGAGATCTTGACATGAATTAGAGGACAATCTGATATAAACCTGATTACAGAAACAGCCAAGAAGCACAGTGTGTTTCAACCATGAAGTGAGAAACACAGAGGCAATTTTTATTAAGTTATGCCTTTCAGCATCATCTCATCATTAAATGCTCAATTGCTCATAACCGTCTGCATTTATTAAGAAAAATAAAGCCACCACATTTTCTGCCTCCACAAAGTTGAAGAGTCCATAACCAGCTATCGGATGTGGTTTTCAATTCTGTTTTTTCCCTCCCTAACACTAATTATCTTGCCATTTGGTACTGCCAAAAAAGACAAAATGCCCTTTCAGAGAAGCATGGGCTCCTGCTGACGGGTTACTCACAACGAAACTTCAGGGCTGTACCCAGGTTGTGGTCAGGAGTGAGCAGTCCCAGAGCTGGCTGCCAGGGCAGGCTGGTAAAGGCCATACTCGCACGGCGGGCAACCCGACCAGCCTTTCAAGTCAAGTGTTGGCTTGTAGACATATAAGTTAATCAGCTATGAAATAACCACCACAATGTACTTATTGATCACACAGGGCTTATGATGAAACTCTTGGCCCAGGGAAGATTTGTGCTTCTTTCTTTCAGCCTCCAACCTAAGAGAAAGAGCACTTTGAGGGTGGTGTTTATGAAAAGGCAGATGTTAACTTCATGATTTGAACCTTCCTTGGGAAGATGAGAAACATGCTGGGTCTTCAAAATAAAGCATACCAAGCCCAACACATTCACGTCTCTGTTCATTTTTTACAGAACTTGATATTTTCAATGTATTGTGGTTACTATTAAGGTAAGAGCATTTAGAAAGTTTCAAACTGATAAATCTTAAATGTGTTACCCTAATTTCTTTGCTTCGAGACATTAGGGAATGCTGATCATTTTGTTTATAAATCAGTAATATCAAAGAATAGCAATTGAACATTTGCTCCAAAAATCAAAACTATGTTTTAGAAAGCTGGTAGTTTTAAAGTGCTAATGTATGTACAAGCAGAATGTTTAGTATACTTTTTACCTCTCTTGAAAATGAGCTGGTAAACACATGTGGTAATTATACTTTCTGCTCAATCTTCGGTTCCCATTTCTACTAAATTCTAAGATCGCAAAGGGGAAGACAAGGTGGGTGAGGCTGACTGGCGCTGCAGACATGTTCGAAGATGCTGGCAGATGTGGGCCATGGGTCATCCAGAAACGTGAAAAGAAACCTAAGTCTTCTCCCACCAGGTCAGCCCCATTGCTCTGAGCTGTCTTCTAATGTGTATCTTCTTAACCAAAAATGAAAAAGAACAAATTCAGTTCTGATTTTAGTGAGAGGACTATAGCAAATGGGCTGAAGAATGAGTGACTGAGGTCTTTAAGGGAAGCATTCAGTAAGTCAATTCTCCAAGGGCATGGAGATAAAACCCAAGTGACTCCCCAAGAGCAAACCTACTGGCAAGTGATAAATCCCCCCACTTCCAGGGTGCTGCCCTTACTATCTGGTGAGGCTACAGATTACAGGTGGACAGACATTAAAAACCATGGTCAGTGTGAGAATGAACATGATGGATGGTATGACAATTATGCAACTGCTCCTTCCTCTTTTTCTTTTCTTTCACATAGATTGCCCTGTGTGTGACTGACTCCAGAATAAACAGATTTTTTAGAGATCAAGTATTTCTAACAGTAAAATGGACTTCCGGTTTGCCCAGGGGGAACAATGGGACATCCCAGTCATCATGGTGGCATGAAATCTAGAAAGCGGAAGAACCAGTTTCTCCGTTTGTACGAATGTCTCCCACTCAGTAGCTCAGTTTGAAACTTTGCTAGGACCACTAGTGAAAGTAGTGAACATCCACTCCTAAGAGTGAAGTGTGCTTCCTGTCTCCACACTGGGGGCACAGGTGTAGGGCTCCCTTGGAGGGAACAGTGCCATCTGCTGAAGCTGCGATCCACAGGAGCTGAGGCACCCCCTCTTGGCAGGCACCCCTGCTAGTTTGGAGGGTCTGCGGGGAAAGACAGGGTGGGTATCGCAGGCCTGCCTGCTGCTTGTCCGGTCCATCTCCTCATAGCGCTACTGAGGCTGGGGGTTAAGAGTGAAGGAGCGAAGAAAAAAAAGCTGTTTGTTTGAAATGATTTTGTTCCCAGCAGTAAAAACAGTGCTGGTAACTGAGAAGGCCTTTCTGTGATCACAAATGTACATTCATACAAGATGGGAGACAACTATTTAAAGCTGGGAATGTGCTGTGAGGGTGAATACGAAAACACGCACTCAAAACGGAGGTCCAATGTGAGAGCCGAGAGGTTCACAGAGGCACGAGATAGAGGCTTTATGTGTTTCTTCATCTTTCCAAATGAATTATTTTTACAGGAAAATACTCAATGATAAAGGATAGTCTTAATATCATGTCGTGAAAAGAACTCGGACTGAAGTCCTAAAACGCTGGGCCCTGTCTGGAATAGGCTTGTCACTTTAGACAACTTACTCATTTCACCCTTGATTTTCTTACACAGGTTATAGGGTTTTAGGTATCCCATCAGATAACATGTTAAAAGCACTCTGTGATCTACAAGATGTTATTGCTATTATAAATGATAATATTATTGGAGAAAATCCCTGGGTTAATGCTTAAGAGATCATCCGTGCTCCCCAACGATCGTCAAGATATGATGTGATAATTCCATGGGGCTGTTATCATACCAAACGGAAACACGCTGCATTTTTCAGAGCATGAATTCTTTTTGAAAGATGAGTTTTAGACCTGAATCTGGGGTTTCAACATTTCCATTCTAAAGAATTTCTGATTCCCTGCCCAAAATCGTTTGGTTATATTTAAGTTTTGAAAGAACATAAAAATCCTGGCAATTTAGATGTTTGTCTTAACATGCGGGATTTTGCAATTTCAAGAAAATAAATGTGTATTATATAGGTAGATATTTCAGAGGAGCTGTCTTTTTTTCCGAATAGTTAGCTTCATGAATTATTGTTAAATAGTGTTCCTTTATTAGTGTTGCTAAATAGTAAACAGCTGTGGGCACATTTTTTTCCCCAGTGTGACTTCTCAATGAGGAAGAAACGTTAACTGACAAGAGTGATCAGAAGATTTAAACAATTTAAATCTTTTAAAAAACAAAACTAAACCAAAAAGAAAAAAAAAATTTTTACAACAGATCAGTTAACTGGAGATTGTGCTTTTTGGAACCGGATTCTAACTTAAGCATGATAGCAATTCTAATGCTATCTTTTATTCAACACCATTTTCCTAATTATCTTGGTCTAAATGTTTCCAAACTTTGTTGTTTATTTTGGCATAAAGAGTTCCCAAGGCCACCGCCTCTTTTCCTAGAGCTGGGGATGGTGTTAACAAGAAGGTGAGATGGGAACACAACCCATTAACAAGCACTGAGAGGGCTGTGGTCTGAAAAACCCCTCAAGCAGATAAGAAGGCGCGAGGCCAGAGCGAGCCCAGGAAGAGAGCAAGGCAGAGCCCCCAGAAAAATAGTCATTCGCATTGTTTCAGTGAAGATAATCAGAAGGATTTCCCTCAGGTTGCTTATAAATAACATTCATTTCATTGTCTAATTTTACAGATGGAGAAACTGAGACACGCTTGGAGGACTGACCTGCAACAGGGTCACGCGGCGGCTGGGCAGGAACAGAAGGCAAATTTCCTGGTCCTTGGGCCAGTTTTCCACCCAATCTACCCCGTCTAAATGAAACGGCAGAAGCTTAGTTTTGATAAGCAGTTCCATGAAAACATGTCCTGTGCCAGATTCTCTCTGGTGCCCGAGACACTCCCCGATGGAGGGTTAGGGCTCGAAGCCCTTTAACTCCTTCAGCACAGTGGAGAAAGGTTTAGGAAATAGCAGAACAAACGCAAAGGCCTTGAGAAGGCCCTTCCGAGAGTCAGCCGAGGACTCTTCTCTCTGTCCTATCTTTAGCCCTAAAGCAAAGGGCTGAGGATGTAAGAAGGCTTTCACCTGGGTCCTTCGAAGCATGCCTGGTGCCTTTATTAACTCCTCCACTTCAGAAATCAACTGCAAACGTCCTCTCTCCCAGTGGGCAGACCGGCTGCACTATATGAAAACGACACATGTGAAATGGAGGGTGCATACGTGAAGTACAGGATGATTCACATCTTCACAAAGGGATTCGCTGCCCGTCTGTTTAAATGTAATACTCTTTCAGTGCATCAAGATACCTCATTCAATGATTAATTTTTGTGTGCGGCACTGAAGAAAGGAGAAGTTAGGTAATTTAAGCTGATGTGCATTGAGTCACTGGAAATTGGACAGGAGCAAAGATCACAGAACTTTTGAGGCGGCAGGTTCATTTGGGCTTTAGGAAAGGCATTGCGTGAGCTGCTTCAGGTGCTGGGGAAAGGCTCTGCATTAGAACCCACACCTTCCATCTCCCAGGCCAGGTCTCTTTGTGGGCCACCGCGGAGAAAGAAAAGCATCTTGAGAATCCTAATGTGAACCAATGAAGAAATGAGTGTCATATTTATATATCTGCTCTAACTTTCTAATGAACAAAGTCGCTTCCTTTGAAAAGTGATTTCTCTCTTGTGTATGGCCCGGGAGGAGGGTCTAAGGTGGGCCTCGCTACCCCAGTGCCTCCGGAGCCCAGGTAAGCTCACCTCAGGCAGCCTGCAGAGGCGCTCCCCTTCTAGAAGGTCCAGCGAGCACCCCGTTTCCCACAGACGGTTCCCACCTGGGGATGTTGAACCAGTCTCACCAGATCTGCTTACACAGAGGAGCTGCACAGCGAACATGCTAAAAACTGAGTTATGTTTTTTCAAAACACAACAAACTCTAACATGTTAACTGTGGGCCGAAACACTGACTGGACTGAACAAAGCCTGGCGATGGGCCAGATCTGGTCGGCCACGTCTCCCAGCTCTGCAGTCAGGCCCAAAGGAGTACCGGGTAAGGGCTCTTTATTTCCTGCTGAATCTGACTTGTGTGAAATCGAGCAGGGATCCCCAAACCTTCTTCTCACACCACAGCTGTAGGGCACACTGAACTTTATTCTGTTCAGTAGAAAAGAAATGAACAAACTATAAAATGTAGCTCCTTAGATTTGTTTATAATACAGATTCAATATTTAATAATACTTTTGTTTTCCTAGTTTTCTGAAATTCTTCATATACGAAATGTAAACCACAAAGGGAATATGATTTTAAAACCGGAAACATATTTTCTACCCACCCCCGCAATTTCATTAAATGCATAAAAGAAAATATCCTTTGTAAATCAGCTAATATAATTATAAAATAATTAGTCACAGAGGTCCTGTATAATAGAAACAACAACAACTCTTAAATTTCAGTCATCAAGAATCAAGGAACTTACTATTTAGGAAATAAAAATACCAGTTCACCTTAAAGTAAATTTTGGGTTAAAAGGAAAAAAAGATGGCCAAGCCAAATCAAGTTATTACTTCAACCTTATGCCCTGTCCATCTTTTCAAATGTACTTCAGATAAAAACAAGCTACAAAAGCAGAAAGTGCTATTGGTGGCCCTCCCTTGAATTCTTCTCTGAGCTGCCACCACTCCCGAGTCCCCCAGACTGACCTCTGAGTCAAGCCAGATGGGACTGAGAGAGATGTTAAGCAAGTGCTGAAAAGGTGACTTGAGTCTCTGGCAGCCGAGTCTGGAGCGAGTTTCTCTGCAAATTCTCTGGGGGTTGTTGCTTTCCAATTTCTCAGGAATGTTTAATTCTCCTCATCCCTTCACTGAATCTCTCTCTGGAGAGGTCAGGCAAGACTGTGACATCCCCGGAGGGCACTGCCTAACTAAATTAGCATGAGATAACTTTGGACTCTCTCCCAAACATGAAAATACAAGGGAGAGAATTTCATTAAAAACAGAATACTAGGTGATCCAAGTTAATCCCGGCTCTAAGCTGCTGTAGAAGTGCCCAGTGTTTATATTTTGACTCTCTTCTCTGTGACAGTTCACTGACTATACTGCCAGCTATGTTATGCATACAGCTTGCCCTCAGCTGACCAAACCTTAGTTTCATAATAAAGGTAAAAAGTGGGTCTGGTGGTGTTAAAATAGGTATTTAGCCTGTTTATATGTTACTATATGAAGCAGAAGATCCAGAGGTAAAAAATAAACATTTCAGTACTGAGGCCTTTAAATATCTTTTAAATCAGGAAACAGGAAACCTTAATAGGTAACATGAGTCATTAACCATATGAATGTGTGTAAACAGGGGAATATCTAATGTCACTTCGGTAAAGCATATAATGTCATAGAGACAAGCTTTCTATTATATCCACAAATATTTGAAAGAATGCATTGTAAATATTTAGAACGACAGTGTGATTAATAGGACATGTTCAAAAAGTGCAAGGATGATGATTTCATCATTTGCTTCTAAAAATTTAATTGGAAGAACAGCTCCAAAAAAGGGATCAATATTGCCAGCTACTACCAATATATGACAGATAAGATACTGAAGAATTCAAACTTGGGTACATACCTTAGAACTCCTGCTTCAACCAAGGAGGTGCTATGCGTACGCATTCCTTCATGAATAAATGTTTCTTGTTAGTCACTATCACATAATATACAGGTTGAGTGCCCCAATCCAAAAATCTGAAATCTGAAATCTTCCAAAATCTGAACTTTTCGAGTGCTGACTTAACGCCCAAAGGACATGCCCACTGGAGCATTCCTGATTTTTGGATTTGGGATGTTCGACCAGTAAGTATAATGCAGATACTCCAAAACCCAAAACAGTTCTGTTCCCAAGCATTTCAGATAAGGAATACTCAATCTGTATATTTTGCTTTGATTTAAACATGTTTTTGTATCTTTTGAATATTCATAATTTGTAAAAACTGGCACTTCACAACTACTATTTAACTACTGACATTTTACAGACTAAAAGAGTTATGCGTATATTTCTCATTTTTTGTGTGCTTATTCATTTTGAGTTCCTTTTAATATTCCTTCATTATTGTAAGAGATAAAAGATACAGAATAATATGCCCAGGAGAGGAAATAATGGCTTACTCTGTCTGATTACACTATATTCTACAGAGAGAAAATTACTCAGTGATAAAAAATTATTCACTAGTATAGTATAATTTAAGTTAGGTTATCTACTGATGTAGTTTGTTCCTAGAAAAGTCCTTTATTTGACTTGGTGATTCTGTGTAATCGACTTTCACTCAAGCTTCATAACAATAACTGACACTAATAGAATTGGGTTTACGGAGATAAAGAGGAAACGGATCCTTCTCCCAGAAGCAACCAGTGTTAACAGAAGGTACGCAGTCTAACTTGTAAACAGAATTCTGGGATGTCCAATACTGGGGTAACAAATTCTCTCAAAGCTGGAGGAAATAAAGAAAATGACACTTTCACCTGTGTCAAGCTACTTCTCAGCTAAAATCCAAGTTATATTCACACTGAAGCTGTGAAAACACAAACAACCCAGGAAGCACAGGGATGAAATTGATTGGCATACTGTAACTCCCTGCCTTCCCTGTTGTTAACCCCTCGTGGGCATTTTCAAGGTGACTGGCAGGACTCAGTGAAATCCTCAGCCACATAACCAGGCTATTAATTGGCCAGGAGGAAGACTGAGGCCCAAGCTTCAACCTCAATAGTTTAAAGCTCTAACAAACCAACATCAATTAGCACAGACACAAAATTTTGATATCCTTTACGTGACACAGAGTTTAAATTTTTTTTTTTTGAGACGGAGTCTTGCACTGTCACCCAGGCTGGAGTGCAGTAGCATGATCTCTGCAACCAAAAAATGCGTGATCTCTGCTCACTGCAACCTCCACCTCCCAGGTTCAAGTGATTCTCGTGCCTCAGCCTCCCAAGTAGCTGGGATTATGGGTGTGCACCACCAGGCCTGGCTGATTTTTGTATTTTTAGAAGAGATGGGGTTTTGCCATATTGGCCAGGCTGGTCCCAAACCCCTGACTGCAAGTGACCACCCGCCTCGGCCTCCCCGAGTGCTGGGATTACAGGTGTGAGCCACCGCACCCAGCCTAAATCTAACTTTCTAATGATGTATGTCTTTTGTTATGGATGCTAACTAAAGTCTTAAAACATTTTGGGGCTCTCTGTTTAATTTTTTAAAGCACTTATTATTAAGTTTACTTGAGTCATGGACTCCTTTGAGAATCTGATGAAAAACGAGGAGGGTATCTTCTTTTTTTTTTTTTTTTTTTTTTTTTTTTTGAGACGGAGTCTCGCTCTGTCGCCCAGGCTGGAGTGCAGTGGCGCAATCTCGGCTCACTGCAAGCTCCGCCTCCCGGGTTCACGCCATTCTCCTGCCTCAGCCTCTCCGAGTAGCTGGGACTACAGGCGCCCGCCACCACCCCCGGCTAATTTTTTGTATTTTTAGTAGAGATGGGGTTTCACCGTGGTCTCGATCTCCTGACCTTGTGATCCGCCCGCCTCGGCCTCCCAAAGTGCTGAGATTACAAGCGTGAGCCACCGCGCCCGGCCGGAGGGTATCTTCTTACCTGAGAACTGCACACATGGGTGAGCCGACACATGGACACAGTTTTACCTATGACTTGAGGAGATTCACAGACAGCTTTAGACCCTAGGTTAGGAAACTTGGATTTTCAGAGAGAAAGCCACAATTTCCAGTCATCTTTCACTCATTGATGCTTCAATTCTGCATGTGTTTACTGAAGACCATGCGTAAGGCACGGTACTAAACGCTGTGTGGGACACAAGGAGCTATCAAATCTGGTTCTGGCAGTGGAGAATCTGACCGTGGAGCACACACAGGGTGAAGCCGCAGACACCGTCAACGCGGCTGCTCCACAGCGCCTCCGGGATGGCCGTTTCCTCCTTGGTGATTTGGAGTCCCTGCCATGACCCCACGGTGTGGGGAGTGAGACAATGAGAGTGAACAGTACTTGCTTTGTAAGTGGTAAACCACTGTGCAAGTGTTAGCTGTTGGTTTTATGAAGTCAAACTTGCTTTCCTGTTTTGAGAGCCAACCATTGAGTAGTAAACCAAAAATTTATACCAGGAAAGTGAAAGTGAGATGGCAGAGGATTAGTCAGAAACATCCATAGGGTCTTCTTAATGAGGACAGAAGATCACTTAATCAGGAGTCTGCATACCAAAAGCATCCAGTCAACTGTTCTGAAAAGGTATTTTAAAATGATGATCCAATAAGAAAGAAAACTGCCAAGGTAATAATTGAAGAGGCATCTGCCATTGCAGCATGGAGCTCTGCCTGTGAGTTTATGAAAAGCGTTATTTTAATTTCCATTTTCAGGCAATCCCAGATATTTTTGATATATGTAAAATAATGAGCTATTCATGTCTTCATAGGATATATAAACAAACTAAAATTAAATAAGTGAAATGTTTATAAGGCATAGTCACTTATTTCTTATACAGAATATGCTAAAATTGCCCCTCCCTGGTGTTAAAATATCAATATTCTTTCGGAGTGAAGCCATCTAAGCCTGAAAGTGTGATTAATCTGGAGCGTGTCAGCTACCAGACAGTCAAACAAATCATACTCAGTTCCCGATGCATCACACTGAGGATGGCTGTGCTGGGGGTTTCTGTGTTCTCTTCCTCCTAACTCTCTTCATCCTAACTTAGGATGCTGAAAGAAACCGTGAGGAAGGCCTGGGCCTCAGACACACTCTGGTTTGAATCCCAGCTCTGCTACTTAATGACTGTGATGCTGGCAAGTCACCTCCGCTGTAAAATTATGATAACAATGCCTCCTTTGCAGGCCTAAACAAAATGCACAAGAAAATGAGTGTAAAATGCCTGGAACGGTGCCAGGCAAATAGTAGTGAGTTGATACAATGGTGGCTACAATAGTGTGCACGATGATGCCATTTCCTCTGAGTCAACTGGATGCATGTATCCTACAGCTACACAGCACTGTCTGTTTTGCAAAACACCTTCATGCAGATGTCATTTGTTCCTCATGACAAATTTCTGAGTTGTGTGCAAATCTTACTGTAACCTGTGAGATGTTCACTGATTTGTCAAAGTCACACAGTGTAGAAATAAGAAGTGGTCCAATTGAAAACTGGAGTTTGACAATATCTGATATGTCCAGCCAGAAAAGCATCCTACATTATCAGCATCTATTGGTACAGTACGATGTTCAAGCTCAGCCCTATGAATACTGTAAAAATTCAAGAAAGGAAAACAGAGAAGAGCTATTTGAGAAACATGAACGTATAACTAGGAGGCAGTCAGTCTCAGGAGAAACTTTAGACTAAGAAAGAAAAGGAAGAGCAGGAAAAGAAGGTTTTTGTTTAATTTCCAACAGGAATAGAAAGAACAGCCCTGTGAGCGGAAACCTGTGGCCTTACTTAGGGCTGGGCTTACAGGGACTAGAAGAATGATATTTATGAAAACAGTACAATAATGTGTCGAAGTATACACTGCCCTTTTGTAATCTCCAGAATCTCATGCTATTTCCAGTTACTGTTACAAGGAAAATGAAGAAAGAGACAATGAATTGAAGACCATGATCAAAACCCAATGCATGAGCGCTCTCTTTTTTAACCCCTGAGGGTAGCACAAGGAAGGAATATGCTAAAGAAAAGAAAAAATGTGTTTCTTATAATTGGAAAGTGCCTGTAGTATGTGTGGAGAAATTCTGATGCACATAATTTCCTGAGTCCTTTCTTTTAATCCCCAGAGAAAAACATGGCATACCCCCTTCATTTGAATCTGCACATAAAGAGAAAAGGCAAGTTTCAAATCCAAAAGGGGCCATTAAAGGATTTCACTGGGTACTGGAACTGCATCTGACAATGGTTAGACATTTTACAAATTCTACTTATTTCTTCAATTAAAGTAAAAAACGCTTGAACAGAGATGCAGAGGTCATTCACTGAAGTTTGGGGTGCAACATCACCTGCCATCATGTGCTGGCTTATCTAGACTGAGCAGAGCACGGAGGAGTATACGTTCGTGGGAAGTGGCATATAAGAACTTTGAAAACCAGCTGATGACTGTGGATGAAGCCTGGCTGAACAATTGGTCAAAACCAAAAACAAGCATGGACTCAGGGTCTCTTTGCTTCCTCTCCACTGTTCTGTAGGTGGTAGCTTGTCAGCAGCAACTAGTTTCTATAAAGAGAGTTTTATTGAAAATACTACCTCTGTGTTCCTGTTTAATATTCCTCATGCTTAAGCTGAAATGGATGTTTCAGAGCAAAATAACAGTTAAAAAGATTACATAGGAAAACTTTTGGCTGTCATTAGCTGGAACCAATACTGTAAAATCATATTCTTACTTTGTGAATGACAGAGCCTGCTAATCCCTATTTGCAAACATTAGGCTCAAATGGCAGGGTTAAAGCAAACTGCAAGAACAGAGGCGGCTCTTGGCAAGGAGGGTTTAGACTAACTCACTGGATGATGAAAAAAGGCAGCAGAAATTCAAGGGGAAAAACAGAGCATAGCCTTTATATTTTATATGTATTCAAGGCAGTTAGAAAATGCACAGAGGGTCCTCTTTTTTTTTAACTTTAAGAGAACTCTACTATTTGAGAGCAATATCTACATTATTTGGGTTCACCAAGGTCTTTCTCAATAGTTATGATATTCCTTGAAAGTAATAGCATCTACTGAAGTAATAATTCTCCAAATACAACTCTCTTCTCTTAACAAGGTTATTAACAAAAGCTCTGACCATTGCTTAGAATGTTTAGTGCTCAGCAATGTCAAAGTGTTAGGCATGAAATACATGTTTGTGCTAAATCGTTTCACAAAATGGTTGGGGATGCCTGGGGACTACAACCCGCAGAGTGATGCTCACGGAGGAAGAGGGCTGCACTTGGGCAGGTGCGTGCACATTGGAGGGAAATCTGAGCACGTGTGGTGTGACAGCTTCACAGTGGGCCAGAGAAGGGCTCGACTGGCTCGGAAACAGGCCTGTGCTGAGCAGGGTCGATGGCTGTCAGATGGACTGGCCCAGTTCTCCACTGGAAGTGTCTGACACAGGAATTCTAACCGTTTCACTCCTCTTGAGAGGATTTGTGAGGAAGAAACTACCATGGGGGTAGTTATATCTTACTCCAAGAAGGAAAGAGTTAATCAAGATTTCAGTCTCCTTGGGAAGCACCCAGGAGAGTTTCACATGAAAGGGTGTAGACTTGTTTTTAAGAAATATCAAATCCATTAACAGTTTATGAGTATCTCAGACTTCAAACATTTACTATTGGGTCAAAAGTTCAAACCACTATACACTGTACATTTTTGAAAAATAGGAACTAAACTGAATTTTGAGTAGTAGCTTTAATTTAAAGCACAGAAATGACAAACTATTTGAAGCCAAACATGACATATAAAAATTAATTAAAGAAAACTTTGAAAGAAGAAAGCGATGACCATTGTTGCTCCTTAAAAAATTCCCAAAGAGCAGTGAATATATCAGAGGAAAGGCCTTACAAATAAATGAATCAGAACCATAAGAATTCTACTTCCCTCATCTCTTTTCTTCACTGTAACGTTCATGTAAACATAGCTGCAGAATAAAGGACAGTATATTATCTGGTGTGGAGAGATGTACTGTCTTCGTAACTCACTTGTGCCTCATCACTCACATGTCACAGGCTAACCACCCCCGCTGCGGAAATCACAGCATCTATCATAGGATCTTTCTGCATCTGTGGAAGACACTCAGAGCAATGAGTTGATATGAGATATGGAGTATATCCCACAAGGAAGAGGGGCAGGCTCTCAGATGAATTATGAGGGTCATTCCTTCACAGCTGGAGATAATTTTCATATTTTATAAAGCAAAACATGAGGCAATCTCTCACTGTGTTATTAAAGTGGATTAGGGCCCATCGGCATCCCCAAATGATGACTGTGTGTAAATGTGCAGACACACAGACAAACATGTACATGAATGCCCACACTCGTCCTTCTGTCTGTCTCACCAAATATCCAGGAAAGACGTTTCAGGCTACAGTCACATTGAAAACATATGTGCAGAAAGGCATGCTAACTCATGTCGGGGTGGAAACGACCTGAGCTAAAGAAGGAATAGCTTCCAAAGTTTTCCTCTGTGGTTATAAAGAAGCAAACTTTCATCAGTCATCACCGCAGTCATCTTCACCTGCCACTCTGATTGAATCAGTGTGGCATATAACTTCAGGCATCAGAAGACTGGAGATTGAGGAAAGGGAACTGAGTTTCAGAGAGCGGAAGGTAGGCAGTTCATCAGAGGCAAGGCCAGGCTGACTAGCGAGGAATGTCTTTGGGACCAAGCAAATAACTACCCATTCCAGGGAGGGTTGAAGGGGATGAGAAATTTCCAAGCGGAACCTACTCAATGGCCTCCTGTCTTTGGCCTATTCCGAAAGACAAGTTGGAGACAACAACTTAATACAATCTGTAACACCTAATATGATTGATGGGAAAAGTAATAATAAATCAAGGACCCAGGAATGAAGTTCTTCAGAAATACCAAGCCTTCTAGAGAAGAGCTGGATAATTATGCTAGCAAGTGCATGCATCGCTGAAGGTGGGGAGTTTTATGGGCAACCTTGGTAAGACCCCACGACTCATCTTCTTTAGTCATACAACATCTTCCTGTCTATCTGCGTAGTATTTGGAGATCCTGGAAGAGCCCAAACTATGCAAATATTAAAAGACAAACACTGCATAACCACCACCAATTCTACAGGGTGGCTGCTAGCTCAAAGGCATCTTTGAGTGTCTTAGAGGAAGGTGCCTTTTCCTTTTACTCTGTTGAAAAACTATATTAATATGTTGATTCTTACGATAAAACACTTTACTGTCACTTGCCAGAAAATTACCACAAGTATACAAATCAAAGATGTCTGTAAGAATGGCACTCGCACTGGACATGATGTGCTTGCACCCACTATACTTTGAAGCTTCCCTGACCTCATGTTTAGCAGGGGTCAAAACACATTACTTTGAAGCCTGTGTATATAGAGCGATTTGCAGCTGGCCTGATGCCCTGCTCCAGGGATCCAGGGATATAAAAAAGGCAGTGTTTTGCCACATAGTTTCCATGTTGCTGTGAAATGAAATGAAAGTTTTGTTTTTCCTCTAGAAACTTCTGTGGCTTGGAGTTCAAAACACGGTTCTTTGAAATACAGAGAAATTATCCTACATTTTTTTAAAAAATATGAGTAATAGATGGCTGTCTTTACGTAATAGTTATTTTTTCTTCAAGTTCTCTAAATTCTCTAAAACGAACATTTATTCTTTTCTGTCTTTATTGTGAAAAAAGAAAAGTTTATTTTTGAGAAATAAAAAGAGGGAGATGGGAGGTATGTGGGGTTTTATAATATTCTACTGAGCAATACAATGGCTGTCCTGTCCCCTCCTGTGCTGTACTGGCACAGCCTCTGCACTGCTACCACCGTGGAATGACACGGGCAGCCAGCTGGACTCGGAGACTCAGTGCCTGCATCAACCTCCAACGAAAGCCATGACCGTTCAGAATCCGGAGTTGACTATACACCAGGATCAAGAAGACACAGGGTTTTCTTAATCATTCATGGGAGGGCAGTGAATAAAGACCATTTCTCTTTCCATCGAGTTTGGAAAGTCAGAGGACAGTTGCTGCCTCTCTTTGAACAAACTATGCAAAAATACATAGAATTTTCATTTAAGATTTCGTTAAATCTAAGGCATCACCATTATGAAGAATTATGTCCCACACCGAATTTTTGGAATATTAAATCCTTGGTTTTCAAAAAATGGTCTGTGGGGCCAGGTGTGGTGGCTCACATCTGTAATCTCAGTGCTTCAGAGAGCCGAGGCATGGAGATCACTTGAGGCCAGGAGTTTGATACTAGCCTTGGCAACATGGCAAGACTCTGTCTCTACAGAAAATAAAAAAAGAAAATTAGCTGAGCATGGTGGCGTGTACCTGTGGTCCCAGCTACTCAGGAGGATCACTCTGAGCCCAGGAGTTGGAGGCTGCAGTGAGCTATGATCGCACAACTGCACTCCAGCCTGGGCAACAGAGCAAGACCCTGTCCCTAAAAAAATTAAGAAGGTCTGTGGGCATCACTTGAGAGTGAAATGTGTGGACTCTTAGGCTCTGTTTCAGATTTACACCATCGAAACCTGCCTCTAAGTAAATTTCAAAGCACTGATTTTGCTCCTTTCTATCTGGGCACTCAACTTGCCTGCCCTGAAAGACCATTAAACAGGAAATGCACAGATATATGGGTGAAGATTGACACTCTTCTCCCCCAAGATCTGCCAAGTCCTGGGGGGATGTGGCCCAAACCTCATCAACGAAGGAAGCAACAACAAGAGCATCTGTAGGTGGGGATCTGGCCAGAGGTCCCAGATGATAGATGAGGTGTTAGACAATCATGAGTGTGAAAACAAACGGCTTTAGACACTAATTCTAGGCACATTTTACCCTGTAAAATTTGGCATCATGATAAAGCCCCTCACTGATGAATGCCTACCGTGTGCCAGGCACCATATGGGCATGCGCCATACCCCTAGTCCTCACGCCAGCAGTGAAACAGGTTACGTGGCTCCTGCTGGGTGGCAGAAGACATGGAGGGGAGACGCATTGCTGAGCCTACATAGCACAGCTCCTGTGCAGCCTGGAGATCCCGTCCACTTCAAAGGTAACGTTCGTTCCACTATTCCACGCTGCTTCCTTAACGTTCATGTTGCTACAGAGGATGTGTGATTTTTTTTTTTTAAATGTGGCAATTCTAGAAAGAAAACTAATCTGCTTGTATTTTTATTTTATGTTATTTCTATATTTCTTCTTGATATACTTCCAGATTTACTGCTGAAGGCTGAAGTCACTTTGTTTTGAAAAATTAACAAAATACACACACACACCAGCTCCATCTGGAGACGCTACTTCACCAGTGTGTGTTACACCATCACTCTGAACAGTTTCCCGAGATTGTGATGACATCGATAATTCTAGGAAAAAGGAGAATGCTGAGCAAGTCTCTGCTCCTCAAATGCAATTATGTGCATTCAACAGGCATGTGTAGGGAACAGAACTAGAGTTTAAATTAGATGATCTTTGGATGAAATTCACATTTGTGGAACACTTTCTTCTTCGGGGGATGGAGGGATAGCAAGAGGGTATAAAGTACCTTCTCCATTATAAAACGCAAACTCTTCTCAGCAGACGGCTCACCATGAATAATGAACCAGGGAATTAAAAGCTTTAAACCTGTTAAAGAAGCAATATTAAGTTTGGTATAAATATAGCTGAAATAATCCAGACAGTTTTATGACCTTACACCCCAAATAAAGGTGAAATGCTGAATTCTTTCCCTAGAAATAGAGGTAAACACAGCTAACAGATGGAAGAGCTGAATGGAAATTTCAATAAAGAGGGCCACAAAGAAGCATTTGTAAGCTCAGGGGTGCATGCATTAAAAAAAGAAGCTGAAAAATGGAACTTTGTTTTATTTTGATAGAGTGCCAAAACAGTACTGCATTCCTTAAAGAGCTGAATAAAGGATCGAGTTAGACTGGCCTTCTCAACACCTCACGAAAAGCCCCCTTGGGTCTCATTTTGCTGGGATGACTATTTATATGACAGGTAAGGGAATAATTTTGCTGGATTCTGTTACACTAGGGCCTCTGTGACCCCTAGGTCAAAGGAGCAAATGCAAAAGTGACAATGTGGATAATTGCCTGTTTAGGATAATGGAATACTGATTGAAGTCAATTATTATAACACCTGAAAGATAAATGAGCTGATGTTAAAGGTTCAGTGGAGACAGCAGACAAGTGGAACGGCAGGCACTGTGCTGAGGAGTGGCCAAGGAATTGTGGAATTCAAGAGGAGGGGGCAGCCTTCCTGACCTGGAACTTACTCCGGCCTGGAGTGTTCCAAGATCTAAAATAGGTTAGTTTGTAAAACATGCCATAAAACAGAAATTTAGCCCAATGTCTCAAACTGTAGGATTAGAGTAACATTAGTTAACGTGGCCCTCTATTAATTTTCACTATAACCTCTGAAGGCCTAGACTTGCCCCAAATCCATTATTTTTGTCTGTCACTGGAGGGAACTTTCCCTTCCTGCCAGCCAGGAAAAAGCCTGCTGACGTTTGCAGCTCAGACCTCAAAGCTCGTCGACAGCAGCGGCCTGACCAGTGTGGGCCAGGACTGTACCAGCTCTGCAGTCAGAACTTGGCCCCTTGCATTTTCTTGTTTTTTTTTTTTTTTTTTTTCTCTTATAGCAGAAATATGCCTGAAAATGTTTTTCCAACCCCAACACCCCTGCTGCCCTCCTGGTTCAGGTTTCTTATTGCCGTGTCTGGCCCTTCCAAGGCCTACCCCATCATCTCGCAGTGCTGGCGTGGCCTCCCGTGCTGATCCCTGGACCAGTCCTGGCTGGGGTGGGAGTGAGGAGGGAGCGCTCAAGTGGGGGTCTCAAGAGAAATGAGCTGTACTCTGTTTACAAATTAGACCAGATGTGATCACCACTGTCCACGTGCCTCTGGGTACGAGGACAGCCTTCCTCCAGCAGCCCTCTCAGGATCATGCTGGAGGACTTTCTGTCCAAGGCTCCACTTACTGGAAACTTCAGAGGAGGGTCTCTCATCCCCTGATGGTCCCCTCTGAGCCCAGGCCCAGTTCTGACCATTCTAGCCCAGTCCTACTAACAGGAATTATACTGCTTCTGGAGCTGGAAGTGCTCCTGTGGCATCCTGATGAATTTGCCAATGCCCAAGGTCACAGATCAGGTGAATTAACAGCCTGGGACTGTACTTGGGCCCTCTGCCTCCAACTGCCACCGCAGATAAAGGTAACTGTGTGTGAATTGAGAAGCTTCTAGAGACAATGACTCTGGAAGGAAAGTTTTTGATAGAGTCTGCGATTTTCCAGCGAGAAACAATGCGTGTGACCCCTGCAGAGACAACCCTCATCTCCTCCATGTGCGTGCGTCTGTGTGAAAAGGAATGTCCTCTGATAGGAAGTGACCCCAAAGCGCTCTTGTGTTTCCCATCCCCTCCCAAGAACAGCGTATAAGCAGCTGCACAAGCATGACTAAATCATCGATGCGAATCTGTCCCTCTAACTGATAGTGGTAAAATAAAAAAACCGAACACTGACCAAATTCAATTTCTTCTTTAACTGATTGAAGAAGACACTTTAACAGACGTAACTGAGCTAAGTGTCTGTGTTTCAAGTGCACACAGCTGAGTGGAAGTCGGCCCTGTGACTGTCACATCAGGCATATTTTGGTGAACAACAGACACAGCCAGGCTGGTACCAAAACTGCTGGAGAGAGTCACCTTTCCCAAATCCTGCCTCAGTTGGCTGAAGGGCACCAAAGGCACAGTGTGGTCCAATTCTGAGTTTAGTCTTTTGAGGGCATATCCCACCCAACAGCTCTCTCAGGCCAGGAGCCACAGTGAGCACGCCTCACTAAAAGTGGGGAACGGACGCCAAATCGAAAAAGAGCGAAGTGAATCCGACACACTCCCTCCGCTTGCAGCCTATCCCTGGCTTATACGTAAAGATACATGCTGGCAATTGTGTTTGGTATATGTAAGTAAAAGTTTTGTTTTCTAAATAATGATTTCTAATCCTTTGGCAATGTGTGACTTCAGGCAAATCACTTTTCCAGGTCCTAGTCTCCTCATCTGTGAAATGGCGATAATACTATGTAGTGCCATAGAGATTCTTTTAGGGGTTAAATCACAGTGCCAAGGATGGTAGAAGACACACAGAATGTATCCTATAAATGGCAACTACTACTGTTATTATGGGTTACTCATACAGTGGCAACGGTGTCCCCCCAGCTTCCTGGCAGCGCTTCCTCTGCTGGCCTGAGAGAGGAAGGCATGGCAAGGCCTCCATCTCTCTGCCTGTCTGCAGCGCCAGGAGCCTTTTGGTCAGTTATAAACCCTCTCCTTCCCCTCCTGCTTCCCAGCCTCTCTGCCTGCCTGATGAGAGCGGGGCTGCTGGGTGCCAGGCCCAGGAGCTGGCTCCCGCACTGCTCTGCCCATCCTCTGCCCGTCTTCTGCCCAGGTGCCGGCAGCATCAACACGCAACGGCTCGCTGCCACCTCCCCAAGCTGCAGGGCTCAGTCACTTCATCACAGGAGTTCTAGTGCCTGGTGAGATGTCAGACTTAGAAGAACCTTGCCATCTTGTTTTGCTTTGTTATACACCAAGGTGATGGTTCCATTTGATCAGAGAGACTGAACTGTAACCCAGGATTTACAAATTACATCAAGGAACCAAACTTATATTTTAAAAACTAGAATCAGATTTCCCTTTTACTTTTCCTTTCACATCTCATTCCGAACACAATTTGAGTTTGAAGAATTGTCTGTGGGGAGTGAGTTTTTCTCTGAAACTGTTGCAGTTCAACAAAAACCAATCTGTGCTGTAAAAGCATCAAACTCACAAGCACTGCCTTAAGTGGGAAATCACATGATTGCAAGATGAAGGAAATAGAGAAGGCACATGACAGCTTGCTGTTTAGAAAAAGCTCTTTGCTGACCAACAGTAAGAAAATGGCCTTGTGTTTCAGGGAACCAAGGCAGGCCTCACGAAGGGGCCTCCAGCTCTGCCTGGCTCCCTGCCTTCGCGGTCCTTCCTCCCTCCAGGTGTCCTTGCTGCTGGTTCAGGTCCCGGGTGGAGGACAGAGCTCGGAATGGGCTGTGTTCCTGCTGCTGCTGGTGGTCCTTGCCCAGTGTGCAGACCTACTGCCCGGCTCCCGGGCTCTCGCTGCTTACTCTCGCTGGTGTGGGTTTCTGGTATTGTGCTACTCTGGGCCCTGGCCTGGGCTTCTAGCCCTCTGCTCCTCAAGCGGACTCTGCCGAGCCTTCTGCCTGCTTCCTTAGGCCACTGCTCCCACTGGGCCTGATGAGCCTGAGTGCCCGCGTGTGAAGGCTGAACTCTAGGGCCTGCTCCCCTCTGCTGCCTCCCTGCCACCCTCACACCCAGGTGGGGCCACCTCAAGTCAAATGTGGTGACGGCTCTTCCACGTGACCTTGAGCCCTCTGAATTGTCAGCTGGGAGAATGACATCCCGCTGTGAATATCCTCTGAAATGAACCCTGCTGGTCATAACTTCCTTTCAACTTAGTACTGAAAGATGAGCCACCAGATTCCAATATTCTTAATGGTCATGGGGGCCTTTGTACAATTTTATAGTATTGTAGGAATAATAATTTAGAACTGGTGCAATCCTCTCAAACCAACATTTTTTTTTTTTTTGGCAAAAGCTGATTTTTAGAGAATCCCAGCTGTCCTGAAACACTGATGAGCAGGAGTAAAGGGGGCTAACTTCAAACACAAATCCCGGTCCCTACACTCGCCGCCAAGTTCAACAGACTGCACAGCAACGGGCTGTTGTGCTTGGATCAAAAGGATCAGAGAGTCTTGAAGCAGAGGCTTGAAATACAACTGATTTTATTATGAGTAAAATTAATTCAATGGAATTCTATTGAAACTGCATGGAAGAAAGAGAATTTGACCCCGTTTAGTCCAGAATCACAGAATTTGGTCCAATTCTTTCATTTACTACCTTACACCAACTTAGCCCAAAATATATTTCTAGCCAAAGACCCAGTTACATGTATTTAAAAAGCATGAAGGAAAAATAAAACACCAAACCAATAAGCCTAAACATAGGTGTACTGTAGGAGTCACTGTTTCCAGATGCCCATAACCAAACACACTCATCTACAATTTAAGCTCTGTGAACATTCATTTACTTATTTATCTCGAGTAAGGACAAATAGATAACATTTTTATTATCTCATCAGAGGCCACAAAAAGCTTCAAATCTGTAATCTTTTAATAATATCTTCCCAGTCCAAGCCTTAAGACCAACTTTGTTAGGACTAATAAAAACCTGAATTTACAGAAAATGGGACCATCGTCAAACACAAATTTCATATTACCCATAGAAGGATGAACACGCTTTATAAAGAGACTTTGGATAGACATGCCTCATGGCTAACTGGCTGATTTTTAGAGCTTACTGATTTTAACTCACTCTTGGCAAAGGCAAATATTAGGAAGTTGTTAGGAAGGGATAAGTGTGGGTGGAATGAGAACATAGATCGAAATGAAATAAAACACTTATAAAATAATTTTACTAAATGTCCACTGTGGGCCAGGCACTACCCACCCATACCTGGGTGTGAACTTGTCTAATTCTCAGAATAACCTTGTAAAGGAGGCATTATTATTTCTCTGTCAAGAAAGGATCACAGAGGCTGGGTGTGGTGGCTCATGCCTGTAATCCCAAAACTTTCGGAGGCTGAGGTGGGAGGATTGCTTGAGCCCAGGAGTTCGAGACCAGCCTGGGCAACATAGTGGGACTCCGTCTTTACAAAAAAAAATTTAAAATAGCCAGGCATGGTAGCATGCACCTGTGGTCCCAGCTACTCTGGAAGCTGAGGTGGGAGGATCACTTGAGCCTGGGAGGTTGAGGCTGCAGTGAGCAGAGATCACGCCGCTGCACTCCAGCCTGGGCAACAGAGTGAGACCTTGTCGAAGAGAGGAGAGGAGAGGAGAGGAGAGAGGAGAAGGTTAAGAAACTGGTATAACTGGGGGAGTAACCGGGGAGCTGAATTCTGAACAAGTTATTTAACACCAAACCTCAAACAGGACTTAATCACTCAACTTCAAGCACTCTGATATCCCTTCCTTTGGGAGATCTTGCTCCTGAATGTCCACGGGGTACAGGTGCAAGTCTTAATGGGCTCTGACATTTTAATCATCTATTTACTTGGGCATGTCCCACAAAATTATACATCCCTTGAGGGAAGTATGGTGCTTCGTTGACCACTGTATCCCTAATGCCTGACTCAAGTATCAGACAAACACTGAAGTCAGGATCCACATGTCAAAAACAATCCAAATGGAGGAGCATGTTTCTCTTATTGTTTGGAATACAGAATCTGAATAAAATTTGTGAATCCAAATAATAAAATGCACACTGAATAAACTTAACCTTTCCTTGTTCCTTACGAGAAGCCATGATGTTTTACATAGGTAGTGATAACATTGCTACAATAAATACTTGGCTATTTCAAGAGGTGACAATTTTATTACTACTGAAAATACAAGGTAGAGAGAAATTTCCAAACATTAAGTAGGTATAAGCTATCTGACAATGAAGCTTACTCACTCACATTAATAATCTTCAAATACACATACTAAAAGGCCACGAGGCTCTTTGTACTTAGTGACAGAAACAACGCTGAGATGTGAAGGTTACTCTGGGTGACTCTGAAGCCCTGTCCCTTGCCCCTGGGTCTACGCAAGCCCTGGATTTTGTGATAACTCAGTAGGTTGTGACACAAGATGAACAAGCCTAAAAAAACCTCAAACCATGAACATGTCTCCACTTTACTTAAGGCCTTAGTTAAGGCCCTAACAGCAGTAAAAAAATTAGGAAATTAAATCTGTTGTAATAAAAGTAATATTTGTATGTTATAGGTGGGCTATTTATTTTTGTCCATTTAAAAAGATTTCTGAGTATAATAATATGTGACAGAGACCTGAAAAGTCAGTTTGAAAATCTTGACCAACCTGACCAACACGGTGAAACCCCGTCTCTACTGAAAATACAAAAATTGGCTGGGTGTCGTGGCGGGCACCTGTAATCCCAGCTACTCAGGAGGCTGAAGCAGGAGAATCACTTGAACCTGGGAGGCAGAGGTGGCAGTGAGCCAAGATCGTGCCACTGCACTCCAGCCTGGGTGACAGGGCGAGACTC
This sequence comes from Symphalangus syndactylus, assembly GCF_028878055.3. Taxonomy (NCBI): domain Eukaryota; kingdom Metazoa; phylum Chordata; class Mammalia; order Primates; family Hylobatidae; genus Symphalangus; species Symphalangus syndactylus. The sequence continues at coordinate 69,007,841 of NC_072445.2, read as the reverse complement.
CATCTCAAAAAAAAAAAAAAAAAAAAAAGAGATTTTCACAAAACTCCTTCCTTTTCCCCTGCCTGAGGATGTTTGGTTTGCCTGATCCCAGGACTACCCGGGGCGGGAAGGAGAGCAGAGGCCAGAGCCAGAGGGGAGAGAGGAGACAGCAGATTTGGCCGGATGTCAGAGCAAAGTCTGGGGCTGAGAGGTATAAAGCAAATCTGGAGACATCTGGGGAGATGGATGGTAGAGAAACTTTCGGACTTACTGCTCTGGGTCATGTGATTGACACCCCTATGCCACTTCTTCTAGAGACTGTAGAAAAGAATAAAGCCATTTTCCCATGCTTCACAGTGTAGTTGGCTTATGCTTCTTTCGGATGGAACACTGGACTAAGGCTGACCACCCAGCAGCAAGCTTCCTTCCTTTGCTTACGTGTAAAGTGCACTGATGTCATTCTCCAATCTATGACTGTTATGGCTTTGCAAATCTGACTGAGGGAGCACTGCTGAACACCAACAATTGAACAATTAATTGAACTACTGCACAATTAGTTTTGAACATTACTATTCATAAAATGTGAGAAAAAGTTACTTAAGAATTTTCAAGAATAGTTCTGATGCAAAAACAATCTGTGCTATAACAAATTTTTCTCAAAGAAAGGATAAAAGGTGGCTTTTTAGTCTAACAGGGCAAGGATCAACATAAAACTGCCGGATAAAGCTATAGTAATACCTCAAAGTCTGAGAAGTTGATCCATTATTTTCTAACAGAGAGTTATATTGCCCAAACAGGGTTATGTATATAATTCATGAAGCTCTTTGTCTTGCTATAACAAATCTAGGTGGTTAGTAAATGAAAAACAAAATAAAAAATGTGTTTTTATTTGTGCTCTTAATAAATCTTCAGCATGGAATGTAAAAAATAAAAAAAAGCTCTGGATGGTAGGTTAAGAAAAATTCTAACAAGTAGCAAGAACAAATTGCCTTAAAACTTGGTAGCTTAAAACAACCATTTTCTATGGTCATGAATTCTTTGGGCCAGCAATTTGGACAGAGGTGTTGTCTGGGGCCTGAGCTGGGAGATTCCACAGCTGGCAGCTGCACTTGTTGGAAAGGCCATTCACTCCTATGTGCAGAGGTCAGTGCTGACCTCCAGGCCCTTCCACGCAGCCCTCTCCATGTGGGCTCCCTTGGGCACCCTCCCAGGACAATGACTAGATCCCATGAGAGCAAGTCGGGTGGGGCAGTGTTGCCTGCCACGACCTGCCTCAGCACCAGCCCTGTCTTCTCTTCACCTGGGCAGCCATGACCGTCCTGCCCAGCATCCTTGGCAGGGAAGGAGGCTCCATCTCCTGATAGGGGTAGCAAGGCTCTGGAAGAGCATGTGGGACTCCAATGCGTCGTATTTAGAGCATAATCTGCCATGGTGGCTTGGTAGGGCTCATCTCTGTGAGCTTCAGAAGTGCTCATTTTCTGCTCACCGTTCAGCACCCTCTTACTCCCAAGAAGGGATGACACTTCTCCTTTGTGAAAAATGCTCCTGGAAAGAAATTCAAATGCAAGTGCTGACGGAGGAGGTGAAGAGGCTCAGCAGAGATGGTTCTTAGTCAGAAATTTGAAATATTAAGGAGTGAGATGTTAAATATGACAGTGGTAAAGGAAAAAAAAGTTCACCTAAAACCGTGTGCTACTATTTCAGCGTGATGTTCCAGGGCTGTCTGAGAATTTGGAGATGGTGAAGGTCTTGGAAAGTCTTTCTAGTGAAGCTCAAGGTCATATAATCTATGCAAAATGATGTGATTTTAATAACTCCATGAAAATGTTTTATCATTTACAGTTCAATTCAGTTCACCAAAATTCATTAAGTTGCAGCCATCAATGAGGTTGATAACTATGATCCAGAAGGATGGAAATGACTGCCTCAGTACAAAGCACCCAGGAGGTCTAGAGCCTCAGCTGAGGGAAGCAGCAGGAAGCAGGGGCGGCTATGGGCAGGCACCAGTAAGAACCAAGGCCAGCAGGCCAGGGAAAGAGTGGGACTCCAGTCTCTGGGGGTAAAGGATGCAAAGACTTAAGACAAGCCCCTCGCACAGCCTGGGCAAGCACAGCAGAGGCTTCATGGGCAGGAGGGGACCTCAGCATCCCAGGCTGGGGCCACACACGGGGGCCAAATGAACTGAACTCTGGCCCTGAGTGTGTGATGGTTCAGGCACTACCCAGAGTGGCACTGGGCAGTCTCCTCCTTACAGACTGAGCACAGCAGAGGCCTGAAAAAGTCTTTGGGCCTGGAAGCTCGAAGCAATGCTGCCCACACTCCCAGGAGCCTGGTTTTGGTTATGACAGCAGGAGCTGTGGCATCTCCTAAATGAGACAGTTGTATAGCGAAATTATTAAAATCAAGGAAATCTGTCAGTAATTTGTGGTATTTTTTTTATCACTGCAGTAAGTTGAAAACTATGATTACAGTGGAAAAGAAAAGAAAAAAAGAATGACTACCAGTTACTCAAAATGTACAACGGAAGTGAGTAAGCTGACTGCAGGACTGTGACCATGAGCCACCTCACACGCACCTAGAGCCTCGCGCCACTCTGCCAGCGCGCACCCGCAGCCAAGGGCCATCAGCAAGCGCAGCCCCGCAGCCACTCCCGACTCTCCAGACTCATCTGTGTCAAAACAAAACTAAAGTTTCCCACTTAATAAAAGCGAAAGGCTAATAGACTTGAACATTTACTGCATGTTTCTGCGTATGCCTTAATCTCTCCCCTGGCTAAGCTGCCATCATATAAATCAGAGCCGTAAGTTATCATTGTTCTAGTAGCAATAAAAATAATAATAAAAGCACTGTGAGGTCAGAAAATGTCAAGACCAGTCAGAAAAATGAGCGAGACATAAAACAAGTATAAAGGACCAGCTAGGATTGGAAAAATTCAGGTACTGTACCTCCAAGTATACTACAGCAGGAGGTAGCTGCCACTGCTGTTTTATTTAATGAGTCTCCACATAAATCCCAGCTGCTAACCATGTGATAAGTCCATCTCAGAACACGAGAGGCCCCGTTCACTATCGGTGTTCAGTCCTGGCTGCCATTAATGGGAATTTCACTTACAGGAAGGGAAAAAACAGATCTTGAATGTTCTGTTGGATTTAAGTTGTTAGCTTTTTAATTTTAATATTAATTGGTTTGACTATTTTTTAAACAACAAAATTAATATGCAAAGTCTCTTCACCTAAATACATGAAAAAGGAGGGCGAACAAGTCCTGGATACTTGAAACATTTTTAATGTGAAGAAGGTGTAAAAACATTTTCCTGGACACCAAAGACAGAATTCAGACTGCAGAGTAGAAACAAAGCCCACATAAGTTTCATAAGCTGCCTGAAATGAGTAAACACAGAAAAGAGGGGATTTTGTTTGGAATATTTTTTGTGGGACACACACACTTTTGTAAACTTTTTAACCCTAAGGTTTGGGTGGCAAATGCATCATTTTTCAAAGACGAATGTGTACAGGACTGAAATGTGGACCTCCGCCTGGTGCTGGAGGTGCGGCTAGTGGGAGGTGGCATGGGAGAGTGTGGAGAAGTAACCCAAGACAGGCAGACTGGGAGCCCAGACCTGCCGCTGCCCACTGTGCAGCCTTGGCAGCTTGCTCACCCTTGCTCTCAGTCGCCCAGATGTCAAATTGGAATATTAACGCGCGGAGGTTAGACAGGCAATGAGGAAAGGCTTGGCAAGCAAGCCAGAGGCAGGCACAGAGAGGAAACCATGAGTCACCAGTAAGGGAGACAGAAGCAAAGGCTGGGAGCCGACCAAGGCCACAGTCGGGAGGGGGATCCAGAGTTCAGACCGGGGAGGTGGAGGAACAGGCAGGCTTAAAGAACGCAGGGCAGAATTGCACAGGTAAAGGATGTCTTACGCGTCCTGTGTACTCCAGTGGATTCTTCAATTTCTTCACAATTAAAAAGCAATGGGACACGAGTTAAAGGAAGGCAGTAGCACATGAACGCCTAATTTTGGGGGCATTGTTGTTGGTTCCTAAGAGGCATGTGTCAATTCATTCACAGGCATTACTATCCTGGGGTTTCCTGGCAGAAATGTCTGGGAAGATCTGCTTGGAAACAGTTACAAGAAAGAGGTAGTTTCTGATATTACACTAGCAATGGAAGGGGAACAATAAGACCTGCGGTGATGACTTCATTACTTCAGGTAAGAGAAAAAGAGCTTCTGTCAGAATTCTCCTTTTTCACAAACTCTAATTTAGGGCTAACCTTCAATCTGGTCATTAAGAAATATCCAAGTTTCTCAAATGCTGGAATTTGGCTCAAATGCTGTTAATGGAACTCTATATTTTAGGTCAAATAATTTTAACTCTTTCAAAAGCCATTTCTTGGATTTTAGTTAAAATAAAAAAATAATTAATTCACTCAGATTTCTGGACACCCTTTCATTTTCCTCTATGTGTTAGTGTAAAACTGCAAAGCAATTCTGCTGCTACCCACCTAGAGTTAGGGAGTGACTCTGCAGACTGAAGGGCACGATCCCCAACAAGACAGCCCTCACTTCGGGCACCAGCCCTGGTTTGTGGGTCCCCAGGTCATCTGCACTTACAAACAACTGGTTATAAACTTGAGGGGCTTCCACCTTAAGTTTGATAATTTGCTAGGATGACTCACAGAACTCAGGACACAACAGTCATGTAATGACAGTGTTATTAGAAAGGATACAACTGAGGACCAGCCAAAGGAAGGGACAGCAGGGGACGGTCTGGGAGGGCCCCAAAGGCAAAGCTTCCACGTGCTCGAGATGCATCACCCCCTTATTACATCAATGTGTTCACTACCCGGAAGATGTACTGCCCGGAGTTTTTATTGAGGTTGCATTACGTAGTCATGACTGACCGAACCACTGGCCGTACGCTGACCTCACTTGGCTCAAGGCCCTGACTCTCTAAGCCCATGGTTGGCTTATCTAGCATGGCCAGCCCCCACCCTGAAACCATACAGGGGCCCACCACGAATAACAGAGACATTCCTATTACTTAGGAAATGCCAAGGATTTAGTCTCCCTCCTCGGAATCAGGACAAAGGCCAAATTCTTTATTATATAAGTTAGATAGAACTTGACAAAAAAATTATTTTTTGTTTTCTTTTTTTTTTTTTCTGACAGGCTCTTGCTCTGTTACCCAGGTTGGAGTGCAGTGGTGTGATCACGGCTCCCTGCAGTCTCGACCTCCCAGGCTCAAGCAATCCTCCCACCTTAGCCTCCGTGGTAGCTGGGACTACAGGTGCATGCCACCACACTTGGCTAATTTTTGTGTATTTTTTTTTTTAGAGATGGGGTCTCACTATGTTGCCCAAGATAGTCCTGAACTCCTGGGTTCATGTGATCCTTCCACCTCAGCCTCCCAGTGATGGGACTGTGGGTGTGAGCCACCACACCCAGCCTAAAATTACTTTCTAATTGTATCTTACTGCTGGTAACATAGCTAAATATTATGCTGGCATTTAAAGAAGTGGCATATCTGTTTAAATAATATCACACTTATATTTATGAGCCGATCCACTCTGGTATATTCTATCATTCTTTCCCCATCTTGTATTCATAAACATATATTTTTCTGTTCCTAAATATATGACGTTGCATTTATTGCTATTAAAGTTCTTGTTATTTTTGATGAAATGCTTCTCACATTTTCAGAGTCATCCTGAAAACCTCACTCTTTCTGTCAACAATCTTATCAATCCTACTCACTTGATGAAAAATCCAGAAATAAATGGCCACACTCCAGTATGACAGCTCAGAAAGAAATTTTCAGCATTTAGGGCTTATTAGACAAGCCCCTCTTCTCAAAAAGAAGATGAGCCAATAATTAGCAATAATAATAATAAGAGCTCGCAATTACTGAATGCTTCCTATGTCTCCATGGGAGTTAGGCATGGTCTTACCACAGCCCAGTAGGGCAGACACTACTATTTTCTTTATTTTACAAAGAAGCAAAAGTGAAATGTAGAGAGGCTGAGTAACTTGTTCAAATTCACATAGAAAGTGGTGAAGTTGGCTTTTAAAACTGTGCTTTGACTCTAGCACCTAAACTCGTAGCTGCTGTTGGCTTACCTACCTGTTTTAAAGGAAACAAGTAGATAAGAATTTCCTGAGGCAAATTTTGAATGAAGTTTCCAAATTTTCCAAAATATCAAGGTTTTCTATAGTTTTTCTATAGCAGTTATATATAGTATATATAGTTTTTGTATAGTATATATAAGTTTTTCTAAGTAGTTATATATAATTGTATGATTTGAATTTTCATTTATATCCACATGTACCGAGGAATATGTGGTCTTCAGTGAATGCCAATTCATTGACAACAATCGTGATACTTAGGGATTAAGTGTAAAGAAGTTCTGCTGCTGCCTCCTTTACCTCTTGTGGTAGGCTGAGTAATGCCTCCCAAAGATGTCCATGCCCTAACTCCTAATCAGTAACTATGTTACCTCACATGGCAAGATGGTCTTTGCAGATGTGATTAAGAGAATGCTGAGCTGGGGAGTGATCCCGGCTGTCTAGGTGGACCCAATGTCATCAAAGGGCTACAAGGCAAAAGGTCAGAAGACAGAGAAGGTAAGTGACGATGGAAGCAAAGGATAGGGAATGTACTTTGTAGGCACTGGAAAGAGCCACAGGCCAAGAAATGCAGGTGGCCTCTAGAAACTGGAAAAGGCAAGGAAACAGATTCTCCCCCAGAGCCTCCGGAAGGGATGTAGCTTTGCTAGATACCTTGACTGTAACACTCATTTGGACTTCTGATTCCAGAACTGTAAGATGGTAATTTGTGTTTGTCTCAGTTTGCTTGGGCTGCCAATACAAAATACCTTGTACTGGGCGCTTAAACACAGAAATTTATTTTTTCACAGTCCTGGAGGCTATACTTCTGAGATCACACTAGCAGCATGGTCTTTTTCCAGTGAGGATGCTCTTCCTGGCTTATAGACGGTGGCTGCATTTTCATTGTGTTCTCAATGGTGGTGGGCTGGGGGAGAGCTCTGATGCCTCTTCCTCTTCTTATAAGGACACTAATCCCATTATGAAGCCCTGGCCTCCTGAACTCATCTAAACCTAGTGATCTCCCAAAGGCCACATCTCCAAATACGATCACATTAGGAGTTATGGCTTCAACATATGAATTTTGGGGAGACACAATTCAGTCCACAGCAGTGTTGTTTTAAGTCACTAGTTTTGTGGTAATCAGAAAAAATAAGAAACAAGTATGGTTTGTTCCCTTCCTCCTAAGTGGAATTAACATATTATTTCCTGTTCCTAGAATACAACATGCATTTTGGTGTTTTTAGTAAAGATTAAAGCTGAATATATTTTTAAACTTTACTACTGTTTATAACATACAGCTAAATGACATGTTTTTAAATGAATTTTTAATCTAATCAAAATAGCATATATAAGTAATATAGAAAGTCAAATATTGACGAGACTGATAATAAAAAACAGAAATGTCTTGTTTCTTGCTCCTCCCACCTTGCCAGACTCTTCAGAGTCCCCTTTCAATACTTATAGTTTGCTGAATGATGTGTCTATTCTGTTATCTCCTGATCAGTGTATCTGAGGCATTAACTATTGACTTCTTATTACAGCACTAAGGAATTTTTAGCATATTTATATACTTTTAAACTCACTTCCCCTCTATAATTACTTCTCAATTTTTGGTTAAGTCTATATTCATAGTAGCAATTATTAGTTTCTATATAAATATTATTTTCTTCAGGATTAACTAGTATAACATGATTTCATTCCTTTCTTTAAAAAACCCATCCCCTTTCCCCACCAGGCTTAACTGTTAGTTTTTTTTTTCCCTTGGATTAGTTTTCCTTATATATCATTTTCTCACACTCTCCAACTTTCTATAACACATGCCAATGTAATTTTTCATACCTTCAAACCTGTCAGAGAACTTACTGCTTCCCTTTTCCTTTTCTCCTGGAAACCTCTCTCTTGAAGGGATCAGTGTTCAATACTGTTTGTTTCATCTTCAATATTGATCGTTTCACCTAGACCAGCTACTGTTGTCTGCTTGGGACTTTCTTTGCTGTCATCCTGAGAATTCCCTTCTCTCTCTGTGTTGGATCTCCTGCAACTATTCCTGAATACTACACCTTCATCTTTCTTGATTTATTCCCTTGTTTTGGTAGAGTATATCTACCAATAGCTTTCTCAGAAAAGTACATGGAGGATAATTACATTAAAAATGATACGTGTTTGAAAATGTCCGTAATATCTCGACTTGGTTTAGAATTTCAAATTAAAAGTCATTTCCAAAATTTAGAGGGTGGTTTTGCTTTACTGGCTTCTTATTCCAATATTGATAGAATGCCAAATTTACTCCTGATCATGTGTCTGAAATCTGTACTTCTGGAAGTTTTATGATCTTCTCTTTAACTCCAATGCTGAAATTTGACAATAACAGTATTTGGTGTGGGTCTTTGTTCATCCACTGAGCTGGACAATCACACAGCCTTTACAATCTCAAGAATTATATTCTGCTCTGGGAAATTTTCTTCACATACTCATATGATAATTTCCTCATATTTTCCATCTCTCACTATGAAATTCTTATTAGATGTTTTCAGTCTTCAATATATCCTCTAATCCCCATATATCTCATCTTCACCCCTTTCCTGATGCCCTTTCCCTATCTATCCTCACTGCAATAGTGCTCTCTAGTTTCAACAAACGACTTCTTCATGTTTCCTCCGGGGGCGCTGTGGGGCAGTTTCCTGGGTCATGATAAATTCCCCAATCTCCTGTGTTCTGTGATAGTCTCAGAACCCATGATAAAATGACTATGCATTTGTGAGGTACTTCTCTACTCCAGGACGGCTTTAGGAGCCTACGAGCCTGTTCTAGGGACAGAGAGATAGAGGTTAACATGAGCTGAAGAGTTCCAGCTCACTTCAGAACAGTTTACAAGAAATTCAGATAAACTTATAAATTCCATTTCCATTTAAAGTAGGCCTGAACCAGGGTGGGAAACTTTAAATGACCTCTTTCAAGAAGTTCATGAAACACAAATCTGACTTATGACCTTTAAGATGTCCATGGACTTGATGAGTCTGCTTTTATGTCAGCAAATGTCATCAACTGCAGGACACCTGGATGTTTCTGAGCCACCACAGGTGGAGACTGGAGTGCCTTGTGTACAGAGGTGACAGATATAGTTTATTGTGAAGGCAGCTAATCTTCCTACTTTAAAATGCCAAAGGAAGTCAACAACCACGTGGAGGATAATTACTACCCTTTTCCTTCATTCTCTGCAATTTTATGGTCACCTGGGATTCCGGGTTTCTCATTTTGCTTAGTATTCCTGGAGAAACATAAATTCCCTGCCAGCATATCTCACATCTCAGTGCTTCTCCCAAATGTCTAAGATTTAAAAAAACAGAAAGTTTGACCAGCTTATTGCCAAAAATGAAGAAATGTTTGTACTCAGTTTAAAATATAACGTGATTAGGTCTGGTAGGACAGAGCCGCCAATAATGGTAGAAGTGGAATGATGGAAAGGGCTTTACATACTTACGTGGGAGTAACTTCATTTTAAGTGGACAGGAGATGGAGATGGATACTTCTAAACAAAGATTGGGTTAGTGAATGATTATCCCAGGAGGATGAGAAAAAAGAAACAACAAAATACAATGTTTGGATCTGTATGAGAAGTTTATCCTAACATTTTGAAATGAATTTACCAGGCGCTTTTCCAATACCCTATCAACACCTAGTGGGTTCTTTCCCCTTTTATGATAAACCCATGAAGATTTCCAGTTAAATAATTGCATTCCAAATCCCATTTACTTATGTCTACTCTACTCCAAAGATGTATCAATCTAAGATATTCTCTAAAATAACTTCACTGAGGCAAAAAAAAAAACAACTTGGAAAATTGCAGCACCATATATAAACCACTGAGGTGGTACAAAACATTTAAATAAACAAAGATACATGTATATCAGCAAAAATCACAGGGAAGGCAAACTGTGGCATTATACAGAAAGCTGGGTATTTGGTTGGTGGTTGAAACCATGGAATGTTCTATGTCTGGGGACAGAATTTGAGGTCAAATCTGGTACCGAGAAGCTGCAGGAAATGTACTAGCCTTAGAGAATTTGGCCTCAGTTTGACTTCATAACACAGTAGGGTCAACACTATTGGGTTGAAGGAATGATTAAACATCATTTTCAAAACTTCCTATCAACTCTGAATATTAACAATGGTATCCAAATCATTTTATAGATTGATTGAGAGCTATCTATATTTCCTGACCAGACCTTTATATGTGTACTATTCGGGACATGTCATTCTTATCCCAAATATATAAAAATCATATGGAACCTCTGAAAAGGAGACAGATGGTCCATTCTAGATTAAATGTATTTAAAATTTAATTGACAGGGGTGAGCCACTGCACCTGGACGATGATATCCTGAGTAATCTAAAATGAGGCTGGGGCCAAGGTGCGGTGGCTCACCCCTGTAATCTCAGCATTTTGGGAGGCTGAGGTGGGGTGGGCGATTACTTGAGCCCCGGAGTTTGAGACCAGCCTGGGAAACATGGCGAAATCCCATCTCTACAAAACAAAAACACAAAAATTAGCCAGGCATGGTGGCACATGCCTGTAGTCCCAGCTACTCTGGAGGCTGAGGTGGGAGGATCACTTGAGCCCGGGAGGCAGAGGTTACAGTGAGCTGAGATAGCACTACTGCACTCTTGCCGAGGGGGGAGGGGACACAGTCAGACTCTGTCTCAAAAATAATGACAATCATCACCATCATCAAAAATGAATGTATTTTCATACATAGACTTCTACATGCTACCAAAGACTCTGAGGTACAGATTTTTTGTTTTTTAAGGAATTCCCAGTTATACCTAAAACCCACAAGGCATCAAAATTACACAAATGCATACAACATTAGTCTAATGGCTAAAATGACTGTGTGGAGTCTACTGATTTTCCTTCTGAATATTCATCCCTTTTCCCATATACCTGTATATACACATATAGATATACGATGCATATATGCATATATTTCTCTTACATCATTTATTAGGAAGAGTATCTATGCATACCTCATAAACTGTGTTTCCTTATTGGGGAAAAATTAAAAGGTGAATGAAACATTACAGATTCTAAAATGATAATCAAACAATGAGAAATGGGCAAATCAGGAGGAAATATGCTTTGAATTCAAATAAAATTTAAAGATTAGGTCAAAACAGGAAGTTCACATGAAATGCTTCAATGGTATAATAAGCTTTGCAATTTAAAGAACTCGTAAATAAATGTTCTTATTCTGAAAGCATTTCATTCACATTAACAGTCATCCACATTTCAGTGTACTCAATTTAAACATCTCCTTAATTTAAAAATATGCAAGAAACATTTGCAACAGGACCCTAAATAAGTACTCGGATGAATGCTAATAATTTATCCGAAATACATAATCTGCATAGTCACAGTGACCCAATAAACAGTGAGGCCAGAGATGGGGGGAAGGCGGGGCCTGGCCAGTTCTCTTCTCTCTACAAACTCCACCAAATTAGCAGGATGCCTGTATCAGAAGAGAAAGTGGTAACCAGAGGTGTGGCTTCAGCGGAAAGGGTTCTTCTCCCCATATAAGCACAGAGCTGTGTATGCTTCTCTATTCAAATCCCCACAGGACCTGGAGGGCTCTGCAGCTGTGAACTGTGGACAGGGCTCTGGGGAAGAGATCCTGGAAGGCTGGCTCTGGAAGTCCACCCTGCCTCACAGTTCCTCCTTGTAGGCTTACCGAGATCTGGGATCCGTAGTCATTATATCTTAGGAAGACATGTAGGAAAAAAAATGTATGTAGGAAAAATGTATGAAACTTGTCATTTTTCAGTACGACAGATTTTCAAAAAATAGGATAAAAAATGAAGCTGGTCCAGGTTATAGACTACTCTTAGTGTATTTTCAGACCCTTGTGGCATTTTTAAAAAATACAAATTCTCAGGCCTCACGCCTGCAGATTGCAATCAGGTATACTGGAGAGGGGCCCGAGACACTCTAATTTTATAAAGCTCTCCAAATGCTCATAATGATCACGTCATGTTTGGGAGCTCAGATTTGATGCTGTTTTGGGAAACTTCCTTGGGATAATATGACTTCAAATCACAACACTCAAAGCTTATTTCAATCTTCTAATATTGAACTTCTCATACACTTGTCCATTAGCAACACAATAATTCACTGAGCCTCTCACTTCAGCTAAAAATCACAATCATAAAATATTAATTTGCTGTGTTTTCCATTCAAATGCTCACTTTGTTTCAGTAGCAAAAAACTTGAGGAAGCAGAGAATAAGCTTCTTCCTTCCTCGGCACTTAGGAAAGATCTAGCTCCTTCAAAGGGTAGTGAGGTTTGATATGGTCATCAGATGCTTCACCCATTCCCTTATAGTAAGTCAGTAAAAAAGCGATTTGATTCAGTGAGGAATGTTTATTCAAATGGCTCAAAAATGCAGGAAGAATGGTGTTACTATATGCCCAACAAATGATCATTAGATCATGAGTGCTGTGTGCTCAGGCAGGGATCCCTAATCCCCAGGCCAGGGACCAGTACCAGTATATGGCCTGTTAGGAACTGGGCCGCACAGCAGGAGGTGAGCAGCCTGCAAGTGAGCATTACTGCCTGAGCTCTGCCTCCTGACAGATCAGCCGAGGCATTAGATTCTCACAGGAGCGTGAAACCTACTGTGAACTGCATGTGCGAAGGACCTAGGTGGCACACTCCTTATGAGAATCTAATGCTTGATGATCTGAGGTGAAACAGTTTCATCATGAAAGCATCCCCACCCCCTGGTCAGTGGAAAAATTGTCATTTAAATGTTACAGCTGGCCTGCTAAAAGCACAGGTGTATCTGGTAAACTCCACATGTGTTAAAAAGGTAAAAAGAACTCTCTCACTTCCTTCTTGAGCTTAAGTCATAAATATTTTAATAGACTTGTGTCCATCTATGCTGACTTTCTATGAAACTGAAAGCTCCTCTCAAGTAAGTGTTTTGTGATGTTTTGATTTGTACAATGCAAAACACAGTGGCAAGTATATGTCAGTACTGTCATCATCATCAGAGTTACTAGCATTTTAAAATAGTCACAGTCCAAAGCTACACACATTAATGTGTTTAATTTCCCACTGGAATCCTATGAAGTACGTATGAATATTATCTTCATTTTACATAGAGAGAAACTGAGGCACAAAGAACTTAATAGACTTGGCCAGCATTTCACAGCAAGTGAAATGTGTGGCAGAGCCAGTATCTGAACCCAGGAAGCTCAGAAATTATGTTCCAAGGGACACCATTCACATAAATACAAGGGAAGGTGTGTATTTGTGGACCCCAATGGGCACAGCTTAGAGTGTCCTCTGTAATTACCAGACCCCATGCCTTGGCATATACCAGGACAGGTTTGCTAACAAGTCAAGGCATCTGCACTTTGATGACAGACACTTTGATGTCTCTGTTTGTTTCAGTTTTGTCTCTGACTCATTTTTCGGTTCCAATGCTAGGAATGTCACATAGTTATTTCCTGGTTTTATATATTCAAAAGTACTCCCGGAAAACATCTTCCTGCAATTCTTGAACAAAGGAGTCAAAGGACACAAAGTTTTCACATTTTTCCAGTTTTGGTTTCGATCTCAGTTTGTACCAGCTTCAAAAAAGCACTCATTCCAAAGTTCTAGAAATTTCATTAACTGTGACTGCACTCTGAAGAAGAACCTTGCTTAAATTTTGATTTATAAGTTTACTTCTAATTACAGAGCACACACATGCACACACGCACACACTCCTGTCTTAAGAGAAAAGTTTTAAGGATTTAAAAGCCATCATTGCAAGATGCAACTCCACACTGTGTTATGATTTTCAAATAAGTCACTGTAGTGGATAATTTTAAAAGAAACCAGATTTTTAAAGAAATATTAAGAAACTGTTTCTGTATTTAATTCTCGGATAAGAGCAGAACCTGTAGAACCACTGAGTCTTGTGCAAACCTTTTGTGTGGGTGGGTCTGGAAGAGCATCCAGGCTTTCTCGTAGCTGGAATGTGAGTGAGGCCCATGTGGAGGTAGAAGCATGAGGCGCCTTTGGATCAGAAGGCTCTGTAATTCTGCCTAAAGCCAGCCACCTGCTGAATCTCCAAGAGAAGGCAGAAGCCATCCCTTCTCTTGGCGTATTACTTGCTTGGGAGTCCTCCAAGCGAATATCCCCTAAATGTCAAACAGAACCGAGCACCTTAAAGTTCTGTTTTGCCAGCGCCTCCCTTGCAATCAGATCCCATTTTCTGGTTTTGGCATTGCATACTGTTGGAGAATACGAGACGGCTTTGTTGACACATACACCGGGTGTGTGAACTGCAGGCTATGACACATTGGTGGCAACACAAACCTGTATCTTGCTTGCTTCAAAACATACTCCTTATGGAAAGTACAGGAACACAAATAACTTAGAATCCCCCCAATTTACTTCTGTCAAACATAGGGTGTTCTGGGCCTGGTCCATACTTCATGAGCCAGCAAAGAGGCATTTTGATCACTATGACTTGTTGTTAAATAGGAACTTTCAAACCTTTGCTCCTACCGATCCCCAGGATATCGTGTAGGTCAAAGATGAGCGAGGGAAGGGACTGGAGCCAGGGAGCTGGGCTGGAGCTGGAGTAAGAGTGGAGAACTGGCCGCGACGAAGGTGGAGGGTGTGGGTGGGGAGGGGAGGCAGCTAGCTCTGTGCTTCCTGCTGGCAGAGTCCCCCGCTCCCTCCTTCTTTTCCCCTCAATGTTCAGATAATAAAAAAACAGTCTCTTTAAAACTTCCAATTTATTATTGATTTAATCTCTAACGATGACATGCTGGAGTAAGAAAGCCCAAGCCCTGGCAATATGGTGCCTTTTGACTCCCGGCCACCTGCCTTTGGTCTAGTTTTCTTTTTCAAGTTGTGATACCTCTGATGGGAATAATTTTTAAATGGGAAAACTGTGATCAAGATATACGTTTAAGTCTGAAGGTCTTCATTATTATCGAAATAGGTGCAAGAAGACGAGAAAATATGGCTGTGCGTTTCCTTCCCTACTTTCTAGTCACATTCTAGAATAACAGAAGTCAGGAAAGAAGGAAGGCAAAGCAAGGAAATCAAGAGAAATTGGCTGAGGGGCTGGGGAGGGAGGGAGAATTGAAACTGGAGGAGACTCCAGAAAAGATGACTCTTGATATATGCATATGCTGTCCATTCAATGCTGTATGTGACCCCTGATATACGCACATGCTGTCCATTTAATGCTATATGTTGCCACTAACACACGTTGTTGATTTCAGGGTTACAGCTTACTCAACAAACTGCGTACTTTATTCCTAGATACACTAATTTTGGGACTCCTTCTCTGAACAGACAAGAAAACTCAACCACTACTTCAAATACCTCCTCGCACATTTATATCAGTTGGAGATTTGTTTAGATTAACAAACTCTCCAAGGGTTAAGACAGTAGGTCATTCAGACCTTAATGTCTTTAAAAAAAAAAAAAAATCCCAGCTAGCTGCAATGGTCTCAGTGATTCAGAGCTTTGCAGTAAGGGAAGGGAGCAGGAGGCCAGGGGAAGAGAGCCCAGCCTTCCCTTCCTTCCTCCCACCTTGACTAGGGCTGCTTGATGATGCCCATATGGTGGTTGGCCTCTGAAATTCTTCCTTCTGGACAAGGTCTCCTGAAATAAAATTTAGGTTTCCAAGGTGAGTAAGGTCTAGTTTAAGTAACGTGATATATGGAAATAAAGAAGCTTCCAATTCTGAGAATTCTGGTTGTGAACCCTAGCAACTCCAAACACAGGTTGTATTGATATTGGTGAGCTCCTTCAACTCTTTAAGTCTCAGTTTACTAATTTGTAAAAAGTGGATAGTAACACCAACCTTTCTCAGGAGGGTTAGACATCTATAAAAGGCCAGCAGAATGTTCTTATGACTCCTAGTAACGTCCACTTTTTTTTTTTCCTTTTCTTTTCTTTTTTTTTTTTGAGATGGAGTCTAGCTCTGTCACCCAGGCTGGAGTGCAGTGGTGCGATCTCAGCTCACTGCAACCTCTACCTCCTGGGTTCAAGTGTTTCTCCTGCCTCAGCCTACCGAGTAGCGGGGACAACAGGAATAAGCCACCACGTCCAGCTAACTTTTCTTTTTCTTTCTCTTTCTTTCTTTCTTTCTTTTTCTTTTTTCTTTTTTTTTAAGTAGAGATGGGGTTTCACCATATTGGCCAGGCTGGGCTTGAACTCCTGACCTCAAGTAATCTGCCTGCCTCAGCCTCCCAAAGTGCTGGGATTATACATCTATTTCTTTAGAGCATTGTATAGTTATCAGCAACTCCTTAGCCCTGGGTGAAGCAGGCACAGCACAGCAAACAGCTGCAGGACATGGATGTGATTCTGCATCTGAAAGCACAGAGGTGGGTCTGGACCTCCAAGAATGGAGTCACACCAAAAGATGTCAAGGTGCTGAGTAAACTTCCGGGAAGAACTGCTGGAGGAGCGAACTCTGGTTATTGGTGATTCTTGAAGAGTATGTCCTGTTTCAGGGTAGTGAATGTGACAGATCTCTGTAGCAGGCAGCTGCCACTTCATCCCTGATCCTGAAAAGTGACACTCGGGGGATACAATCTGCTTCCAGGTGCTCCCTGGAGCCTGGACTATGAGGGCCTGTGACTAGAATAGCCTGCCTGGAGCTGTAAAATGTGCTTATTCTATGAGACCTGCACCGAAATTCCCTTTCAGGAACAGAGAAATATTCTGTGAGGAAGCTATGCAAGGTGGCCTCTTGAGGAAGGGGGCACAAGGATACATTTCCAGTTTGTTCATGAATTTTCAAAAAAGCAAGCTATGCTCCTTACAGAAATGAGAATCTTGCCTTGTTGGAGAATAATGAGTACACCGATTTTTGTGATTGTTATTCAAGCTGCCAATCCTGGTAGCTATTCAGTAGATAAGTAATTAGTAACAGTTTTGTTGGACCATGAATATGAGAGATTCATACCCTTTGAATAGAACCTTAATACAGCAGTAAAGGTTTATAGCTGTATAAAGCTGTCCAGCTGGAGTGGAGGCAACCCGCAACATTTTCCATGCAAAACCCACTCACATGATGCATTCCCCACCCCACCTCACTCTCCCCACCTCACTCTCCCCACCTCACTCTCCCCACCTCACTCCCGTTGGAGAGGCAGGGCAAAGGGAGCAGATGTTTGCACGGGAATTTTCCCAGGGCTTAATTCAAGAAGCTAAAACAGTGAGCACACCTGAGCAAATGAGGCCTGACTCTGGCGGGCAGCCCTGGGCAGATGCCCCACATTTTTCCAAGACTATGTTTTCTGCACACAGAGAGCCATAGAGGGTAGAAAAGAAAGGCATTTTCAAGCTTGAAAGTTGGAATTCTATCCACTTGCTATACGTTTAACTTTATCAGCTTTCACGAGGGGACAATGAAGAACCACAGTAATTTTTAGCTTGTTGAATTTTGTGGTTTATTTATTTACATCTCAGAGAAAGACTTCATCTAATGCTACCCTCCCACCCCGAATAAAAAGGGCACTAGACACTATAATGTTGAAATAGCCACTGACCTTAAAAGCCACTGTCTCAGGCATTGCCAGTAACAAAATTTGGAGTTGGATATTTAAGCAAATTGTACTTAATAAAGGCCATATTTGCTTAAATAGAAAAACTGAGATGCAGTACCACCTAAAGTGAAAAAATGTTGAAAGTTTCAGTAGATTATTCCAATGTAAAATAAAATCAGCTTCTTCAAATATTTCAACAGAGGTATAAATCTTCATTTAAGAATTTAAATTTCACATAAATTAATACTGTCCTAATGAATGTACAACTTTGCAGACACCAGTTAGTCTGGGATCTTGTATATAGTCGTTAATCAATATTACTTGAACTGAAGGACAAGACAGCAATCTGTGAGATCAAAAAAAATAATAGTAAAGTTTCTACACAGCAAGCATTTTCTATAATAGGCGTATCTCAAACTAATAGGCAGGAAGTATATTTAAAAAAATGTTTTTGCTTTAGGTCTAAAAGATTTTCCTTTCCAACTATAAAACAGCTGAAATCATGTATCCTCAGCCCAACATAATTTCACGCCTAATTTATGGAAATAGAATACCAAAGGCCTCTGAAAGGGAGAGGGCAGGCAGGAGAGAAAGGATAGTGTGACATTAACACAGGGACCTGCCCTGCTGCTGTTGTTTGGCAGGAGGGAGGCCTGGGCGAGTCTGCCCTACAGGGCGGCACAGTGAGATTCCAGCAAAAACATGTGTTATGCGGGGAGGAGGGGGCGCTCCGCAGAATGAACTTACTGTTACCTTTTTCCCCCTCTCACATAAGTCTTCTTTTTCCTGATACTGTCTGAATTTGAAACATCTAATTTAATCCATTGGAGGGCCAGTCTTCCTTTTATTTCCTGTCTGTACTGAAGCAGTCGCCTGTTTCAATTACGACTTTCTCCAGCTCCTACATTTCTTGTGCTCCAGCTGGCTCAAAGTGCACTTCCTTGGAAGGTAAAATGCACTAACTGTGCTGATCGGAGACTGATAGCTGGAGAGCCACAATATTTAATAGCTGAGCTGATAAGGAGGTTTAAAAAAATCCATTTTTGAGCCTAAACAAAAGGATATTATGTAGCTGCATGTTCAATTAAGATCTAGTTAAATTCTTTTTTCCCATTATGTGGAACCTCATGCAGGCAGCCGACATAACTCATAGTGTTATGGCAAATTTCATCGGCACTGTATGTTTGAGAAATGTTTCCCTCCTGCTTTTCAGTTAGTTACTGCTGATTTGGGACCAGCTTGGTGCAATTATTTCAAAGAACAGAAATGTGGGATTGATACGGCATTCTTGCAAAACCTTGGCTGGCTAAAAATAAGACTGTTTTGTAGTCGAGAAGGCAAAAAACGTCTCTGGGCTGTAAACACCAGTCAATGTATTTCTTTTCTGCTTTATGAAAACCACAATTTTTTTTTCTTTTTTCCGTCTCTCCTTACTCATAGCGTAGTTTAATTACAGTTTAATCTCTTTCAGCGAGCAGCCCTTGAGACCTTATTGTTCAACCACAGTATTATCAAGGCTACAGCTACAATTTATGGCAAAAGGTAGAGGAGCCCTTTAGAAAAACCAAAATGCTCCCTCCCCGCCCCCCAAATAAATAAATAAATAAATAAATAAATAAATATAATAGTTACTTTATTACAAACTCACATTACAAATTTTTATTAGGCTCTAGAGATGCCAGGCCAATAATTAAAGAAATACCTGAGAGGTGTTGATCAACACTTACCCTGTTTAACTCTGCTGGGTCAATAAATCTGCAGGAAAACTTTTAAGTTAACAAGATTGTTTGGGCCTCTAGTTGCTGAAAGTATTTGGTTACACTGAGGGGAAATGAGGTGGGAGAGAGTGGAGGAGAGGTTCAGAAGTAAAACACGGACTCTCCACTTGCTTGAGGTACAGGAAATATACAGTAAAGAGTTTGCTGCAACTGAAGGGGTGAATAAGGTCAGTAAATTATTTTTGCTGCTTTAAGCTCACAGGTATAATTTAGTGTCTCTGAGTTTTAATACACATTTTGAAAGAAGTGCCAAAATCCTAGGAGTTTCAATAAAAGAGAAGGTAAAACTTGGCTGTTCACCACAAGAAAACAGATTCTAAGCATAAGGTGACTACTCAAATTCAAGACGAAACTTTAACCATTACTTTGTTGTTGTTTTTGTTTTTAATAAGATGCGCTGTTTCCTTTTTGTCTTCATCCTTTAAATGCTTTATGGTCAATTTGATTTGTAAATTCATTTGCTCTAAAGAAGCAAGAACAATAAAAGCTCTCTGTGCAGCTTGCCAGTCCTCACTGCTACGTGGCAAGTTCCCCTTGTGCACACTAGCTTGGTTCTAAAGAGGCCGTGGAAGCCATGCACTTCCCGTCAGTCTTAACTCACGGCTGGCCAGCGGGCAGATGCCCATGTGGCACACCCCAGCCATCCCTGAGGCTCATCTCCAACAGTGGTAACTGTGGCGTCTGCCACCTCCACTTCTCCTCTCTGCTTTTTTCTTCACCACTGTTGGGATTTTGGGTAAAACTGTTGGCTTTATTGCTAATTTTGCCAGTGAATCAGAACTGCAGTGCATGCTGGGCCTCTTAGCGGATTCCACTACCACAGAACACTCAGATCTCTTATGTATCATGAACTGTATATGCTTTCATTTAAAATTATAGAACTTCATTATATATTAACTTTATGGAAAGAAAGAAGCCAGCAAACAGAAAATTCTAAAAATTTATTAAAAACTCACTTCGAATCCTTATCAATAGGTTTTTTTTTTTTACATGGCAGAAATGTGTTTATTCTACTTTGTGATTTTCTACAACTCTTTAACATCATATGCCCATTTTCAATGGCAGCTGAACTATATTACCCTTAATATTTTTTAAGTTGAAGTCATCTCTGCCAAACTTTAAGGCGTAGAACACTAGGCTCTCAATGGAATGTATTTCCCAGTGCTTCAAAAGAATTAATGCTTTCGTTCGAGGAAAAACCTTGGTTTCTAAGTATCCTGTAGCCAACCTTCTTAAGAAGTTGAGTGGCTTTCTATTTCAAAAAGAAATTAAGATAGGTGTCTTACCATATATAATAGAACTTTCCTACCTGCTTTATTTCATTTTTGGAGCTGATGAGTCTCTCTTCAGTAACACAGAACTCATATCTCTGTCTTTATATTGTTAGATTTCCGTAAGATAAATTATTAGTCTAGTTCTTTGAGATGGTTCAATGCTAAGCTGTTGGATTTTTATTAAATATTAATATAAGAAGGGGTCTGACATTTATGCTTTATTTTTCCTGGTAGTTATATGTGTACTAAAGTATTACAAGATACACTGTTTCTTTTCTTACTAGGAGGAACATATCTTACTAAAAAATGTATCTCGATATATTGACAGTCCCCCACATACATGCCACTGTACAGAGTTATATGGTATTCTGCTGTACTGCTCTAACATGTTTACCATAAGCATTCTAATAGCACAGGGCAGCAGTTCTCAAAGTATGGTCCAGGCACCTCTGGAGGTCTCTAAGACGCTTTCGTTTGGTCTTCAAGGGCAAAATCAATTTTATGATAATACTAGAACCATACTTCTTTGGCATCCACATTCTTTCACCAATATACAGGAGATATTGAAGCAGTTAAGAGAACTCAATTGTCTTCTGTCAATGTAGACATTAATGAGATTTTTTAAAATTGTGAAACAGTGCCACTTTACTAATATTTTTGTCTGGGAAAATACAGTTATTTTTCATAAAAATATTTATCATGTTATTTTTAAAGGAATTAATAAATATCCTTTAAATGTTGCAGTTTTATCTGCTACTATGGTTGATAGATATAACCCACATAAGCAAAAGTGCTTTTGGACCTTCAGCATTTTTAAGACTGTCAAGAGGAGTTCTGAGACAAAAACAGTTTGAGAAACTCTGATATAAGGTACTTAGGTTGTTTCCAATTTTGTGCTACTTCATTATGAAACTTCAATTTATATGAAAATGTAGATATATGTAATTGCCGTAGGTATATAAAAATATATGTGGGTTCTGGGCTTGATGGTATGAGACAGTAGTCCCAGCTACTCAGGAGGCTGAGGCAGGAAGATCTTGTGAGCCAAGGAGTTTGAGTGCAGCCTGGGCAACATAGTGAGACCCTGTCTCTAAAAAAGGAAATAAAGGAAAGAAATAAAGCTTTAAAAAGGTATCCAGGTAATCAACTTTTCTCTCCAAGTCCAATTTAGTCCTTTATACATTGGAGGAAGGAGTCAGTCATTCAAAAATTAAGTTTAGGGGCTTGAAAGAGAGTTATTCTCACTTAAAAAATAGGTCCTAGTATTTGCTTATCATAGACTAAAGTACTGAATACTACTAAAGGTTCTTATAAATTGAAAACTCAGTTTTGGATTAGAGAGGCAGATTCTTTTAGATTAGGGTTTATGCTGTCCATGTAATTCAAATCAAAGAAAGACTGAATTCCGAGATGGGTGCTCTATCAACTGTCAAAAGAGACCTCGAGCACATGGGAACACACATACACACACACACACACACACACGCGCATGCACATGCATACACACAAATCCTTAATGAGACTCGAGTCTGCAGGCTCTTTTGTAACTGAACAAATCAGGGCTTAAACATTGTTTCCACTCTGTCCATTTTATTATTTGACACCAAAACCTTCTGTTATTACAGCTATTAATGGTTGGCAGTGACATATAATGGATTTGAATTTGTCTAGGTTAGAATTTAGGATTCTTACATATCAAAATGAGAAAGAGGCTCTGTTGATATTTTCACATACTGATACCAGCATTGAATCATAGGGTTTTATTTAAGCAATGGTTATCTTTCAAAAATAGAACCGTAAATACCTCT
The DNA here is from genome assembly GCF_028878055.3 of Symphalangus syndactylus. NCBI lineage: Eukaryota > Metazoa > Chordata > Mammalia > Primates > Hylobatidae > Symphalangus > Symphalangus syndactylus. The sequence goes on along the minus strand of NC_072445.2, from coordinate 68,985,334 downwards.
CAACTTCAGGAACCAACTAATGGTTCTTCCTGTGAGTTGACAGCCACTGCTCTGTCTGTATATGCATGTCATCAGGTTTAGGATAAAGAAGTCTCATCGTTCAACCACTCCAGCCTTGTGAATTATGGATATATTCTGTCCTCATGCTATAAATATAATATGCATATTTGTCTTAATTTAGACCAGAAAAATCTCAATACGGGGAGAGGAGTGGAAGCAGTTTTTAAGCTTTGAAAAAGCATTTTCAGAATTATAATTTTTTTCTGAGACAGGGTCTTGCTCTGTTGCCCAGGCTGGAGTGCAGTGTGGCAATCAAGGCTCAACACAGGCTCAACTTCCTGGGCTCAAGTGATCCTCCTGTCTTAGCCCCCTGAGAAGCAGGACTACAAGCCTGTACCACCATGCCTGGCAAATTTTTACATTTTTTGTAAAGACTAGGACTTGCTATGTTGTCCAGGCTGGTCTCGAACTCCTGGGCTCAAGCGATCCTCCCACCTTGGCCTCCCAAAGTGTTGGGATTACATTGCACTGAGCCTAATTGTTTTGTTTTAGTCACAATATTTAGTTTAAAAATTCAAAGAACAGATTAGAGGCAGTGAGATTTACTGATAGGGACCCCATGCTTAAGTTGACAGATTTTTACTCTCCTACAATCCTGTCCCTGTTTCAATCCTAATCAAGGGGTAGACCCATGGACTATGAACCCCATGTGGGCAGAAACTGTCTATTTTTCACCCTTGTTTTGACAATACCTATACCATAAACTCATTAGAATTCATTAGGATAGTTTTTATAAATGTATCTATTATTCTAATTTTTAAATGAATGACACCATCAAAGCAATTCAATGGGGCAAAGGAAGGTATTTTCAGTAAGATTCCAGAGCAACTGGATGTCCATGTGGAAAGTAATGAATCTCCAACCCTACCTCACGTCACACAGAAAATTAGTTAGCAGTGGATCATAGAGGTAAATGTGAAAGCCACAACTACGGAGCTTCTCAGAGAAACACAGAATATCTTCATAACCATAAGGATTAAGGCAAATATTTCTTAAAGGCACAAAAATCACTAACCATGAAAAAAATTATAAACTGGACTTGATGACAGATAAAAACTGCTCATCAAAAGAAACCCTTACGGAAGTGAAAAGGAAAGCCATAGATGCGGAGAAAATCTTTACAATGGACATAACTAGCAGAGGACTTCATTTCTAGACTATTTAAAGAACTAGAAATTCATAAGGAAAAGCCATTTCCCACTGTATTATATAATTTGCAGTATACTTTTCTGCCTCCCTGATTAAACTGATAACTTCTTGTCATGTATCTGATCAATTGTGTGTTCACAGTTCCTAATGTGAGTCAAGTACCAGGAACAAGGAACATGCTTGAATGAATCAACAAGTTGCTGCCCTGCCGGTTGGTTTGATCCTATTTCTCAGGGCAAATGACGATCGTTAGTTGGAAAATTGGGGGCTCTTAGCTTTTCCTTATGACGAGGCTTGGCTAAGTTAAAGGGTAGTCCTGAAGGTCGCATAACTAGTTTCATTTCCTTCTAATCTTATTTTTATTATTGCCACTTCTACCACACATACTGAAGTCTTACTTGTCCACCTCTTGCTAAACAGAGACATGAGGCAATGGCTACAGTGAGGTTAAATGAATGACTTGTAGAACGGATAGCTAGGTGAACATCTAGAACTTACTTTCAAAAGAAATGGAATTTTCTTATTGATCAGTATTTAGAGCTTGAATTTAGATCCAGCTTTTTGACAGTGTTTCATACAGTTTAGTACAGAACTGAATTTCTCTAATCCTAGGTGCCAGGTACATACATACAATAGTTATATCAAAGGAGATAAATTTCTAGTTTTAAAATATTAAAAAAATAATATTGCCTAATGTTGCCATTTAGAAAAAGACTAACTTACCTTGAGAATTTCAAGATTTTCCTTTCCTCCAAATATATTAAAAGATAATAGCTAGAATTCCATTACTTACTAAACTGAAGCCAACATTACAAAATACTACTGATATAAATGAGTAATTTTTAAAGAAAATCCTAAGCTTGCACACTCAGACTTCTTTGCACTAGTGCATGCTCTCTGTGTGTGTGTGTGTGTACACCTATACACATCCATTATTTACCTACCTCTGTGTCTATATTTAATGGAATTTAACAAAATTAGTATTTAAGGAAATTTTAGGTCCTTATCTTTTTCTTTCTCAAAGATGATTTTATATCAATACTTTCCATGAACACATCTGGTGTTTCTTTATAGCCTGGATTTACTAAATGTCATATCTAATGAAAGTGGGATTTATGTTTTTTTAACATAAATTCATTTTATTTTCTCCAGGCTCCTCCCTCACTACTCAAAGTTGATGACTTCTTAAACCAAAATGGTTGGTCAGAATCCAATCAAGAATATAAAGGCAACTGAATAAATAAAACCATGAAGTAAGTGTAAAATACTAGTGTCCAGACATCTGAGATGTATGTGGCTACTATGAGACTTCCACAGCTGTACCGGCCTGGAGCTCACGTGGTTCCTCAGGTTTAACAGAACCCATTACCAGTAAGAGTTTTATTTGCTTAATAAATTACATTCTAAAGCACAATAGCCTAGGCTCATAGCTGTAAAATTGCCAAATATTGTTGATGACCACTCTCTGGTCATAAATAACAAAATAATCTGTGACTCATTGGATTTTTGATTCCCAAGGCAATTCTTTCTCGCCATTACTCAAAAATGTGAAAAAGTGCCTCTGCGTGGCATTTTATGGAGGATATAAATTACTCAAAGGAGATGACATAGGACAGATTTGTAGGCTGAGTAACAGGAACCAGCCAACCAACTGTGTAAATTAAAGAACTAGTGACATAGAAGAGGGCTAGTGAAAGAATTCTGAAATCCTAAGAACAGATCAGGATTAAGATCCTGAAAAGAGAATCTTGGTAGAAAAGATGGTATAAAAGAAAAGAGAATCTTTTCTCTTTTCAGGGGAATGAAAGGAGAGTGATGCAACAGCCACTCATGGAATATTTATGTTAACTGGAGGGCAATGCGTTACAATAAAACTCAGGTTCACCGGAGGGCAATGCGTTACAATAAAACTCAGGTTCACTTTGAAATATATTTTATATTTATGGTCTTATTTGCACATATCAAAGGGTAGACACTGGTATCAAGTGTCACAGAGATAAATATTGGGGGGTTATTTTTAATAACCAATATTAATTCTTAAATGTGGTTAACAGTTCCTTCGGTTATGCAGCTCAACTACACTGAGCAGTTGCTATGTGCTAGCCCCTGAGCCAGGGGTCAGGTATTGAAATTAATAAGGCACAGCCCTGCCCTCCCCTGGAGGAGCGCACATTCCAGAGGAGAGGGAGCTGGCTGAGTATGTCACTGTGTGCTGTCACAGAGCAGCCCCAGGTGTGGGATGGTGCACACCAGAGGGATGGAACTCGGCTGGACAGGTGGGCAGGACAAGTGGGAGGAATAGGCAGGGGGCAGAGGAGAAGTTTATTTTTATTTTTTTATTTTTGTTGAGATGGAGTCTTACTCTGTCACCCAGGCTGGAGTGCAGTGATTCACTACAACCTCCATCTCCTGGGTTCAAATGATTCTCCTGCCTTGGCCTCCTGAGTAGATGGGACTACAGGCATGTACCACCACGCCTGGCTAATTTTTGTATTTTTAGTAGAGACAGGGTTTCACTGTGTTGGCCAGGCTGGTCTCAAACTCTTGACCTCAGGTGATCTACCCGCCTCGGCCTCCCAGAGTGCTAGGGTTACAGGTGTGAGCCACCACACCTGGCTGAAAGGAGCAGTTTTATGGCAGGTGGAACAGGGTATGTGAAAGAAGCGTGAAGAGCCTGAACTGCCAGGGAACAGACAGGGAGGAGGGGAAGAGGGAAGGTTGGCAGCAGTCAAAATCACCAAGGGTTTCCTCAGCCAAGATCAGACTGGCATTTAGAAAGATTATTCCTTCATCACTGTGGCGAATTTCATTACAGCACCACTTAATGATCAAAGTTAGGCATTTTGGCTTTTAAACAGAACAATAACGGAAACTAAAAACATATCTTTGTGGCGATTATGTATCTTTGTGGCATTTTCTGTGGAAACGGAAGGTATCTCACAATGATACTTAGGCATGAGCTTGCCTTTTCTCCTTTTTTTTTTTTTTTTTTTTTTTTTCCCTCTCCCAGTATTGCTGTAAAATGGTTTGTAATTGTTTTAGGAAGATTCTGACAACATGAAACAGAATCTTGATGATCGCTGGTCCTGTGTTGAGAGGATAGACTTTTAAAGTCTTCTTTCGGTTTTCCGATTACTTAACTGACCACCAAGACAACGCTGTGCTAAGTAAACGCTCATATCTTTCTAAAGTTGAAATGATAAAATAATTGTTTCAGATCTTTTACCCTTGTCAAAAAGAAATATGTCCTTTTCCATAAAGGTCATCCAAGAACATACTCTTGTGATCTTTTCTAATATTCAGTATGATGCCATGAAGTTTGAACTGCCATGAACAGACATTTGGACAAACAAGTCATGGAAGCCCTATCAGCTGAGTTTTATTAATGTCTAGTTATAATTCTCCAGTATTTTTCACAGAGTAGGTGATTAAAAACACCTTCAATAAATGAAATAAATGAGTACTGCTTTTAACTGGAGTAGATTATTTCATTTTAATGTATCTTTAATACACGAAATTTTATTTGTACAATAATTAAAATATTTAGACTATTCAAGCTTTTTTTTTTTTTTTTTTTTTTTTCAACTGAAGCCCTTCACAATGCTTTCAGGAGACTAACGGGAAAGAGGTGTCTTGCTTCCTGTTACAACAAGCATTTGAAACATCTACAGGCACAACCTTCGTGCCTCACTGAAAGATGCAAATACTGCTAATCCTCTACTGTCACTGCACACAGTAGGCACTCCATGTTTAATAACAGTGACATACCGGTTCTCTATTCCTATTTTGCTAACTGCAATTCTTTGAGTAAGTTTGATGGTCCATTACAGTACAGACTATGTCCACAGAATTCTCTTTGGCTATCTAACACAAATCCACTGGAAATTAAGTACCTAATTTTAAAAAGCTCCGTTTTCATATTAGAATCAAAAGCTCTGATATTCATTTAACCAATGTTCATTGTACACCTACTATGTTCCAGGTAAACTGCTGGAAATATAAAAATGATACCTTTCTACTGTCCGAGGAATCATAGTCAAGTAGGGGAAGAGATTTACAATTAAGATCTAATAAATGCTAAAATACAGATCTGCACATAATGCTATAGAAGTACCGCAGAGAGAGGAATTAGTTTTGAATGGTATAAAAGGTAGGTTGGCACTAAACTCACAGAGGCAACATTTTAGAGGAGGACCTTGTAGAATGAGGAGGCACTCACAAGCCAGGGAGAGGCTGTGTAGTCCAGGCAGAGTAAACAGGACCAGCAAAATACACAGGACTCAGAGCACAGAGCAAGTTAAAGAAAGGCCCAGGACCCTGGTGACTGATGTGAAGAGAGTGTGAGAAGGGGGATTTCAGTCCATAAACCTACTGGGGCCTCCAGAGTTTCGCTAACAGTAAATTTAGAAAAGTAGAGCAAACCACGGCTTCCCAGTGTTGGCAGCTGTAGAATCTTCTAGGAAATTCAGGAGGAGGATCTGAGGGGAAAAAAAGAAGAAAGGGCAGAGGAAAGAAAGGGAAGGGGGAGAGGGAGAAGAGGAAGAGGAAGAGAAAGGGCAGCAAGGGGGGCACAGAAGAGAAGCCACGAAAGGAAGGGAGCAGGTCAGGGCCACCAGGACAGTAGGAGGACAACTAGATTCCAGTTCCCAAACCCCCAGCGACTGAATCAGGATCCGCAAACCAGGGGCTGAGGAAGCTGCAGTTATTATGCAACCAGGTTTGAGATTTGTTAGTGTAAATTCTCAGTCTCATTGAAGAGGAGGTAGATGGTTTCTTCATCTGTGTTTGAAAAGAAAACAAAAGGCTCAGTTTGATGTAGATTTCTTAGACTTCAGTACAAAAAGAATGTACTGGGAACAGAAATTTATTTTTGTTAGTGCTTTTGTTGCTTTATCTTCTTGATTATTCTCTAGGTGCTTCTAAAATAAGTTATTAAGCCAAGCGTGGTGGCTCATGCCTGTAATCCCAGAACTTCGGGAGACCAAGGCAGGAGGACTGCTTGAGGTGGTCGAGACCAGCTGGGCTAATACAGCAAAACCCCATCTCTACCAAAAAATTTTTTTTAATGATGGGTCTGGTGGCTTATGAGCACATTCCCAGCTACTCAGGAGGCTGAGGCGGGAAGATGGCGTGAGCCTAGGAGTTCAAGGTTACAGTAAGCTGTGAACGCGCTGCCGCACTCAAGCCTGTGTGTCAGAGCAAGACTCTGTCTCTTAAAAAACAACACAGAACAAAAAAAACCCTTAATTTAAAAAATTGAAGTAAAATTAGATATTAAGAATCAATATGTTTTCAAGAATCTTGGGAAAGAATAAGAATTATTTTTTTCTAAGCTAATCACTTTAAAGCGTTCGTTAGATGAAGGTTCAGAAGAGAAACCCAGCGCTCAATGCCTAAGTGAGGTTATTTTAGAAACCGCTACTCCTGAGCCATTCCTATCTTCACCTGACTTGAGAAAAAGAAATAACTTTTTGAGGCTTCTTTTATCATTTGAAAACTTTACATGATGTCCCAGGAGACACAAAGAATCATAAAATCCCTAAAGTGGTGCCTTGAGAGTAATTAGTTCTAGATAGCTAATAATGGATGGTTGAGAAAACAGAGAGCTCCAGAGGTTTAAATAAGAGCATCTTTCCAAAGATGATGGCATCCCCATGCGACACTTAAGGTCTGCAAGTAAGAGAGTAGCAGCGATTCACTGACTTTTCCTCTAGTAATAAAGCCTTTACTGATTTGTGCTCATGTATTATTTTTTTTTAATTCCTTTTAGATTTTTATTAGTATGAGTCAACTAAATACAGAATTATCCATCTTACTGTCTTATCATTGGAAACTGAAATATTAGGGGGGAAAATCAGAGAATAGATTCCATGCATTGCTAAACATAAACAGTAATATTCGGGCTCATATAAAGACATATAGAGCCTGAATTGTAAAATCTAATTGCTTCATGTGAGTAAATTTTGAAAACTGACATTATGAGAGCGGTGCTGTACTTTCAAAATGAAATTCAGTGTTCTAAGGCAACCTGGAGCCTATTTGTGATTTGTGTTTCCACTTTCATTTCAGCAGATTCTGACATGTTGATAAGAAAAACTAAGATTGACCACATAATTTTAAACCAAATCAGAATGTCAGTTCTAGCATAAGAGTCTGATTAAATGCAATGTGGCTACAAGAAGGTTTTTTTTTTTTTTTTTTTTTTTTTTTTTTAATGCTCTAAGTTTTATTAAATAATTATAGATAAGCACCTTTTTATATTTTTTGAAAGACTACAAAGGAAAGCTTGACTATTACTGAAACATTGGAAGTGACACCTCTGGGTCATAGGATTACCTTTACTTTCCTCCATGGGTATATCCTGGTAGGCATTAATGCATAGAAATGGGCTCTGTCTCTCTCTTTTTTAAAGACATGGTCTCGCCCTGTCTCCCAGGCTGGAGTGTGATGATGAGATCATAGCTCACTGCAGTCTTGATCTCCTGGGCTCAAGTGATCTGCCCACCTCAGCCTCCTGAGTAACTGGGATCACTTAGGGTCTGGAGTTCAAGACCAGCCCAGGCAACACAGTGAGATCTCATGTCTACAGAAAAAAAAAAATTTTAAGAATTATCCAGTTGTGATGGCACACAACTGTAGTCCCAGTTACAAGAAGGTTTTTAGTTAGCAAAACTGGGAGGCTTTCATTCTCCTTAGCTGCAGGAATGCCTGTACCAGAGACAGGCACCTTCTCCACTACAGGAAGAAGCATCCACACTCAAAGGACCACGGCTAGAACAGCTTTTTGTTTCCTTTCTTTTCTAAAAGAGGTGTGCATTTGGGACTATAAAGACTACTGGAACATTCTGATAACTCCTACAATGTTTTCAACGCTATTACTCAAGGGCACCCAGAAAAAAAAAACATGCAACTGCCTTTGGAACCCTCAGGACCACCCACGCTGTATGTTCTAAGTTAGGGGCTGTGCCACATGAGGCAAGAGAGCACGTTAAACACGTGTGGGATATTATGAAGACCTGAGCAACTTCATGTCCATCGTTTTAAGGAACTCTAAAGTAAAAGATAAACAGATTTAATCTGGAGGTATTTTATGTTTTTATGAAGAAATATCACATGGATGTAATATATATATTTGAATGATAACTTAAAAATTATATTCATATTTAATTATACTAAATATTTAGATTCCATATGTATGTAAATATATATATATATTCCAAATTCACTTATATGAAGCAATTCTGTTTTATAATTCAGTCTCTAAACCTCTTTATATAAAACCAATTAAACAACTGGAATTTATTTCATGATTCTGTAACATTTCCTGATATTTCAGTTTCTAATTAAAAATGATAGTAAGAACGGTTCTGTATTTAATTGACTTGTACTAAGGAAAGAAAGGTGTCTATTTCAAATCAAATGTGGAAAACAAAATAGGTCACATCTGTGGACAACAGGCATGCAGTAAAATATCATAAATTCTAAGGCAAAACACATAATCATGTTATAAAACACCCCTCTTTAAGATGAAATAAATTCTGCTGTGGGTTAATCTCCCACGTACATAGTACATCTTTTTCACATAGAAAGCTGGGGCTCCTCTCCGTGCTCAAAGACTTCAGACCATTTCAGATTTTTTCACCCAATGCATGTATTGTCTGCAATAAAAATGCAATCCATCTACCGAAAAAAATTCAGCAGTTCACCTTAGGTTTGAGGCAGGCTCATAGTCTCAATTAGCCACGTGAGTAAAAATTTTACCCCAAGTTATTATATGCAAATGTATTTAATAAGGGATATTTTCACAAAGTATTATATAACTTCTGTACTTCTGGAGAAAAATAGTTATAGCAGAAAATTTCAGTGCCTTCATTTTTACTGTTAAGTTCTAAATGAAGACTACTTGTGGTCTCAACCTTATTGATCACACTGAATAGATCCCTAGACCTGGGCAACAGCCTTATATGGAATTAAAAGGGGACCTTCCACTTGGTGAGTAAGGCCATGGAATAATCCATTTATTTGAAAATCAAACGAAAAACAGTCTAAATTTTTGTTTTTCTCCTCTGTGATGGGCCACATGCTTTTTTCAAACATCTTTTATTAAAAATAATCTATAAGGTTGTTCAAGTGAGATTTTAAACATAAACCGACTCCCACTCTCAAGGCAAAAGATGAGACTTCCAATTCCTTTCTTTTTGCTTTCTTTTTTAAATGAAAAGGAACAGAAGAAGAAGGCCAAGACACATTCTACGGAGAGCTTGATGTCATTAGCTCAGCTGTTTTTGATGACCCTCTGCCTGTTTTACACCTTATCCTGATGTCAGTTCTTGTTTTCACGCTTCCAGATTTCTTTCACAAGAAAACAGCTGACAGAATGTTGCAAAATAAAGAGGAAAAGGAAGAACTTCAGCTGGGAATGGAAAGTCTTCATCCATGACACCGAATACATTTCCCCACCTCTGACACCCTATGGTTGCTAACCATCCCGGCTCTCTGCAAGGGGGAGGCAAATGAGCACTCATGCTCACTGCCCCACCAGTGAGGGCTCTGAGCCAAGTTGGGGGCTGAAGGTGGTGGGATGGGGTGGGCGGTAGAGGGTGGGAGGAGAAGTGACCATTCATTCACTTATCTATTCACTTGGTATTTATGAGAGCCTACTATGTGCTTGGCAACATCCCAGGTGGTATTTACGGAAGATCTGCTATGTGTTAGCAGCTTTCATTATCTCATCTTTGTACCACCTTAGAGAAATAATATTTTTATGACTGACAGATAAGGAAATGGGTTCAGAGAGCTTATTTAGGAGTCCTAAATCACATTAAATAAGGACCGATTTATGGATCGCAATTTTGTCTCATTCCAAAGCTCAGGTGTTCACTGATGACTGTATCATGGGGACCCAACAAAATACCACCATTAATTCGATTTATTCTTATACAGTGGCAGCACTCTCTTCTACAATACGGATGTTATCCAAAGAGGTAATATGGAAGACAGTACTAGTAATTCTCAGTATACTGTAAATGATTTTGCTTTGTTTTCTGTTTTTTATAACTCATATAAGAGTAATATATTCTCATCGTCATTAATTGAAGAACACAGAAGTACACAGAATTAACACGTTTCTCCACCTTTTCAACCGATTAATGAACATCTAAAGTTTAGTGTATTTCTTTTCATACTTCTATCTCTGCTCACAAACTGCAACAAATAAATACAGATTTGTTTTTCTCCTTCTTCTTCTTTTTTTAAAGTGGTGGAGGTCTTTCTTTCTGTCTGCTGACCATAAGGCCCGGGCGGGGATAGGAGTTTCAATGGAAGGGGGGTGATAGAGTTTGGAAGACTAGGAAAACTGCCAGAGAATAGCAGGTCGGGGTGGGGTTGTCACAGAGTTTAACATTTCATCAAGAAAATATTGTTTTCCTTAATTCTAAAGCAGTATCTAAAAAAATTCGTTATTAGTAAATTAGCAGTGTCCATACCTAAGAAAAGCGGCATGACTAGATAGAAGCTGGTATTTATACATATATTTAATACATTGCTCCTTTACAGACACACATGCTCACATACACACATACAAGATGCTACTGATAGATTGCAATCTAGAACATGCCTTCCTGTTCTAATACAAATGGGTCTGCATTTTCTTTTAACTTGGCAAGGTTGAAAAACAGACTCGTCATAAGTGTGTAATGTCTTGAACCAAAATAGACTTCCTTAATTATTTGTTTTCTCCAATTTCACCACAAAATGTAACACAGCCAACAAAAGAACTATTCTTCCCCCCACGTATAATAACATGTTATTCAACAATCATGTAAGAAAGCCCATACATAAGACTGCCAAGGTTCTGAAATTGAGTTTCTAACTGAAATGTTTGGAAAGAAATCTTTTCTTTTTTAAGTTTTACTCCGAGGGTTTGAGTGAAGTGATATAAATATCTAGGAATATACAGTTTTGCTTTACTACTATAACATGCTTACAGAAGTAGTTATGGTTTACTTTATAACATGGGTCGCTGAAAACATTAACCATAAAAACATATAAAAGTACAAACAAGTTCTCAGTAGACCATTTACTCTGTAGCGGAACAAACAATTTAATTGCTTCTGTCCTTGTGAGGGCAATAGCTCCTGATGAAGCTGGGTCAGGAGCACCCCTTGGTTTGTGGGGAGTCTACAACCTGCATGCTATTCACGTGACCTGACTCTCTCAATACTTCAAGGGTCTGCACCCCAGGACGGAGGTAAAAGCCTGGTTAACAGCAGGAAAAGCAACCCATTCTCAATACGGTAAGGAAGATTATAACAGAATGATCAACTATTTTTCTTTTTCTTTCTTTTTTTAATGGAGAACTGCAAAGGAAAGAAAAATTGTAATGGTGCAAAAAGCTAAAAAGGGGGAAAAAGTGAATCCACTATTTCCTTTTCTGAAATACAGAGTTTGCCTTAAAAGTATGCCCCATAATCACTAGCCCACCTGAAAACTATAGACAGTACAGAAGACTGAACTATGCAAATGCATAATCTGAATGCACATTAATGCATGATGCATATTTATGGTATGATGACAGGTATAAATATTACCAAAAATGAAAATATCTCCTGTATCTGTTAAATTTCTAGGAAATAACTAGGTAAACTAAAATGTGTTAGCCAAGATAAGACATAGTTAATTCATTTTTAAAAATCAGATTATCAAGAACACATTTTTCTAACGAGTGAAAGTTAAGTTTTTCTAAATAAAAGTTTTCTCCTTTGGCCAGGTGCAGTGGCTCCTGCCTGTAATCCCAGCACTTTGGGAGGCTGAGGCGGTGCATCACCTGAGGTCAGGAGTTCGAGACCAGCCTAGCCAACATGGTGAAACCCTGTCTCTATTGAAAATACAAAAATTAGCCAGGCGTGGTGGCAGGTGCCTGTAATCCCAGCTACTCGGGAGGCTGAGGCAGGAGAATCACTTGAACCCAGGAGGCAGAGGTTACAGTAAGCCGAGATCGTGCCATTCCACTCTAGCCTGGGGGACAAGAGTGAGACTTCATCTCAAAAAAAAAAAAAAAAAAGTGAGCAAGGGGAGAAGAAAGGCTAACTATCTGGTGGGAAAAACACTACTACAAGCACATCTATATGTATATATGTACATATATACACATGCATATATATACATACATACATACATGTAATAAATATACATAGACACTGGATCATCAAAAAAGTGGTTCATTTTGTATTTCTGATTTAGGTGGGGATCCTGGGTTTAAACTCCAGGTCCACTATTTATCATTTATGTGGCCTTAAGTTACTTCGCTTCTCTTTGTCTCAAACTAGAGATAATACTACTCACCTTAATTCTAAAGCAGTATCTAAAAAATTTGTCATTAGTAAATTAGCAGTGGTCATACCTAAGAAAAGCTGCATGACTAGATAGAAGCTGGTATTTACACATATATATTTAACACATTGCTCCTTCACACACACACACACACACACCACACACTCTCACACATACACTCACATGCTACTGACAGATTGCAATCTAGAACATGCCTTCCTATTCTAATACAAGTGGGTCTACATTTTCTTTTAACTTGGCAAGGTTGAAAAACAGACTCATCATAGTAAATCAGCAGTGGCCACACCTAAGAAAAGCAGCATGACTACATAGAAGCTGGTATTTACACATATATATTTACATACTCAGAGAAATAAAAAGTTAATGCAGGTAAGGCCCAAGTGTTATACCCTGCAATTACTAAGTGGTTTATTTTAATAAACTCAAAATGTTTGTATTCGATGGATTCATTATTTTCTGTGAAAAGCACTGAGTTGTACCTTGGTGTATCAGCAAAGTCACACGGAAAAGCTCTGCTCTTTGAAAGGTATTTCTTTATATCCACTTAAAAATCTACCTTGGGGCTGGGTGCGGTGGCTCGTGCCTGTAATCCCAGCACTTTGGGAGGCTGAGGTGGGTGGATCACTTGAGGTCAGAAGTTTGAGACCAGCCTGGCCCACATGGTGAAACCCTGTCTCTACTAAAAATACAAAAATTAGCCCCCAGGCGTGGTGACAGGTGCCTGTCATCCCAGCTACTTGAAAGGGAGAGGCAGGAGAATTGCTTGAACCCAGGAGGCAGAAGTTGCAGTGAGCCGAGATCATGCCACTGCACTCCACCTAGGCAATAAAGTGAGACTCTCTCTCAAAAAAAAAAAAAAAAAAATATATATATATAGATATAGATATAGATATAGATATAGATATATAGATATATCTATATCTACCTTGGGTTATGTTTCTCATAGAGATAGAATATGACAAGTAGACATTTTAGGGGTAATGTTTATCTCCTTGCTTCACTGTAATAATAAAATCATTAAAGAAAATAAAATAGTATGATACAGATTAGGAATCCTCACGATAAGCAGAAAGTATTACTTTAATTTTGAGTGTTTATCTTGGCACACTCTACACAATCACTACATATATCACACAAACATTTCTGTCTGGTACTAATATAAAAAGCTCTCTGAAAACAATTATTTTATGATATTGCACATTTTCTAGTTCTTCTTATAGTTTATAAATACATATTTCTGACAGCATTAATGAAATGAAACCTAAAATCTTGAAAACATTTAATATAAATTAAAAATAGGAGAAAAGTACTTAGGGTAGTTAGCTGCTACTCATGTGTTACTGAAAGAAGAGGCATGAATTTTATTATGAAAAAATAAATGTGGATGAAGAATGCTTTGGTAGTAAAAACATACACACAAAAAGCATTGGATTTCACAATCAAAGTCCAATGAGAATTTTCCCCCTTTGGCAGTCAAACAAAAATTCCAGGAAAATAGTTTAAATTCCCTTCACAAAGTTCAAATGTAGCTATTGGTTATTAACTTGCAAATATAAGAAATAACATTTCGGTCTGGGTATCTGACTAATGGTTATTTATGGACCCTATAAAATTTAGAATAATTTTTGCATTTAATATATCTCACGTGCAATTAGTGTTTCAGTAGTCCAAAATCTGTTTAATGCAATTCCATACAGATGAATTACAATTCTAAATAGAATCCTCAAATTCTATTTAAGTTTTAATGTAAACACTTCACCTAGAGGGATAAGCAGCACACTCATTATTTCTTTAGAGACAAGAATATTTTAGAGAGGTAACAATTCACTTTTGAACTAAGATCATTGAATTTCCAAAATTCTAATAAGCACTATAGTTTACACAGTGCTTTGTAACTGCAAGCCTGCTGCTTTTTAAACAATTATGCATTCCCCTAAGTTCATATTTTAAAAATATGAATTGTCAATTGAGATTTCTCTGCCTATAACATGGAGATCTCTGTTCCTGGCCACTGGGTGGTTCTGCACGCGTGGGCATGGGGCTCTAGCTCAGGCCCGACTGTCACTAACTTCTCTATGGTTTCAGAGAAGTCACAGGGCCAATGTTTTCTAAACGGAAGTATATTTTAAAGTTATAGAACATGCTTACAAAATGCCACCTCATTGTGTTTTATATGCATGGACTCTATATATGGATGCATATACTGCAACCAATTATAGCTATCCCAGGGTGAAAGGATATTTTGAGAGAAGCAATTATTACAGCAAATGAGACAGGAAACATCCTTTTCTATTGCTCAAGAAACACAGACATTTGTTTCTTGTCTCTCGGCAAAAATGGAAAAACTCTCTTGCATTTCAGAAGTGAGTGGGTCTCCCGGAGGTTCTGAGAAGGTTCTATGCTAAATAATCCTAAACTGAGCAAACCCTCCCAGCTCCTTTGGAGCGGAGAGGCTGAATTCAACACTGCCAGGGGAGCTGCGGCTGGTGGATGGGGACGGGGGACAGCTCGCTGTCGTGGGCTTTAGGGAGCAATCTCTGTCAAGCTGGGATGGGCAAGGATGAGGAGGGAAAGACTGACAGTTCTTTGGTAATAAAAATGCAGTTTATATAAACTGTAGGAGACCTGGTGAGAAAATAACAGAGGTAATTGTGCACATTCCAAACGTTTTAATATATAAACTGTGTAACCATCACTCATGAATAGCGCAGCTGCTAACAATTTATTTGTTTCATCAAGATAAAAATCATGCTAAAGCCAAGAGATGTTTCTCTAGTGAATGATATTTTGAAACTCTGGTCAAAACATAACTGTGACATAATAAATTTTTAAAGAAGTCATGAAAGCTTGTAGTTTGAAATTTGAAAGAAGATCTAGTTTTTTCCCCAATTAGGAAGGACCACATTTCAACTTTCATGACAGTGGCGGGCTCAGTCTTGCGGCGGGGGAGGGGAGGCCAATTCTGCATGCACATCTGTTTCCAGTGCGATGCTGGTATGCAAACTATTGTCTATTGGAAGTGTGTTGTGGTAACGTTTGCCAGGGTTAAAGGCTGGGTCAATTTGATCAAGACGCTAAAATTAGCTTCTGTGTGTTTTCCTGAGAAGAAAAAAAAAATACTGTAAAGCTCTTTGTTTTCCTTCAAGTACCATTCTCAGATTTCAGTTTCTGGTGTGTAAACTACCAGGAAACAGACGGCTATGACAACTGACTTCTTGTTCACTGAGTTCTGCATAATGAAATGGTACCACACGTCGCCAAGCTGGAGAACTCATGGAGGAAGCTAGCTTTCTGACCCAACTCACATTTTCCCATTTAAAAAATATCAACATTATAAAATTACTTAATGTGAATGCATTTGGAAATTCAAAACCATAGCTATATTTTAAAGTGTGTGACGGCTTGGCAAAGCCCAAACACATTTAGAAACTCATCATTCTGAGAAGTATTGGGGTAAGATTTAGGTCACATATTCCTGGTAGTATTGACAGTGCTCTGATTATTTTCACAGGAAGTGAGTTTGTTAGGATGAAAAAGAGGGAAAAAAATACATATACAAACTCCGGTAATAATCTGACGAATTCCAAGAGCAGAAAGGAATCGTGGAAACAATACATAGTCATGAGATAGTTCAAGAAAAATATTGATATTTTTCTAGATTAGCAAAATTAGAAAATTACTTAACAGTTAATATTCCAATAGATGACAAAGAAGAAAAAAGGAGAAACAGAATTATCTGTTAATGTTTAGGGCTTTGTGATGAATGCACAAATAAACCAAGGTAGAAGCATGTTTGAAATTTATTTACATACTTGGAGACTTGCTTTTTCTTATATGAGATGCTAAGTCAGGTTACAATAATATAAAAGTAAAAACTTCAGTGAAATGCCTCGCCTATATTTTAACTATTTCAATACTGTTGACTTTTAAAATGACCTATAATGTAAAAAGTATTTTTTGTGTACATTTTACTATAAATATTTCTGATTAAGAGAAGTCTGAGAGAAGAAATAAACAGGTTTTCCCCAAATTACAAAATGCAACAGAAAAATCCTTCAATCTAGTTACAGTATGGTGAAAATACTATAAATTTGGGTCATTTATAACACAGGATTTCCTTCTTTGCAAACATCCTCTCAATTCCAGTGGCTTTTTGCACTTTTATAATTTAGAACTCATTAAAAAGATTTGGTATGGATACTAGAAGTGTGTAAAATATTTGGCAAAACTCATTTGTAAAATAAAACTTATTTGTACAGCATACATAAAATTACCCAATTTTTATATTTAAATGCCCTCTAGAGCCAAACACAGCATGGTAGTTACTACTAACTGCTTATTTTCTTGGGTCAGAAATTAGTGAAAAATTACTATATATCGTGACACCAAATTATTAAGATTCCGTATTATCTCTAATTTCTCACAACCAGCTCTTCTTCAGTTTAAAATCTGACCTCTTTTCTCAAAGTTATTTGTAAAAATGGGAAGAATAATATTGAACTGCAATAACTCATCAAGTCTAAAGTTTTTCAGTCATGATCTTCCCAACTGTATGCTCTTACACAGCTGAGCACAGCCTTCTGGTGGAAAGACTCTGGGCTCCTAGGACACTACAAATGGCAGGTCCCTATTCTTCCTCCTGCATGTGTCCTGAGGATTCCTCCCCCCCACCACTGGCCACGTGCCCTTTCTGGCATCTGAAGTTTAGCATTTCCTAAGGTTGTGACCTTACCTCCCCCTTCTTTTCCTTTTACATACTGTTTTCCAGTAAATTTACCCACTAATGTATATGGCTTCAAATATCTATGTTTTTAGCCTAAGGATTGTTAAGCTAGGCACAGAAGGTCTATGGAGGGAGTTTAAATATTCATTAGACTCCTGTACTATGTTAGAATGTATGCGTAAATAGATGCATTTTTTGTTGTTGAGAATCCAAAATTGTCATGGAAAGCTGTCCATGACTCAAAAAGAAAAGAAAACCCATCCCCACCACCACTTTCTACACCAGAATGGCTCCAGTAGCCTAACTGAACACCTTCACTTGGGTATTCCCAACATACTAGTACTTCACACTCAGGCTGTTCTCATGACGGGCCTCCTCCGAAGAACATTCCTTCTCCTGTGTCTCCTATGTGCTTATGATATTACCACCCCACCATCTCTGAGACTCTCCTTTCTCCCTCATCCAGCAACTCCAATTAGCTGCAAGCCTGAGGCTTCTCTTCTCATCTGTTTCTACCACCATCCCTTTAGCCCAGGACCCTTGAAGTATACTATGTGATTAGGCTGCCTTATAACCGTCTCCTCATCCAGGGTGGCCACTGTTGCACAATTCCAGGGGCTGCAATTCATGTCACATTCTCTGCAAATGCAACATATCTCCATGCAACATGATGGAAGCTCCAAGGCTGTGTGCACAACCCGTGAATTTAGGTGTGCACTTCTGCACTTTCTACAACATCATTCTCACTTCCCACTATAGCCTATTTCAACTGCACCGCCGCTCCCTGCCCCCCATCCAAAATTAACTATTCACATTCCCTGAATACATCCACACTTTTTTTGTCTTTCTATCACAATGCCTGCTGATCTGTGTTTCAGAAAAATACCACCAAATCCCCACCTCTCACAATGGCTGGTGGTCTGTCTTCTGTTTGTCTCTCCCATGAAGCTTTCAGCAGGTCAGAGTGTAAGCATGTGGGTATCAGATCAGGATCCAAACCCAGCTCCACTAACATGAACTACTTAACTAGTCTTCTGTAAACTACTTAAACTCTCCACACCTACGGCCTCCTTTTAAAGCAGGGACAAAATTTAACAGTTAGGATGTGAAGATTAAATGAAATATAGTGCCTATTATGTACCTGGTACTTTTTAAGTGCTCAATATTTTTTAGCTGATATTTTAATCACTCCCAGTAACGATTTCATTCTCCTGTACCCTCTGCTTCGGACTGTAGTGCCATACATTTGTTGTTTTCTTGCCTCCCAAATATGATTTTAGAAGTCAGGGGCATGCACTGTCATATTTAAATCACCTTGGGCACCTAGCACAGTGCCTTACACGTAGTAGGTGCTTACTAAATATGAGGTTATTTTTCGGAAGTCATTCTCTCTTGGGCCAGGCTTTACTGGAGGTCAAGGGGGCATAAGGGTGGAAGAACTACACAGATGTTAGATCCTTTACTTGCAAAGAAATCTCATTATGAAAGTCAGTTGCCATTTCGGAGTTGCACATAGGACACAGGGCCTAGTGGGTATTTACATGTACCAAAGCAATGCGTTGGCTGAGAAGATCGCTGATGAGGTTTAACTTGGACAGCATCCTTCAAAACATCAAGACTCTTGGGAGAACATGTTCATAGGATACAGAAAACATAAAAATTCTACCAAGCATATATTCTCTTACCTCTTAAAAATGGACCAAACCAAATGCATTACAAAACCTCAGGTTTACAAAATAGCAGACAAATAAATTAAACATTGGCATAATTAAGCTATGGTGAATAAATACTGCCAGTCTAATTTGAGGAACTAGTTTGAACACAGTCATGCATCATTTAACTACAGAAACACGTTCTGAGAAATGTGTCCTTAGGTGATTTTGTTGTGCCCCAATCATACAGTGCACTTACACAAACCTAGAAAGTAGAGTCTACTATACAACTAGGCCATATAGTATAATAGCCTATTGCTCCTATACTACAAATCTGTACACCATGTTACTATACTAATTTAAGCAACTATAACACGGTGATAATTATTTGTGTTTCTAAACATTTTGAAACAATTTTACTGTGCAGTAAAATATAGCATAAAAGAAAATGGCTGGGTGCCATGGCTCATGCCTGTAATCCCAGCACTTTGGGAGGCCAAGGCGGGCAGATCACTTGAGGCTGGCTGGGAGTTTGAGACCAGCCTGGCCAACATGGCGAAACCCCATCTCTACTAAAAATACAAAAATTAGCCGGGCACGGTGGCATGCACATGTAATCCCAGCTACTTGGGAGGCTGAGGCACGAGGATCACTTCAACCTAGGAAGGGGAGGTTGCAGTGAGCGGAGATCACACCACTGTACTCCAGCCTGGGTGACAGATTGAGGCTGTCTCTCAAAAAAATTAAAAGATAGAAAATGGTACACATGTATAGGCACTTACCATGAAGGAAGCCTGCAGGACTGGAAGTTGCTCTGGGTGAGTCAGTGAGTGAGAGGTGAGTCAATATGAAGGCCTAGGACATTACTGCACACTGCTGTAGAATTTCTAAACACTGTATACTTAGGCTAAAGGAAATTTAAAAATAAGGTAATTGTGCTATGATGTTTGGATGGCTATCATGTCACTACATGATTAGAAAATTTTCAAGTCCATTATAATCTTACGGTATCAACATTGTATATGCGGTCTGTCGCTGACCGAAATGTCATTATGTGGTGCATGACTATATCTTTAGTAGGAGGATCTTGGAATATTTCTAAGTAGAGAGCATATGAGATCCAAATTTACAAACAGACATAAAATTTATTTTAGTAAATTGTTTTCATGCAAAGGGAGGTTCTAAAATTATTTTAAGTGCCTAAAAGTTTGTTGTAGGTGTGCATTATTTGGACCTTGTTTAAACCATTAATATGCTAAACAAATCCTTTCTACAGATATTGTCGATATAAACTCCAAATTAATGAGGCAAGTTAAAATAGCCTGACTTTCATTACACATAATACCCGATTGCATTTTCAATTCTGAGGTTTTATCAAGAATGTCCTGAAGCCCTATGTAAGTTTCAAATTGTTATCTGAAATCGTTTCATTTTAGAAGCCCGGTATGTACAAAATGAAGTTTGTAGAGCTATTATTTATTATGATTTAACAAATATCTGGCTGGGTGTGGTGGCTCATGCCTGTAATACCAGTGTTTAGGGAAGCTGAGGTGGGAGGATCACTTAAGGCCAGGAGTTTGAGAGTAGTCTGTGCAGCATAGTGACACTCTCTAAAAAAAGGTTTCTTTAATTAGACAGGCACAGTGGCATGTACCTGTAGTCCTAGCTACTTGGGAGGCTGAGGCAGAAAGATCACCTGAGCCTAGGAGTTCAAGGTTACAGTGAGCTATGATTGTGCCCCGCATTCCAGCCTAAGCAGAAGAGCTACTGTCTCTTAAAAATATATATATATATGTGTGTGTGTGTGTGTGTGTGTGTGTGTATGTGTATCCAGGATATATATATATTTACACACACACACACATACATATCTAGGATATATATATATCCTGGATACACACTCGCTTCAAGGGATTGAATACAATGTTTTGGAATATATATATACATGTTTTGGAAAATATGTATATACACACACGTTTTGGAAAACATGTATATACACACATATTTTGGAAAAGTCCTAAGGTAGTTTCCTCAGCTTTAATGTTTTACGTAAGCTTTAGTAAAAGACAAGGCTTTGACATCATTATTTCAACTTCTACTGGCTGAAGCAGCTTCCAAGGGATTCAAAAGAATCGCACACAATTTTTTGGCTATTTGAAACAACTGCATAGATGAGGGGATTTAGGAAGCCACCATGCATACCCAGGGTGAAATGCAGACTCAGAAAAGACCTCACAAGATCTTAAGATTTCCATTCAGGATGATCCCTGGCACAGACACACCCTACAACAGTTAGGAAACCCACAGCAAATGCTAGGGCAGGGAAAGAACTGGATTTCCAGAGTTACTACATTCTAAGATTCAATGTCCAGGTTTCAACAACAATGGAAAAATAAGACATAGAAAGGAAAAGGAAAGTACAGAGCATTCAAAGGAACAAAATAAAATGACATAAAACATACCTGAGGAAGCCTAAACTTTGGGCTTACCAGATAAATATCTTTAAGGTAATCAAAGATCTAGGGTAAGTCATGGACAAAGACAGGAAAACAATGTATGAACAAAATGAGAATAACAACAAAAAGAGAAATTTTAAAAAAGAAACCAAAAGAAATTCTGGAGCTGAAAAGTATAAGTAAAATGGAAAATACAATAGAGGGGGCTCAAAAGCAAATTTAAGCAAGCAGAAGAATTAGTAAATTTGAGGATCAAATTTACTGAGTTTGAGAGACAGAAAGAAGAAAGAATGAAAAAAAGTGAACAGAGCCTAAGGCACTTGAGCGACACCATAAGCTGACCAACATAATCTGTGGGAGTCACAGAAGAAGCAGAGAGAAGAAGGGGCCAGAAAGTGTATTTGAAGAAGTAATGGCTGATAACTTCCCAAATTTGATGAAAAACATGACCCTACAAATCCAAGAAGCTCACCAAACAAGTAAGATAAACTCAAAGAGAACTATCCTGAGACATATTCAAATTGTCAAAAGCCAAAGGTAAAGACAGAATCTTAAAAGCAGCAAAACAGTAACAATTCATCACATATAAGGGATCTTCAATAAGATTATCAGCCAATTTCTCATCTGATATCTTGGAGGTAAGAAGGCCCACTGGCTGACATATTCAAAGTGCTAAAACAAAAACAATGTTAACCAAGAATTCTATATTTAGCAAAATTGCCCCACGAAACAAAGCAGAAAATAAGACATTCCCAGATAAACTAAGAAAGTTCATGACCACTATACCTCTCCTACAAGAAATGCCAAAGTGAGTCTTTCAGTTTGAAATTTTAAAAATGTAGCATAGTTGACCCTTAACACGGAGGGTTAGGGGTGCCAAACCCCTGCACAGAAAAAAAAATTACATATAATGTTTGACTCACCAAAAACTTAACTAATTCCGACTGTTGACTGCAAGCCTTGCTGATACCAAGAATTGTTGATTAACACATATTTTGTATATATGTACCATATACTGTATTCTTACAATGAAGTAAGCTACAGGAAAAAATTTCATTAGGAAAATCATAACATATATTTGCTATTAATTAAGTGGAAGTGGATCATCATAAAGGTCTTCATCCTTGTCTTCACATTGACTAGGCTTAAGAGAATAAGAAAGAGGAGGGGTCGGTCTTGATGTCTCAGGAGTGGCAGAAGTGGAAGAAAATCCATGTATAAGTGAACCTGCACAGTTCAAACCCACGTTGATCGAGGGTTAACTGTGTATCTATATTTCTGAATGAATATATATGGATATAGGAAGGTATGTGAGCATGTGTGTGTGTATATAATTTTAAATGTTTGTATAACTAAATAAAAAAATATATTATGCATAGGCATTTTCCCCTAAAAGGCTGTTTATTCAAGTTGACCCTACACCCAATTTGTTTCATTTGTTTTGTTTCTGGGACACAGTCTTACCGTATCATTCAGGCTGGAGTGCACTGGTGTGGATCACAGCTCACCACAGACTTAACATTCTGGGCTCACTCAGGTGATGCTCCTGCCTCAGCCTGTAAAGTAGCTGGGAATACAGGCACACGCCACCATGGTTGGCTAATTTTTAAAATGTTTTGTAGAGATGGGTTTCTGCCATGTTGGCTGGGCTGGTTGTGAACTCCTGGGCTCAAGCGATCCACCCTCCTCGGCCTCCCAAAGTGCAGGGATTACAGGCGTAGCCACTACATCTGGCTGCTTACACCTAGTATGTTAGTGAATCTTCTTATTAGGTGGACGGGGGGAATCAAATCATCATCAAATATTCCAAGCCACTTTATACGTAGGCATGTATGGTACATTTTAATTCTTCAATACTTAGCTCAAGAATCACCCTCTGTGTGTTATGTTCTTGGAAAGCTGCCTCTTGCCTCAGCCTAATTCAGAATCCTTTTCCTGTATGTTCTCATAACCACTGTCACAAGCCTTGGTTTTGAGTTATCTTACATAGAGCTATAATCACTAGTTAACTTATTAGTCTCTTCTTCTAGACTGCCGCTGTCCAATATGGTAGACACTAGCGGCTTTTTAATTTCAATTTAAATTAATCAAAATTAAATTAAATTAATAATTCAGTTCCTCAGTTATACTAGCCAAATTTCAAGTGCTCAAAATCTACATGTGGCCGTTGGCTATCATGTGGGACATTGCAGATATAGAACATTCCCATAAGCAGATAAAATTCGATTCAATAGAACTGTTCTAGATCAGGATTTCCCAACCTAGGCACTACTGACATTTTGTGACAAATAATTCTTCGTTGTGGAGTCTGTCTTATGCATTTTAGGATGCTTAGCAACTTCACCCACTAGGTATCAAGACCATTCCCCCAGTAGTGACAACCAAAATGTCTCCACACATTGCCCTGGATTGAGAACCACTGTTCTAGACTCTAAACATCTTAAGAAGAGGGAGTGGCCGGGCACGGTGGCTCACGCCTGTAATCCCAGCACTTTGGGAGGCCGAGGCGGGCGGATCAGGAGGTCAGGAGATCGAGACCATTCTGGCTAACACAGTGAAACCCCGTCTCTACTAAAAATACAAAAAAAATTAGCCGGGCATGGTGGCGGGAGCCTGTAGTCCCACCTACTCGGGAGGCTGAGGCAGGAGAATGGCATGAACCCAGGAGGCGGAGCTTGCAGTGAGCCGAGATCGCACCACTGCACTCCAGCCTGGGCGACAGAGTGAGACTCTGTCTCGGAAAAAAAAAAAAAAAGAAGAGGGAGTATGTGTATTCAGCTTTGTATTGCATATAACCAACCACAGAGGATATAGTACAGGGGTTCAATGTATGTTAAAAAATAAAGATAAGAAGATGAGACAGAAGCAAGGCCTAAGCAGTGAGTGCTTTTCCACTCTCACAAAGGTACAACCCTTCTCTAGTTTTTTTTTAAGCCAACAATAACTACCACAATAAATGATGTAGTTGCTTTTGCCTAGAATGTAAGCGAATGATAAACTGTATCTGGCACCTGTTCAGAAATCTATGTGATAGTTATTATCAACAAGGTATTAAATTGTCTGAAATTTATATAAAATTGAATCCTCTGCACTATACCAAGGCATTTCAGGGATAAGAAACAGATATAACTCTTAGAACCTCTGCCTGTTTTGTAGACCGATATGTGAAAATGTACCCAAACACTCCAGAAAATGTAGTCCTTCTGTTCATGTCTAGAAAACTATTTGCCCAAAGCATTATAATTTTTAAATTGTTCTTCAAAAGTAATCCACATAAACATGATTACCTTGTTTGCTATATTTGGCCAATGCAGATACAGGTTCGATATTCCCAAATCAGAATGATCCAGCAGAGTTATTCTGCTAAGGCCATTTGTAAATTGTTTCCTGATTGGCTACAAAGGCATTACTGCCATTATAGGATTAAAGTAAGTCAATGGCTTTCTTCCCTCTAAATCATTCCGCTGGTTACACTGGCCTCCTGGACATTAGGTCAAAGCCCTCCCATCCTGAAACTAAAGGAGAATTCAGTGGCTGTGTCCCGTCTGCCCTGTGTGACAAGTGATATAAGCAAGAATGCCTGTACTCTGGATCTGCCACTTACCAATGTGCCATTTCTCAGTTTCTTTAGTAAAACGAGGAGTTCAGATAATCATTCCTTTAGGGAAGCGTGAAGGGAAAATCTCTATGAACTGCAAAACCCTAAACAGATGCCACTTTTAGGTATTTTAGGTTATAAAGCTTTTGGCAAAAGGACTAAAGAAGAGCACTCATCAATGAGAGTTACAATCCCAGAGGCGGTTACGGAAACATGACTTAGTAAAATAAACATAAACACTGTAGGATGCCATGTCACTCAGGCGACAGAAGAAAGTTTTTTATTCCAGCTTTCTGAGGATTCATCTGAACACACATATTCCCAACCTTTTTAGGTTTTTTATAAAATCTTGAAAATTCTTTAAGTACCTGTAGGGATTATTTATCTGAAGGAGCTGAAGCCTGCTTCTAGAGGTGTTTGCCAGAGCAAGCTAGCATATTGAAAAATCAGATGTTCAATCCCTGGTAGCCTAGTTCCAGCCCCCAGTCACCATCTCTCACCAGGTCTCTACACAGCCAATGCACAAAGGCCAAAGGGTAGTTTCAGCCACTTTTACCCTCCCTATAAGAATTTTTGTAAATATATAATTCCAAGGAAATTTTTTTTCTGGTCACAGTTGGTTTGTTTTAGAACAAAAAACCATAAAGTGGTTGATAACGTCTTCAGAAATTTAATAAATATATAAAAACTACCATCTTACATGGTTTGATTAGCACTAAGTGAAAGGAGGGTACAGAATTAAAATCTCTTTAGAGCAGTGGCTCATGTCTATAATCCTAGCACTTTGGGAGGTTGAGGTGGGAGGATCACTTGAGCAACTTGCTATATTGCCCAGGCTGGTCTCAGAGTTGTTCAGGAGTTTGAGACCAGCCTGGGCAATATAACAAGACCTCGTCTCTACAAAAAATAAGAAAATCAGCCAGGTGTGGTACTATGTGCCTGTAGTCCCAGCTACTAGGGAGGCTGAGTCTGGAAGCTCCTTGAACCCACCAGGAGTTTGAGGTTGCAGTGAGTTATGATTGAGCCACTGCACTCTAGCCTGGGGGACGGAGTGAGACTCTGTATACCCCTATAAAAAAACAATCCAAAACTCCTTAGAGGTTAATTTTTATTTGTAGCATTTGACTCTATGACTCGAGTGATGGCTTTTTTTTTTTTTATGTGTGTTGGGGAGCGTGTAAATGCACTGACCGCCAGTCACAACATGATCATCTACTTTTGTGCCCGTTACACAAGCAGTAACCTGGCTGTTCCAGACTCACTGGATGTTCAGGATGAAAAAGTGAACTGGAAAAGGACAGGTAAAGGTAAGACACAGCCAAAGACTCTTTGGTCTTAAAAATAGTCCACCACATGTATTGTTAGCTTGACTGCAAAGTTCTTTTCAGTAAGAAAAGAATGAACAAAGTGAGGCCGACACATTTCAGAAAACACATTTGCAAACTGCCTATAAGGCAAAAGTGAACTTTTCATTTTCTGTAAGTTGGGCTTTGCCTGCCACAGACCTGATGAGCTTCAGCGGAAAAGTCAGCATGGACATGTGAAGCACACAATGAGCTTTATCAGGCTGCGTCTCTGTGGCCACTTTCCAGATCACATATTTACCCAGTAAAAACATTCAGGCCACACGAGGAAGGAAGTCTTCGGCTACTGAAGATCATTAGTAGCACTGAGTGCAACCACTGTCAGTTTTGTGGGGTTGGCCTCTGATCACTCACACAAAGGACGGAAAATTGCTGGCGCCGCTGGACCTGTGCCCAGCTCACCCGGCAGTGGAGCATATGAAAGCCTCCCTTTTTTTTTTTTTTTTTATAACTAATGCACTGGAAGGGGGCAAAGGGTGGCATGGACCCTCAGGCACATTAATCAGCAGGGGAATTGGCCAAATGTCACCTCCTGCTGGGCTTCAATGCCAAAACTACACGTGTCAGTGACTTCCAGAAAAGGGGAGGCCCCAGAACAACACTGGACGCATCAAATGTCCTCCCTTCCTTCATATGGAAAGCTCATCTCGGAGGTGTCAGGATAAAACATGAGAACAGCATCTGTCCTCAGAGACCAAGCAGAGTGATTCACTATTTCATGGCACAATGAGGGGAGGAGGACACTGCAATAAAAACTTTATAAGGTGAAATCTAAATCCTGAATGCAGCACACATTTTTAAAAACTTTTTTTTTTTGCCTTTTCTTCCTTTCCCTTCTCCTCCCCTTCCTGAGGGAAAATAACACAAGGTAATTAAATGGTAAATTACTTGAGAGAGAAATGTTTAGACTCATGACAAGTCTTTGTGCAGAAAACAAAACTTCGCACCCCACACATATTTTGGATGACCTAATTCTTCCAGTGAAGTTTAAAACTATAACCAAGGTTGTTTAAAAAACCATTTTCACAAGGAAGGGCAGTGGGTTGAAAGATCCTCATTATTCAAGAGAAGGGAAATTTATGAAGGCAGAAATTAATACCAAACCCAAACTGCTCATTAAACAAAGTAAACTAAGAAGCTGTTGGTTAGGTTTTCTCTATTTCTAGTCAATGTCTAAATGAGAAATATGCTCTCCTTAAAATCACAATGCATACATCCCATCAAATCCATAGAACAATTCCAATATTCTTACTCACTCAAAAATGAAGACATGTATATACAAACATAATTGAATCACAAAGTCAGTGCTTAGGTTCTGGTTAAAATTTACAAAAAAATTAAATAGAAATTATTAAGAATTAGCACCTTAAAATCTAGTAGTTAAAGTTCAATCCAGGTAGGTTACGGATTTGCAAGTTAAAATGCTTGGCATGCTTTGAAATTAAAACAGACGATATCAATTTCATCAATTATCAAGAAATAAAAACTATTCTATAATGATTCATTAAATGTCCACTGAAGATTTAAAAATATTTAAATCTAAAAGAGATTCCATTTAAAATGTTCTCAGTGGTGGGGGAAAAACTGCTGGGCTATTTTAAGGCACTAATTTCCATCTGGTAGAACAGATCCAGACCTACAATGTTGCATTTCCCTGAGCAATTGCTCTGAGGGCCTGGAGGTTACAGAATGTCAGAGGCACCATGATACATCATCTGTCTGTTGGCTCCAGTTGGGATCCATCTTTTCTTAGCGCTTGACATCTGTGGGGAGAGTCAGCAACTCCCTTTCATTAAATAGCAAAACACAACAGAATCCTTTATTTACAGTGCTTTTGTAAGATTTGGTTTAAGCATCAGAAGTACGTTAAGCTTTTAACATACTTCTAAGTTAAATACAAGATTACTCTCTTCTTAAAGAGAATTGAAGGGCAATTTCTTATTAAACAATTTCCTATTAAACTTATATAAACTATAACTTATTAAACTAAACTATACAATTCCAGAATAACTCATTTTTAAAGATCAGATATTGCATTCATATGGTTAAAATCTCAAAAATTAATGAGGCATTACTCGATTGTCTCCATCCAGGTCCTGGGAACCCTGTTTGTTCAGTCCTCCTTCCTGCAACCAGGCAACCACAGTAACAGTCTTATTCCCCCCATCCACCTTTTTTATACTACTTTATACACACTATTCTTGTTTTTTCAACTTAATGTCTCTGAGGGCATTTCAGTTTCATGGAGAATGTTCTTGTACTTTCCTACAGATGCAAGCAAATCACATGATAGATTTATCACTGTTTAATTATTTTTTGATTTAGACATTAATTAGTTCTCTACTGATAGAGAGGGAGAGGGAAGGAGGGAGGGAATATAAAATGAGTGCTAAGTGCTAACACGGGGCAAATGACATGGATAGGAGGGGCACAGAGTCTGTGTTGCGTGACGGGAGTCTGTCAGGGAAGTTTTCCTTGAGGACATGACATTGAAACTGGCTGAAGAATACTGTAAGGCAGCCAGGAGAAGAGCACACAGGGACAGATCACTGGGATAGGGTGGAGGTGGCTTATGCTGCTGCAGGTCGGAACTCAGGGCAGCATTCTACATTCTCTGTCTCTAGAAGAGCGGAAGGAGGAGGCTTTGCTCTCCTTTCCCAGCTCAGCTCCTACAACAACTCACATGCTGGGAGGACAGCAGCATTCTTTGTAGGGAGTTGTTATATCAAATTTGGTGAATTCTTATTCTGTTTTTACAGAAAATAATGTGAAACAAAGTTTAAGTAGAAGAAGATATGTCACTATAAAATAATCTTTAAAAACCTAGTAATTTTCACATTTAAATTACTAAATTAGATTTATGTCTTTTTAGGCTTGATAAACCCAACTATTTTATAAGTTCTTAGATCTCTTTTGTATTTCTAATTCAAAAAACAAGTGCAGGCAGATGGGCATAAGTATCATTTAATTTGTTGATTGTGAGGAACCATGAATAAAACTTCACATAATAAGTGCATTTTGATTAAAACAATTCTTTAAGATATCCATTTGGTAATAGGGCAAAAAATAACTATTAAATCAGGAAAGAAGAGGCCATCAATTTAATGTTCATGGGAGTCATTAGAGATTTTTTCATTTGCTTTTTATTTTATTTTATTATTTTTTTTTGAGATGGAGTCTCGCTCTGTCGCCCAGGCTGGAGTGCAGTGGCGCGATCTTGGCTCGTTGTAAGCTTTGCCTCCCGGGTTCACGCCATTCTCCTGCCTCAGCCTCCCAAGTAGCTGTGACTACAGGCACCCGCCACCACGCCCAGCTAATTTTTTGTATTTTTAGTAGAGACGGGGTTTCACCGTGTTAGCCAGGATGGTCTCGATCTCCTGACCTCGTGATCCGCCTGCCTCAGCCTCCCAAAGTGCTGGGATTACAGGCCTGAGCCACCGCGCCCAGCCTCGTTTGCTTTATTTTTTAAGTACGTTTTTTGATTCACTAGTATCTTGTCATGCCTGATAGTCTCTTTTAAAGTCTCTTTCCTGGTGGTTTTGCTGTGTAAATGAAAGAAAAATTCTGAGACCTGAACTCAGTATTTGAGATATGAAAGCTAGTAGAGGCCAAATTAAATGCTCACAGATCAGCATATGTATGTTACCACGTCACCATCAACTAAGCAACTGCTACACTATCTCACTAAACTGAAAAAGGCATTTGTGTTGCCTGTTCTAATTTGTTTATGGTTGGATGCCTATCATAGTATTTTCTATTATGTTGCTAGATAAAGACATTTTTAGAGTTTCACTGAATCTGCAAAGTGCTGGTGCATATTTTATGATAAAATAGCTAATGTCCTTTCATTAGTATAATGAAATCTACTAACTATATTAGTTTGCAGAAAAATATTCTTACGAAAATAGTCCATAAAAGGGAGATCGGGTAGAAGCGGCTGATGAACTGGTTACATTAACATGTGTTTCTTCGCTGAATTTTGTACAGTTTCCCCTCTTCTTATAAAACTCTATGGACTCTGACAAACCATTCTTTTGCAGCCAAGCTCTCATTCAGGATAGAGGACACCTGAATTACATAAATCTCTATCACAAAGTTACATTTTCTGTGCAGAGCAAGAGCTGTCAGGAAAAAGGTAATGAAGAAGAATAGCTTAGACAGAGGGATTTAATGATATCCAGCTGCTATTCTTTGGTACTTGCTGATAAGACTTTGTTTTAAGTTTACAATGGAGAAAGTTTGAGAAAAGGCTAAAAATTCACATACAGGAAGTGGAAGTCTTTATATTTCATTTGTTCAATTTCCGCTAACTCTTGCAATTACGTTCACACAAAGTTTAATTTTCAGAATGTTCAAATATGTCACCGTAAGTCTTTAAAAATAAAATGTAAATTGCATTAAAATGTGTGGAAATATTGTACCTTAGGGAAAAGACAACCAATTTGGGCTCACCACATGTTCAGATGATAAGATAAACCTGGGAAAAGTACAAGATTCTTAAATGTTTATTATAATTGTATGTCATCATTGTGGTGATTTTTCTGTATTTACAAAAGGGCAGGGGTGGGTGGAGGGAGAGTTCTTTACCAATGGAAGGGACATAGCAGGTTCTTCAAAACATATGGTAAGTTAACATAAAATTACAGAAATGTGGTCTTTGCAGAATGGGAAACCCTAAACAACTTACATTTTACTCAGGATTTAGATTCCATTACCATGTGGCCTTTTTGCTTCCTAATCTGTTATTTGCACACATGATGCTTAATGGCATGACTCAAAGTGCTGGGAAGCGTGGTGTACCCCCGTACCGAATCCTGAGTTTCTGTGGACAGGAACACATTTTAATAAACCCTTGCCTAGTAAAGGAAGTTACTGGGAAAATTCTCTGTGGGAGCCAAGCAATGAAGACTCTCTCAAGAACTTCGACATCTTACATGTGAATACTGCACTCAGTGGACTGACTGCCATAGGGGCCAAAGAGTTAAAGCGAAGGCACGATATTCTTTCAGGCTAATGAAGCCTTCCTGCTGGGAGTTCCTTCCCCAGTGAGTGGGAAAGACGCAGGATGAATGGCTGGGGCTTTGTGCACTTTCCCACAGGTCTGGACAGGATCTCCAGCTCAGCATCTACAGCTCAGGGAGGAAGGAGACCCAGGCCTCACAGGGAGCAGACAGGAGGACTAGGGGGACACTGCTCAGGCCGCCCACAGGCTCCATGGCCCACCAAGTGCTCTGAAAGCCTTGACAAATAAAAGCATTGCTATTTTTTTAAGGGCAAAAGGTGCATGAAGGTCAGTGGTAGGTACCTGTCTGGAAGCATTTTATGCTATTGGTGCAAACCTCCCACGAGTTGAACTTAAAGGAATGTTCCATCCTTGCAGGAAGTCTCCAGATACAGGAAATGCTAATAAAAGAAAAAGGGAGGAGGCTTTGCTCTCCTTTCCCAACTCAGCTCCTACAACATCTCACATTACAAATTTGCAAACTAATTACTTAGAGCCAGACATATTAAAAAATTTCCCTTTACAACTAAGTGAATACAGAAGAGAATCAAAATAGAGCTCTTGGCTCCAGACTTAGACAGGGCTCTGAATTTAAAAGTCTAATTAAGACAAATCATGTTTGCTGTGTAGTTCTCTCAAACACTAGCATTATTGAAATTACTCCTAACAACTTAATTGATATAACCAATACCTCAAGTAAAGATCATGCAGTAATTAGTTCAGCCTGCAGAAGTTGGAGTATCAGGGATGATGAGGTTTTCTATAAAGGCTTTGGCTGTTTTTTTCCACATAAATTTACCTCTGAAATTTTGGGTTAGACAATTTTATTTTACACAGACTTGGCAATGCAAATAAAATATCAAAATAGCTGAACTGTTATTAAATGGGATGATTTCTTGGTTAGTACTGTGATTGGTATGAAGACTGGAGGAATTCCTCTTTTGTCTCTTTCCCTTGGAGCTCTCTATTGAAAGGAGAAAGGGGAGATGGCAGTATTTTATGAGTCATTCTTTGGAACAGCATTCCAAGTGTGATTTACTTAATATAGCCCTATAAATCACCTAATGCAGAAATAATCTCAAGATCTGCATGTAAACATACCTATTAAAATATTACAATTACTCTGTTTGCTTAGTGCTCATAAGGTATATCTCATCTGAAGGTAAACAGCTTTTTCCCTGAGGTGGGGCATCCAAAGTAGCGTCCAAATTACATGCCCATGTAAGGATGCTGAACTTAAGAAAAATATCACATTACCTAAGTACAACGACAAGTGTTTGACTAGGAAAGGGACTATTATACCTTTAGCTGACATTTTTCTGCCTTCAATTTGCTGTTCTGGTTTGAAAATCCAAGTCATCTAATTTCATAGTTGGCTACAGCACTGGTTGGTAATTATTAATCACAGAGAAAATTTTCAGCTCAGAAAAAAAAAAGTGAGCATGTCTACATTTGTTTTAGTGATTTGCTCTGCAACAGCCAGAGGGCATTTATTTTTAAACAAGAAGTGAGCCAGGGGACTCAGATCTATATGCTTGTGGTACTGCTTATTTTTGGCTCATAAGACTTAACTTTCTTTAGTATGGTAATCTGTAACTGTAAGCAATCATCCTCCCGATTAGTACTGGGTTAAAAACTGTAAACCACCTACAATTACTAGCATGATCCCTAACCTCTGTAAGGTGGTAATCCAGTATTGGTTGTTAGCTGTCAAATTTATTTCCCTTTGGTGAAATATACCCTGGATTTAATTAGCAGTCATTCTAGATACTTTATGGAGCTGAGCCCAAGCACTGTGGCTTTGACATTTAACCCCTGACCCTTAAATATTTACCAGCTTTTAAACTGGTTGTGTACAATTATCCCTTCAAGTATATATCAGATCCATCATTCTGACCACTCTAGTCAATTCCAGGTCAGATGTACTATTCCAGCTGATGTTGTAATTTTCACCCTGGAAGTGGAAATAAAACCATGGGCTTCACAATGAGCTCTGCCAGGCAAAGTGGAAAGAACTTGTTGCTAGATGCTACCCATGGAAGGGGCAGGGTGTGCTGCCAGTTAGGAGTCCCAGTGAGGAGTGTGAGGAGCAGGCTGCAGCCGAGGGGACATGGGTTGCTCTTTGGCTCTGGCCAGCCCAGTGCGCCTTTGTAGGATGCTTTAGAACCAGTTTTGTCTTCGGCTCGCAATCGTGAAAGGAATATTTTGGAAACTGTTTTCATTTGTTTGAAATCAACTTTATTGAGGTATGATTTGGAAAGTGTATTATTTAAATTTCCTTGAGGCTTCCCAGGCAGAAAATGCCTAGATAGAAGCAATGCGAGGCGAGGAATGCATTGTTTCTGCTATGGTGTAAAACTCTCACAGAACATTACGCACAAAACCAGGGCTCTTCAAATGTCAAAGTTCTTGAAATGTATTTTAATCCAAAAGATGGACTAGAAAGGGCCCTCATTAGGCAACACCCACTTTAAAAAGATAAATGAATGCTATTCTGCTGAGACTTTGCAAGACCTCCCACCTGGAAGGGGCACCCAGGTCTCCAGTTCAGGAGTGATACCACCCCTCTCATGCTCTGCCTCCCCTCACCCCTTCCAGAACACACATCATGTGCCTGGCACCTAGTAGGTTCTCCAAAACTTTTTGAATGGGTGTTAAATAAACCCAGCAGTCATGAAAATAGCTTACAGAGGCAAACACACCAACCAGAAATGTCAACTAGGTTTGTGCAAGTAGAAAGAAGAATGTTACTGAAGTGAGAGAATCCAAGCCAGGAAAACAGGAGCATGTATTGCTGATATCCAACCCCCACACTATACCCCAGCAGAGAGGAAAGAGGGCAAGAGATGTATTTGCTGCTAGTGGGGAGCCCCTACGCTCAGTCTAAATTAGGGCCAGATGCTCGTTTTTGGCTACTCTAAGAAACCAAAGTGTGGGTCAGCTGCACTTCCAAGTGGAACACTGAGTGGAGACCGGGCTCTGGTGGCCAGCTAATCCAGAAGCCTGCTTTCTGAAAGGAGCCAAAACTGGCATGTGACTCTGCTGGACTTAAAAAAAGGAAAAATTTGTAGAATAGCCGTAATGTGTGGTCTTGAGGGTAATCTCAATAAACGGCGTTCGGGTTGGTTAAAATGCCTCAGTGGCAGTTTGGAGCTGACCGGATCTGGCAGCCACTAATGACATTGTGAGGGCGACTGTCGCACCATCCAGCTACACTGTACGCATAATGCAAGTTACAAACAAACAGGACCGACGGAAACTTATGAGTCAAATTTCTTTCATGTTTCTGCCAGATGGACACACTGGACAAACAGAATTTAGGTATCAGAGACTGAACAAGCTGGACGTTTTTAATTCTCTGGATTTTTTTAAGCTTTGTTTATTAACGTTTTATAGTGATATAAAAAGATCCTATGTAGTAAAAGAGTGAGGCTGGTAAGTCAGGGGCATTTATCTTTAGGGAGTGCTAAAGTGCGGGAAGTGCTAAAAATCAAACGAACTCTCTCTCCTATGATTCCTTGCTTTCAGAACATCCCAAAATATTTCAAGGCGTTCCTTGTTTTCAGTTTGGTCTTAGTTCAGAGGTGAACTTTATGCAGGGAGGAGGTTGGCTAAGCATATTTTAGTCCTTTGTAAGAAACATGATCCTGGAAAATAGTGTTTCCTCCCAAACTCTCACTGCGAAGTGAAACTTCTATCGAACCTAACAAACTCACAAGCTGATAACCAAATGCTCAGGTTTTTGAAATGATTGCTTCCTACTAAAGATCCATGTCACAGCTAATTAGAAATTACCAACTCATTTTTTTCCTCAAATAGGCACAATTGTTTATTTAAAATATTTCCAAAGATTAGGAAAGGGGATGCTATTAATATTAGAATGGGTAACACAACAAATTAACAATATTTTGCACATATATCCCTATTTTTGCTGTAGTGTCACTGCTATAGAAATTGTCTCTCTGTACAGGTATAGATGGTGTGCATGAGTATGTTTGTGATGTAGAGACACAGAGAGGGAGGGAGGAACAACCATGAGGAAGGATGCTGACACAGGTGGTTCCAGTGGCTGGAGGACATGTGACTTGTTCAGATCCACCACTTGACTCCTTTCTTCTCACTCACTCCTATCCCACTGGCCAGAACGTCTTGCAATGCTTATTTCCCTAAATGCCACTTCCTCTCCGTTTTTCCCACCATTGTCTTAACCGGGACCTTCCTCATATCTGCTCTGGATGCTCTTACAGTTTGGAACGGCATTCAGACTTCTACGTGACTGACACAGACTCTTCCCCGGGCTCATCCCCGTGACTCTAACCATTCTCCATATCCACATACTCACAGTTCCCTCTAAAAGGCTGCGTTCTCTCCCACTTCTGAACTTTCTGTTTACGATGTTCCATCAACTTAAAATCTCCACCTCACCTCTTCCTAACTCTATTTATTCTTCAAAACCCAGCACAAAACCCCCTCCTCCAAAAAGTGTTCTGTGTGGCTTTGCTGTAGTGGTCACTACATTCCCACCTTCTCCTTTCTGAAGGGAACCCCACTGTAGTTTGGGTGTTTGTTCTTGCCCTTATGCCTCAGGGAGGCTGCCCACAGCAGGAGCCTAAGAAAAAGCAATCCCACTCCTCTGACTGGCAAACAGCCCGGGTCTGGATATATGACCCTACTCTAGCTAGGGAGATGGGAGAGGAGGCCTGCTGAGGACTTCAGGAAAGGCCAGGGAAGTCACTCTGTTTCTCCAAATGGAGAAGAATGTGACTCCAACTGCTGCTGGCAGCCGACCTACAGCCACAACAGGGACTAGCATGGGGATGATGTCGATACCGTGGACAGCAAAGAGAGGCCTGGGTCCTAGATGACTCTGGATCAGCCTACTTCCAAATGTCAGATCACAGGAGACAATACCTTCTCTGAGGTTGAAGCCAATTTGATTCAAATTTTCTGTTACTTGAAGCTAAAATTACCCTATTTTGAGGGATGGGGATAGGGCATAAACTGCCTAGTATTTCTTGCTTTCAAAGGTTGCAATGAGGTACAGACGCTCACACTGCATATTTTAAATAAGAAAATTTCAGCCAAGAGCCGTGGCTCACACCTGTAATCCCAGCACTCTGGGAGGCCAAGGCAGGCGGATTGCTTGAGCTCAGGCATTCGAGACCAGCCTGGGTAAAGATGGTGAAACCACACTGCTTCCAAAAATTAGCTGGACACGGTGGTGCACATCCGTAGTCCCGGACACTTAGGAGGCTGAGGTGGGAGGATCAGTTGAGCCCAGGAGGTGGGGGTTGCAGTGAGTGAGCCGAAGTCATGCCACTGCTCTCCAGCCTGAGCAACAGAGTAAGAACCTGCATCAGATAAAATAAAATAAAAATAAAGAAAAAATAAAAAGAATTTCTAGCTAGATTCTGCCTGGTTGGCACAGAACAGACAGTACAGATTATGAGGGTTATGAGCCACTGACCAGTGAGCCAACATCACTGCCCATACCCACGGGGATGGCCCTCAGATTGGCAGTAGGTGCTGGTCTCAAGCAGGCAGGCCCACTCATGCACAAAGCAGGCCACGGCCATGCGGATCGAAACCAAACATCTGTCAACTTATCTGGGTCTCCGGACTCCTATGTTAGAAAAGAACCCACATCAATGTACAGTTAAGGTGTGAGAACAACAAAATAAAAAAGAGCAGAGCCCTATAGGGTCTCTCTTAAATGCAAGGAGCAGGCCAGGCATGGTGGCTCACGCCTGTAATCCCAGCACTTTGGGAGGCCAAAGTAGGTAGATCACTCAAGCTCATGAGTTTGAGACCAGCCTGGGCAACATGGCGAAACCTTATCTCTACTGAAAATACAAAAATTAGCTGGGTGTGGTGGCACGCACCTGTAGTCCCAGCTACTCGGGAGGCTGAGGCACAAGAATCACTTGAACCCATGAGGTGGAGGTTGCAGTGAGCAGAGATCATGCCACTGCAACTCCAGCCTGGATGACAGAGTGAGACCCTGCCTCAAATAAATAAATAAATAAATAAATAAATAAATGCATGGAGTATGTTAGTTAAAGCCAACCTTTGCTGAGAACAGGGTAGCCTCAGACGCTGCCATGCCACATCCCACCAGGCCCCTCCAAAGGAAGAAAGGGGAGAACTGAGGCCATAGCATCTGCATGATCTGTCAGAAATGCAGGAGAGCTGTGGTGTCGGCTTGTCAGCAAGAGACTTCAACTTGCCCTCAGCATCTCTTTTCTCACCTTGTTCACAGGGTGCGCTTTCGATGTGAGGATATAAGTAATCACAATAGCAACAACTACTACTTATGGAATATCTATCATGTGCTGGGCACTGTGTTAGAAGCTTTAGATATATTGACAGATCGAATTCTCATGATAATCCCATTCATTAGGGCTTATTATCCCCAAAGTCCACAATTGGTTAAATAGCAGAGCTGGGGTTTATATGCAAGTTTGTCTCTAAACTTTATATTTTTCCTAGTGTGGTATATTACCTAAATAAAATGAGGCTTAAAAAAATCTACAGTAGAATGAATTTTTCTCAAAGAAGAGACTAGGATGAAAACTTACTGACTACTGAATGGATTGTATGTACTTGAATTGTACATTTAATGTTGTGATTTGGTCTTTAAAAATAGTATTACAGCAAACCTACCTCAAACAGTTTTTACCTATTAAAAAACTTAATAGGATTAAACTTAAAATTCTTGGCATACCATACTTTTTGCATTCAGCTTGAATTTTCAAACTTAACGCTTGGCATATTTATTACAGTTAACTTGAGTTTTCCTAAAATCAATTATAAATAGCCTTCATTATCTGAGAAAATATTTCAAAACTTTGTAACAAGAAACGTAACAACCTACACCTTTTTTCCTGGATCTGAGAAAAAAACCTGATTTTAGCAGTGTCTTCTCTTGTGTTTAAAATATTTGGGTCTGCAATTATGACAAAGAAAATGGAAGTTCAAGCTGCACCTATCTAGCAACTTTCAGTGACATTAATAGATGAAAGTGCATCTCAAAATGACTTTCGGCCCAAGAACAAATATATACTTTTATAAATAGGTTAGCTTCTTTCTCAGACAACTTCATTTAACTAGAAGAAATTAACAGAGAGTTACAATTGTAACCTGAAGGTAACACTTCTTTATAAGAATGGATAATAACTAAATAAGTGGCCCTACTCAGGAAGGAAAATTTGGCCTCAGAAGAAATCCTTAGGTTTTACTGTACCAGTCAGTAAGTGTTGC
Source organism: Symphalangus syndactylus (assembly GCF_028878055.3). Classification (NCBI taxonomy): domain Eukaryota; kingdom Metazoa; phylum Chordata; class Mammalia; order Primates; family Hylobatidae; genus Symphalangus; species Symphalangus syndactylus. The sequence continues at coordinate 68,946,718 of NC_072445.2, read as the reverse complement.
TAAAGCTCGGTGCATTTAAATCATGTACTTTTAATATTTTTCTCATGTTCAAACTGATTATGAAATGTGACTCTGGTTACAGGAGGAAAGTAGAAACATCTGAAATAATGGCAAGACAAATCGTTTTCATATCACACAGCATTTTACATCTGAGATTGAGGCAATTTGTCAATGTCATCATCTGACTCTCTAATGATTTCTCTATTGTACATTAAAAGTAAAATAAGTGACTTATATAAGGTCACAGACTGAGTTAATGGCAGAAAGTGTAATGGGTTTCATGGTCATAGTTTATTATCCCATACTCAACATTGTACTTACGCTTTTAGAGGAAGAAAAGGATACCCAGATTCTCTTTGTACCATTTATCAGTGATGAACATATATATAACATAGATCTTGTAGAAAATGCACATTGAAGATTATAGTAGAATAACTGTCTGGTCCAGTTTTATTAGCCAACCACTCCACGACTTATACACATTAAATGAATATCTAGCATATGCTGAGACATTCTAAGGTGGCTCTCTACTACTTTAAATTCTTCACAGGCTACCCTTCCTCTGAATGCTGTAAGTCAGCAGTCCCCATCCTTCTTGGCACCAGGGACTGGTTTTGTGGAAGACAATTTTCCCATGGACTGGGGGTGTGGGGCGATGGTTTTAGGATGAAACTGTTCCACCTCAGATCATCAGGCATTAGATTTTCATAAGGAGTGTATAACCTAGCTCTCTTGCATGCACAGTACACAATAGAGGCTGTGCTCCTATGAGAATCCAATGCTGCCACTGATCTGACAGGAGGTGGCGCTCAGGAGGTAAGGCTTGTCCACCACTCACCTCCTGCTGTGTGGCCTGGTTCCTAACAGGCCATGGACCAGTACTGGTCTGTGGCTCAGGGGGTTGAGAACCTCTGCTGTAAGTCCTCATAGCAATATTCAGGCATGAGGACATAGTGGAGTAGCATTGAATCCTTGGCCTGCAGCATATGATCCCTGGGATACCAGGTGTCCTGTGGTCTTTTTGATAGTATTAGATGGGAGGTCAAGGTCCAGGGCCAGACACCATGTTTCTTTCTTTTTTTTTTTTCTTGAGACAAGGTCTCTTTGCTCTGTGACCCAGGCTGGAGTGCAGTGGCACAATCACAACTCAATGCAGCCTCAACCTCCCAGGCTCAAGCGGTCCTCCCACCAAAGCCTCCCAAGTAGTGGGGGCTACAGGTACACGTGTGCCACCGTGCCTGGCTACATTTTGTATTTTTCATAGAGACAGGGTTTTGCTATGTTGCCCAGGCTGGTCTTGAACTCCTGGGCTCAAGCGATCCACCTGCCTTGGCCTCCCAAAGTGTTGGGATTACAGGCGTGAACCACTGTGTCCAGCCAGACACCATGATTCTAATGTCCTTTTTCTTTCTAAAATTCTCAGTATCAACAAAAGGAAACAAAACTACTATAATACTGGGTTACAGTGAACCATAGTTTATAAAAAACAATGAATACGTTTCTCTCCATTGATAGGAAAGATGGGAAAACTGTAAGAGGCTGGCAGGGACAGGGAAACGATGTGGAAGCCATGGGAACATGGAAAGAGAAGCTGTTCTCTACATTCTTTCCAATCCTAGATTGTGAACCTCTGTTTCCTCCAATGAAGGTCAAAATGGCAAACCGTACTCTGAAAGACTAGGGCTGGGCAAAGCAAAGTACTGAGGGGAACACTCAGTAAAGTTAGAGATGTGGCCAGAAGACTATGTGTGCTGGAAAGCATAGCCTCAGGACAGCATTTGAGCCGATACTTTAAAAACATTTAGAACATTTATGTACAGCTCATGTCTTTTAGGATGTATCAAATACATCACTGTGGACTCTACTAAACCAAGGAGGCAAAAACTCCAGCAAAACAATGACAAGTATGAAGGTGGAGAAGCCTCCTGATAATGACTAAGGTGCAGCGGGAGACACAGCAGATGAAATCATGCTCGACCTTTCAGATGTATTTAAATAGAATTATGATGTACCTTTTATTGGGGAGAGAGTAAACATTTCCCCCACCCTCTTTTTAAAATAAAAGACGGTCTTGCTCTGCCACCTAGGCTGGTGTGCAGTGGAGCAATCATAGCTCACTGCAGTCTAGAACTCCTGGGCTCACGTATCCTCCTCCCTAAACCTCCCGAGTAGCTGGGACTACAGGTACAAGCCACCATGCCTGGCTAATTTTCTTATATTTTGTAGAGACAGGGTCTTCCTGTGTTGCCCAGGCTGGTCTGAAACTCCTGGGCTCAAGTGATCCTCTTGCCTTGGCCTCCTGAAAATTACAGGTATGAGCCACCGTACCTGGCCTAGGGTAAATATTAAGAAATCTAGAAGATGGTGAGAAAGATCATGGGAGAACAGCAATGAAATAGTCATTCATGGCAATTTTCAGAAGATCGAAGTAACAGAAGCCTATTCAGTCTGACTTGGAGTGGTTTTAAATACCATCACCTCAGTGGACATTCATCTCTAATTCCATTCCCTAAGTTCCCTTGCACATGTCCCGTGCTTACTAAATCTCTCCACACCAACACCAACCAACACTTCAATCTCAGTGTGTCCAACACAGAACTCAGCTACTTTCTGCAGAATGTGTCAATCCATGTTTCATAGATAGAAATATTAATATTAATAATCTGAATGTACCACATGCCCCTATTAGGAAGGCTTACAAGCTTGGAGTCATTCTTAATTCATTTTTCACTTTGCCCCAATACTAATCAGTTGGTAAGTTCTACACAGTGTCTACCCAGGCAACATCTGTTAACCAAGGCTGATATTTTGGTTTGTGCGGTCTGGGTGTTCCAGTACGCTGAAATAGACGTGGTGAGGGTGTACTGTCTAAGGGGAAGATCAGCACTTTAGGAGGAGGAAAGAGTGAGATGAGATTTATGAAAGAGAAGTATAAGACACCCTGGGAGTGTATGGCCAAGGCGTTAGGCCAAACCATGGGTGCTGGAGAAGTCTCTCCAAGGAAGTGACATTGAAATGACACTTGAAGGATGTCAGGTAGAAGGCAGGCATTGCTGTTCGTTTGTCTCCTAAAATTTACCGCAAATCATCTCAATTTCCAGTCTTCATAGTTCCACACTGGCTACAGAGTGAAGCGTGGACTTCTCACCTTTGCGTGGAAATTCTCCATGACCAGGCCCCAACGTACCACCCCATTTCGTCATCTACCGCTGTAGAGTCACAGTGCTCCGTCATGTAGCCTCTGCTCATGGCTCTGCTTCCAGCCTCTGTGCCTCTGCTCATCTGTTCCCTCCACCCGGAATCCCAGGTGATTAAATGCCACTCATCCTTCACGCTCAGCTCAGGTGGCAACTTCTCTACAAAATCTCCGTGGATTCCTGGCCTCGCATCACATTCTGTCTCCTACTGTCTTTAAAGCAAAAAGCACTTTATCCTTATTCTGAAAACTCTTGGCACCTCTCTTGACACTGACTACTCTCTGTCTTGGGTACCTTACGCAATTTGATTTAACAAAGTTTTTTGGTTTTTTTGTTTTGTTTTGTTTCTTTTTTTTTTTTTTTTTTTTTTTTTTCTTTTTTTTTTTTATTATACTTTAGGGTTTTAGGGTACATGTGCACAATGTGCAGTTTTGTTACATATGTATCCATGTGCCATGTTGATTTCCTGCACCCATTAACTCGTCATTTAGCATTAGGTATATCTCCTAATGCTGTCCCTCCCCCCTCCCCCCACCCCACAACAGTCCCCGGAGTGTGATGTTCCCCTTCCTGTGTCCATGAGTTGTCATTGTTCAATTCCCACCTATGAGTGAGAACATGCGGTGTTTGGTTTTTTGTCCTTGCGATAGTTTACTGAGAATGATGTTTTCCAGTTTCATCCATGTCCCTACAAAGGACACGAACTCATCATTTTTTATGGCTGCATAGTATTCCATGGTGTATATGTGCCACATTTTCTTAATCCAGTCTATCGTTGTTGGACATTTGGGTTGGTTCCAACTCTTTGCTATTGTGAATAGTGCCGCAATAAACATACGTGTGCATGTGTCTTTATAGCAGCATGATTTATAGTCCTTTGGGTATATACCCAGTAATGGGATGGCTGGGTCAAATGGTATTTCTAGTTCGAGATCCCTGAGGAATCGCCACACTGACTTCCACAATGGTTGAACTAGTTTACAGTCCCACCAACAGTGTAAAAGTGTTCCTATTTCTCCACATCCTCTCCAGCACCTGTTGTTTCCTGATTTTTTAATGATGGCCATTCTAACTGGTGTGAGATGGTATCTCACTGTGGTTTTGATTTGCATTTCTCTGATGGCCAGTGATGAGGAGCATTTCTTCATGTGTTTTTTGGCTGCATAAATGTCTTCTTTTGAGAAGTGTCTGTTCATGTCCTCTGCCCACTTTTTGATGGGGTTGTTTGTTTTTTTCTTGTAAATTTGTTTGAGTTCATTGTAGATTCTGGATATTAGCCCTTTGTCAGATGAGTAGGTTGCAAAAATTTTCTCCCATTGTGTAGGTTGCCTGTTCACTCTGATGATAGTTTCTTTTGCTGTGCAGAAGCTCTTTAGTTTAATGAGATCCCATTTGTCGATTTTGGCTTTTGTTGCCATTGCTTTTGGTGTTTTAGACATGAAGTCCTTGCCCACGCCTATGTCCTGAATGGTATTGCCTAGGTTTTCTAGGAGAAATGGATAAATTCCTCGACAAATACACCCTCCCAAGACTAAACCAGGAAGAAGTTGAATCTCTGAATAGACCAATAACAGGTTCTGAAATTGTGGCAATAATCAATAGCTTACCAACCAAAAAGAGTCCAGGACCTGATGGATTCACAGCTGAATTCTACCAGAGGTACAAGGAGGAACTGGTACCATTCCTTCTGAAACTATTCCAGTCGATAGAAAAAGAGGGAATCCTCCCTAACACATTTTACGAAGCCAGCATCGTCCTGATACCAAAACCTGGCAGAGACTTAACCAAAAAAGAGAATTTCAGACCAATATCCTTGATGAACATTGATGCAAAAATCCTCAATAAAATACTGGCAAACCGAATCCAGCAGCACATCAAAAAGCTTATCCACCATGATCAAGTGGGCTTCATCCCTGGGATGCAAGGCTGGTTCAACATACGCAAATCAATAAATGTAATCCAGCATATAAACAGAACCAAAGACAAAAACCACATGATTATCTCAATAGATGCAGAAAAGGCCTTTGACAAAATTCAACAACCCTTCATGCTAAAAACTCTCAATAAATTAGGTATTGATGGGACGTATCTCAAAATAATAAGAGCTATCTACGACAAACCCACAGCCAATATCATACTGAATGGGCAAAAACTGGAAGCATTCCCTCTGAAAACTGGCACAAGACAGGGATGCCCTCTCTCACCGCTCCTATTCAACATAGTGCTGGAAGTTCTGGCCAGAGCAATCAGGCAGGAGAAGGAAATAAAGGGTATTCAATTAGGAAAAGAGGAAGTCAAATTGTCCCTGTTTGCAGATGACATGATTGTATATCTAGAAAACCCCATTGTCTCAGCCCAAAATCTCCTTAAGCTGATCAGCAACTTCAGCAAAGTCTCAGGATACAAAATTAATGTACAAAAATCACAAGCATTCTTGTACACCAATAACAGACAAACAGAGAGCCAAATCATGAGTGAACTCCCATTCACAATTGCTTCAAAGAGAATAAAATACCTAGGAATCCAACTTACAAGGGATGTGAAGGACCTCTTCAAGGAGAACTACAAACCACTGCTCAATGAAATAAAAGAGGATACAAACAAATGGAAGAACATTCCATGCTCATGGGTTGGAAGAATCAATATCGTGAAAATGGCCATACTGCCCAAGGTAATTTATAGATTCAATGCCATCCCCATCAAGCTACCAATGACTTTCTTCACAGAATTGGAAAAAACTACTTTAAAGTTCATATGGAACCAAAAAAGAGCCCGCATCGCCAAGTCAATCCTAAGCCAAAAGAACAAAGCTGGAGGCATCACGCTACCTGACTTTAAACTATACTACAAGGCTACAGTAACCAAAACAGCATGGTACTGGTACCACAACAGAGACATAGATCAATGGAACAGAACAGAGCCCTCAGAAATGATGCCGCATAGCTACAACTATCTGATCTTTGACAAACCTGACAAAAACAAGAAATGGGGAAAGGATTCCCTATTTAATAAATGGTGCTGGGAAAACTGGCTAGCCATATGTAGAAAGCTGCAACTGGATCCCTTCCTTACACCTTATACAAAAATTAATTCAAGATGGATTAAAGACTTATATGTTAGACCTAAAACCATTAAAATCCTACAAGAAAACCTAGGCAATACCATTCAGGACATAGGCGTGTTTTGTTTTGTTTCTAAGTGACAACCACGTGCCCAGTGGAATGCTGTAAGCGAATGTTTGAGTAAAAGATGGTGAATTCCAACTTGGTTGCTCTGTGCTTGAAAGAGCTTTTGAAGATAGTGGGGTGGGAATGTTCAGAGGGCAGGATTGCATAGGGCTGGACTTCAGGGAGTGGTCTGGGCTGAAGACAAGAATTTGTAAGTAATGATGGTGCACACGGCTGTTGAGAGCCCCATGAGTGTAGGAATCACCTAGCAGGGTGTGTGAAGTATAGTGAAGAGGGCTGATGGGTAGGGATGGGTGAGCACATACTGTCTCTTCTACTAGCACAGTTTTTCAGCAGTGGCATCACTGACGTTTTGGGCCAGATAGTTCTTTGTTGTGAGGGCTTTCCTGTGACTGTAGGATGTTTAGCAGCATACCTGGCCTCAACCCACTAGATGACAGTGGCAACTACCTCCCTGTTCCCCATCCCCCAGTTATAACAATCAAACCTGTCTCCAGACATTGCTAAAATTCCCCTGGGGGGCAAAATTGCCAACATTTGAGCACTGCTGGCCTAGACCTGTAAGTATAGGTTCTAAGCACGTTTCTTTCTTCCTGTGATTTAGTCACTTGTTGATTAAATTAATTGTTAAACAAATGCTTGATACACTTCTATTATGTATAAGGCACACTGGAGGCCGATGCCAGATGCTTGATAAATATTTAGTAAATAAATGAAAAAATGCTACATTTCGGGAAAATATCTGGTAATATAAACCCAGGGATTCGTAAAGGAATATGACCACCATAAGCATGTTGATTGAACTGTTTCATCTTCATGCACCTACAGGCCACACACGTCATGAATGAACACAGGGGAGTAGGAATGTAGTGACTTCATGTACATGATGGTCTTTCTTAAAGGAGGTGACAAAGGGTAAAAAAGCAAACAGCACTGCTATTTCTTTTTACTCTCCAGACCCAGGAAAGTTTGCTGACTTGCTAATAAGTGCAAAAAAGTGAAGGCTTTTTATTTCGGAATAATCTGTGAATACCCAGTAAATGTACTTCAGTTATGTGGAATAAAATAATTTTAGCATTGCAAAAATGAATCCTAGAATTACTGTAGTTGTAGCTTTTCCCTGAATTTGACTTTCCAAAATGTTTATTATAAGCTCTTTAATCTAAAGAGTCTACTATAAGAATTACCCTATTATGTCTAGAGAAGCGGCAGAGCAGACTGAAGTTCTTTGCCATATTATATAAAACAGCAACACCATCAGCATTATGGTGACACAGTTTTGCAATCCCTTCTATCTAACAAAGAACTTTTCAAAACCCTTTCGTGGAGCCAGAATTGCTGAAAAAAAGTGGGTGTTTTTTGCAAAATAGGAAGTTCGTTTTTCAAAATAAGGAAGCGAGGTCTTAAAGAGCTTTTTGTACCTGAAGACATTCACTGCACATAAAATACTATTTGTTTCCCCGTAAATGATCCTCATGTGTTCCAACGTAAAACATCAGAGACATCTTTTTTTTCCCAGTGCCTCTTCTTCCTAATCCTCCTCATGCAATCTCATGGGCCTTCTGCTAACTGCCTCCAAATAAAGGCATAAACTGCAGCAAACAGATGGCCAAACTCCTGAACACTTTCTTCCTTGTGCCAAGCTGCTATCGGATGTAAATACATTCCTAGACTGTGTTAAAAGCAGGATCTTTCTGGTTTAGCTTCAGCGTCTATTACTCAGGTTCTGCTAATTAGAAACTCATTACTATGGATGTAGGTGTCAAGATACATGTTGTAGTGAGGCTCTTCTACATGTGCACAGTAAAACTTTTATCTAGGCCACTAAATACTGCTTTTTATCTTTGTCAGTTTTCAATTAATTTACAATGCTAACTTGTTTATCAGAACTGGAAATGGGCCAGGCCTTCAGTGTATTTGATGAGCCTTACAATAACCCTGAATGCACCTGTTAATTTTGCCTTTGGGTAAACAGTTGAAAACTCCTCAGCTATTTCCTCAAATTGGGTGGAAACAAAGAAACATGAGATTAAAAAAAAGTCTAGATTAGGGAATTGGAGATGCATTAATTTAAAAAGGGAACAGGGTCAAACGAGGGCTAGGAGGCTAATAAGCACAGAGCACACAGCAAAAAAGCTCCCAGCAGGGTAAGAGTTCACTCAATTTATCCGGCGATCTATTCCAGACGCAGTCAATGATACGTTATTGGATCCAGACCCGCAACTGCTTCCCAAGACCAACCTCACTTAAGTGTCATTGCCCTCCCTTTTAGAAATATTGCTATTACCCAAACCTGTTCGCAGGGCGGCTCACTCAGCTGGCAGCCCACTGACTTTTGTTCTTTATGATGCTCCCTCTAACTCCCGTCTCTGCTGTGGGAATTAGGTATAACAACCACCATGCAAACCGCAGAACACCCAAGTTGATCCTACTCTACGAGATTTTTAGTACTTTATTACACAGAAAGCCAATCCCTGGGATAACAGACTATAAACAACAGCAAATGCTCTATCAGGCAGGCTGTACAAGGTTAAGGACTTTGAGAGATTTACTGGAGAGGTTGTGGACGGGGATGTTCCATCAATCAAATGCGCTTTCTTACACATTAGATAAAAAAAGAAGAATGGAACGTAGGACATTTTGGCTAAGACATTTAGAAAACTTGCATGTTTGTCCCAAACAACGAGGGGAAAGGCCGAGTGATTAGCTATGTAATTAAGGCTGCCTTCTAACCTTTTAATTATTATTAATGTGGAAAGTTGTGAGGCTGAGAAAACGTGTATTTTATTGCAACAGGAAATAAGTTTCAGGTATTTGCTGATACCATTTCAACATTAAAATATTTAAATTCATTTGGCAAACAATATAATATTATACTTATATTAAAGGGGCTTATTGGAAATAACATACTTTATTAAAGTTAGGACCTTCAGGGCAGGGATTTGTTTCTTTCCTGTGCTATCTAATTGTTTGAAAACACACATACTGTATAGCAGACCCCATACTGGACAGCAGAACACAGGCATTTAATACCTTTAATAAGGGGAGTGTGTTTGTAGGGCTATAAATGTGGGCCAGCTAATGAGGAAGTGATCACTGGTATTCCAGTATTGGGGAGCTTTCCCTCACTCTGGATTTTACCACTGAACACTATATTTCTTAAAAATAATAATTTTAAAAGAAAAAAAAGAAGAGCTCAAATTCAGAATTGCGCACAGAACGTGAAATGCTTTTAATGGCAGTCTGAGGTCACTGTGTTTCTTGTTCAGAACAAGCACCTTTGATTTGTGGAGATGAACACTTTCCAAACGACAGGCTCCACCCACAGCAGACATCCAGAGCAGGCGCACACATGTGTGTCTTGTCATCACCTGGGCAGCTTCTGTGACCATGGATACTAAGGTCTCAGCGCCCTATCATTGGCAGGGAGAGGGAGAAGGAGAGGGAGGAGGAGAGGCTCCCACACACGGAATCACAAGGGTCCCTGAAGGGAGCGAGAAAGAGATGCAGAACGTGTTTCTGGACAGTGCCATCCACTTTATTCTGGGCCATAGCGGAGGCTCTGAAATAAGTCTCTTCCACAGTGGTCACTCCAACCACCACAGTTTTGCTGGCAACTGAAATTCAAAGCCATGTGTTGGTGCAGTAGCAGCAGATGAAAACTCAGCGGGGCATTACGCAGTTCCCTCAAAGCCACAGGCCTCAAGAGCTCACAAAATGCCCTTTAAATGAAGGAATGGTTACCAATATGAAGTACGCATGCCAAGAACCTAACATCAAACAATAAATTTACCAGTATGTCCTTTTGTTCAAAATCTTTCAAGGATATTTTCTGTAATAAAAGTTTTTTGCTTAATGAGTAAACTCAAAAATGGCAGTTGAGGTGCATATGAAAAAAACTTCAGTAGCCTTTCCATTGTAGGCACAGTGCTACATTTTCTGCCCTGTGCCTGAGAGCAAACAAGTTTAACAGGGCTTTTTCGCTATTTCTTTTATTTTCCACAAGCTTCCTCTCCACTAAAAAGGTGTGTTTCTTTATAATACTTGCTTTGAAAATTGAGCATTATGTTTTTCTTAGTGTCTTTTTTTTTCTCTTAATTTTGTTACTAACTATCCTGAACTATTTTTTCTGTCCCTGGGAAGGGTGGAAGGATGGTGGGATGTGGGATCCGCTTTTTTTTTTTTTTTTTCCCAAGATGGAGTTTCGCTCTTGTTGCCCAGGCTGGAGTGCAGTGGTATGATCTCAGCGCAATGCAACCTCTGCCTTCCGGGTTCAAGCGATTTTCCTGCCTCAGCCTCCCAAGTAGCTGGGATTTCAGGCATGCGCCACCACGCCCGGCTAATTTTGTATTTTTAGTAGAGATTGGGGTTTCTCTTTGTTGGTCAGGCTGGTCTCGAACTCCCGACCTTAGGTGATCCGCCTCAGCCTCCCAAAGTGCTGGGATTACAGGCGTGAGCCACCACGCCTGGCTGGGATCCACTTTAAAGTCTGTGTGCATCTTGGAGAATGTTCTCATTTCTGCCCTTGTTGAGAGAAAGGGGAAAGGGGAAATGCAGGCAGGACTTGCTAGGAGAATTTTTTCCCCTTTCCTACTCGCTAAGGGCATACAGGAAACTCTGAAAAGTATCTGAGACATGAAATACTGCCAACACAAGACACAAAACACTGCCTTTTTGGAAAAGACTGTCTCAAGATTATCCAAGGAGATAACTCGTGTGAGAGTGTGTGTGTACGTGTGTATACACATTTGGACAACCACGTGTACAGGGCAAGACATAAAACATTATTTCAAGCTGTCTATATGGGTTGTTAGTAGCTACACAGCCTAATGAAAATTTCGTATCATAAGTTATCCAACAGAGAAGTGATTAGCTATTGAAGACTCAGTTAAAATAGTCTGGGAGATAGAACCAAAAGACATTCTTATCAGTTTGAGTTGTCCATATATGGTGAAATATATCAATTCTATGTGGATCAAACTTACTTATTCATTGTAGAAAATCCCCCGAGTTGAATGAATGAGTTATACATGCAAGGTGTATTTTCAATTTCCCCCCTTCTGATATCAGTGCCAAATCCTTCCCCTCCATGGTCCTTTAGCACCATTCAGAGGCAGACAATGCTGCCACTGTTTTCAGAACATGGACATGGTCAAGAGTGGAATAATATAATGATACCATTTCAAGCAGGGCAGCTAAGTTGTGTCAGCATTTCCATTATAAAAACCTCTTTTCAAGGATTAGTATCTCAGTTGTAAAAATTCACACCCAGGCAAGATTTGGTAGCAGAAATGCTTTTATTCTGTAAAACTGAAAACTATGCTTGTCTTAAAAGTCACATTTTAATGTGCACCGATTTTCCATACACAGATATGTGATAACAGAAGTTAGAGAAAGACGGATTATGAGTCTGTGTGTATGGATGAGGCCACGGACATTGAGTTTACCTGAATGGCATTATTTTACTGAAAACAAGTGCAAAAATACCACATACCAAATCGGAATTTCAGACTTAAGAACTCAGATTTTGTTGTAAACACCAAAACACAACACGCTGATGACAAACTTCCAGTTGCTAATCAGCTTAAGGAAATTTTGGTCTGAGACAATGGGGTTTTCTAGATATACAATCATGTCATCTGCAAACAGGGACAATTTGACTTCCTCTTTTCCTAATTGAATGGACCTCTTCAAGGAGAACTACAAACCACTGCTCAATGAAATAAAAGAGGATACAAACAAATGGAAGAACATTCCATGCTCATGGGTTGGAAGAATCAATATCGTGAAAATGGCCATACTGCCCAAGGTAATTTATAGATTCAATGCCATCCCCATCAAGCTACCAGTGACTTTCTTCACAGAATTGGAAAAAACTACTTTAAAGTTCATATGGAACCAAAAAAGAGCCTGCATTGCCAAGTCAATCCTAAGCCAAAAGAACAAAGCTGGAGGCATCACGCTACCTGACTTTAAACTATACTACAAGGCTACAGTAGCCAAAACAGCATGGTACTGGTACCACAACAGAGACATAGATCAATGGAACAGAACAGAGCCCTCAGAAATGATGCCGCATAGCTACAACTATCTGATCTTTGACAAACCTGACAAAAACAAGAAATGGGGAAAGGATACCCTATTTAATAAATGGTGCTGGGAAAACTGGCTAGCCATATGTAGAAAGCTGAAACTGGATCCCTTCCTTACACCTTATACAAAAATTAATTCAAGATGGATTAAAGACTTATATGTTAGACCTAAAACCATTAAAATCCTACAAGAAAACCTAGGCAATACCATTCAGGACATAGGCGTGGGCAAGGACTTCATGTCTAAAACACCAAAAGCAATGGCAACAAAAGCCAAAATCGACAAATGGGATCTCATTAAACTAAAGAGCTTCTGCACAGCAAAAGAAACTATCATCAGAGTGAACAGACAACCTACAGAATGGGAGAAAATTTTTGCAACCTACTCATCTGACAAAGGGCTAATATCCAGAATCTACAATGAACTCAAACAAATTTACAAGAAAAAAACAAACAACCCCATCAAAAAGTGGGCAGAGGACATGAACAGACACTTCTCAAAAGAAGACATTTATGCAGCCAAAAAACACATGAAGAAATGCTCCTCATCACTGGCCATCAGAGAAATGCAAATCAAAACCACAGTGAGATACCATCTCACACCAGTTAGAATGGCCATCATTAAAAAATCTGGAAACAACAGGTGCTGGACAGGATGTGGAGAAATAGGAACACTTTTACACTGTTGGTGGGACTGTAAACTAGTTCAACCATTGTGGAAGTCAGTGTGGTGATTCCTCAGGGATCTAGAACTAGAAATACCATTTGACCCAGCCATCCCATTACTGGGTATATACCCAAAGGACTATAAATCATGCTGCTATAAAGACACATGCACACGTATGTTTATTGCGGCACTATTCACAATAGCAAAGAGTTGGAACCAACCCAAATGTCCAACAACGATAGACTGGATTAAGAAAATGTGGCACATATACACCATGGAATACTATGCAGCCATAAAAAATGATGAGTTCGTGTCCTTTGTAGGGACATGGATGAAACTGGAAAACATCATTCTCAGTAAACTATCGCAAGGACAAAAAACCAAACACCGCATGTTCTCACTCATAGGTGGGAATTGAACAATGAGAACTCATGGACACAGGAAGGGGAACATCACACTCCGGGGACTGTTGTGGGGTGGGGGGAGGGGGGAGGGACAGCATTAGGAGATACACCTAATGCTAAATGACGAGTTAATGGGTGCAGGAAATCAACATGGCACATGGATACATATGTAACAAATCTGCACATTGTGCACATGTACCCTAAAACCCTAAAGTATAATAAAAAAAAAAAAAAAAAAAAAAAAGATGAGAAACAAGTCATTCTTTACTATTAACTGATGGTAATTTTTTATGTTTTCTTTTGAGAGGAAAAGTCTGTGGGTCATAGTTGTCGGAAAAAAAATAAAAGTTCCTCATCTGTAATAGGTAAGCACTTGGCATCTAAAAACCTTTCTGCATTTATTTTGTTGATCTTCGTTTATCTACGACAAATAGAGAGAGCTAACTCCCATACTTTACACGTCAGTTCATCAACCAAACCATCTCCGCATATGGGGCCAGGAAAGACATCAGGTGGCTCCAAGTGCCTGTATGACCTGCTCTGGGAAAAGCACTGGGGATCCATAGACCTAAGACATTCAGAGTCCCAGAGCTGTCAGCCATTCACATCAACATCTTCTCTAGGTGTCAGCCATTTGCTCAAACCACTAATCAAGCAAATTTTGGTGACTTAAATTACAACTCATTTTCTTTCTTATTTCTACCATTGAAGGGAGGGCCTACTTAGTAAAGAAAAAGTAAAAATGCAAGAAGCTGGAGTCTGGCCAAGGATTTTTCAGTCACCACTAAACAGAACAGAGCTCTATTCTAGAATAGAGATCACTGCAGAATCCAGAACGCACAGTTTAGAGAGGGCTGGTACTACTCTCCAAGTATTGAGGGGGTACCTGACTTGTTATGTAAACAGCTGTCACCAGGAAGTAGTAAATGAAGTTAAATATCAGAGGAAAAAGAACTCAAAGATCCACTGAGAGAAATATTCAACTGGACCAAGTGATAAAAATGTTCCAAAATACAGTCTGATAGCAGGATGCCGACTAGCAGATTGACAAAGAAACAATATTTTTCAAGAACAAAATGTACACAAATTCACCCTTCCGGAAATGGAAACATTTGAAAATGAATTTTAATTTACTTTTTCAACAAATTTTAGGTACCATACAGTCTAAGCTTCTCTTTTCTATCTGCTACTACAATGCACACACACAAACACACATATGGATGGATGGATGCAGGCAGGTATATTACAGGGAGATTCTGACTGTGACAAATTGGATTTATAAATATATATTCATACATAATGTGTGTCTGTGTACCTCATCTCTCAAATCCAAAATCTCCCCACAACCGTTTCAACATCCTCCAGAATTTCAAACGGCTGAACAATGAACAGTAAAGTATCTTGGGAATCCTTAACCTCCCTGTAAGTACATAGACTGCCTCAGGGGGTCAGTTTTGTATTTCGGAATTATGGCTGGTGAGGATCAAACTTGTCGGTAGTGATGGTGATAATGCTGGTGTATGTGTCTTTAAAATACCCTAACTTTTCTCATCTTCTGATTTTGGTGAATAAAGTTGCTGAAAATAAAAACCCTCTTTATAATTCACACAGGCTTGCTGCAACGTCACAGAAAATGCGCTCTAACCTACCTGTGAGAGGTTGCCTGTATCCATTCCTACTTACAACTCAGCAGCTACACTCTCTCCCTTTACTTCCATAAATCAGAAAACTCCTCCTGGCCCTGAAAACATTATGAGCTACCATACGGAGTGCCAAACTCTACCACTGCTGTAGACATTAGCTCTTCAGATGGCTGAGAGCTAACGTATTTGCCCAATTTGCATTTTAATAGTCTGCAGCTGCAGTGGACTCCTTTCACTTTATGATGGGGATGCCCCAGCTTTGCTCAAGACAGGCAATCCTGGCATACTGCCCAGAGCAAGGAAGCTGTCGCGGATCTGGACAAAATGCAAGAGTACAGACTCTTATTTACAACAGAGTTCAACAGGTAGGGGGCGCCACCCTAGACCCAGCAGCTAGCTTAGAAGTGCTTGGCTTGGAACTCTTTAGGCTGCATAGTTTTGATATTCCATCCTAGACATCTTACTCTTGTGACCAATCACTTCGCTCCCTACAAGGCCACGTGGATGTGAACAGACTCCTTCCTTATGTCCATCTTGGAGGTGAGGGGCATCAACTCTCATGTGCCACTGAGAGAGAGGGCAAAAATATTAAAAACCATTTCTGGAAGGACACCTTGTGAGTTCATAAATTTTTCAGCATACTTATTATCTAAGAAACTAAACAAATGAACTCAGTTCCAGAATGCATAGAGTTGTCCCACATGCTAATAGATCTCCATCTCTACCAAGAGTTCCCTATGCTTTCCAGAGGGAGTCAGCACCAGCACTTGCCATTCAAATGTCATCAAGATGCTCCAAGGCCCTTATCTCAGACAATGCTGACTCCGTTACCAAGTTATAAAGTATAAAAGGAAGTGGGTCTTAGAGATGGTACAGAGGAAAACATTCATATGACATTCCTTGTTGTAGTGAATGTAATTGGGTTTTGCTGTTTTCACACTTTAAAAAATCACCTGACAGTCCATATGCGAAGTTCAGTTCCAGTCACCATAAAGGGAAGCACAGGATTACCTGGGTGGCAGCTTCCAAAGCCCATGAACAATAAATAAGGCTGGGGACACACAGAGACAGCAGCCTCTGCAGTGTGTTACGTTGGATCTGGGCTGAGAGTTGCTGTCTGCTCTAGTATCTTTATCTCCTTACACCTTGGAAATTGCTGTTCGGCACTGGCTAATAGTCGGTTGACTTTAGGATCACAGTAGGGACTAACTTGGAAAGTGCCCCTAAACTTATTTTTATCAGGATGCCTCTTATGGTTAAATATATTTGCTTCCTGTTCATGAGTTGGAGAATTGCCGAGCAGAATGTACACGTCCCTCAAACTCGAAAGGATGGATGCTTCTACCTTTTTTGCATTATAGAAGAGATAATAAAGTGTATTTGTGTTATTCACTATATCTTTAGCAAGACTGAGCCCTAGTCCATGTGCAGACTTCTTGGTTTTGTTTATTAATAAAAATTGTAAATATGGCTGCAACTATTCTGACAGTCTAGAAGTTTCCACCCTTGTTAGGAATTGCATTTCTGTGATTATGATAAAAATATACTAAGGTAGTTGTCTATAATTATCATCTTGGAACACTCATGGGCCATTCTAAGATAAAGAACTACCACGTCCACCATAAGCTTGTGTTATGTTTATGACCATCAGTATCACACCATGTTAGAGGAAAGTGCATACATTTATGAAGATCAATGTCACCCTGTGTAAGAGTAAGGAATGTATCGTACTTATGAAGACCTATGTCACACTACCTAAGAGTAAAGTTACAGAGTTGAGAGTCAAGAGTCTTATATCCAATTAGCCTACAACTCCAAGTATCTCAGTACACGGAATAAAACATATAAAACAGACAAAAAAAGAAGCTATAATGTAAAACCTAAAAAGAATAATAAAACCTAGAGAAAAGTGCTTAGACGTTACCCCTCATTTCTTGCAAAGTAAGCTCATATTTAAGTTCAGATGGACTGGGTTAACAATCACTATTTTTAATGTTAAAATGCCCTAGGGAAGTTATAAACGCACCAAATATGCTGTTAACCTTACTTTATATTGTGTGCAGCTGTATGGCTTTGTACCAGGGACCAAACTTTCTAACTGGGCCAGCAAAGTGAAAGAGGCTTTTTTCCAAAAACCTTTCAATAACAATGCTTTGCTTGTCACTAGATTTCCATTTCATTTTTTTCTACTACTTCACACTAGTATTTGGTTTAGATTTTACTTATTTCCAATTACTTTCTTTGGTTGTTATTTTCACTGAGAAATGCACACTATATATTACTGAATAGGGATAAAAACAGGGAGAGAAATGTAATGGAGAGAGAAGGGCAAATTCAAATGTTTATTTCTGACACCGAGAGCCAATGTTTTTTTAACTCCCAAGATCATTGTCTCTGGCAAGTTTAAAGAGACATTTTAACATTTCTATAGACCTTCCTGGGATCATTAATACTGAGCACCATTTGCTGATTTTATGAGAATGCAATAAAAATGACCATTTTTGTTTTTTCCTTACTGTCTACATAAGAAGTTACAATCTATTCAACTTTAAAAAGTGAATTTTAATGGTTTAAGCTCATCTATAAGCCTTGGCAGGGTACATTAAAGGAGAAATGGCTGTATCTCTGTGCTTTTTTTTGGGAGGGCGGCGGGCACTTAACTGAGATGACACAGAAGCGCACTGGTCGGATTCTCAGGTCTGAGGTGACGCGGTCTGCCCTACAGGTCTGTGCTTTGTGAACTTTGCAGTCAGACCTGCACAGAGATGGTGCTTCCAGCCAGCCCTGGCAGTAACTGATTGACTAGCAAACTGTCTTGCAGCTCTTGCTGACATCCAGATGCAGCACTTACCTACGAGTCTGAGTCTGACCGTAGACGCTGATACCTCATTGGAAAAGAGGATTCCAGTGTGGAACCCTGGTGCTACTTCGGTGCTCCTGACAGAAATGGTGTCTGCAAATGCTGCCGCTCGGACAATGGCCCTCTACAAACTATTACTAAAATGTCTTTCGTGACAGAGAACAATAAAAATAAAAACCTTCCACCAGGTGGAAAGTCAAATGGAGCTAGGCAGTAGTTTGTTGGATGAAAAAAAGTAATACAAGAAATTCATTCAATTTGGCATAAAACTGCAACACTTCAGCTGTAATGGCCACCAAACATGCAATGAAATGAATCCAATTACTTTCACAAGTTTATGCCTCATGATGATGCCGCACTTCAAACCTTTGCCTTTTTTGTTTTTGGTGTTTTGAGCCAAGGAGAAAGAATCCTAAAGCCCTTGTTTCTGGATGGTCTGTCACAGACCCGTAAGGTAGCCTCAGAAGAAGTGCTGAGGAGCCTCTGGAAGCACGCCTGGACCAGGAGTGAAGACTGGGGTCTGCCCTTCCACTGAGTGAATGACTGAGGGGTCCCCGCATCTGTTGAGATTCCCTACTGTGAAATCAGGGGACTGACAGGTGATTTCTGCAGCCCTTATGGTAGTCACATTTGATCTCCGAATCAGAACCCTTGATTGTATCTGAAGAACAAACATCATAATGTATTATTGAATGCCTTCAAACATATTCAGTCCTTATTTTAAGAAAATAATACAGAGGTAAAAATTTTAAGAAATTAGAAAATCTTACTTTAATACGATTGGAGGAGAAGCCTATTATACAGATTGACCTATACATTGTCCTGCAGACAGTCCTGATCCCCATTGGCCTTCTAGACTTCATATTTAGTGAATAAGATAAACTGAAGATAACAGTAACACAAAACAAAACCCTATATAACAATGTTTAAAAGAGGAATATAAGAATTAAAAATTAACCATTGTACCTCAGACTTTACTTATATGTAACTTAAAATGTTAAGAATACATATAAATGTGATACGTAATAAAAATCTTATAATGAAGTTCCATGATTTTGTTTCTGAAGTTAAAAAATAAGTTGATCTATACAATAGATTACTATTCAGCAATAAAAAAGGAATGGACTACCGATATACATAACATGGATAAATCTCAAATGCACATGTGAAGTAAAAGAAGACAGACTCCAAAAGTTACCCAGAGGATTATTCCATTTATATGATATCCTGGAAAAGGAAAAACATTTAGGGCAGAAAACATTAGAGATTACAAGGTGGGGGCTGGGGAGAGCAAGGAGGAAACCAACTCTGAAGATGCTCAGGGGAATTTTGTGCAAGATGGATTGTTTTATATCTTGATTATGGTGGTAGTTACAGGCCTATATGCAATTTTTAAATCATAGAACTACATACTAATAACAGTACATTTAACTGTATATAAGTTACACCTCAATACACCTGCCTAAACGGCTGATATTCTTCACTAATATGTCTGGTGCCCAAAAAAAGGACGAGAAGAGTCTTCTCACATTGTCAACTGGGAAGAAGAGAACGGCTGGTCCACAGGTTTGGGTTGTAGGAACTTGATGGGGAAGGCAAAATCCAGGGGTACTTTCAGTAGATCAAATAAGCTAAGAAGTTCTCCAACTTGCTGAGTTACATGGCAGGCACACACTGATGGGAAGGAGAGAGGAACCTGGGCAGGTCTGTGTTTGTGATGTGTGCCCAGAAGGGCTGGTGCCTTCCCTAGTCTTGCTCCACTAACTGCACCAGTCAGCAGCACACTCTCACTCACATGCCCTTGGCCCAGACTCCACCGTTAGGGCAATGAAATATCACACTTCTCCATTCAAGAACAGTTACCGAAACAAGATCTGTGTCTGTCTTTACTCTGCCTTCCAGTTAGTGCACTGTTAAACTACTCAGTAAGAGGTCTGCTTCTGAGCCAGATCACTGGGGGAGAGTTTTAGACATCGCCTGGAGGGTGACGTGCACACAAGGGGAAAGCACCCTCAGTGAATAGAGGGGCAGGAAGCCAACTGACATCTCTAGTTCTGGGCTCAGTCCTGTGTTGAGTTAGTGTTCACTCTGGGAGGATACATGTGTATAAAATGGGAAGAGATGATGAAACATATTTAAACAAAACAAAAGAATGATTTGCAGAATGAACAAACAGGACTGAGAATCACACCGTCTAGAGAACCAGGAGGGGCCGCTCCAGCGTGGTGCATCTGGGGATGGTGAGGGGGTTTAATTTTACCACACAGCCCAGGTTAGGCATCTTGGAAACTACATTTTTGGGATAAATCAGGAGAGCCTGTTCCAGTGGGAATACCAGCCTACAGGGTTGGATTGCTAGCACTAGCCAGGCTGATCAGATTCCTCTAATTTCGGGGCATGAAGCAGTAACGTCAGTGGCTAAAGGGCATCACTGCTCTTTCCCCCCCACCGCCAAAAAAAAATGCAAAAAGGCAGGAGGTATCCCATAGGTTACAGGGCAATGGGCTAATTGGCTAGAGTGATCTGGCCTCCTATCAGCCTCCTGACCTGGTGTCGTGGCTTCTTCTGTGGAGAAGCCAACGTAAGAGAATTGGAAGAAATGTACTTTAGTCCCCAGTCACAGGTGAGTCTAGGGTTTTATGAACACATTTTGTCTTTTCGGACTTCACCTCTGAAAAAGTGAGGAGATAGCAAAGTCTACATAAAATAAAATATATTTTATCTGTTGCACTGAAAATTGTGATTGTTAAAATCTGAACTGAAAGCAGGTATTCGTGAATGTATTTTGGAAAAGAGAACAATGGAATTACCCAAGCTTTTAAATAATAAAAAAGCTTCACAGAGAATATTCACTTCAACCACTTTCCCAACCATCTAAGTTTCATTACACTTTAAAT
Organism: Symphalangus syndactylus; assembly: GCF_028878055.3. Taxonomy (NCBI): domain Eukaryota; kingdom Metazoa; phylum Chordata; class Mammalia; order Primates; family Hylobatidae; genus Symphalangus; species Symphalangus syndactylus. Next base: position 68,925,770 of record NC_072445.2, on the reverse strand, counting down.
CTTTGAGTACTTAACTGGGATTTACAGACAATAACTAGAACAGGAAGGGAGCTGATGATGAGGAAAGAACAGATACTTACTTCTACGCTGGGACTTCGCATTCTTCATAAACCAGCCCAATAAAAATAACGTTGTTTGATGATTTAAGCTCATTTATTTATTTTTGTGGCACTGGGTGATCCATCAGTATTGAAATAGAAATAAAAATTATTTTGTTTAATATTTTAAACTAAAATAATGGTTCTCCCTTTACATAAATATACCTTGAACAAGAGGTATCAGGAAAAGACAAAGGATCCTGCTGGCACAGCTTTGAATCCGCTGGGACATCACTGAAATGTATTAGCAACACACACCACTGCTTTACTCAATGCTAGGTGCAGCTTATCAAGCTATCAAAGAGAACCTGCTGAATATACCGTGTCTCAGAAAAAATTCTTTGTATTAGCTAGAACAAGGTTAATAAACATTATAACTGTTCATAAAAGGATTCTGTGATTAATATATTTCCACAACTTGCTGGAGCTTGTACTGATTAGTCTTTGCCAAAGAACCTTTCCCAGCTGCATTCAGCAATATCCTGGAATGACAACCCTGTCAAATTAACTTGAAAACATCTAACGTTTTATTCACTTAGTTCCCTGGGTAAAAAAATTCCATACTTCTTATTATGTTGTGCCGGTGATCTATATTCTTCTTTAGAATAAAATAATGGGGATAACATAAGATTTATCGGTGGAGAGCTATAGTTTTTATGCATATAATGTCTATAACACTGTTACGAGTAAGTCTTTCAAGTAACATTATCTCTTCCAAATATAAAACATACAACTTATACAAAACACTGAGAAAACATCCCCAAAATTGGGTAAGTTGAATACTAAAGGTATAGATAATTCATTATGAGTAATAACTGTTTAAGGCTAAACTAACCACATTATTCTACTTTTTAACATGTAAAATGTTTGCATTTTCATCCTGCAGAAAAGGAAGAAATTTTTTTAGTAACTCTGATTTTAAACATTAAATTCAAAGGTTTCTGATTGTTGTCTGTTGCGTCAATGGTTTTTATTACCTGTGTGGCTGTAAGGGGCTGGCAGATCTTAATGAACTGGCCCTATCAATTAGCTCTTAGGAGGCGTTAAAATCACCCATGACCATTAGTTTCTTCTACATGTTTAGGAAAATCCACCATAGGAAAAATCCTCGCAAGTAAAAAAGAAAATGTTTTTAGGATTTCACTTCAGAGGGTATATTTTTCCTTATTTAAGTACACATTTGTGTTTAAGAAGGGTGGGAGTGGAAACAGCACCCACAAATGTTTGGCTGTAAAATTCTAAGGTATTATGTAATGTGTCCACATATTAATTCTTTATATAGCACTTATAAACACAGAAAAATATTGTGTGTGTGCGTGCTTGTGTGTGTGTGTTCCAACAGAAGTGGGGAAGGGGACATTCAATATCTCTCAATTTACATGAAGTAGCCGGTTAGCGTTTTGTGAATAAAATAGTAGTAATTTAAAAATTCTGACACCTCCCACAAGCTTCTTTTAAGTCTTATAAATGAAATACTTCTTTAAATTAAAGATTTAGACAGGTTTACAAGGTCGCCTGAGATCACACAGGAACATCATAATATATGTGTCTAAAGAGTATAGTAGTTTGATAATCTATAAATCACTTTATCTTTATCATTATTGCAAAGCCAATAAAAGCCAAACATCTCACATACATGTACATTTCTTCACATTTCTGCATTTTAGCAAATCACAATTACCAAACTTTAAAGTTTTCACATGTTTATCACAAAATAAAAATAAAAGTTTAATATATATTTTCTAATGTGTCATTTAAAAAAAGCATTAATGAATTTCAAACAAATTAGCCAATAAACCAGCAAAAAAATGTGGCCATTTTCAATTGACACAATTAATTTCTCTAAGAGGGGTGGGTCATAACGTTTTATTTATTCAAGTTTTTCACTTTTTGCAAAAATAAATTAACTTTCTAGTTTATCATCAATTCAAAAAACAATCCCAAGGAGATAAAACATTATAAATATCAAGAATTATCTCTAAACTTTTCTTATTATTTATTAGTATTACTACATAAAATGATACTTAATCTTTTATAGTAGAGATTTGGGAAGCTATTGTTAACTTCAGTGTTAGAAAAAAAGATAATTTCAATATTACATATTTTTACATAATGCAGTTCCTAACAGCATTTTTCAAAACAGAAGTGTAAACTTAAAGAACCATGACAAAGGAAATATGATGAATTAATACAACAGCCCTCCATTCTTATCTTCAAACATTAAAATTATTGAGCTATTTATTTTCACTATAAATAAGAAATGTTAACTGGACATTTAAATGATCAGACCACTAGTCAAAACTATGAAGCAAGAGCCACTCTACGACGACATGAATTTTTCTTTTTCAGTAGTGGATGCTGGAATATAACCAGCGAGGAAAGCAAACCCATGGTCCCCGTTTCTGCTCTTCGTTCATTTAGTTGTGTTGACTAAATGTGGCAAAGTCAGATTTGCTGGTGATGAACTCAGGATAAAATGGGAAAAATGTGAACCTTGACCTTTTTAACACCACTTAAAAATCAGAACCAGACCTGTCAGTGCACCGCCTCACTGCCTATCGCCTAACAAATTGGAAACCTGATCTCCCTCCTCTGAGTAGAAAGTAGGCTTGTCAGAGGCTAAGCTGAGCAGCAAACACCCGACAAGGCTGAGCTGAGCAGCAAACTCCCCAAAGCAGGGAAAGACTCCAAGTGTAAAGTCAAACTTCATATGATACCTTGAGTTTACAACAGTGTGAGATGTTAAAAATAGTTTTGAACATTGTTTCCTTTGCCTTGTTTTCATATTTCATTTGCAAAACATAGTACAGAAGATAGAGTTTTTGACCGAACAAGAAAGGATGTTTACATTTTTATTGCCGGAGCACAGAAACGCCATCATCTGTGCTCCCCAACTCCACGCTCCCATCTCTCTCTCTTCAGGGATTATCATTTTAAATTGACCAAAATATCCTAACTTATCAGTCAGCACTTACCACAGACATAAACTGCTTTCTGTAAGAAATATTCCTCAATTAAGGTTTCTTGAGAACTTTATCTTCTTCATTTTGTCCTTAATTATAGAACCTTGTATTTCCTATTTCCCTTTCATTTCTCCAACCTAGCAGATTTGTAATAGCAGAAAAATCACTGCTAGGAATATTACAACTACTTGGTGACAAGTCTAGTACAGAATTGAGTTTGTGTATTTCCAGGAAGAACAAAGACTGCTGAAAATATCTGTTGTCTTCTATTTCTATTTTATTTTAAACTGGAAAACCTGGTACTAGGCAAAAATGAGGTGAAATTTTACAACAAATTAAGCTAGAGTGATAAAATCCATGAAGGAAGAAGAGAAGCAGATTAAATGACATTTAAAAATATCCAAGCCTTCATTTGATTAACTTTAATCTAATTATAAAAAGTTGCTGCTCACTTCCCTACCAAACAAGGAGACCTCAGAATGCTTAGGTTAAAAAAGAAAAAAAGAACGAAAGGAAAAAAGAGGTTAGAGAAGCAAAAATAACGCTGAATTAAGGCACTTGGAGGCCAATGGCTTTGAACCTGGGCTCCACCAGTCATTCCACCCAGCGAGGCAGTCTGCACAGGCTTGGGCTCCTGTTAACAGAGCCCTCATTGTTTCCAAAGGCAGCTAGAAAAATGCTGCTTTATATCTCCTCACACCACAGGCTCCGCGCACAGCCCCAAGAAAAGGTGGCTGAGGGCGTACAATCCACAGGAAGAAAAAAAAAAATGCATGGCTATATATACAGCCCCCAGCCCCACACCCTACCAACACAGAAAAACACTACCCCAAACTCAATTCCTGGCTGGCAAACTGTGGTAAAGGATGTTATGGTGGTGCATAATTTATAACTGGAAATTTCTGATTCATGTGGGATTTGGGGCATTTCTTTGCCCTTTACCCACCACCTCTCCGTTTCCACCTCAAGCACAGGGAGGTGAAAGCTGTCAGGCAGTGGGGCCGATGCCATCAGGCAGTGAGGAGATAAACACTGCATTTTTGAGAGTGCAGTTATTCCACACCTGTTTAAAATGTTTATATAGTAATTAAAGATTAATGCTTATTCCAGACCAGATAAATATTAGACAGTGCATGTGTGTATATACATATATGAATCTGCAATGCTGCAGAGAACAAAGATTTTATTGTATCAAGCTTACTTAGCAAAGGGTATACATTTTAAAAAGGCCTGAGCTTCACAAAGTTTACATTACAGAGGGGAAAAAAGGCTTAAAAATGTTAAGTGGTTGGAGCTACTGAGTGCCATACAGAGAGCAGGTAGTTAGCAGTGAGTATGAGCTAATTCTGCTGCTAATCATTTGGTTTTCTATTTATTAAAGGGCAAGTCTCAGTTTACTCCTGAGCGGCAGCCAGTTCAATGGACCACTCTGAATTGTTTCCCGAAGTTCAACAATTAAGCCTGCTGAGACCAAGAAAAAGAAAATAATTAAGCTTTACAAATGTAGTAGTTACAGTATAAAAGTTGTATTTTTAAAAAAGGTAATGCATGAACTGTGTTTGGTGAAGAGCTCTGGGCCACACTACAGCACCAACATCCCAGAAAACAACAGGAAGCCTGCTCGGTGAGCAGATGCAGCTGAACCTGGGGAGTACACTTGGCCACACAGTGCCCCCCAGGCACCCCTAAACCCCTATGGTCAGCACATACAGCATGGACGGTGTGCTTGCTCAAGAAGGAGAATCATCTAACACACACCGTGCTCATTGGATGATAACAACAATATATTCCTTGGTTTATAATTGATTGTTTTGTTAACTTTTAAATTAACAATAATTTTTAAAAAGTTAAAACAATCAGTGGTGTTGTATTTCAATTTATGTAAAAATTATGCTCCTGACAAATTACATGGATATATTTAGCTACATTTCCCAATTCACTGACCATAATTTACAGAGACTCATTGTATTCCACTCTGATGATATTAATTCTGGTGAAATCTTTAATAAAGGCAAAAGTTACTTTGAACTCAAAAAAGTTGTAAATTGTGACTATTTTAAAAGTTAAAATGTTCACATACTGCATTTTCTTATATGACATGCTAATAGGGTCAACTAAGGATTACTTTTAAAAGTAGTTAAATAAGTCTCTTTAAACATTTTCTAAAAAGAAATTATTTTCCTTTGTAAAATATTAACCAAAACATATTTTACTTACACTAGTATAGGGCAATACAATCAATTAGGTGTGTGTTTAAAAAGATATCGATTGGTAAGATGATGTCAGCCTGACAGATATGATACAGTGGGCAGGCAAACATAGACAGGAGCAATTTGTACAAATCTAGAATCCATTTATCTGGATTTTACAACATTGTAGACACAGACTACCAGAATATTTTCATCCTAACACTCACCAGCTTACTGACACCTACCCAGCCAAAAGCCAGAACCCCAGATATTCCCTAAGCACTGAAGAAGGTCCTGTCACAGAGATCTCTAGAAACAAGTGGATACATATCTTAGAGGATAGGGAGATAAGAGAAAATTTCCCTCTATTAATTAGGTAATTGTAAATTATTCATAAGCATAAGATGCTTAGTAAGTCAGTATATCAAAAGAAAAGTCTGAGAAAACAAATCAGAATAAAAGTTAAAATTGAGAGGTAAAATGATAAAGAAAACACACGTTGAGGAATACTGGTAATAGAAGGCAGGATTTTTGGAGGTCCAAGAAACACTCCTGTGTTATTTGTAGGTGTCCCTCGTGTCTGTGGATGGGTGATTCCCCCAAATGATGGTCCTAGGAAGGGAGGCTCCTAAATGCTGAGTTTCCTTCTCAACAGCTGTTCTTTTTTTTTTTTTCCTGGAGTCTCGCTCTGTCGCCCAGGCTGGAGTGCAGTGGCACGATCTCGGCTCACTGCAACCTCTGCTTCCCCAGTTCAAGCTATTCTCCTGCTTCAGCCTCCCGAGTAGCTGGGACTACAGGCACCCGCCAGCACGCCCAGCTAATTTTTGTATTTTTAGTAGAGATGGGGTTTCACCATATTGGCCACGCTGGTCTCAAACTCCTGACCTTGCGACCTGCCCGCCTCGGCCTCCCAAAGTGCTGGGATTACAGGCATGATCCACCGCGCCCAGCCCTCAACAGCTGTTCTGCCGTCATGTTTACCCACTACGTTTCTTCACCAGTCTATTCTAAATGTCTAATCAGGTAACCTGGAACATATTTTCCTACATCGATGAAGTAAATATGGGGTAAATACACACACGGATGAGCCAAGGAAGGCCGCAGTGATCCCGGTTGAATGCATTTAGTTTCCTAGACCCTTCATCACAAGATTGCCTCACATTCAGGGAGCAAAAATGGATGGAAGGAAATTGACAGCGATATTTTGCAGAGCACTGAGGTAGCATGTCTATATTTCTTACTTTATTTAATAATTTTTAGTATTCTTTAAGAATTTTACAGATGAAAAATTTTATCTCAAAGTCACCAAAATGGCAGAGTTGGGATTCACTCCTACATCTCTGAACTCAAGTGTAGGGCTCTTCCCAGTATAATGTGCTGCAAAGGTTACAAGTAAATGCTTAGTGGCTCCAGAATGTGCTGAATATATTATGTATGGTTGTGAATTCAGAGGCTCAATATCCAGATAAAGTAGCTCTATAACTTCGAATCTTGTAAGGCAGTAATTGTACATTATTTGAAATCAGAAAATTATGAATATGTTTAAAATATTCATTTTACTGATAATTTGTATCTACTCTCCTTCTAAAAATGATTTAATACGTTCTTACAATGTGAACACGTACAAGTGAAATAATAAAGTGCAAAAGATATATTAAAATAGGGATATGAAACCATCCGTGACAGTGGGGAAATGCCCCAGAGCTCTGCATAGGATTGTTGAAGCCTATACGCACCATCTTTTCACTCTCTGAGAAGATGAGGCAACTGCAGCAGGAAAAGGCCCTACTTGGGGAGATAGCTCAGGCTGCTTGTATAAAAGAAAAATACTAGTTCTTTAGGGAATGCTTTTCTCTGGCACTAGGTACATAAGGTCTCATACACAGATACTGATTAACGCAAGTGGGAAGGTTTTCAAAGTCGTAGATTGTTCCTTTCTTTGTCCCTGTTTTTTAAATAGCGTTCCTAAATAAAAATCAAGGGCATAAGTCACAGGCAGGCCACAACAAGAGGAGGAGGTGATCCATCTGTGGCTCAGGTATGTTTCTCTATGGTGATCTAACTTGAGGCCGACTGGGGGTTTAGACAGCAAAGAAGAGGGTGGCATGGGGTCATTCTTTCAACAGTAGTTACTTCAGAGTCACTTGTGGCAGGAGCTGAAGGGCTGTCAAGGTCTTGCTCCTGGTGAATGTCTGGTATTTAGGTATTTGAACTGTTGATCTGCGTAAGAACCACAGCCTTTAGATATTCAGGCAGTTTCTGACAATGGTTAGAAATAATGAAAAACCTGCGACCATTTTACTTCTGCTTCTCAGCAAGGGGAAAAATAAGTAGCAAAAACACTTACAGGCAGAAGAAACTTCTAATGTTAAAAAATAAAAAAGAAATGGGCACAGAACCCAGTGTTTGGGAGCACAGTGCGGAAAAGGAACATTTAGTGGATGATGTCTCCTTCACACGCTGTGGAGGACCCACTGATCCCCGGCTCTTACACCTGGATGTGCTACTGTTACAAAAGCAGGGAGACTAATTTCTTGGCACATTTTTCCACACACTCTGGACAGGAGAGGGCAGCCAAACAGCCCCGCATGCCTGGAGGGTCCTTCTGCCGCAGGGTGGGTACAGCTGAGACGGCTCAGACCACGACTGTCTGCTGTCCACTCTCCCCAAGTAGGTAGTGCCTGTTCTCTCACAGGTTGTGCCTGAGGCCTGCTTTCCTGGGCAGATGGGAAGACCATGCCAGGACAAGAGCCACACAGGGCTGGCGTCTGCCAGGTGTCTCTGGCACTTGAGTTGAAGGGTTTAATTCAGTGGCCCTTTAATGTCATTTTCCTCTTTCTGTCCCTCCTTGCTCATCAGTGCTTGATGACACCCCACGATCAATACAGCAGGTTTGTACAGAGAAGTGCACTTGGTGGTGACAGCTATGTCACTGGACACTGAGGAAGAAACTAGGAGATCCATTCTATGAGCTCTTCCAGAAGAGCTAAGGATGAGCACTTCATCCAGCTTGTACTTTCAGCAATGAAGATATGCCCAACCCTTAGAAGCATGATATACACCTGTGCCAATCAAGCCACAATCTCAATCTTCCTCCCCCACCCCAGCCCCACAAACACCTACGCACACGCATACAAAGCACAGCTGCAAAATAGTCCAAGCCAAATCATCATAGTGGCTCTTTGCTTGTGATTTAGGATGCCTCAGATTGGCTGTGTGAGTACAGTCTCAGCACATTTTGTCTTTTAAGGGAAGGAACTATTTAGTTCAGTGCCAGTTATCTTGAGATAAATATCTTTAAATATGCTCTTCCTTATACATACTCTTTTTAATAGAATAATTATTTTTGCTACGCCCAAGACACACCTATGAAGTTTAAGATGTCACTTAGAAATAATATCCAAAACAAATGCAAAACACACACTATTTATTAAATTAAGCCATATTAAGAGTAAAGTTTTATTTTTTCAGAAGGCATAAATGATACTTTTTTAACCAACTAACCTATGTAAACAAAAGTAAACACAAACAGGGCCCAGGGAACTAATAATGTCACCTGTTCCAAATGCCAGATAGGTGTCTGGGTCTGCTGCAGACATTTACTATTTTGCATATGAAACAAATCGAGGTTTGGATGGCTTCCGCTAATTAGAGAGAAATGCCTATCCTTTCCAAACTGCATCCACCCATCCATATCACTATCCCCCAGCACATACACACACACACACACACACACACACTTAAACCACTGTCTAATTACTCTGAACATCCACAAGGAGAGTTAACAAGTACCAAGGGTTAAAAGGGGCTGGCCAGAAAGGGGAGGGGAGAACAAGCAGGGCACCCTCCAGCTGGGACCTGTTTGTGACTTCTCGGCCTCACTGTTTGAGACTTTCTGGCATTTTTATTGCCTGTTGTCTCAGTGATAATGTGCATAGAGATATATTAAAAACCTAAGTGAATACGGTCAAGGAAAGAAAAAGAGTAGGTCATTAGAAAACAGAGAAAGAACATTAATTTTGAAATGGCATGTACAGAGAATGTAATATTTTAATTTTAAAAATTGCCGTGAGAATATGAGTTAAGGCCATTATTATTTCAATTGAGTACTTCGGGGAATACAGTCAAATAAATAACAATAAATGATGTTCCCTGAAATGAGGAGCTGAAAGAAACCTTTGGTAAACTGGACTTTTTCTATCCTTCTTTGTTACAGAAATTACTTTTCTTCATGAAATTATAAAAAGGTTCATCTACCAATTTTATAATAGAAAAACGTCATGATCCTTGTTTTAAACATACTTGATACTTGTTCCATGCTAAATACGATAAAACTGCTGTCCTAAGCTGCTGTTGCTAATAGTAAGGAAAGCCAATTATGACGTATTCTTGTAAGGATTTTTTAAAAACAGTTACAAACGGCTCAATTATTTTCCTATTACTCACATAATAATACTTTCTACAAGAGCATAGTCCACATTAACAACACGGCGAGTTACCTGCCTTCTTTTCATTTTTCTTTTGTGAATGAGGACGAAGATACTGCTATCAAAGCCAGCCAGCCCAGATGTGCTGGCACTATCCTCTTTCTGTGAGATGCTATGAGCACCTACAGTCAACAGATTATTTATTAGGCAAGAGAAGCATTTAATTCTAACTTCTGGCTAGCAAAGCATCCTCCTTTCCCTATGACTGGACAATTACTTTCTCAGATTCCCTCTTTCAAATTAATCCTTCCCTCATCCATGGTCCTCTCTATCCCAGCTGTCACCCTCTCTGTCTTCTGGCAGTAGACAACAATGCCCTTGGCACAGCCCACAGCACAAACACTGGCCGGAATGCAGTGCTGAGCTTAGCTGGGCCGAGCACATCCACCGGTCTGGCTAGCAGGGATTGCTTGTTTTCACAAAGGGAACAGATAATATTTTAACTGTAATAATTCAGTCCATATTAACTAGAATAATTCAGTACTTATAATTTATATTCTTTTGCCTGTGACTTGCATGATTCGTGATGTATGTGCCCAATATCCAAGAAAAATGATATTTATGCTTTATGGAAAGGTTGAAGAAGTGAACACATTTGTTAGTAACTAGACTCCTTTTAGCATTTTTTCCCCAATTGCTCTGTCAGAACTGACTCTTTTTGCAGGGATATGATAGTCCTATGGATAAAATAGCCCACATTTGCTAGCTACTGTGACAACGTCCAAAAAGGGTACAATATATCACTGAAACAGCCCACAAACTGGCTAGTCACATTATTTATTACGAGCCACACATGTGACAAATTATTTAACTCAGTTGATCCTAATAAGTCAAAGAGCAAGCAATTAGCTAACTCAGTCAGAGGGCTGTTTGTGGCAATTTATAGATGCGCTCAAGCTGTCCCAGCACTTCAAAGCCCCATTAAGGGGAAACCTTTTAATGACTCACTTGAGATGACAAGTATTACACAGCACATATGGCAGTCAGGAATTTGGCAGCCTATTCTGTTACACTCTGCCCGCCCCCAGCCCCCGACAGCTGTTTACAAGTTTTCAGTCTCTGCGCCTTGCTGTTGTGAGCAGCCACAGGGCTGCAGGCGCAGGAGGCATGGCATTTTCTAGAGCAACAAGTGGCAGTAGATTCCTGTATCACACCGGTTTCTGGGAACCGCTGAAATCCCCACTCTTTCGTGGGTCTGTGTGAATTGTTTCACAGGAAAGATAGAGACACCTAGACAGGGAGGGATGGCCCAGGTGGCATTCGGCAAGTCGCCTCCTCCAACTCTGTCTCAGTTCTTTAAAGGCAACGTGAAGCTATTATAATAAAAACTTATCTCCCTACAGGGCTGTTGGTAGAATTAACGAACTAAATGTTAGCAAAATGCTTTGAAGATGAAAAGGGTTATCTATACCAGTCCTAAAGGTTATTATTATGCATTGCAACACTGCTGCCTGTCAGAGGGTGTTTGCATTTGACCTCCTCCCACCACTTTTCCTCAAGAAAATTTTCACTTGGGCTGGATCCACATCCACATCCTTAATTCCATCGCCAACCATCCTGCCCCACCTTTGGAAGAATAGTGCAATGCCACAACTAAACTGTGCAATAAGGGAATGGAATTTTGAGCAACAAGTTCCCAGAAGGATGCCTATATTGGGGCCACTTTTTCCCTAGAAACAGGGCACACAACAAGCTTAGACAGTGAGAAATGAAATGCCAGCTGACATACTTGGTAATTTTATTATTGTCCACAATATTCAGGCAGCACTGAAGAAACTAGCACTAAGACTGAAGGACTGAAAAAGACAGGAAAATGAAGATTTTACTATGTAAAAAGCTGAGAGACACAAATACCGTATCAGTGCACTAAATTTTTAAGCAGTAAAGATCCTCTTTATCTGTGATTTCAAGTACTTCAGTAATGCCAGCTTGGTGAAAGACAAGCGTAATCAAGAGGAGAAGCTGGTGACAGCAGGAAAACACAACACCCTACCCTGTTTGGATGGGGCCACAATTTACTAAGAAAAGACAAGTGCCAACCTCTACCAAAGTACCAGAACTCATCAAATCCTCTCATACCACAAACTCGCTTTATTCACGTGAAACAATCAATCAATGGTGCTTTTGTATTCCCCAAGGGCCACAGCTGTATTAGGGCCATAGTGTAATTACAGCTTGCAGGAGGCAGACGGACCAGTGGGAGGAAGGGTGACCACTGTCTCGAACAGGGCACCGGCCTCCAGAGACGACCTGCTTGGAGGTGCGCCACCCCACAGGGACTGCACAGCCACTTGGCCTCCGGTGCTAGGAGTCACTCTGTTCTGGACTTCACTTTTAGTTCTTCACTGTGGCTTGATGGAGTTTCAAGTTTGTTATTTTGATTATATAGAAAAGTTTAATGCAAGAAATGTTAGGCTGGTAGAAAGAAATGTGAAAATCAACAGATAGTATAGAAAAAATGGTGGAGAGGTGAACATTTAAGTTGTGGTTTAAACTTTCAATTCTTCCTCCCTAATACTCCTTAGTAAAAAGACGGTCGGTCCCCTTATACTCAAGTACTATCAAAATCCCATGTATTATGGGGCAATTTCTCAATTATATTATTTTGAAGAACTAAGTACTACGTTGGAGTGGTGGAGAGAGAGGACATGATAGTTTGAAATAACATTAATTAATCCTAGTTTCCATGCTTCAAGGGTCACACAAGAGAATCTCTTGAAGAGATAAAAATGTAGCTGTCATTTTATGAGTATGCTCTTATAAGAGTTATATGTCAGTAACCCTTTAAAAAAGCAATATATTAGGAAGCTAGGGGAAGCATGACAATATTTAATATACATGTGTATATATAAAATACGTATATATAACATACATCAGCACACGTCCTCATACATGCACTGAAGACTCATGGCTTGGGATGGACTTCCCTTTGGCAGCACTAGCAATGGATTTGAAAGCCCTGTGTGAAAATGTGCTCTAGAAAACAGATGACCAAAAAGTGTCTTGTAGTAATAAAGACATTGATGCTGAGGATGTGTTAAAGGATATTGAATAAAATTGGTTTTCAAAATGTGAGAAGAAACAACCCCAATGTTTGGAAATATTTTAATGTTATTTTACAAATGTATGCATAGCTATTCAGTAAATTAAACATTTAGTCACTTGACCATTTTGTCCACATTCTTAAAAGTTTAAATATTCAGTTGGCTTAGAATATTTTTTGTTTCTTCTCATGTGGAAAACATGGGACTGCCCCCATTTGGGTTACCTATTCTTGGGTATATAAAATTCAAAATAAAAAGAATAATATCCAATAGAGTTCTATTCAAACAAGTCCTTTGAAGTTAATAAATTTAAATTGACAACCTCAATTTTGATGTTTGTAATATTTGAATATCTGATTTGGGATATTCACATATTTGAATAACTCTGATTTAACCAAATACATTTTATACTGAAGTCTTTTTTTCTATTTACACACACATACACACATAGACTGGAAAGATATGTATCAACACAATCTCTGAATGTTAGAATTTAAAAAAAATTTCAAACGTGTATAAGTGCCACAAGATGTATTACAGAAAAATTGTAGCACACTCCCCCCAACACACAAATAAAACCCACAGCACTAGATATTACTGTCTTAAAACCTTTAAAAATCAGAATTATATTGGTAGATTCAAAATCTTAAGAAATTGTCAGATTTTAATATTCTTATCACTATTCTTAAAGTCACTATCTTGTATGTCAAAATGTTTTCAATGGGTTTTTATCCTTGTATTACTGCCAAATATTTTCACAATTTCTATTGTCAAATATTATGCCAAAGCAAAATTTACTCAAAATAATAATAGCACATTGTTAATCACATGTTTAAAAATACGTGAGCATAGCTGGGCATGGTGGCTCACACCTGTAATCCCAGCACTTTGGGAGGCCGAGGCCAGTGGACCACCTGAGGTCGGGAGTTTGAGACCAGCCTGACGAACATGGAGAAACCCCCTTTCTACTAAAAATACAAAATTAGCCGGGCATGGTGGTGCATGGCTGTAATCCCAGCTACTCTGGGGCAGAAGAATCGCTCGAACCCGGAAGGCAGAGGTTGCGGTGAGCCGAGATCGCGCCATTGCACTCCAGCCTGGGCAACAAGAGAGAACTCTCTCTCAAAAAAAAAAAAGAAAAGAAAAGAAAAAAAATGTGAGCATAAATAATGCAGTCTTCTACTATATCTTCATTTAAAAAAACCTGTTAAAAAAATTGGCTGGGTGTGGTGGCGGGCACCTGTAATCCCAGCTACTAGGGAGACTGAGGCAGGAGAATCGCTTGAACCCCGCAGGCGGAGGTTGCAGTGAGCCGAGATCGCACCATTGCACTCCAACCTGGGCAACAAGAGCGAAACTCTGTCTCAAAAAAAAAAAAATTCTGTTATACAGAAAAGGACACTTTCTAACTATGTTTTCTGCTATGCTCAGGAGCCGAAGGTGATGAGAAAAAAAGCCGTGTTTGAAGTGAAACATAAAAGAGGTAACTTATTGATTTATACATTCTTTAACCTAAGGATGTAATCCTTATGATATAATAACTAGGCTCTGAAAATAAATGTGGTGATTTGTTAAAGAACTAAACTTAGAGCCAGGTTGTCAGGAGGCTGTGCTGTTAGGCTGGTAGAAAAGAGAGGAGGTTTGAGTAGAAAGACTAGGCTTCATGCCTAGCTCTTAGACAATTTCTGAACTTCTGAGATCTTTATCTCTCTCACTTCGAATGGTAATAACAATACTAACTTGTGCTATTGTGAGAACTGATGAAAGGAGGTTATTCATAGGGAAAGCCTTCTGGAAACTCAATATAAATATAAATACAATATAAATGCTAGATGTGGGACATTTCTGTTTGTTAGTTCAACAAACTTTTATTTGGAATATACCATAAAATCAAATGCTTTCCTTCTTTTTTGATTTCTAGTAAAAAATAAGACAATTAGTTCTCCTGTGTAAAGAGGTTCTCTGATCATCTTTACCCCTTCCTACAGTGGACAAACCAGGAGAAAGTGACCACATTGTTAAAAAATGCCCTGAGAACAGTTATGGCTGAAACACCAGTGTGATTTGACATCCTGTATCTCCTTTGTTTTGGAACTGTGGTCCTCTCAGAAGTTCTGGCTCTGGTCTCTGACATGCTGATGGACAGCAGGGTAAGACTTTCTTCCCTCTTCAGTGTCACCTTGGAAATCTGCCTGCTGGGGCTGACCATCACATCCCAGCCGGTGAAGGAAGGGAATGAGTTCACATAACATTTTTTCCATCTAACAGCCAGAGCCATAGAAGGTCTCGGTGTGCTGTTGATTCCCAGATGTTCAGTTGAACCATTGATGGAAAATATAAAAGAGGCCAAAAAAAGGGAAGGATTGAAGGTACACCTTCTTCTGTCAAGTCTTCCATTTTCCTCTTCAGACCTTAGATATCCATTAAAAAGTGCATTTTGGAGGGGAAAAAATGTACAATTAAGATATATCCAGCAGAGCACGGTGGCTCACCTCTGTAATCCCAGTACTTTGAGAGGCCAAGGTGGGAGGATTGCTTGAGGAAAGGAGTTCGAGACCAGCCTGGGCAACGTAGCAAGATCCTATGTCTACAAAAAATAAAAATTAGCCAGGTGTGGTGGTGTGTCCCTCTAGTCCCAGCTACTCGGGAGGTGGAGGTGGGAGGATCACTTGAGCCCAGGAATTTGAGGCTGCAGTGAGCTATGACTGCACCACTGTATTCCATCCTGGATGACAGAGTGAGACCCCATCTCAAAAATTAGAAAAAGAAAAGACAGGTCCAATACAGGTTATTTCTAATACACTGAAGAGACATTTAAAGAATGAAAAGGTTGGCAGCTGCATTGTTTCTCTGGCCACCTGGCATGAGGGATCTTAAGTATGTACATCCCAGGATACGGGGGTCAGTGGAATTTAACATTTTCTGAGAGATGCTTCACGTGGAAAGTAAAATTATACAAATTATATGATCTAAAAGCAAAATATTTTTGCTATTTGAAGCAAACTTTTAAGATTTAGAGGTTAGCCACACCTGTGTGCTCTCTTCAGCCCTCTTGGCCATTTGATTGGCTACATCCTTGGTATGAGGAGATGTAACATATAAGTGTATGTAGAAATGTCATTCTTTAATCAGTCCTGCTGGGCGCGGTGGCTCACGCCTGTAATCCCAACACTTTGGGGGGCCGAGGTGGGCAGATCACGAGGTCAGGAGATCGAGACCATCCCGGATAACACGGTGAAACCCCGTCTCTGCTAAAATTAACAAAAAAATTTAGCCAGGCGTGGTGGTGGGCACCTGTAGTCTCAGCTACTCGGAAGGCTGAGGCAGGAGAATGGCATGAACCTGGGAGGCGGAGCTTGCAATGAGCCGAGATCACACCACTGCACTCCAGCCTGGGCGACAGCGAGACTCCATCTCAAAAAAAAAAAAAAAAGTCTTTTAAGTTAGCTAGGCAAAACAATCGATGTGAAAGTACTCCCCAAAGACAGCCTTCCATTTTTACAACTACGGGTCTTCTAAGAGATTCTAGGAGATGTTAACCCTCAGAAATGTAGACAAGCAAAGGGGAATTCTCAGCCCTATAGATGTGCCCAAAGTGTATAGACACAGACACGTGACATTCATTCCTGCAGGGAGGCTCAAACATTTCTGCTGGCCATGCGGGAATCTGCTTGTGTGAAAAAAGAAAGTAACATTTACAGAAGTGTGAGGTGCAAAATGCAAATGTACATGTTAATACCCAACAGCAATTATTTAATACCTAAAAATATTAATTATAAGTAAATATAAATATGAAATATAAATGAATAGAGTGTATTTTCTATAGTATCTAGTACAGTAAGTGATTGGATATGCAGAAAATAACACTTAAGAATATCATTGAAAAGACTCTAAAAGGGTGAAGATTTTCCCAGCAGATATATACCGAGAAAAGCAAATGATAGAAAGCAGTGTTTGAAACAGCCCCAGCCTTTTCTAAATATACCTGGGCCCTGAGCTATCATCAGCCGCACCACCAGTGATTACACTTGGTTTCTGCAAGCATGTTTCTTTGTTACACAGGGGGCCCAGTGAAGGCAGAGGCTCTGTTGTATTCATCCTGTTGTCCATCCCCAGAGTGAAAAAACAGTTTCACTAAATGGCTGGTATTTTTTAAATAGTTGCTAAATAAATGATTATACAAAGTTGCGATAAAGATTAAAAAGAAGAATTCAAGAATTATTTCCAAAATTTCATTACAGACATGGAAAAGAAAGTAATTATCTGATTATTTTCTATTTAAACAAAATTAAAATTAGGTAAAAATTAAAATTGGGTATAAAATACAGCAAAATATTTACATATAAGTGAGGAGGACATGAGCACAAGAAGAAAAAACATTAAATAGGCCACTAAGAAAGGTGGTGTAATTTATCGGCATTCTCAGAAACCTTTGAAATAAATGCACCCCTTGCATAGGGTGAATATTCACCTGCTAAGGAGGCAAGCTTGCTGGGTGAGTAAACTTCAAGTGACTTCAGAGCCCCTATGAGCCAATGAACCAATACGGGCACTTTTATACTAAATAAAACAGAATTATAAGCCAAGATAGGCATTTTTATGTTAAGCTAAAAACTATTTCTTGAAGACAGAAATCTATTCTTATTTCTTATTATATTACCAAAGGTTTTTTTTTTTTTTTAAGAATATTGAGATAATATGGAGAAGTGCCTTTCACTATAGATTTTCTGAGTTTTACTCCTCTGTGTTGAAGCAGTACTGAAATCTGTAGCACTGGATGGTAATCATGCTAACAGAATAATCCACTGACTCTTATCAGATTAACCAACTCGGACATCTGTTGTATTTCTAAAGCATCTCTAAAAACTTTCCTCACATATAGTGAGATCTGATCTCAGTATCGTGTATGAGACCTCAGAGAGCGTTACTATTGGCACTAGTAGTACAGCCTTTCTAGGATGACAACATTTTTTAACCCTGATACTGTATTTAAGGGTATAAGAGGCACAACCTATATTGCCTCAAGAACACATGACCTCGTCTTACATATGAGATGTTAAGGGAACTTGACAAAGATGATAGGAGAGACAATAAACTGATTTTATTATTCAACATATATCTGAGTTGATTTGGGAGAAGAATGAATAATGATAAGTGATGATGAATATTTCTTAAATAGAGTTTATATTACAGGAGTAGAAAGGCACACAGTGAAAATAAAAAGAAGAGGAAGGTAAAGTCACAAAAGTATTTTACTGTTATAAAAATTTTTAGGCTGGGCACAGTGGCTCACACCTGTAATCCCAGCACTTTGGGGGGGCTGAGGTGGGAGGACTGCTTGAAGCCAGGAGTTTAAGACCAGCGTGAACAATGAAACGAGATCTCATCTCCACAAAAAAAAAAAAAAAAAAAATCACCAGGTGTGGTGGTGCACGTTTGTTGTCCCAGCTACTCAGAAGGCTGAGGTGGAAGGACTTCTTGAGCCCAGGCATTTGAGGGTGAGTAGGCCCTGATCATGCCACTGAACTCCAGCCTGGGTGACACAGCAAGATTTTGTCTCTAAAACAACAACAACAAAGAAATTTTTAAAAATGTAAGTGAGCTACGTTGGGGGCTTACTACGCTTGTTTAACTCAACACTGCTGAGTACTCTTCCTTTACCTAACACTCTAAGTGTACTGCTTTTGTTCCTAGCCATTGTGGTTAACATCCAAATAGCTGCTAAAGTTGGTATTTCTGCCAGGGTAACCAGCAAGTGTACACTTCCATGCTACCTTTCACTGTGAAAGCAGAAGGGCAATATAGTTGGCCCAATATTTTCCTAATTCTAACTAACTTCCATTAATATACTTCAAAACTCTTTAGAAACAAAGATAACTTCAGTAGCAGAAACAATGGCCTTATCCAGTTGGAAATGTCAAACCCTGCCTACCCATTATAATATCTCCACCTGTATTTAGGTAATTACTGAAATGAATACCACTACTAGACAGACAGGTACTTAGTAGAAAAATTAAACTAGAAAGAAGGGTATGAATTGTTGATGAAATATTAAAGTAGAAATCTAGCATAAAGAAACAAAAGAAGAAAATCCTAGGATCTTGAAAATAATAGACTGCACCAAAAGTAAGATCATTCCAGCACTGCATTTCTGAGATGATGAGGAAATGTTAGAAAAGGTATTTTTCTGTCATCAGTAAAAAAGACATTCAACTATTAATTTAAAAACAGGCAGGAGGGAAGTGGGGGCATATATAAATTTAAAAGACCAAACACAATTAAGAAAGCAGCCTTTCCTGCAGAAATGGAACAAGTGATACAGACAATAAACTTGGCATGTATACTGAGAACATGGGAGAAACAAATGAGCAGACAAATCAAACGGGAGAAAGTATAATATTTCACACGATATTTTAACCCATTTGTAGCCAAGCTTGAAGAATCTAACTTACAAGATTCCTCTCCCCCCAAAAATCATTATAAGATTAAAAAGAAAGAAAGATTGAAAATTAAGAAGACTTACTTTCTAGGAAAAAAGGGGCTGAATATAGATTTAAGAGATTTTGAACTGTCTAAAGCATGTCACCATAAATCTGTCATGCAGCCTTGTAAGAGCATTACTGATGTAGTCAAAATAAGTGAATCTGAAGAAATAATGTGTTGTATTTTAAACTGCAAAGATGTGATTAAAGTACAAGGCAGGTATATGAGGCAAATCAATCCATACACAAAAAAATGTTCTGTTTTCAGCAAACTTCTCATCTCTCATTCCAGTTTTTCAACGGGACTGCTCCAATTCTCATCCCAGAAATCCAACTGAGTTTACTGGAAATAACAGGATTCGGATTACTCAAATGACCAAGAGCATCTGCTTTCCTGCAAGATGCACAGCGGGATGAAGCAAAAGGCATCACTCAAGATCTGGCAAGATGACCAACAGTCAGCGAGAGATCTGGTAAGAATTACCATTAGAAGGAGGCAGACAAAACCTTCCAGAACCACAGACAGCAGTAAGATTCAAAGTCTTGCAAGCTACAGTAAAAGTTATAGCGCTTTTCCAAGATAAGGTCCTATGTCACCAATTCTTGGTCCACAGAAGATAATCTAAGTGATTATTTTAAAATACGCACATAACTAGGTTTATTTATGGTGAGTATTTTATTTTTAGAATTTCTTTTCTAAATCAACGAAGGAAGGCATGGGCTTAAAAACATGGTGTGGCATTTTCAAACTGGAACATACAGTTTATGCTGTCTAAATTAAGCATATTTAGCAGGCATCCAGGGTCTGAGAATTCTTCATAGCCCTTGGTCCCTCAGAGCTGGAGGCAGAGAAAACTGACATACAATATTCTCAGTGTATAGCACCAAAGAGCTATTTAATTGGCTTTTTAAAATGGATATATAATAGTGCTTAGAAATGCAAATATTGGCTAAAATTCCCAGTTTAGTTGAGCATGCACAAGGAGATATATGTGTGTGTACATAAGTACATCTGTATACACTCAAATATGAATAAATGGCTAGAATGAAATAAACCAAAGTGTAATGAGAGGTGCTCTTAGAATAGTATGACAAGTTAATTACAAGATTCCATATTTTGCAATTAGAATGATCATGACACAGAATCAAATAAAAAGAAGAGAGAGAAATAATTAACGAAGGACTTTGCATAGGGAGTTAAGAAAGAAAAAAGAAAAAAATCCAATCTTAAGAACTCAACGTCGTAAGCAGTATCTAGCAGAGGGTCAGTGAGCAAAAGGATCCAAACACAATTCTTACTGCTATCTAATAAGCACTAATGTGGCCACAGACAGGATATTTAAATTCTATGTCATATTCTCTTGAAGTCATTATCTAATGGATTTATAAGGATAAGGCAACATGACATAATAGAAAACTCATGGGTTATCCAAGTTCAGAATTCCCCGGTCTTTATAACTTTTAGGCTTAGCTCCAGTTTTTTCCTTTGGTAAAACAACAAATCTCTATCACGGGAGATTGTTGTGAGGATTAGAAGAAATCGTGTATGTAATCCAGCCTGGTTCCTCATAGGAACTCATATCATGGTAGGTATGCTGGCAGTACTAGCATGAGCCATTTCCTAGAGAAAAGGATTACTCTTTTTGCATATGTGCAATTTGTGGCATTAAAAATAAATATATATGTAGGACTTTGATTTCTTTAAAAATATAATTTTATGGGCCGGGTGCGGTGGCAATCCCAGCACTTTGGGAGGCCAAGGCAGGAGAATCACGAGGTCAAGAGATCCAGACCATCCTGGCCAACATGGTGAAACCCCAGCTCTACTAAAAATACAAAAATTAGCTGGGTGTGGTGAGGCACGCCTATAATCCCAGCTACTCGGGAGGCTGAGGCAGGAGAACTCCTTGACCCTAGGAGGCGGAGGCTGCAGTGAGCCGAGATGGTGCCACTGCACTCCAGCCTAATGACAGAGCGAGAGACTCCGTCTCAAAAAAATTAAATAAAATGATAATAATAATTTTATGGAAATCACAATTGTCCATTTATCTTTTTTATACATTGATTAACGGATTTTAAAAAAGTAAACAAATTAAATACCTTAAAGACAATTTGAATAAAAAGAACCTTCCACGTATATTACAAAATCATAGATTCTAAAAGCTAGAAATACTCTCAGATAGATGAGCTCACTCTAAAACCCTGTTTTGCTGAAAAAAATCTAGGTAAGTCTAATTTTCACACACATACATATTTAAGGAGCAGACACAGCACCACAAGTCAGCTCCCCTGGTACCGAAAGACAGACATTTCCTCCTACTTAAAAATGTACAAATTATTTTGTGTACTGAGCCAAGCAGTAAAAAAGCTTCACCATTAAAACATGAATATTTAAATTTTAACATTTAAATATATCTAAAAGGAATTTTGACCCCATATACTTTGTATCAATATTAACCAAATAAAGGGCATAAACTCAAACACATTATTACACGTTTATTTAATCAAAACTAGGCATTCCCCAATCATTACAAAATTTATGACCTAGTTTTAATCCAAGTTAATTTAGAATAGACGGACAGAACATGGCCACCTATATAATATTTATTATACAATTTTTAACTAGTAAAGATTTTGATTTAATGTAATTACAATCAGAGTGAGAGCCTCAATGTAAGGAAAAGAAGCCATGATTAAACCACATATAGGAACCTGAAATAGTCATTTCCTTCCACCCCATATATCTTACTTTTCTACCAAATGGTCCCAAGTACCCAATCAAATATCCATGTGAAAAGCAGATCAATACAACCATTCATTAAACTTATACAGTTGAGAACTTCTCTTGGGAGAATTATCCAAAGACCAAAACACTGCCAACAAAAGAAAATATGATATAAGAGGGCAATTTATATTTAACTCAAATGATCACACTTAATAAAAAGCACAAATCCCAGAGTTCTAAGGGGAGGAAATGATGTAGCGTTAACCAGGGAAAGTCTACAAATAGGACTGGTGGTCAGCTATGTCTTCACCAAAGTGGCATTTTTGCCAACAAGACTCTTGGCAGCCATTAAGGGGCTAAGCTAGTACAATTGACCAAATATGGTGGGGAATGTGAAAACTTCGCAGATATTAGCATTTATTTTTGAGGCTAACATAACACAGTCCACAGGCCTGCCATCAGAGCCTGCAGCCATTAAGTGATAACTGAAGCAGTGGAATGCAAATAATCCATTGGTTCACATTAGTGTCATGCTCATTTGTAAATGTTCCCAGTCTCCTTCTGGCCCTCAGGGTACCTCGCTTGCATTTTAGGGGCATAACCCATGGGCAGTATATTTAAAAAGGAGTTAAATTATGAACACACCAGTTAGCAATGATTTACTCATTAAAAAGTGCATTAGGCTACGGTGCCCTGAGTTGCTCGACCTCATAGCTGATCACTTCTAAAATGCTTGAATAGACATTATTTATCTACTGGCAGTGGCCCAAGATTTATCTATTTCAGTCACAAAGTTCTATCATTTATCTATACGCTCCCTAACTCAATGTTAAATTTTGAAATGCTGATTTAACTATAGGAGGAAACTACATTGAAATGAGTGAAAAATGAATGTAGCACTCTGATAAAACAGGAGATATTTAAGCAATCTGGCACCTCTCCTCTGAGATGTTAAAAGGATGTTTTAAGTAATTTATGAATTTAAGGGGATAAAGCCCTTGTTATAGAGAAACAAGGTCAGAAGGCTCAGAGCACTTGACCCAGAGATGCCATTTTGGACTTCTGATTCTGGAAAAGAGTAAAACTCTGTAATTTATTAGAAAAGCCTGCATGGAAATTAATTTACAGCCTAGTTATCTCCATGTTACAGAGATAAATATAATTATTTCTCATTTTGAAGTTGAAAAAGAAAAGCTATCTTAGAATAAGTGGATTCTCCCCCTTACTCTCTGGTTCTGCTTATTTATCTTTATCATATATCAAATTAATGTGCCACAAATCCCAGTAAAGAAGTGAAATGTTTAATCTGAACTTTATTTCACTTTCTCATACCAAGGAAGAGTAGGAGAAACCATGGGAGGGATATATCTAAACTGACATTGGCTGGAGACTACAAAGGCAAAGAACGAAGCAGTGTTTTCATAGTGCTGAGACACCATGCTTTAGTTTATAAAGATCACAGTGGAAAGTGATGTGACAACGTCATGATTGTTCCTTGGTCTCCGAGGTTCCCTAAGTATTAGAGGGCAGAGTCCACCTTGTCAGTCTGTGGGCTGCCCGCTTCCCACGTTTTAAGTGTCTGATGTTACCGTCTACTTGCTATTCCCTACGGGACATCGCTCCTCCTCTGGTATGGAAAGTGAAGACCACAAACCTTGTTTAAACTACTGCAGTGGCAGGCTGGCCTAGGGTACCATGCTGCATCTAGCCGCAGGCAGAGGGGCCAATTTTATCCTTTCCTCTTGTTCCGCAACTCAAAACAAAGGAGTCTTCTGAACTCACTAGGCTGCACTGACACAGACTGAGTGGTTCCCAGACCGCTCTGATTACTGCTGTCTGTAGAAATGTGAAGGGCAGGGTAAAGTAAAGTGACTGAGCAGAGAATCACAGCATGCTGTTCAATCTGAACGTTTCTGTAATTCATAAAAAATTTCCTGCTTGGTCATTTGTCTGAGAAAAGAAGAAAAGTTATGATTTTCCTCCTCCCCTCCTCCCAAAAGGTAAAAGCAATGCCAAGAATGTCCCCTTAAAATATAACATTAATTTCCAACTTCAAGAACTTAGCATACTGCCATCAAGTTCAATCTCCATTAGAAATCCATTAGGGTATATACTTTTAGGACCTATCAAATCATTCTTTCTCAGTTGTGTAATTCTGTTGGAATTTTACTATAACAACTAAATATCAATAAAAAATGAGAATGACCAGAAATGACACAAGTTTTATTCTGTGATAAATCAAAAAATGTCATGTATCAGAGATGGCAATAAAACATAAATTAGGGACCCTGTTGTTGTGAATGCAAGTAGATTTTATATTATTAAGACATTTCATTTACAGGGGCCTATAAATCTAATAGTTACTTTATTAACAGCATTCTCAATAAAAAATAGACTGCTAGAATTACTAATAGCATTCTCAATAAAAAATAGACTAAGTGCATCTTACTGAGCAGTTTTGTAAGGAACAATGACCACTTTACTTATTTCATTTTAATCAATTACACTGATTTTTTTTAAATCAAGAATAAAAACAATATTATATTTATCAACACCAGTGCCTCAGGGAACAAACCCTAAAGTTTCTGTGTCAGGGAGATAATGTCTGGTTATTATAATAAGAATTAGATTTGACTCTTTCAGCAAATATTAAACTTTTTCCCAGCAGCTCCAGGCTTTAATTTCAAAAATGATTAAATTAGCAGAACTCATTCTTATTGGTTAGCTCTCACTAACAATTGGCAGATTTTTTTCTTATTTGCTCTTAGCATTTTTACTCTGAGTAGTAGTAAAAGTGGTGGCAACTGCTGCTACTACTTTCAATTGCTGAGCAAACGTACAGATGTGCCGGGCTCTGCACTCACACAGATGTTCTCATTTATTCATCTTCACCACCACATGACATAAGTACTTTTATCAGATCCATTTCACAGATGAGAAAACAGACATGCAGAGAGGGTAAGCAACTTGCCTTGGATTCAAACCCATGAAAGCCTATGGTAGGGTCCTGTTCTTTACCACTTAGCAGCTATATATATGATTCAATAATACCTTTGTGATAATCTTAATAAAAACCTTGCAAGTAGATACCATTACCACTTCAGAGATGACAATGCATACTTGGAGAAGTTTACAAAATTTTGCCAAAGCTGGTAAAAGGCAGTGCTGGCTTCTGAGCTCAGGGTACCAGGAGGGATCATACAAAGACTCCAGGTGTTAGAAGGCCATAGATTTGGAAACACTTTACAAAACTGCAAGTTATCAACGTTTCTAGGTATATTTTTCATTAAGTAAAAAAACCCCAAATTTATACCGAACATATTTATGTTTGGCTACCTCCAAAACAGGAAGAAGGAGCTGTGAAGGTGAGAATGAGGTACCGCATGTTTATAATAACTGGATCCAGAGTTTTATTCTGTTACGAATTTTCTTCTGCTCTGCCTTCATTATCAATCATCCTTCCCTACCGGTTCCTTTCCTTCTGCCTTTAAATCTTAAGATTTGCTCTTCTAAACAGTGTCATTGTCATTAGCAAAAACAAAACCTTTCTTCAACCCTCAGCAATTTCTTTTCTTCTTCCTCCCAAATTACTTAAAAACTACTCCATACAGGCATCCCTCAGTATTCACAGAGGGTCGGTTCCAGGACCTCCTGCAGATATAAAAATCCAAGGATGCTCAACTCCCTTATGTAAAATGGTATAGTATTTGCATATAACCTACATGCATTCTCCTATATACCTTAAATCATCTCTAGATTACTCATAATACTAAACACAATGTAGATGTTATATAAATAGTTGCACTGTATTTCTAGTTTTTAGGTTTTTTTGTTTTGTTTTGTTTTGAGAGACAGGCTCTATGGCCTAGCCTGGAGTGTAATGGTACCATCATGGCTGTCTGCAGCCTTGACTGCCTGGGCTAAAATGATCCTCCCACCGCAGCCCGCCAAGTACCTGAGACTACAGGGATGTGCCACCATTCCTGGCTATTTTATTATTATTATTATTATTTTTGAAGAGATGGGGGTCTTGCTGTATTGCCCAGGCTGGTCTCAAACTCCTGGGCTCAAGCTATCCTCCCCGTATTAGTATGTTTTCACACTGCTTTAATTACTGAGACTGGGTAATTTACAATGGAAAGAGGTTTAATCGACTCACAGTTCAGCAAGGCTGGGGAGGCCTCAGGAAACTTATAATCATGGTGGAAGGCAAAGGGGAAGCAAGGCACCTTCTTCACAAGGCGGCAGGAAGGAGAATGCCAGAGGAATGACCAAACACTTATAAAACCATCAGATCTCATGAGAACTCACTCACTATCACAAGAACACCATGGGGGAAACGACCCCCATCATTCAGTTACCTCCACCTGGTCTCTCTCTTACACGTGGGGATTATGGGGATTATAATTCAAGATGAGATTTGGGTGGGGACACAAAGCCTAATCATATCATTCTGCCCCTGGTCTCTCCCAAATCTCAGGTCCCTTGCACATTTCAGAACCAATCATGCCTTCCCAACAATCCCCCAAAGTCTTAATTCATTCCAGCATTAACCCAAAAGTCCAACTCCAAAGTCTCATATGAGACAAGGCAAGTCCCTTCCACCTAGAAGTCTGCAAAATCTAAAGCAAGTTAGTTACTGCCAAGATACAATGAGGGTACAGGCATTGGGTAAATGTTCCCATCCTAAATGGGAGAAATTGGCCAAAACAAAGGGGCTACAGGTCCCATGCAAGTCTGAAATCAGCTAGGTGGTCATTAAGCCTTAATGTTCCAAAATAATCTCCTTTGACTTCATGTCTCACATCAAGGTCACACTAATGCAAGAGGTGGGCCCCCATGGCCTTGGGTATTCCCACCTTGGCCTCCCAAAGGAGGACTGGGATTATAGGTATGAACCGCTGCACCTGGTCAATATTTTAAAATATATATATATATATATATATTTTGCTGTATTGTTTTTTTTTTATTGTAGAATCCATGGATGCGGAATGTGCAAAAACAAAGGGCTGACTATGCTACTTTCCTTAAGCCTTCACTCATTCTCCACACACTCATTAAAACTTTGTATGTGGCTTCCACCTCCACTGGATCTATATGAGAAACAGCTACCTTCCAAACATCAAACTCAGCGGCATGTGGGTCATTCCATGGCAATTCCCTTTGTGACTGCCTATTCTGTAAACCTGCCTCTCTTCCTTCACTTTCATTATTCTGTGCCATCCTGGTTTCTTCCTTATCTCTCAATCATTCTTCTAACTCCTTCCTAGTCCTTAAAAAAAGAGCCATGCTCCCAGATTCTGCATTCCAACAACTTCACTGCTCTCCCTCCACATTCTCACTGGACACTTGATTCACTTCCACGGCTTCAACTACTTGTCTATGCAAGGAGCTTCACGTTTCCCTCTGGCACAGACCCCTCTCCCAAGTTCCAAACATCCACTGGATTTTACCCTGGCATTTATTTTTGGTTTCTTAAGATTTTTACTACTTAAAAAAATCTTCATTGACATATAATATAATTAAATTGATTTTACTATACTCAGGGAGTCACACAACCATTACCATGACCTAAGTTTAGAATACTTCATGACCCAAAAAGAAACACTGCACCCATTAGCAGTCGTTCCCCATTCCTGGTACCTAGCCCATGGCAACGACTGTGTACTTTCAGTGTCTATGGGTTCACGTATTCTGGACTTTTCATATAAATGGAATCACATAATATGTTGCCTTCTGGGTCTATCTTTTTACTTAGCATAATGTTTTCCAGATTCATCCATGTTGCAGTGTCCTTTAGTACTTCCTTCTTTTTATGGTTGAATAATATGACATATTATGGATGAATTACACTTTTCCATTTATGAATTAATGGACATCATTCTACCAAAAGTTCCACTTTTTGGCTATTGTGAATAATGCTGCTACTAAGATTCCTGTGCAAGTTTTCATGTGAACATATGTTTTCATTTATCTTAAATACGTGCCTATCTTGAACACCGAGAAACTGTCAAACTGCTTTACAAAGTGGCTAAGCTGTCTTACGTTATCAATGCATGAGGGTTCCAATATCTCCACACCGTTGCCAATACTTGTTATGGTCTGTCTTTTTTATTACAGCCAGTCGAGTGGGGGTGCAGTGGTATTTCCCTGTGGTTTTGAGCGGCATTTCCTTAATGACTAACGGTGCGGCACATCTTTTCACGTGCATGTCCTTTCATGTCGGCTGAGTATTTTCTTTGGGGAAATGTCTATCTAAGTCTTGTGCCTATTTTTAATTAGGTTATCTGTCGTCTTATTCTGGAGTTGTAAGAGTTCTTTATATATTCTGGATACTGGCCCCTTATCAGATATATGACCTGCAAATGTTTTCTCCCATTTGGTAGGTTGCTTTTTTACTTTTTTGATGGTGTCCTATCAGAACAGTTTTTAACTTTGATGGGGTCCATTTTATCTATTTTTTCTTTTGTTGCTTGTGCTTTAGGTGTTATATATCTAAGAAGGCTATGTGTAACTAAAGTTCAAGAAGAGTATCTCTCGCCTGTGTTTTCAATCAATCAGCCTTGGTAATCTGGAATCTGCCTGTAACATACCTTTTACCAAAGCCCACAATAAATCCACTTTTAATTAAGCTTTTAACACTTCATATGAATTACTTAAAAATAACAGATAAATTTAGCAGGGTGGATTAACGTTCAATGGTGTTTTCAAAAGAAAGTGTTACTATTTTTTACCCCAGCCATGTCAATGTCAACAGTTGATGCCTCAATTTTAGCACTTACATTTCCAGCTAGGATCCATTCTGGGTTCATTTTGAGTTAATTTTTGTGACGTTCTTTCCCCACTGATTTGTCTGGGTACCCTTGTTGAAAATCAACCAATACAAATGTATGGGCTTATATTTTAAAAATCAACCTTATTTTCTTTCACAAAGCCAACTCCTGATTTTTACTGGTCTTGCCATCTATTCTCCTGGTCTGATACATAAAGTCATCTTTGATTTGTTCCTTGCCTGTGCCTCCCCCACACAGGCATTAGTCAAACCATGTGGTTTCCATCTCTACAAGTTGTTTTCACTCATCCTTTCCTTTCCATTTTCAGTGTCATTATATCAAATCAAATCCTCACCACTGTTGTCTTTAGAAGGGCTGAGAAATAAATTCATGTCTAAATGGGCATACTGTGCTGTCATAAATCCAACCTACTATCCCTCTAATGGCCAGAGCAGAGGAGTTTAATGTGCTGGGATGGGAAATAAGCTGGTGCTATGAATGGCTGTGTCAGAACGAGGGCCCAACCTATTCATATTCTAGCCTAATCCCTGAACTTCTAGAGTAGATTATGCTAATCTGGAAAACAGTTAGGGGCAGTCCTGGAGGATTCAAAAATTTCCAAGTTATTTAAAAGAAACTGCCACTTAGTATTAAGTATTTGATCTCCTAATTTAACAAGAGAGGCTAATTTTTAAAACTTGGTTACCATTTCCTTAGTGTTAGGTCAAGATGAGGATGAACCACTAGGGCAGCCATTCTCAAAATGTGGCAGCAAGAGTAGCAGCATCAGTATCTCCAGGGAACTTGTTAAAATGCACAATCGTGGGTCCCACCCAGGTCTACTAAACGAGAACTCTGGGAGTGAAGACCAAAATCAGTGTTTTAACAAGACTACCAGGTCACTCCTACACACACTAGAAGTTTGATGACCACTGGGCTAGGAGACAGATGAGGATCCAGGGCTGAGGTCATATGACAACATCAACACCTCTTCCAGATGCTGAAATTGCCAAGGAGGGCACAGAACTCCACAGATCCCATCGATTGTAAACATTCAGTAGTTACGCCTTCATGATATGGCTACACATATAAATTGTTAGGATCCATGCTTAACTTCTGAAGGTAGCATAGGTTTTTGAAATTATTCAGAATTTAGTGTTCTCTTAAGAAAAAAACTATAAATAATATACTTGCTTATTTTTATACCACAAATCCCATATAACAGAAACAATATAGTAGAGATATAAGTAGCACCTATTATTGAAGTATGTTCGTACTTAAATATGACATTTCTTTTCTCTTGGGGGAGACTGAAGTATATATCCAAAGAGAAAGCCATAATACACATACAGCTTTTACCTAGAAATATGGCTTCCCTAGACTTGAAATCAATCAGCCTTGGGAATCTGGAATCTGCCTGTCTGTAGTGCATTTCAGTAACAAATCTGTTACCAAAGCCTGCCACCATAAATCCACTTTTAATTAAGCTTTTTTTTTTTTTTTTAGACAGAAACTCGCTCTGGTGCCCAGGCTGGAGTGCACTGGTATGATCTTGGCTCACTGCAACCTCCAACTCCTGGGTCCAAGCCATTCTCCTGCCTCTGCCTCCTGAGTAGCTGGGATTACAGGTGCCTACCACCACGCCCGGCTAACTTTTGTATCTTTAGTAGAGACAGGGTTTCACCATGCTGGCCAGGCTGGTCTCAAACTCCTGACTTTAGGCAATCTGCCTGCCTCAGCCTCCCAAAGTGCTGGGATTACAGGTGTTAGCCACCGCGCCCGGCCCATCTCTGTTCCCTTTCACTGCTTTGCTGCCGCAACCTTCTCCATCCTCTTTTTCATTCTCAGCTGCCATTTTGAGCTTTCTTTACAAATTGAATCCTGTTTTCCAAATTGGCCAGTGAAAAGTTTTTGCCATGCTGAAATCATTTCCAGAGCTAAATCGGGAAAGCTGAGGCAGCCGGGCCACCTCCAGCTGGCTGGAATGCAGCTGCAATAAAAGGCAGTGTGAATAAGGTGTATTGAAGCTACACTGGACTCGTGTGAAGGGCCGTTTATTCAGAGGGGGTGGAGGTGAAAGGAGAGAAATTAATGAACAGAAGAAATTAAATTAGCTCAATCACGCCTTTAAAAAATATACTGAAAAATAACCGACCTGCCATGAACCTTTTTACAAAAATGGAGACCTCTGGGTTTATTCTTTGCCCAGCCCCCTGGCAGGAGGCGCTCCTGAGTTAGATAAGAAAGAGCCTGGAGGGGCTGAGGAAAATCTGGTTTCTCTTACTGCAGCTAGAAGGATGGAAGGCACAGTTGGGAAAGTCAATATGCAGCTGAGAGACAAGAGGTCACCGGAACTTATGAAAATATTTAATTAACTAATCACAGAATACCTGACACAAAAATAAACATGTCTTTTCATCTTAGCTATCACATTTTTCTTCAACAAAATGAAATCATGACCTATCATGTTCTCGAAAAATTATTGATCAATTTATGAGTCTAATGCTTTAATTGATTGCAATAATATTTTACTCACACTTCTAATCTGATCTTACTGCCACTCTAAGAAAAGCTATGGGGAATTCCAATGGAAGAATGATGGTGTAGCTACAGGCAAAAGGTCCTTTATACTAGAAGTATATTTCATATTTTATGTTATAGGTATTTATATTATGTTTTATATTATAGGGGTATTTAGTAGGACAGTATTATGGAAAATTATTCCTTCCTTAAGTAACCACCTAATTTTAATATTAAAACATTTCATAATATTAAAACATTAATAGAACAATAATGAATCCTAGTATTAAATATCTTAAATGCTGTTTAGTGCTTTCTTTACAGTTTCAAAGTGAGAGCACGCATTTATCTCATTTTCACCTAAATCTCTCTTATTACATAGAGAGCGAGATGTTATACCTATTTTTTTATTTCCACAATCAGATATCCAGTAAGGGAATAAACACAAATCAAGTACCACAGGATATTTTGTCAAAAGCATTATAGAGAAATGGGATAGTAATACAATCATTTTTTTAAAAAATTCTGTTTTATACAAAAGACTGAGCTCCATGGAGTTTGGGGGTTACATCTAAGAGTACTCTTAGGTATGACCCCAGTGTCTATAGATACTAAGATTAAAGCAATAGGCATTTAGGAAATAGTTATTAGTTGAGGTACAGGATTTTACTTTATTACCTACTGAAAATCTTACCCTCAAAAATCACATCCTCTCAAAGTAAATTCCAGACAAAAGATGTTCTTTTCCCCCCTTTAGGGTCTATAATTTATCAACAGGTTGGATATCTTCTAGAATTACTTTATATTCCTTCCCATTTGAACATAGCACACTCTGAACCTGTTCAAAGGTCAGACAGGATTTAAGAGTCCTTATAAGGCATTGTTGTGGCATGAGTTGGCACTTGGACTAACTTTACCTGATGGGCAGTGAGTTTGGGGAGTGCCTGAGGGTGTGGTACCTGGCTTGCCCTTCATGATTTTTGATGACTGCCCAGCTAAACCTGCCTTCCGTCCACCATTTACTCATGATGTGACTCAGAACACTAGGGTTTCTTGGAAAGATGAACCGTTTCTCCACTGCATGTTCTTTTAAACCTTTGTGTTATCTTCCTCTGGTCAAAATGAACTATAGAAAGCTTAACAAAACACTCCCAAGACTATCATGTGTAGTGGGGTCAACCTAAAAACAGACTTCAGCTCTGCATTGCCCACTAAGGTAACCAGTGACCACGTATGACCATTTAAGATAATATGAATTAAAATGATAAAATTAAAAACTGAGCTCTTCAGGTGCACAGGCCACACTCAAGTGTTCAATACACATGTGTGGCCAGGGCTACCGTATTGAATAGCACTGATAAAGAACATTTCTATCATTGCAGAATATTTTATTGAACAGACGTGCTTTACATGATTATTCTTCCCACCTTCTATATAAACTCTAGTCATTATCGAATAGAAATGAGTAACGAAATGAACACGCATGCCAGTTACGCACTGTCGGTTTGAAACTAGTATCCTGCTCAATAGGTTTTGTACATAGTTCTCAGTTTACTCGCCACTTGGCCCCTCTCTCTGTTTCTAAACAGAACCACCAGATACACAGATAGATCCAGAGCTGACCTAAGTTTAAAACATAAAGAGGTGAAATACGCCATTAGCTTCTTCTCCCACTCCTTTCTTTCCCTATCCATTCTTCTACTCAACTATTACTTACTGAGCCACAGTGCAGGCCCTGAAGATACAAAGCTGAGTGATTTATCGTTCCTGACCTCCAGGAGCACAATCTAATAAAGGATATGGAAAAGGAAAAAGAGGAATTTCCTAAGAACTCCACTAAAGGCACAAGCAGAGTTGGGTGAGCAGAGAGCTTCGCTTGAAGATAATTATGTAAGGGCTGGAGCTAAGGCAGAGTTTCTCAAACTTGGCACTATTGGCCTTTTGGCTTGGACCATTCATTGTTGCCCTGTGTATTGGAGGATGTTTAGCAGCATCCGTGGCCTCAACCCATTAGATATGTGCACTCCCCCTAAAAACTGTCTCCAGACATTGGAAACGTTCCCTGGGGGCAAAATTGCTGCCTTTAGAGAAGCACTGAGCTAAGGCCTTTAGGACACTTCATTTATTTACTCCATAACATTCTTGAGGAACTTACTGCAAACAAAGTAGTGAGAATAATAAGAGGGAAGGACAAAGTCCTCACACTAAGGACCTCAAAGTCTGGTGGGAACTAGAGTGGACAAATGGGCAAAGGAGAAGGTGACTTCAGAATGCGGGGACAGCATGTAAGAAATGCATGACAAATCCAGGGAATCTGACAGCGGGGAAGGGGGCTCGGTGCTGGGAGGAGAGGGGGTGTCAGGTGAGGGCCATGTGAGGCAGGACCCACGTGAGGTGGGAGCAGAGTCAGATCATGAAGGTGTTGGTGTGCTGCAGGGGTTGTATCAAAGTTAGATTTTATTGTGAGGAAATCTGAAGAAAGGAATAAATGGGCAGGATTACCTTTTGGATGGTGGTATAGACTTTGTCCCATCAAAGTGTGATTGACAAACACAAGTGTCTACACTGCAGAGAGACTGACTGGGAGTCTTTTTCCAGGTAAAGATAACAAGGTTCCAAATCACAGGTGATATAATAGGGATGAACAGGGAGACAGGGATTTGACTGATGTCTCTGGGAAGGACAGGGCTCACTGTTGGTGTTTTAGGGAAGAGGAGGGCAGGGCTCTAGGCTGATTTCCCAGTTTTGGGGCAAGGACAACTACGTATATGGGGCTCATATCAACAAAGGTGGGAGATTCGGGAGGAGCAGCAGGTGAACAAAAAGAGGTCTGGACGAGGGAGGGGAAGGCTGCCTTAGTTGGTTAGGGCTGCTGTACCTGCTGCACCACAGACTGGAAATCCAAGATCAAGATGCCACAGGCTTGGTTTCTCCTGAGGCCTCATCTTGGCTGCCTTTTCCCTGTGTCCTCACATGGCCTTTCCTCAGTGTGCATGTACTCCTGGGGTCTCTCCCTCTTCTCATGAGGACACCAGTCCTATTGGATAGGTCCCCACCCTAATGGTCATTTTAAATTAATCACCTGTTTAAATAACTTATCTCCAAATATGGTCACATTCTGAGGTACTAGGGGTTAGCATTTCAACATCTGAATTTGGTTGGGGGTAGGTGGCAAAATTCAGCCCATAGCAGAGGGCAAGGATGGCATCCTGGAAAGGGAGCTTAATGCGAGGTCGAGAGCACGGTTAAATTGCGTGGAGTCCAGGTTCTGCCTCCTCTAGCTTTGGGACCTGGACAAATTGTATATCTTGCCAATATTTAAGGGATAGTCTGAAGAAACGAAGTTTGTAATAAAGACTGAAAATGAGTGGCCAAGAATGTTCTTTACCTCAAACATTTATCAGTTCTCTGAGTTGGGAGCATCTCCTTTCTCTTTTAGCTACTTTGAAATAACATGTAAAATTATTCTTAACAACAGTCATTCTACTGTGCAATCAAACACTAGAACTTATTTCTTCTAGCTAACTCTTATGTATGTACTCATTAACCAACCTCTTTTCATCCCTCGGCACGACCTGTCCAATGCTGAATGATCCCTGGACAGCCTTTCACAGAAAAGCAGCTCCTGATAACTGAGGTTATCTAATGCGTCCCACAGGCTGGGTCTACTCCACGGCCACCCGTGCCATCCTGGACACCTATCCTGGCCTCCCTTACCCTCTTCAGCTCAGGGTTCTCCACTGGGTGGCAAATCCCACCCTGGAAGAGACCCTGGAGGCCTTTCCCCTGGCTTCAGGACATAATAAAACTTACTGAAGTTTATTAAAGAAAATAACCTTCTAAATAAAATTATTTGGCAATTTAAAAATCAGAATTGCAAGATACCTTAGAAACTGCCTAGCTGAGTCTCTTTAAGATGAGGAAACTCACGCTTGCAGGTATAGACAGTTCTGGTGCCGGTATGTTTCATACAAGTGATGGGATTACAGTCCCCATTCGCTTCCTGGGGTCCAACCTCCTTTTCTATAAGATGGGCAAAATAATCGTTTCCACCCTCCTTGTTTGGAGGGCATTTACCAGTCCCTAAGTCTGTAGGGGCACAGCAATGAAAAACTGCACGCCAGTCAAGCCCTCCTGACCGTACAGTCTAGCATGGAAGACTGAACAACTAACGACAAGTGTCCTGTCAGTTATAAAATAAAAAACAGGCTCCAATGCAAGCTTGCGAATGAGGTGCCAATGTAATCTGGGGGATCAGAACAACTTCCTGCGGGGAGATAACACTCTAAAGGAAGGTGCTGTGAAAATCAAATCCCATCGTGTATTGATTTCAGATATTCCTTCCCACCTAAGCTGGGCCAGAAAGTGTGCCAGTGGCTGGGGATTTCCAATGAGCAGGACAGATGGGCCTCCTGCCCTAATGGAACTTACAGTCAACAATAAATCATCATGGATTACACAAATAATGAATTAAGTACAATGGTGATAAATGTCATAAAAGGAAATGAAATAATATACATAACAGTGAGCTTTCACCTGTCTTATAAATGCTCGTCTGTGCTAGGAATAATAGAAGTGGTAATGGGAGAATAAAGTTAGAAAGAAAGCTTCCTTTCTTCCTGCTTTCCTCTCTCCCTCTTCCTCCTTTTCTCCATCTATCCTGCCCGTCTGTCTAGGGAGCTGGTAAGATATCTCTTGTGAACATACCAGGCACACGGTAGATAATTAGATAGCCATTTATGGTGTTATTTTTCTTCTCCAATCTTACTTAGAATGTCAGATTTAAATGTTATCAGTGTTTGTTTTGATTTGTGCTTTTTTTTCCTGGATGCTTTGATCCATCAGAATGCATTGGCATAATCAGTAATATCTAACTTTATTACTAGGAGAAAATTTAAGACCATGGTCCCCATGCGTCCTGGCTAAGGGGATTAAAGTGAGTAGCAGTTACGATGCTTGATGTGGCAAAGTGGAATAAACGTGACCCACGGAACTTTTTAAGGAGTAGACTCCGTTAAAGAGAGAAGGCCTTTACCAAGAAAGCCTGGTGCTATGGCTGCACTGAACCAAGAGAATAAGCCGGTGGGCCATTCCAGGAAATTATGGAAGAAAGTAGAAGTTTTAATACGTTCATTATAAAAAATATGAAATTTCAAAGCCAAAAAACAATCTCCTAAGGCTTCAGTGGAACCTTAGCTCAGACTGTTTTGTAAACATGACCTAATCTTTATTAAACGCTGCATCATTTGGAATTTGGCAGTGAAGGAGTAGAGCAAAGAGAACACAGTCGCCACTCTAAGGCCACGTGGAGACCTGCGACAGGGCACCGTGTTGTTAGCTGCTGAAGAAAGTCCACACATCTGCCTACACACTCTGAGCCAACGTTCAAGGCTTAAGTCACTCTATTCTCCACATGAACTGTCCCTTCCCTAGAAAGGCAAGCTTGGAGGAGCAGGGAGCCCTATGTGGGTCAAAGGCATCGCTCTGAAGCCTTCTTCATCAGATGGAGAGAAACTAGGGTTGTAGGGTGACCTCCATGGGGTTCCAACACAGAGGTAGGTGTGGATGGCCACACAGGTAGAGGCAGCTCCTGAGCAGATCCTGCTAAAATTTCACAATCTGAAGCGTTATCATGCAGAGTCTACAGTGAACACTGTCAACAATGCGTGCAGGAAAGAATTTTAAAATGTCTGATATGCCAGCACATAACACACAAGCACCAATGAAATCCATCTTTTTATAACTACTTCAACTTTAAGAGCTAAGCCTTTATTACGATTAAAAATGTGTTGATAAAGAGCCCCTGCTGGTAAGTCTGATGTCAAATTTCATAAATCATGAAGTTTTTAAGATAACTTCTACTGAAGTATAATATACAAATTAAAAAGTACACATATCACAAGCACATGGCTTGATGTATTTTCAGAAACCAATCGTGAAGTTTCATGGCCAACTTCTACTAATCTTTCCAATAATGTGACAAGAAGAGACAGTCTGGCATAGTGAAAAGGAAAAACCAGTAGCCAAAGAAGCTGCTGGGTCATTTTATTTCATTCTGGCTCTCCGACACTGGATAAATCAGTGACTTATTTCAGTCTTCATTTCCACATCTAATCAGAGTAGACAATTTCTAAGTGTACCTTCTAGCCTAAAATGTTATACTTCGAAAATGTATGTTCCCTTAACTGCAAAAAAGCACTCTAGATGATATCACTCCATGTTTCAGATGACTCAGTTATGCTAACATGTTGCGCTAACTCACTACCATGCAAGGGAGAAAGTAGTTACGCTGAAACTTTTTCCTTCCCAGGCCACTTCCTAACACATTTACTAGCAAGAAATGCATGTCTTCAGCAACCATCCACACCAGAGAACGGCGAAGCGCTGGTAGCAGAGCATAAGCAGCCCTTGGGTGCCTACACCTGCTTTCCAGTGAGCCTTTTAGATGTGGCTCCCTGGTTCCGTGGCTCCCAGCTCTCAGCTCCTGGGGGCAAGCATGCCTGGAGTCGCCACATGGTGCCCAATATTCCGGGCTACAGAGATGGCCTGTGCTAATTGAGATATGTTTCTCTCCACGATTGTGGAACAGAATTCTGATTTTCACTATGGCAAGCTCTTCAAGTCAGCCTTTTCTGAATTTTAACAACGTGTTACTACTTGGGCTTGGTAACGAGATGTTCTTGCTTGCACAGGTAGCATCAGCTGCAACAGTGCATATGCTCATATTGATCAAAACTACGTTAGGTCTGTTAAGTCAGCTTTTCATCTTATTGTAACGAAAAAAATAGAAAAGAAAAAATACATAATGAAAAAGATGATCCTCGGAGGCCAGGCCGCCTATTTTAGGGAATTGCAGTAACTCTTTCAGATCAGCTGAAGACCACATACTATGGTTTCCACAAAATAAAAGGGATCCAAATACAAAGAGTTAACGCATCTTCCAAAAATTCTTACACGCTAGGAGAATTTTGTTGCTCTTTCCCACAAGGCTTTTTTTTGAAGCTCAGAGAACTCTACTGCGGCCTTTGATATGTCACGGCAATGACTCACCAAACTGTCCCTAACTAGTCTGAAAAGACACAGGCCAGCCTTTGCTCAGTCAGTCAGTATACACTGAGTTCATCCTATGTGCTTGTTACTAAGTTAGACACTGAAGAAACAAAATGAAATATGCCATTCTTGCCCGTAACAAACCAGTAATCTATCTGAATAGGGAAACACATAAACATAAGTAATCAGTTACTGCTATGGAGGCCACATGCACACAGGGCAGACAAGGAGAAGGGCTACTGTGGGTGCTCAGATGACTTCTGTGCAATGGTAAAGGATACAGCTTTATTTAAACACGAAAATACTTCAAAATTAAAATACAAAAGAACAACCTAATGGATTCGAAAATCTGGGGGGAAATGTCACATACGCTGCGCCATTTACCAAATGCCAACTGGCTCAAAGTTCTAGAAGTGTGTAATTAATTCTGCACACTGGGAATTAAGTATGCAAGAGTATTTAAAATGGGCAGTGGGGCAAGCTTATTTATCTAAATTTCTTTGCTCTTAAAATCCAGTCCTCATTCTGGAGACACATTGTCCTAAGCCATTCATTCTCACTTGATGTTATTAAAACTAAAATACAGAATAAAAGGCAATGGTAAATACAAAAGTTATTTATGGACTAAGCAGTAAAGCATGACACAGTAACCCTTCTAAAAACATAAATTATCTGAACTAATGGAAATGTAAATTTGTAGTAAATATTTTTTCTAGATTATTGACTAAACTAAGTAAAGGGTCCTAGAGGAAAGGCCTTACAAAACAAAGTATCATGCTGCTAGACCCTTAATAACCCTAAATGATCTACCAGTCCTCAGTAATCTCAATAGAAATGTGTAGCACATCTGGAAAACAGGTGAAATTCCTGTTTCTGGGAAATCGCACAGGTATGTTAAAATTCATTTAAATTGATACTTCAACCACAAGATAAGCTGAATATAGGATAAAAAAATAGTAAGACGCTATACATGACCACTCACAATGTGACTATTAAAAGGCCAATGGACTTCTAAAAATTCCTTACAACTAAATATGATTGCACATTTAAATATCTGGGTCAAATAACAGGTAAAAACACTCTGATCACTCAAATAAAAAACCATAACATTTTTCTTAAATCTGTTCAGCACATATACTACTATTTATTAACAACATTTTCAGGTCTAG
The DNA here is from genome assembly GCF_028878055.3 of Symphalangus syndactylus. Lineage (NCBI taxonomy): Eukaryota > Metazoa > Chordata > Mammalia > Primates > Hylobatidae > Symphalangus > Symphalangus syndactylus. Next base: position 68,886,270 of record NC_072445.2, on the reverse strand, counting down.
AATTTAAACATCAATATAACATTGTGAGGCAGTAACATCTTCTGGGGAAAGCTGAATTTTCCACGGATAAAAGCTTAATGTTAACATAAAAATAGGCTGTATAATAGCAAGCCTTCCTAGTCACAAAAAGCCCATTTGTATCTATCAAAATATTCCAATTATTTGCATCAAATGTGTCTATTATAAATTGCACAGCAATCAGGAGATTCACTTTGTTTTATTTACAAAGTTTCTACATAGCTGATTTACAGATATTTAAGTAAGGAAAGTATGTATACACATTACCACAAAAAAAGATTGTGGATTTATTAGTCTTTGATGATGTCTTCTTTTTCCAACTTCAGAATCAAATTTCTACAAATAGTGGTAAAATTTAAGTTTAAAGTCATATAACAATATGATCACGATATAGGGTTTTGAATTATACACCGTTTCTTGTTTCCTACTTCAAATGCAGTACTTTGTACATATGGAGAATTAATGTTGCACATTGCTTTTCATATGAATTTCTTCCATTGGAATTTAATTAGGCACCCTTTTGTTGAGTACATGGAATTGTGTAGAACTAAAGGAAGAACTGGATAAATCCTAATCCAAAAGCTATTCCCGTCTAATTCAACTTTCTGTGAATAAAAATACCTCAAAAGCGTTTCATCTACACAGCTTCTCTGGTCTAAAAAATTTACAAGTTCAGTAGGAACCAGGCGTTAATCTCACTGCATTTTTTTAAAACAATGAAACCTCTTTAGTTGGTGCATTTTCTTTTGTCTCCTCAATTAAAGCACACCTTCTGATATATTACATTTTCCTTCCCTTTAAATACCGCATACACATAGTCTGACATAGATTTTGTTTCTTGCCTTGCTGGAAAGCTTGTCCTATTTTCTCCAAACTGGATAAAGTTCACTTAGATGTGCTTATGGGCGCCTCCCTCCCCTCAGCGCCCTCCCAACCCTGGATGCCTTTCTGTCCTCCTCCATATTCTTGGGTGGGCAGGAACCTGGGGAGATGCAGCCACCAGGCAGCTTGCTACTCTCCTGAAGCACATCTGGGCTTTATATTAGGCCTTTAATTAATCCTCAGTGAAAGCCAAGCTATGACATTTTGACTGGGCAGGCTCCAGTTCTGGACAGGTCTTGATTTATTGCGACTGAGTCCCAACCAACTTTGATTTATTTCAGCTTAGGGGAGGAAGGCAAGCTTGGAACAGAAAAGCGCTGTGAATGTCGAGCACGTAATGTCAGGACAGGCCCTCCAGACTTCCAGGGCCACGGGACAAGCGGTTCCGAAGAGAATGGCTTCTGAGAAAGCCATTTTAAAACCCTAAGATTTAAATAACACGAAATTGCACCAGACAAAATAAATGTAATCACAGAGGAGAGAAAATGGCTCCTGAAACAGTTGGCTGATTGTGGCAGGGTAGGAAGCTCCAGCCTTATCTCCGGGAAAAGGAGGAAACCCTGGGGGCCTTAGTGTTAATCAGGACTCTCATTTGCATTCGGGGGCTGCTCTGTGTGGCCGTCTGTCCTTCCGGAGAGCAAAGGCCAGGAGGACTGCCCCTCCTCGGCAACACCAACAACTGATAGTCCATTAAATAAGAGCAGATTTCCTTTTCGCAGGCAGACAGAATAAGTCAAAAGAAGGCAAAGTTACTCCATTAAGCAAAGACAAAAGGGTCAGTCCATTTAACGAATGAATTTGTTTCCTTTCCGGCCAGGCTTTCCTGACTGAGCCGTTAGTAGTGTGCTGTGCCCACTGCTGTGTCCTTGAGCATGGGCTGTCAGAATAGTGACTCCCCGGCCCCCACACCAGCACTGCACAGGACCCTCCTGTTGGCCAAGTTAGGGCTCAGGCTGGTGTCCACTTAATACCTCACTGCAGGCTTCACTGGGCCTAGCATGACGCCTGGCACATAGCCAGGAGCCCCCAGCACAGCAGCTTTGACGGCTGACAAAGCCCTGTTCCCTCCTTGGGGGTGGCAGAAGGAGTGCATGAGATGGACCTGTCCCCAGTGTCACATGGTTGACAAAGGGCAATGTCAACAATTCTCAGAGGCAACGTTAAGTTCCTTAAAAGGGAGATAATGGTAGGAAAAATGTGTTGCAAAACAAAGAAGAGGGGAAGCAGAAGAAAGGGGATAAGGGCGGAAAAGATGGATAGAGGTAGCATGGCCCAAGAAAGTAAGAACAGCATAAGCTCTGGCATCCATGACATGAGATTCAAACTCCATCCCAGCGACTTACCTGCATGTGGTCTGTGCAAGCTACTTAACCAAGCTATGCCTCCTTTGGGGAGCGAGCACTTATTCTGCAGGGCAGCTGTGAGGTCCGGGGGAAAGGCTTGCAAAGCTCTTCCACCCTGGACCTCACCCCTGGTGCCGAGGACACTGGCTGGTGTCATTAGAGGTGGGGACCTCAAAGGTACCTGTGCATCTGCATGTGGGGCCAACCCCACATAGCTATGGGTGCTGGCGTGTGACAATAACCCCATAGGGCATCTGGGAACATGTGTGCAGGTGTCGCTGAGAAGGAGCGCCCAGGTGGCTGTTGAGTCCGAGCCATCTGACATGCTCAAATGGAAATGGAAAGTACCCACCGAGTCTTTCTTCACAGATCCACACAGAACGGCTGCTCCAAAACACGATACAATGATCTTTACATGAAACTACCACGTAAGTGATGCTTGTGACAAGTATTACTGTAATTGTTAGCTTTGTGACTAGTCTTAAAGGTTGAGCAGCACATTAGGGACCTCAGAGAAGTGCTATCCCATTTCAAAGCTGGCTGCACGGCATATGTATATATGTATACAAGCCATCCTACATATGCACATAAGCCATCCTGTGGATGGTCAGTTCTCCATTCCTGCTAATAGTCAAGCGCCAGCAGTGAGGGCTGGGGTGCCAGGACTCAGTAAGCCAGTTCCAAATGTGCAGTGATCCCTTGCACCATGAAACTAACACAATCCCAGGGATTCTCAGGTACTATTCAGCCCACACCAAAACACTATTGCTGTTAAGTAAAATAACCTGGGTCAAATTGGATATTTGCACAATAAAATGCAATTATTTTGTCATTGAAGTCAGCATATTTTAATTTTTATTGCCTTTTTTAAACCTAGGTTATTGAATACATGTATTCACTGATTTTAGAAATCAAACTCTTTTCACATCTCTAGGATACTCTAGTTTTTCAAAGAAATTCTCAAGAGGTTACGGGGCTGTGAAGCCCAGAATGCTGGCCATTCACAAGACCTATGCAGCCTACGGGTCCTGGGTTTGCATGCCAGGGGCTTTCCTGCAGTTCCAAAAGCTTTTGTGCTGGAGAGCAGGGAGGGAGGACAAGGAAAGGAGTAGGAACTCTCCCATCTGGGAGCTATCTTCAGATCACACAGACAGAAAGGGCTGTTCCCAAGGGTCCCAGGCTACCCAAAGCACAGGCTGCAAGGTCCTTTTCAGCAGCCATTCATTCCCTAATAACACTTTACATAGCAGGAAATGGGCAGAGAACCCACTGCAGGGGCTCCCTGCACACAGCCCCAGCCTCCCAGAGGAGGCAAGGGTGGATGGCACATGCTTCTCTCCCAGACCATGGAGGGCGAGAGCTCAGATGCACTGCCAAACTGTCAGTCTGTATGCTTCCAGGATTCCTTATTTTTCTGTCATTTTCTCACAGGCACATATATTTGTGTCTGCACGCACACACTCTAACATTATTTGCCGTTTCGCATGTGTAATCTCTCTACCCATTTGACAACTGGCTTATGGGGAAGATGGCTGGGCATGCATGCGTCAGTGTGTGTGTACCAACTTGAACTCAACACACATAGACTCAGATACTCTAAAGCTCCACGTGACAGGTGAGGGGGAGATGAGAAACTGGCGGATCGGTTCCAGCAAATCAAGCACCCCACGGTCCCATGTACTGATTTTCAACGCTGAATTTTAACATAATTTAAGCCAACAAAACAAACTTGGCACAAAGCAAGATACTGAGACCTCTGAATAAAAGTAACTTCCTAAAAATATTTAAAAAGAAGTTTTGTTTAAGAAATCCCAAACCAATACCTACCTTGGGCCAATACAGTATTGAAACAAGGGAAGTGACAGGAACCCTTCTAGAAATGTCCCACCTTTGAAGGTATCATCTCACTAACATAGGTGAACTCTCTGTTTTATGACATGGCATATTTCTTTTCCCAGGCAAATAATTTCCTAAAGCAACCGTCAGTGACTCATTTAACGTTACAAAGTAAGTCTGACACAGAGCAAGCATGAAAGTCTTCTTCCATGGGAGGCAGCTGAGCCTCTTGAGCTGGTACACATTTTATAAAAGTACAGAATTTTAAGGGAATATAGGGTTATAAACGTAAGTTGCATGTCCATATAACAGAGACAATAACTGGCCAATAAATGAACTATACAGTGGTCCCCTCTTATCTGTGGGAGAAGTTCCAAAGTCCCCAGTGGATACCTGAAATTGCAAATACCAAACCGTACACACACGATGTTTTTTCCTATGCACACATATCCATGATAAATCATTTTAAAATTAGACACAGTAAGAGCTTAACAACAAGAACTAATAATAGAACAATGATAACAATATGCCAGCATCAAAACTCTTGCACCATGGGGCCATTATTAGGTAAAGTAAGGATTCAGTGAACACAAACACTACAATACTTCAACAGTCAATCTGATAACCAAGGAAGCTACTAAGAGACTAACGGGTGGGGAACATCGACAGTGTGGATCCACCGGACAAAGGAATGGTTCACATCCGGGCAGAACGAAGTGGGATGGTGTGAGATTTCATCATGCTACTCAGAAAGGTGCACGATTTAAAACTTATGAATTATTTATTTCTGTAATTTCCCATTTAATATTTTCAGCTCATGGTTGACTGCGGACAGGTGAAACCGTGGAGAGTGAAACTGTGGACAGGAGGGGACTTACTGTACCATTCTTTGTAGGTTGCTTTTCTTGTATTTTTCACTTAAAAGTTTAAATTAATGTTTCTGTGTCCCAAGTAGTTTACAAATGTTGACCAATTTTGTTCTGAAAGTCTCTTGGCAAAAAATATTTACTTGAATCAAAATTTTCTTTAAATTTGGGCTATGCTACAAACCTCAATAAAAGTGGCATAATTTTAATTTCATCATTCCCATTAATAAAGAGGCACAGAAAGTACATCACTCTACTCAGCCATCCTCCCTTCCTCTTGACTTCTTATCATTCCTCTGATCCTCAGACACACACGTGGCACCATAAGGCAGGAACTGCTGCTCGAAGGCTTGATGATTCCAAGAGAGGTGAGAGGTAAGCTCTTCCCCATGGCTGTTTGCTTAGACAGCTGGACATGTATTGGAATAATCTGCTGTAGTCAGTTTCTTCATATTTTTATGTAGCTAAAGATTAGAGCAGAAATTCAAAAATCAAGAGTTCTGTGTTAAAATCCCAGGTTTGCACCTGACTCATGGCTGACCCTAAAGGCAAGCCATTTTAGCTGGAGGGGAGTTAGAACATCCGCATCTCTCTAATTAGCATGCCTATGCCAACCAGTTCACACAAAAATACTTTGAGATTCCCAGGGGAAAAAAGGCTAAGTAGATGAAAGAACGACATGGGATCCACCAGAAAACGTAGGATATTAGTCACACCGGTCAAGTGATAAACGTTTAATTTATTTGTATTGCTGCCACTAGGAATAAAAAGAGCACATCATACGTCTTGATGAAATTCCTTTTAAACAAAGACTTTACGGTTTTTGGAACAAGTAAAGTTTGGTAAATTAAGTGAGATAAATCACAGAGAAAGGTGCAGCTAAACTGCTCTCCATAATGAAATTAATTCTTAGTCTGAAGCCGAGGCACTTGAGTAAAGTTTTTCCAAAATTCCCACTTGACAATTTAGGTTCTGCCTACTTGTGAATTACCTGCTTAAAGAACAGTTACAAAGATTCTCTCTAGTACAAATCAAAGACCCGAAAGTATAGACTATGTTCTTTGGCTAATCCTATGTCAACAACTAGATGCTTTCTTAGGTCCTTTACTTTAGAAATCCTGGGATTCTCTGGATTGCAACAGGATCTTGCTATGAGTGTAAGCTGCCCTCCTTCTGAGTGGGGCCCAGTAGTCGCTGAGCGTGATTCCTGTGTGGTTGCTTTTCTCCAAGGACAATCTGTATTCTGGAAGGTAAAATGTGTCCATCTGTGCGTGGTGCTGGCTATAGCCACTCCAAAAGCTCCCTGAAGACTCTCCCTCTGGGGATGAGACGGGGAAGAGTCTTCTGCTTACTCCTTCCACATGCAGGGACGGCACGGCTATGGCCCCATGGGCGAGTCAGCAGGCACAAGGTGAGGGTCACATGATCACCACACTGAAAGTGATACAGTGCTCATCCATCAAGATGGCATCATAGAAGCATCCTGATTTCCTTTTCTCATGGCATCATAGAAGCATCCTGATTTCCTTTTCTCATGGCTGCCCCTCTTCAGGATTCCATAACCGTAGTTAAGAACAGTGGTTTCTACATATGTGATTCCGTGTATAAGAAAGCAAACTCTCCATCGAGATCCAGAGGCCTGAAATGTGGCTCATCTGAGATGAGGTGTGCTGTGAAGTATAAAATGTACACTGGATTTTGAGGACTTCATACAGAAAAAGGAATGTAAAATGTCTCAATAATTTTTAAATATTTTTTACATGTTTAAGTAATATTTGGGATTTATTGACTTAAAAAATTCTTAACATAATGTTACTTTTTTTACTTTTTTTTTGAGACGGAGTCAATCGCTGAAAATTTAAAATTATATAACATATGGCATACATGTATAGCTTGAATTTCATTTCTATCAGGTAGCACTTTCTATAGTATTTTTTGTCCTGGTATGTTAAAAAAAAAAAAAAAAGATGTTAGCTTAGCTTAAGATCAGAATAATAAATGAAACCGGAAAAAAGAAGATGATACTGGGCTTTATAAATAATTTCTTTCACTGAGGGACTGTACAATGTTAAAACACAAAATCATACTCTGTGTCACAGAACACTACGTTCTGTTAGCAGATATATTTAAAAACAACATAAAGTTTATACTAGATGGTAAATAATGCTGTGTGGAAAAAGTGTTCAAAAGATGACACCATATTCTCAGTTTCTTAACCTGTGTTTAACTCCAGCCCCCTCTCTTTGAATATAAGGAAAGTAAGATTTGGAACGGCTAAGTGATTGTAGGAGGCCAGGCAGCAGCAGGAAAAGGCTGAGGACCCAACATAGAGCACAACAGATGCTTTGCACATACACGAGGCTCTTTTGATTCCGGCGTACAGTCACCATCCTCACCATGAAAAGCCTCAGTCTGAGAAAAGTGTAGGGATAAGATTTAATATTCCATTTAGAGATAAATTCCACAAGTATATATATTGTTAATAAAAACAAGTGATGAGGCTAATGCCCTCCAGGAAATGTATCATAGCGGTTTTTCTCTGAATGAGTTAAGCACTGACTTTTTAAAAATTGCTATTAAAAATCTGGCATTGCGTTTTTAAGAAAAATCTCTGGAAGTTCTGGAGAAAGGGCAATTAATTAATTAAATTTATCACTAAAAAGTTCACTTCACTTCCCAAGGTGGTCTGATGCAAAATCTGTTCCCACAGCCTGGACTCTACAGTCAGGGACAGATGGAGGGTCTAGTTCTAAAGCATTTCGAAAGCAAAGGAAACAGCAACGTGTACCATATATTTGACGTGGGTAATAGACAGGGCCATCCAAGAGTAACGTTTCTAAAAGTAATAAGCTTTCCCTACATACTGATCCGCGTAACCAGAGCTGGGGAAACTGTCTCCAGGGACATGCTAATGTCTCCCAAAGAAGGGCAGTCAGAAAGTTCAGCTGTTCTATCTTTGGACCATTAATACTGGATGTTGAGTCAGGCTACATCCCAAAACACCTACAACTGAAAAGTAATTCTTCTCAAATGAAAACTGGCATATTAAGTGTACCCTCTGGGTTTGGGGAATGTTTCCCATCCCAAAATAAATTTTTAAGCACAAAGAGACAGTTAGAAATGGTCACTCTGCTGATAACCATGCTTTATTCAGTAATCTGTCAAACAGGAAAAAATGGTAGAAAAAACAGACGTTTATATTTTAATTTCCTTGTGCCTGTTCTTTCCCCTATTAAAAAAAAAAACTGTGGATTTTGTCGAAAGAATGAACAGCAATCATGAGAGTATGATATGCCTTCCACGCTGCATGGGCTAGTTTTCAAGAGAAAAGAATTACAGCAGAGAGAGGATGTTGCCACACACATATAATAACGGTATGAACCATTCTGACTTGCAACATAAATTGAACCACTGAAGGATTTAAATGTTCCTCATTAACTTTTATTAGCCTCAATTTTTAACTTTTTTCCTTCCTCTTAAAATTAAAAATGAGCATTCCCTTCAACTTTGCACACCTTCAAGCAACATTCCGACTAGGCGAGGTCTTCCAGGGACCACGAACTACTCTGTAGGGGAAAAAACACCTCCAAAAACTGAATCCTCTAGTACAGAGTTTTTTTCAATGTTTCTAAACTCTTCATAAAAAATAATAGGTCTGAGGCTACATTTGAAGACTTTTTCAAACTAAGGAGAAGAATAAAAGATTTCATAATCTTATCATTTTAGAATCGACCATTTCTGATCACTAAAAATAAGTGATCTTGGCCAGGCATGGTGGCTCACTTCTCTAATCCCAGCACTTTGGGAGGCCCAGGCGGGTGGTGGATCACCTGAGGTCAGGAGTTTGAGACCAGCCTGGCCAACATAGTGAAACTCTGTCTCTACTAAAAATACAAAAATTAGCCAGGTGTGGTGGTGGGCACCTGTAATCCTAGCTACTTGGGAGGCTGAGGCACTAGAATGGCTTGAACCCAGGAGGCAGAGGTTGCAGTGAGCTGAGATCACGCCACTGCACTCCAGCCTGGGCAACAGAGTGAGACTTTGTCTAAAAAAAAATTAAAAAATAAAAAAAAAATAAGTGATCTAATCAAAGGATTGTGGGGAGCACTTCAACTTTTTAGAGTTCTTTCTATGTGAGAGGCAACAGGTTAAACACTTTGCATTATCTTATGCAGTAAAATTTGAAAGCTTTAAATACAAACAGTTATAAAACACAGTCTCATCCAAATCTGAAATGTAGTGCCTACTGGGTGAATGTGATACCCCACCTTCCCTTAAAAAAAGAAAAATAAAATACTATGGGGTCTTCCTGTCTCCATAGCTTGTGCATCTCAACTACCCATGGGATGTGCACAGACCAAAAACAAAAAAAGAGAAAGAAAAAAAATGAAATATATAAACAAAAACTTTTGGTGAGTGTTTCTAAAAACAAAGATTTAGAAAGCAGTATTTCACAAAGGGAAAAATAAGTGCACATTTGGTCAGAAAATTTTCAAAATCTGTAGAATATTACAACATAAAAATACAGTATTTCAACCTCATGCACACACCCTTCTGAAAATGTGCCCAGTGACCAGCTGGGATTCTCTGTGTGTACCGCAAGCCCAAAGCAGCATTACACATTGCCCTTCAGGATGAGACTGACCTTACCTCTGCCACACAAACTATAAACTCAATGTCACAACCTTTAGTTATGCAATTTGCTCATTGTTTATTGTTAACTTGCTCCTTTATTGTTATTTGATCAAGAAAACTAGTTATTAATAATTGATCCTTTAAGAAAATTTGCATGTGGTAAAAATGTCTGGATTATATTCTCAGTTGCCTCAGTTTGCTGCCAAGGAAATTTGGTAGCCAACTATCTAAAAGATGTTTTTAGAAGTGAGTTTTCTTCCTCAAAGAATAGAAGGGTGTGATTTGTTTTAAAAGACCATATTCCAGTTACAGGGAAAAAAAGGCTATGTCAAAAATGACAATAATACGCACTTTTTCACCTTGGAAACTTTAGACTTGAAAGAAGCCCATGGTATAAGTTTTCCATCACTCCAGTTGAATTCTAAGACCACCAGTGAAACAGCACCACTCAGAAAACCACAGGGGTGGCCCTGCTAGAATACACATATAGTTGCTGAGGAACAGGAAACGAAGCCAGATGGTTCTGCTGAGGGAAGCACTTTTTTTCTTTATAAAACCAAAAAAGTACTAATAGGTCAAACATAAAAATGCAGATATGGTAAAGCGGAAAGCTAACAGGAAGATTTATGTAAATAAGGCAAGCTTAAGATTGCATTATGTTCCCATCTACATCAGTGAATGGATGTAGGGGGGGAAAGGAAAAAATAATACAGTACATCCATCCTACAGATCTTTTTGTTGATGGGAAAAATGCTACTAGTAATCCCATTTAGGCACTGCTGCTAAACTGTGGGAGCCAAAAGCCAGTGTATGATTTGTGTTACATAGAACATGTGTGAATTATCATGAAAGCGTTTTTGTTTTTTTGTTAATTAAGAGAACTTTTGGGCTGGGCGCGGTGGCTCAAGCCTGTAATCCCAGCACTTTGGGAGGCTGAGGCGGGGGGGATCATGAGGTCAGGAGATCAAGACCATCCTGGCTAAAACGGTGAAACCCCATCTCTACTAAAAATACAAAAAGTTAGCCTGGTGTGGTGGTGGGCGCCTGTAGTCCCAGTTACTTGGGAGGCATAGAACCCTCCCGTTGAGGAGAATGGCATGAACCCAGGAGGTGGAGCTTGGAGTGAGCCGAGATCGCAACACTGCACTCCAGCCTGGGCAACACAGCCAGACTCTGTCTCAAAAAAAAAAAAAAAAGAGAACCTTTAAATACAGAGTCTGAAGTAACTATAACCTAGACTCTGGCTTCTTACACATCTGGTTTACTGTAGTTATTCACAGTCTCATGAAGTCCCACTGCAGGGTGACAAGTGACACCTGAGACTATTTCCAGGGAAGATCCCTGGGCTCCAAGTTCCCAAGGTGCACCCCTCACAATGTCAAAGGCAGACCTGCACCAGGCACTGGGCCTTAGTCTTGTGTCTCACAGGGCTTTGGATGGCAAATTCTGGATCCTCTCCTGTCGTGCCCAACAACCCATCCTTCTCGACTGGTGTCTGCAAAGCTCAACACCCAGCCACTGGGCCTTCCTGAAGCACAGCAGTGTGGTCACGCACACAGCTCTGATGAGTGAGGCGCTAGGGCCCTCTCTCCCACACAGGCCCCCCTCCTGCTTAGGCCTGGGCAGAAGTGTTCGAGGTTGCCATGACCTTGGGATGGTGAGGATACCTTGGGAGGTCTGCAAGTCAGGCAGCAGCCAGCTATGGGCCACCCTGGGCTCCAGCTACAGCAGGTAGCTGGCATCTACTAAAGGGAGAGCAGTACGGAGGCCTCGCATGCCCTCAGACCTCGAACCATCCACTGTATCTGCAGAAAATGTGTGCCCCCACAAAACCAGTGGTTTGCTTTTCCCATAAAGAAGCTGGATGCTTGGATCTGAGGCTGAGTTGGTTTGACTGAGTTCAATCTCAGGCAGTTGAGCACTGGGGTTCAAGACGCTGTAAGAGATGGTGGGGGCCAGATGCAAGCATTGTCAGCCAGGCCCTGGCAGGGGCTCGCAGCGCTGAGAATAAAACACTGCAGACAAGGCGGGAAATGGCCAATTCTTCAGTGAAGTGGCCAGGAGAGTAGGGCCCCTGAGGAGGGCATCTGCAGAGGCAGCTGAGTGCTGGGCCTGAGCAGGGCAGGACTCCAAGGGCAGGCAGCAGGGGCAGCCCAGGGCCGGCACGGTGCAGGGCCAGCAGCTCTGGAGGAGGACGCTGGGGCCCTGCCCAAGGCCAAGAAGGCATGCTCCAGACAGCGGCCTTTATTCCGTGGTGGAGACACTGATGGTTTCAAGTTGAAATATGACAGTGTCTGTATCTCAGAAAGACGACTCTGGCAGCCATGTGGGAGGCAGAGAGAGCATCACAGTGCAGGGACAGCCAGCACAAGGGTCGGCCGAATGAACGTGCCTGATCTGGGCCAGACTCAGCAAGCCTCTCTCTCTCTACGCCTTATGTTTTCCCTCTAGTGAGAAAAATATGAGAATAGCACGTATCTTACCAGACTGCTGTGAAAGTAAGCTTGTAAAAGTGTCCAGCAGTTCATGCATTTTCAGTACGCAATAAGGTTTTGAACCTGAAAATAAAGACTAAATGGATATTTTAATTGATGGTTTCAGCCTCAAGGAAGGCTTTTTCTTTAAAATAACAACTGACTATTAGAGCTGTTCATAAAGAAAGGGCCATATTGGGAGGTGGCAACACCTTCATCATTCAGACATGTCCCACCCAGACACTGCTCAAGCAGGCTTCGCAGGTGGAAGCTAAGCTGTACCTGAAGATCTTGGTATTCTTACTGGTGTAAAAACTGTCATTAAACATTTTTCAATACACAATCATTGTTTTTACCTAGTTTAGCCCTTTATTCCTATGATGTTTTCGCTACCTCATTCTAGACGGACAACATGGCTGTGGGGAAAGGAAGACCAGCAGCTACCTAGTTACAAGGTAGCACGCCCACAGTGACCAACGCTGATGAAACGTGAGGGTGCAGCTGAAGGAAAACGGGGCGTCTGCCAGCTGGTCACCAGGCTCTATCAACCCTTCACGTGTGGGGGAGGAGGGGGTTGTTCATACTCAAGATGCCATTAGCACAGATTCTCCAAAGGCAGAGTTTTCATAGTGTATTCCTACCCCACAACCTGTGAAAGAAAGGGAGAGGGAGAGGAGATGAGCTGAAGGGAGGGGAAGGGAAAGGAGGGAAAGGGAAAGAGGGAAAAAGAGAGGTAGGGATGAATAGAGGGAAAGGAGAGTGAAAGAAAGAGAGAGAGACGAAAAAGGGACGGGGAGGAAGAGAGAGAGCCAATCGTGGCGCAGTGACTTAGGAAGAATCCTACTGAAATGCTCAGTTCGTGGCGCAGTGACTTGGGAAGAACCCTACTGAAATGCTCAGTGAGACAGACAAAAAGGGAGGGAGAGGGAGAGAGAGAGCCAATCGTGGCGCAGTGACTTAGGAAGAATCCTACTGAAATGCTCAGTGAGAGAGATGAAAAGGGAGGGAGAGGGAGAGAGAGAGCCAATCGTGGCGCAGTGACTTGGGAAGAATCCTACTGAAATGCTCAGTTCGTGGCGCAGTGACTTGGGAAGAATCCTACTGAAATGCTCAGTGAAGTCAGTGTAATTTCTTTGGGCCCCACTGGACTGCTAACATTTGAGAGCACAATACCACGCGCAATTAAACAAGCAAACCCACAATTCATTAGGGATAATTTTAATAGATGACTCATTAGCCAGCCAGTTAATGATGCTCTGTTTTCCCAGAGGCCCAGGCAGATGCTTAACTACAATGAGGCTTCCACCGCCACTGACGAAAGGCAATGGAATCTAAACCACCCATGCCACGTCTTCAAGCTTCTTCAGGTTTTTTTTTTTTTTTTTTTTGAAGATAAGGATCAAATGAAATGACTTCTGTTAAACTTGTATTTCCTGTACAGAACTGATATCTTCTTCAAATTATATGATTGTACAACTATTAAAGTACTACTTGATGTAGAGGAAGTCTGTTTAGGATGCAGGGCCTGGCCTTTTAACATGTGGCTCCTCAGATGTTCTACAGTTTCCTTCTCACTCAGTTTCTCATACTGGAGTGGTTTCACAGGATGATTAGCAATATTTAGGCCAGCAGTAGAGATGCTAGTTTATATGTAATTCCTAGCGAGAGGAATACATTTGCTACACAATCAACACTTGAAGTCACTAAAAAAAATGACTTTAAAAATCTCACAAGAATGACTAAATATACCAAAAATCAACCCAGAAACATGGCACAGTATCATGGTCACTGCCCTGAGGAGTTGGCAGAGCAGGGCTGGAACCCACTGCCTGATACCAAGAGAAGACATCACACAAGGGTTTCTCCTTTCAGTGTCAGCCTTTTCCTATGAAAATGACTAAAAACAATTCGTGCTCTCCTAACCATGGTCAAATATGTGTTGGGAGAATCAAATACAAAGGTGTCAATGACAAAGCACTACAGGAATAGAATAGGACAATCTTCCAGGGTTTAAAATAAGTTCTAGTGATAGATCTTTGTATTTTATTTTCAAACTTGAAATTTGAGACCCAGGCAAAACCAGCAAGTAATTCTTGACTAAAGGACACACCGTAAGAAAAAACACATGAAACTATGCAGCCCTTGAAATCCTCATCTCTGCCTTTTTCTGGTGAGACAAAGTAGGCGCAGCTCTGCTACCTTGAATGGGTATCTGTATCCTGTGGACTTGGTGACAGAATGGCCCGAGGCAAGAGGCCAGCTGAGTCACCTTCCTGGAATGCAACCTGTACCCTCCAACACAGGCACCCACAGACTATCGCTCTGCTCTGTGAGTCAGAAGCTGGAGGACGGACCCAAGAACAGGGATATGTCGTCTGAGCATGTGGGTGATGTGCGACCAGGGAGGAAATGAAATCACACTCACGAGGGACAGAAAATGGTACTGCAGAAGGCTTTTCTTTTCTTCTTGCTGCACTGTTTGCACAGATATTCCCAGAGCCACTGTCAAATAACTACATAAGAATCTTTAAATTCTATATGTATTTAAAAATAAAGTCCTATTATTACAACATGACTTGCTTCTAATTTGCATGTGTTGGTGATGGGTACAGACTGAGAGGGAGGATAGAGAGGGGAGAAGGGAAGGGATGGGAGAGTGTGAAGGCTTTCCATAATAATAGAGCCTTCCTTGGAACTCTGGCTCTCTAGAAGAATCCTGTAACAAATGAGATCCTTGAAAACTGAGAGGAAATAGAGTGATGATCACACAAAAAGGTTTCTGAATGAGCTGATGTCGATATCATCAACTACTCCCATGGGTACTTGGTCTTATAAGCTAATCACTATATTAGTGATTTTTAAATATTATTTTGTAAAACAGGGCCAGTTTATCCTTCTGCTTTTCCATTTTTCTATCTGCTTAGATATTCTTCCTTTAAAAATAAGAATAAGGCCGGGCATGGTGGCTCATGCCTATAATCCAGCCCTTTGGGGGGCCGAGGTGGATAGATCATTTGAGCTCAGGAGTTCAAGACCAGCCTGGGCAACATAGGGAGGCCTCATCTCTACTAAAAAGAAAAAAAAATTCAGCCGGGCATGGTGGTACATGCCTGTAGTCCCAGCTATTCAGGAGGCTGAGGTGGGAGGATCACTTGAGCCTGGGAGATCGAGGCTGCAGTGAACCAAAATCATGCCACTGCACTCCAGCCTGGGTGACAGAGTGAGACCTACCTCAAAATAAATAAGTAAATCAAAAGTAAAAATAAAGCTAGGAATAAAGTCTAATAATAGATCCTATTCTGGGGGCAATGTCTTGTGCTAGCTAAAGAAAGCATCTTTTAATAGTAAAAGAAATGGAACACATTTCATATATACACAGATTTCATTTTTATAATTTTATAAAGAAATGATGGGCAGGGAGATCCAATTCAGGTATTTACTGGGCATCTGTTATGTGCCAGGCATGCTAGGAGGGATGATTAAAGATAAAGAGGGATAGGATCCAGGTCCTGCCTTCAAGGAGCTTCCCCAAGAGAGACCGACATGAAACAGCTAACAAAGTCCTGACTGCTCCTCAGAGGTCTCCCTCACTTTTCTCTCTATAGCGAGAGCCCAACCATTCTCTCTACGAGAAAAAATGGTAAAAGTGATCTCAAATATTTCACATAACTCTGAGAGGCAGTTAGGGAAGCTATCCTATGGAGTAATTTCATGCCTTTCTTCAAGAACTCTACTAATAATTTCCACGAGGCTTAGGCCAACAATGTAAAGACAATTTCTCCAAGGATTTCTCAACTTTGCCTTTACATAATTCGGCTTCTGTAAACTGTACCTGTAACTAACTGGCCCTAGTAGAAGTCCAATTGTTTTTCTCTTCTAAAAGGAAAAGGAGATATTCACTTAACTATATCTGAAATTCATCTGTTTGGGGCATAGGTAGCATAGTTTCTGAAGCAACTCTAACAAGTCAAAAATCCTCTGGACATTTCATCCCAAGAGAACAATGGCTTTTGAATATTCTTCACCTTCAGTAAGGCATAGAGTAGGAGCACATGGAACAAAGTCCCCAGCCTATATCAAACTTATTTCTTCAGCAAGTCAGTGTTAAACATCTTATTCTTACATGAGATCTGGCCCATTTCCTACAGTATCCATTCCATGTTGCCTGGTCTTACCGTTGATGCCCTGGGCCATCAGACAATCAGAGTCACAGGGATTTCAGGATCGAATCAGCACTACAAAGCCATCAATTATCCCAGCTTTATTGAAATCGACAGGTAGAAAACTGAAATAACAGATACAAATGACCCAACACTCACAGAGAGGATCAAACTTTCTTCTTTACCTGAGAAAAAGGATAAGGAGAATCTTTGTGGCATTACTGCTATAATTCCTTCCCAGAGAATAAGCAGAAGAGATGTTTTCTAGCATGAAGTGAACGGGGCTGAAAATAAAATGTGTTTCTTTGCTTTCGGGAACATTCAACTTAAAAAAGGTTTTGTTTTGTGTCTTTGGATACAAAGGCAAGATTAACATGCTTGTATTAGAGGGTCCCCTGAGGATGAGCCTGGGAACCTGGAGCTTGGGCTTGGGCATTCAGGTGGCCCAAAAAGGGACAGAGCAGAGAGCCCCCAGGCTTCTCCACCAGAGCTCTGCAAAGACAAAACATGTAATTTTAGTAAATTATTTCCTGCGATAAAGGTGCTAATAAGTAGGATAAAGCCAAACGG
Source organism: Symphalangus syndactylus (assembly GCF_028878055.3). Lineage (NCBI taxonomy): Eukaryota > Metazoa > Chordata > Mammalia > Primates > Hylobatidae > Symphalangus > Symphalangus syndactylus. The sequence continues at coordinate 68,869,486 of NC_072445.2, read as the reverse complement.
TATTTCAGCATGCATTTAAAAACAGAGATTTGACTTTTAGCTTGTGTGTGTATAGGAAAGCGACAGAGCAAGAAAGATAGAGTGATTAACTTATGGTATGTGTGCACAGGACTGCCTTGATTGCAAATACATTTTGCCCTCTCCAGAGTTCATGAGTGTAAATATGAAGCACTGAATATTGAAGATACATACCTTGTATAAGCAAAATCATCACTAAATTTAGATGATGTCACATCTTATGAGAGATATTTACATCTATCTCCCGTGGACAGTCTTGTTATTAAAATTAAACAGTCAGTTTAATTCATATTTTCAGATTTTCCAGACTTTCACAGAAGTCACAAAAAGTGGGAGACATTAGTGAAAGAAGAGACAGCTGGGGAGCAGGTAGGGAAAGAGGAAGGGCAGACCAGGCTGGGGTGGACTGAGAAAGCTCAAGGAATCTCATGGACTTGGTAAGTGTAAAAGTGAATAGCTAACCTTAGTGTGAACAGTTCTTTAGTATAAGAACTTTCTTACACTATTTTCCCAGGAGTTTTGCTCTCAAGACTAGCACCATGACTTTCTTAAGTACAATGGGTCACTTCATGATCCGCAATGGCATAATGAACTTCACGTCAATGAGCGTGACTAAAGGGTGGAGTACAAGCTTCCATCTTAATGTGGTTAATTGCTACCCATTAGAACTTAAGCAGCACTTACATGAAGTTTCATAATCCTCATAATCCACGTCCACAGGCACTATGCCCAACCCATTTTATATGGATATGCAACTTTATTCTCTATGCATTTGCATCCTCTCTCCATACATACCCTGGCCAATAACTGCTTTTCTGATTTAATGACATATGCTCAATTTTATGTGGTTTAAATCAAACTGAAAATGTGATCTAAGAATGCATCCAGTCTCATGTTTCTAAATTATCTGTGAATGAAAACTCAATTCATACTAGAAATATAGGTGATATAGGTGTCTTTCATTAAACAACAATTTAAAACGGGCTCTGCAGGTTCTTATTTGGGGACACAGCAGCTCCTGGGATGTCATTCCAATCAAGCAAGACCTAGCCAGATGAAACAGGCAACTGACTTTCTACATTTGTCTTATTTTAAATAATACACTGAAAAGTTTACTGTACAGGAGGAAGAAGAGAAAAAAAGAGAAATGACAAGCTGAATGTGTTATACAGAGTTTTCCACAGCCAGATCAGGAAAATGGCTTTTTGCTTAATCTAAACATTTTATGTTTCAAAGATGTAGGAAACTGCTACAAGCTTTTCTTTCCTATAAATAAAGCTGTTCTTTTTTCTTTATTAATCAAGGCCCTTGAATTGCCTTTCTTAAATGTTTGGTTTGTTAGAAACAACACAGAAACCACGTTCTTCTAAATACAGATAAAGGAGAGACTATTTATTTAGTTATTTTCATTTGTATTTCTTGGCGTATTTTTCAAAGAGAGTGTATTAAATAGCCCCATAGAAGGCTAGAAGATTTTTTCCCACAATGGAAAACAACAGCAATACCTCACTAATCAATATAAAAAGTCAAAATAAAAAATCGATGAGTATTGCAACACATTCAGTGAGGAGGCCACTGACATATTTCCCTTCCAAGAAAGCACACCTTAGGCTCCTAAGTAATAATATGGAATTAGACTCCCACAGTGAGTAGAAATTCAATTGCTGACCTTATTACCTAACTAACAGTCACTTGACAAAGATTCTAATAGAACAGATTTTCTAGGAAACTCCCCAGGTAAATATCCTCTGCACACAGTTACACAATGCCTTCCCCTCTGCTACGAAGACAGGAATGATGTTGTTATAGAGAGAGCTCTCAGCAGAGGCCTGGTTTTTCTGGACCACTGTCACTTTATGAGACAGATACAACCTCACCGTTGCTTTCTGTTAAGTAAGGCCTTACTAACAAATGGATTCAGGCACCACCAACACTTTAGACAATGGAAACACAAAAAGATACTACTGCTATATGCTACCCTCCTGCATATGAACAAACACGGTCTACTGATGGTGACAGAGGCAGGAGGCAGACAGGGACAGGTCCCTGGTGAAGCTCCACCTTCAAACCAAAAAGCCTGAAACTCACAGCCCAAGGTGACGACCTCTACTCCTGTTTGCCCACTCTCTCATGAATGGTTCTTTCTGAATAATGCCTTTTTGCCCATTAAATGTTGCCTTTTTCAAAACTACTGATGGCCTGTCCTGTACCCCATCCTCTGCCTATAAAGACCCCAGACTCAGTCAGTAGAAGAGAGAAAAGTGGCTTGACTGGAGAGGGAAGACTTGAGTTCAGAGAGCAGCTGGACTTTGGAGGAGAGACAGCTTGACTTCAGGGAAGAGCCTGCTGGACGTTGGGGGAAGACTAGCTGTTTGTCCCGTCCCATCTACAGCTAGCTCCCGTCTCTGCTGAGAGCCACTTCCGTCGCTAAATAAAATCCTCCACTGATACAGTTTGGCTGCATCCCCTTTCAAATCTCATCTTGTACTGTAGCTCCCATAATTCCCACGTGTTGCAGGAGGGACCCGGTGGGAGATAACTGAATCATGGGGCTGGTTCCCCCATCCTGTGCTCCTGGTAGTGAGTAAGTCTCACAAGAGCTGTTGGCTTTAAAAGGGGAACCCCTTTCACTTGGCTCTCATTCTCTCTCTTCCCTGCTGCCATGTAAGACGTGCCTTTCGCCTTCCACCATGATTGTGAGGCCTCCCCAGCCACGTGGAACTGTGAGTCCATTAAACCTCTTTGTCTTTATAAATACCCAGTCTCCAGTATGTCTTTATCAGCAGCATGAGAACGGACTAATACATCCACCTTCACCATCCTTCAAGTGTCCACACTACCTCATTCTTCTTGGACTCCCGACAACAGCTCAGGACCCCTGAGTGCGGGTACCCAAAAAAAGCTGCCACACTGGCCCTTTGCCTTCGCTGGTGGAGGGCAGCTGCTCCACGTGACAAGGCAGAGGACCAACCGAGTTGATAACACACTGCTGTCCACAGACGGCAGAGCTAAGAGGGCACTCTAACACACCCTCTGGGGCTTCAGGGTCACAGGCACCCCCGCCTGTGTACCACAGCAACACTCACACGAAGACTGCTCCCGCCGGTGACCAGAGCAGCCGGTCTTGCTCTCTCACGTGCTCCCTCCCGCAAGGGGTTGAGCGCAGCAGGCTGAGTAAATGGAGCTTACTCGTGCCAGCGCACAGAGCAGCAGCCAGCGGATCCCGCACTCACTCACTCGCGCGCTCCCTCCTGCAAGCGGTTGAGCATGGTGGGCCAAGTACACGGAGCACCCTGTCACAAGCCCAGTGAAAGGGTCGTGAAAAATCCGACATCAATGGTGATATTGCAACAAGCAAACTTCCCTTAAATAAGATCTCGAAGTTTAAATGACATCTCCTCCTTCCAGATTTGTGTAACATAGGATACAAAATGCTAGTAGAAGATGGACAGAGGAAAGAAAGGACTGGGCGGCAGTGGGCAGTTCTCCCAGCTCTGTCTGTAACCTAGGCACCCTTCCGGAGACTCCTCACCTTCCCCAGGTCTCTGTATTAGCTGAGAACTGAGAGCTGCAATGAAGGTGAATTCATTCAGAGGACAAGGGATTGAGGGGGCTGGAGACCTGACTACATATTTTCCCCAAACACACCCTTTGTTTCTTTACCTGATACGGTCAATAGCATAGGTTCGGCAAGATCTGACAGCTGTCTCAGCCAGACTCTTTCTTACCTTTAAAACCTATAAGAAGTCTTAAAAGTTTCTGGCATGTAATAAGTGCTTAACATTTGGCAATTCTGTTTATTTCTAAAAGTAGTTTTGTTATTATTCAGTCTGTGCTCACTGTCCCCTACCACCTCCACACAAAAAAGGATGCAGGTGTATGATGTTAAATTCTGATGAATTTCAGTGCTCACCCCTAACGGTCCTCACGTCCTCTGGATTACCAGTAGGACCCTTCTGGAGCATCTGTGGGATTAGCTGTAGCAGGAAAACCTCTTGCCACTTTATGGCTTTTGCTGAGTCCTGGAAAGAGGCTGGACTTAGGTCTCTTGATTAACCCTGCCTCCCAAGAGCAAGGGGCCTTTTTTTGTGGGTGGTGAAAGCCTGAAGATACTCTGGCCCAGCTCCTACCAATTAGCTTATCAGTCAATACGTTCTGGCTATGGTTGTGTTTCACATATTTTTATCAAAGTGGGATCTCATTGAGACCATACGCTGCCATTTGTAGCAACCAGAACTGTGACCATGGCAGGTACTCAATAGAATACATGTTGAATGAACAATGACACCCTGAGAAGTCAGAGGTTCTCTCCCTTGCTGTTTTCAGCCACCACTGCTATAATCCTGACTGCTGGACATTGGTTGAAAATGGCACGCATTGCCACTAGAGTGTTCTCGTGAAGCTGCTTGAGCCTATCTGGAGGGAGGTGGGCATAAAAGCAGGTGGTGGGGTCAGGTAAATACTTAAGATAAAAATATTTTAAAAGTTTGAACTGCTATCTATACCCCATAAAATGCAAATTTTTAGTAGCTTGTGTTTGTGCAAGTTGAATATTTGTAGCTGTAAGCCATTAGCACTACAGTAATTACTTAAATACTAATTTTTGTTCAAAACGCAACAGTAATTGTAGACATTAATTACAGAATTTGGCTGGTATGCAGGTGTTTGAGGTAAAATTTATTCAGTTATTCTATATGTTTAAAAAGTTTTATAATAAAATACTGGAAAAGATCTAATTGCCTATGACTTTATTCAGAAGTACAATACAATTTAATATAGCTGTATATATTATTTCTTCAAGTTGAAATACTTCTCACTTATTTAAATAACTTTGAAAACATCTTGATCTAGAAGCAAGACTACAGATGGATGAAAATAAATTGGAATCAGCAACAAGTAAGGACTTTTTATAAATCGTTGTGAAAATTTTTACAAGTCAGAGGTACACTCTATTCATATATGTATGTATAGCACACTGATGCTAATTTTTTACAGGGTTTATATTCTCTCCTTTCCACAGATGGAAAAATCAAGATAAAACAGCTTGTCTAAGCTGAGAAACAATCTACTTGCACAGCAGGGATCACCAGCACTCACCTCACAACACGAGGAGAAAATGTCTCTGCTCTTCATTATGGAAATTCAATGACAAGTAAAAAAGTGTCAGTCACTTCATCTAAAGGTTTACTAAAATTTTGGCATATAAAAGAGAGGGGCTGTGATACAGAAGAGGGGCAGGGAAGTGCCGGGAGGAGAAGGGCAGGTCCCTGGTGAGGGCTCCACCCCCAGGCCTATGCCCACGGACTAGGTGAGGACAGGCACTCCTGCCTTCAGGCCCAAATGTTGCATTTCCCAAGACCACCCTGGCCCACCACATCCCCATGCTGTGCCCATAAAAACCCCGAGACACAAGCGGCTGGACATCAAGAGGAACACACCAGCAGCTGGATGTTGAGAGCATGTCGAGAGCATACCAACAGGCACCAGCACACCGGCAGGCCACAGACCGGCGGAACTATGCAGAGTTTGGCTGAAGTTGAGAGAGGAGAGCACCGGCCACTGAGAGACCCGACTCCAGGGGACATCCACCTTCCCACACCATCTCCCTTCTGGTTCCCCCATCTGCTGAGAGCTACTTCCACTTAATAAAACCTTGCACTCATTCTCCAAGCCCACGTGTGATCTGATTCTTCCAGTATACCGAAGCAAGAACCTCAGGATACAGAAAGCCCTCTGTCCTGGAGATAAGGAAAGGGGTCTAACTGAGCTAACACAAGCCACCTATGGACGGCTAAACTGAAAGAGCACCCTGTAACACATGAGCACTGGGGCTTCAGCTGTAAACATTCACCCCTAGATACTGCTGAGCCCCACAACCTGCCCATCTGCATGCTTCCCCAAGAGGTCTGAGCAGTGGGGCACGGAAGAAGCAAGCCACACCCCCATCACACACTCTGCGAGGGGGATAAGGGAACTCTTCCCATTTCAGCTGTATAATTAAAACGTGTATAAATGAGATGGCATTATGACTTGTTTGGTCTACGTTTGCAAACACTTCTTTATTCTAAAGTTGATTTCAGTGTCAGGGTGCATGTGTGTTTTAAACAAACAATACCTCTCCTTTATCATTTTTATGATTGCTGACTTTAATTTTGGCAACAAATTTACCTTTAGTCATAAATCTCTGGAGTAATCTTATGTTAATACATTTAAAATTGCAAGGAATGATAATATTTCTTAAAATGGAGAGTACTAAGCTATAAATTCTTACTTAATAATCATACCTTTTCAGAAACCAAGAAATTTAGACTTTGTTCAGAACACATAAATGAGAACTATAAAATGCTTCCTACATCATCAACAGATTAGAAACCCAGGAGAGTCCTTAACACACAAGACCCACTTGTATTATAGAACAAATCAAGACTTGGATGGCAAGGAGAATGACCTAACATTCTATCTGTCTCTCCATGGAATCCGACCATTTCAAATTTGTATTCAAAGGGTTGAGTGTTTATGTATTTTTATTCAAAGAGTAGAGTGTTGTGTGAATCTGCTGGCTTGTGAAAGGCTGTAATGACACCATCTTGTCAAGCAATCATAAAAATGACTTCATTTAACACAACCTTTTTGCACCAACCCCTATTTGAGCCAAAATGTTTATAAAATATTTTTATTTTATGCTAATTCAAATGTGGGCCTGTTGTGCCAAGATGTGGACTACACTCGCAGCAGTGCTAGCTTGGCATCTGGGGAGTGAGATGACAGCACGGTCCTTCCTTCAGATCTACTCGTTTACACAAGACTTCCTCCTTACTTACTTAACAGTCTCATTCATTTTCATGGGACTTTTTGGCCTATTTCTGAAATATCACCTCCTACCCCAGCCAGTTACAAAGGTTTACACATGTTCATTTAAAACATATGGAAAATAAAGACAGTATAAAGAAGAAAATAAACATAACCTGTAAAAAGCACTATCAACATTATGGTACACTGTTTCCCTCACTATCAAAATCTATTCGATTTCCGACTCCTTTTTCACCTAAGTGCAAAATAATAAAATTGAATGAAATTTAATCTATTTGGTTCCTTGAACTTGGAGAAGAGTTTGGATAAAGAATACCTATATAGGGCCAGGTGCAGTGGCTCAAGCCTGTAATCCCAGCACTTTGGGAGGCCAAGGCGGGTGGATCATAAGGTCAACAGATCAAAACCATCCTGGTCAAGATGGTGAAACCCCGTCTCTACTAAAAATATAAAAATTTGCTGGGCGTGGTGGCACACGCCTGTAGTCCCAGCTACTCATGAGTCTGAGGCAGGAGAATCACTTGAACCCGGGAGGCAGAGGTTGCAGTGAGTGAGCCGAGATTGTGCCACTGCATTCCAGACTGGTGACAGAGCGAGACTCCGTCTCAAGAAAAAAAAAGAAAAAAGAATACCTATATAGCTTACTGTGTAGCTCTATGCAGATGCTGATAGCTAGAAGGCTAAACAATAAATAGATATTGAGAAAATAATGTATTTTTACATAACAAGCCTCATATTTTTCAGTAGGTAAGGTCATTTAGGTTAGACAAAAGAAAGTTTTGGCTTCTCTTGCCAGTATCTACTTTCTCATAATTTCTAAGTGTGGACCTATATATTTTTTGATGTGATGTTCTGAAAATATATCTAAAGATTAACATCATAAAATGCTTCTTTGTAATTATAGCTTAGAAGCACATATTTAAAAGATCTAGGCTGGGCACGGTGGCTCATCTCTGTAATCCGAGCACTTTGCGAGGCTAAGGCGGGCGGATCACCTGAGGTCAGGAGTTTGAGACCCGCCTGGCCAAAATGGTGAAACCCTATCTCTGCTAAAAAAAAAAAAAAAAAAAAAAAAAAAAAAAAAAAAAAAAAAAAATTAGCTGGGTGTGGTGGCGTATGCCTGTAATCCCAATTGTTCGGGAGGCCGAGGCAGGAGAATCGCTTGAACCTGGGAGACAGAGGTTGGAGTAAGCCGAAATCATGCCACTGCACTCTAGCCTGAGCAACAGAGTGAGATTCTGTCTCAAAAATAAATAAATAAATAAATAAACAAATAAAAGATCTAAATGTTGCACTGTTCAAAATTTAAAGTCAAAGCTAATTATTTTGTGCATAACAGAAATCAGTATTAGGTATTCAAACACACACACATTTTTTATTGTTATGAACAAAAACAAGATTGCAGGTGAACCTAATCTCTGCACTAGCAAACTGTTTGCTTTCTTTTGTAGGCATTAAAGTTTCTTTCTGAATTGCATAAATGAACAAGAAAGTTGGGTCCAGTTTCCCAGAGAGAGATCATTCAGGACAGAAATAGGCTCATGAGCACTGAAAATCTGTGAGCACTTGAACAAGGACAGGCAACTCCAGGGAAAGGACAACGTCTCCACCATGCTTGCTCACGTCTGGCCACAGAACCAACATGGATATTTAAAAGCAGGGAGATCAGGGCAAAGTAAAAGGTAACCATTTGTTTATAAAAGCAAAATCATACTACTTGCATATGTAATATATGCAAACCCAAAACAGCATATCTAGGAATGCCAATAATGAAAATCTGAATTTCCCTTTAACAATATCCATTATTTTACAATAGAATTATTATTAACATCTTTCTCTATGTCTCTTTAATAGGGAAAGCTCAACGACATGCAATATAACACGTTGAGATGTGTGTGATGCAATTACCAGACTCTTCGGCAATTACCAGACTCTTCGGCAGCAGAAAGCAAAGAATTCCATAAGAATATCACTTTTGGTGGAATTTAGTAGAATCATGTGAGTTCGAGAATCTTGGATTATATACATTGAAATGAGGCAGTATTTCTAGAAGATCTGAGAACTAGTACTTTTATACCCCCAAAACAAAGAGGAGCACCATTCAAACACTTTTTCCATCTATCTATCCATCCAACATCCAGCACAAATAATTGAAAGAATATTTGTGAAAGTTTTCCTCATTCAAGTACCATTCGGTGTAAGCCACCTGTACTTCTGAGCCACTGATCCCTGAATTGAAAGTGGCATGAGTGTAAACATATCTGCATCTGCAAAGGTTTGTATGCCCCCACCTCTAGGTCACACTTCAACGCTGCACGCTTGGCATTTAGAACATCAGTGGATACGGGTATTTTCAAGAATGTGTCAGTTCCTACCTCCACATAGTCCTTGGCATGGCCCCAATCTCGTTTGGCATCCAGATTTCCCAAACTGAAACATTCCAGTTGTCCCAGGTAAATCTTAGCTACTGACCGGCTAATTTTTCGAGTAACGAAATTAGCTCCTAAAAAGAGGCAAAAGATGTAGTATCAGTCAAGTGCATTTGACACATTTAACAGTTTGGTGAACCAAACCCGATTTCGGCCTCTGGGCATTTCTTTCATTCTACACTCCCAGCCACCCTGTTAAAATAATAAAAGAAAAGAAAAAGAGAAAAGATCATTAACTGTCATTTAGACAAGTTAAGAAGTCCTAATTCTATGTGTCACATCAGCTCTACTTTCAGAACAAACGTTTTCCTTTGGGGGACATCTTAACATTCCTAATTTGCTGCTTCAATATGCAACCCAGGCATTAGGCCAAAGAAAAGCTGTTGGAATGCCAGTTTTTAAACAGAAAATTCAAAAGGGTTGTATAAAGGGAAATGCCAGAATGGACGACAGACATCTAAGACCACCCTGATTTTTTTTAAGAACACAAACATCATATATTCCTATTAATAAAGCTACTTTGGGACTCATGGGGAGAGAAAGAAACATAGCTTAGTTCACAGGGTAACTAGTTAAAGGAAACAAGAAAGGAATTTATTTGGGCTGCCTTTCTCTTAACAAAATAAGTGGTGATGGCTCTTATTTAGAAACCTGCACAGCCACCCAAATGATATGATATGCCCCCTGGGCAAAAGTTTCTCTCTACTATACTCAAGGCAATGCCACTTTCCAAATTCATTTCAGTGTTACTTACAAAAATGGCTCCTAAATTTTGTGTAATATTTTGAAATGATTGGATGAAAGTACTGAAATCGTTTTAATGTTCTCTGGTGTTTAATGAAAACTCTATCTGCTTTTCAAAGATCACAAAGTTAAAAGGTACTTCTGAGACAGTTTCACCTTGTATCTAGGTAAGGTTATGAGAAAACACCATTTAATACCAAATTCTCAAGGTAATAATACACATATTAGCTAGTTAATAATGGATTCATACAGTTTAGATACGTGAATATCATAATTTATCACATACCAATGACTTTAACTATGTTCTTTTGCAGATGAAGCAGGGAGGCAAATATTATGATCAAAGTGTTTGGCTTCTGGAAAACCAGCACAAGGATAAGGGGAACATTTCTAAATAGGTTTTCCAAATTTTGGCAAGAACGTGGCTTAGCGTAAGTTCAAACATACCCCAGATTCGCTTACTCCACAAACTTGATATGTACATTTATACCTACACCATGATCATTAAGAAATACAATGGGACTACCGTGGAAATCCAAATTTTCAATTCCCCTTGTCAATTCAGATGGTATGTTAAGAAATACAAAGTTTCAACTTTCCACAGAGGTTTACATAGCACATTGAGGTCCTTCACAAAAAGCGCCTTTCGAAATGAAAAACTACTTATTAGCCAGTAAGTAATTAGTGGCTAATTAGTAATTTTAAAAATTTTTCTATTGACTTGTAACAATTAAATTTAAATTTAGGTTTTTTGATGTTTATCGTTATTTCAAAGTCAGGACTATACTATTTTCTCAAAGTATACTAAGAAACCAATGATGGCAAATTATTAAATGAAGCTTCCAACACGAAACATTTCAGATTAACCTGTTTACCAGTAAATTAATGTTTGGGAGTCCAATGGAAGCATTTGACCCTATTCATACAATTTATTGATTCTTTCACCCAGTGTTCACTACGTACCTACCCATCACTAAGCATTGAGCTAGGCACTGGGGCTGGGAGTGAAGCAGCAGCCCCTGCTCTCAAGTATCACAGAGAGGGTCAAGTGGGCCAATAAGCCAGTGCTGAACCTAGTAAAATGACAGGTCTGCAAGGGGGGAAAGCCTTGGGGTTGTAGCATGGCCGCCAGGCGCAGCACGTGAGAAATGCCCACCAGAAATGGAGCTCGAATGGAGCCTCCAGTGAGGTCATGAAGGGACTCATCAAGCTGTGAGACAGGCTGGTCCTCCAGGCAGGAGGAACAGCACTTGCAAAGATGAGGAAGGGCCTTTCTCTTCCAACTCTTACCACAGCCTTACGATGGTTATGGCACCTCCAATGAGGGCTATCACTGATAGCACTGTGCTAAGCTCTTTAGATGGGGTAACTCATTTAATTTTCCGAGCAACCCATGTGCTAATATTACCCCTATTTTGTACATGAAGAAGCTGAGATTCAGGGAAGCTATATAAATTAACTATTCTAAAACAGCATTCAAATCAAGAGCTATGTGACTGCCAAGTTCTTATATTACCAGAACTTTAATGTCATGCTAGAAAGGTAGATCTTTTCTTATCTGGTTCCTAAAGTTATCTTGGATAACTAGTCAAAATTAACTATAATTTCTAATTCTTTTTTTTTTTTTTTTTTTTTTTTTTTTGAGATGGAGTCTCACTCTGTTGCCCAGGGTGGAGTGCAGTGGCGCAATCTCAGCTCACTACAAGCTCCGCCTCCCGGGTTCACGCCATTCTCCTGCCTCAGCCTCCCGAGTAGCTGGGACTACAGGTGCCCATCACCACGCCCAGCTAATTTTTTGTATTTTTTAGTAGAGACGGGGTTTCACCGTGTTAGCCAGGATGGTCTTGATCTCCTGACCTCGTGATCCGCCCGCCTCGGCCTCCCAAAGCACTGGGATTACAGGTATGAGCCACCACGCCCGGTCAAAATGTAATTTTAACTATTATTTAGAACAGCTATTTTGAGATATAATTGACATAGCATACAACTCATTAATTTAAAGCATATGCTTCAATGGCTTTTCTTATATTCATAGAAATGCACAACCATCACCACAATCAATTTTAGAACACTTTCATCATCCCAAAAAGAAACTCTGTAGCATTTACCAGTCACTTACCAGTTTTCTCCTAGTACCCTATCCCTGGCAAATAGATAATCTACCTTTTATCTCTAGATTTGCCTATTCTGGACACTTCATATAAATGGAATTATATTAATGTCTGGTCTTTGTTTCTGGTTTCTTTTACTTAGCATAACATTTTCAAGGTTCATCCATATTGTAGCTTGAATCAGTACGTCATTCCTTTTTTATGGACAAATAATATTCTATTATATGTATATCCCAAATTTTATTTAACCGTCCATGAGATGACTATCTGTGGTGCCTCCATCCTTTGCCTTTTGTGAATAATGCTACCATGAATGTTCATGCCTTTTTGTGAACGTATGCTTTAATTTCTTTTAGGTATATACCTAGGGGTGGAATTACCGGGTCATATGATAACTCTGTTTTACCAATTGAGGAATTGTAGACTTTTCCAGTGTGGCTGCACCACTTTACCTTCCCACCAGCAGGGAAACAGGGCTCTGATTTCTTCCCATTCTCCCAGTACTTGTTATGGTCTGTTAGACTGTAGTCATGCTAGTGGGCGCCAAGCGGTATCGATGTGTACTTTTCGATAACTAATGATATGAAGCAACTACCTTTTCATGTGCCTACTGGCCACTTGTATATCATTTTTGGAGACATGTCTATTCAGATCCTTTGCGCATTTTTAAATCGGATTACTTATCTTTTTATTATAGAGTTGTAAGAATTCTTTATACATTCTGGATCCAAGTCCATTATCAGGTATATAATTTGCAAAGATTTTCTCTCATTCTGTAGGCTGACTTTTCACTTTCTTGATTGTGCTCTCTGAAGCATAAAAGCTTTTTTATCTTTTAATTTTGATGAAGTCCAATTTGTCTATATTCGCTTGTGTGGCAGGTGCTTTTGGTGTCATATTCGAGAAGGCTTCATTAATCCAAGGTCATGAAGATTTATTCCTATACGTTTTTATGAGTTTTAGTTTTTCTTCTTACATTTGAATTTTTGATCAATTTTTAGTACATTTTTATAGATGGTGTGATGAAAGGGTCTAACTTCATTCATTTGCATGTTGACATCCAGCTGTCCCAGTATTATCTGATGGAAAGGTTATTTTTCCCATTCAATAGCACTTTCCTCAAAAATCAATTAATTAATCAAAAATGTGGGAGATAATTTCTGACTTTCAATTCGATTTCACTGATGTACTCTATGTCTATCCTTATGACGGTACCACACAGTCCCGGTTACTGTAGCTCTGTGGCAAGTTTAAAAATTAGGAAGTATGAGTTCTCCAACTTTGTTCTTTTTTAACGTTATTTTAGCTACCCTCTGTCCCTTGAATTTCCATATGAACTTTAGGATCAGCTTGTTGATTTCTGCAAAAACGCCAACAGGGATTCTGAAAGGGATCATGTTGAATCTGCAGATCAAAATGGGGGCTACGCCCATGCTAATGTGATTGTGCCTTCCAATCCATGAATATAGGATGTCTTTCTCCTTCATTTTGGTCTTTTAAAATTTCTTTCAACCATGTTTAATAGTTTTCAGAGAATAATTTTTACACTTCTGCTAAATTTGTTTCTACTTTATTCGTTTTTATTTTATTATAATTAGAATTGTTTTCTTGATTTCAAGAAAAAGTTTTGGATTAATTTTAAACATTTTTGTAACCATATGTTTTACTGCTTAATTCTCAAGAAAGGCTTAAAATGTTTTTTTTTTAAATTTGCTCTCCTCATTTTTACTCCATGTTACAGAAGAATGCTCTTTTAAGGAAAAAACTATATAAAAGCATAGAACATAACGGCTGAGACTATCCCAAGTGAGAGGTGAAGAAAAAGAAATGCACAGAGGCTGCACACCTGTCCTGAGTCAGGACAAGTAGCCGAGCCTGACCCAGGCCTGTCTCACTGGCTTTCTAGCCTTGTGCTGTTTTGCTAAGCCACAGTGCAATGCAGGAGGAATCTCTCTCGCGATGAGATGACCTAAGTGTTTGTGAATTATAGCACATGTGGATAATGGAACCCCTATAATTAACCTAAACACATACTTGATTTATAAAGCCTTAAACTGTAAGATTCTAGTTAGAAAGAGGACTAAGAAAAGTTAGCTCAGTGAATGGAGGGAAAGCCAGCTCTGTTAGCAACCAGCTGTGATATCTTACACAAACCATGTAACCACTCTGAAGTCATACTTTCCTCTGTGTACCACCTGCATATTAATATTTGCCAAATCACCGGGTACACTAATGCGGACTAAATGGCATTTCTTACAGAAATGTAAGAAAATCACTATGTCCTTGTTTGTAAAATAAGGATAGTAATAGTACCTAAAAGCTTTGATGTTTAAAGGAGAAAATCTAGGTTTTATGGTTATCAGTAAGTACTCAGTAACTGTTAGCCATTATTATAATGATTACATTACAATGTTAATGGTATCTACAAATTAAGTCTCAATGGAAAGTTAAGATTTCTTAGTTCTTTTATTAATAGATGACTACATCTCTTAATTCTCTGATTTTGAAAGTCTGAGATTGAGAAAAAATCAAAATAAACAGCCAGGCATGTGGGCCTACATAGGAAGCAGTAATAAACATTTCTGGAATGATTTTGGCTTTCAACATTAACTCATTAACCTAAGAAAGAGAGTATGCAAGTAAAAGTATATCCATAAGACCGAGAGCAATTAAGAGGGTTTTTAGCCTAAACACTCCTTAGATTGAGACAATAAGTTTTGCTAGCATTGATAGAACGAGAACAGAACTTCTGTTCAAGCAATACAGTAGACAACAAAAACAGCCACATTAAAAAAGCAGTATATGCTGGGTAAAATATTACTATTCCTATTTTGTTAAATACAAAGTTGAGCCTCAAAGAAATAAAAGAAAATCCCCAGGTGAAGAGGGATCTCCCGAGCACAGATCCTGGGTGGGCACTGAGGAGTCTGGGCTGGGAGTGAAAATGGAACGCCATCTCATGCCCTGGAAACAGGTTCAGCTTTAATATCCAGCTGTGACAAAGGACAAAATTTTCAGGGTAGATAAACTAGAACCGTGTCTAACACACTACGTTAGTTATGCATAATTCTGCTTGCTACTTTTGTCAGTGCTATTATCTTAAGCAAGTGTTTTAAGTTCTCAGTTCTCTTACCAATGAAATGGGATCATAATCCACACTAAGAATAAAATGTCATGCTACAGTAAGCAGTGAAGTAAGGCTCAATGTGAGCAGTGGCAAGAGGGCCAGCAGGCCTGCATGGACCCTAAGGCAGTCCCTGAAATGGTGCATTGAGGCTTGAAGGCTAAGAATACTTAGGAGTAAAGCTCACTCCTTCCATGAACCTAGGGAAAGCAAAGCCTGTGAATTTTACCAGCAGCAGACACCAGGCACAGCCAGAAGTGGGACTAATCCCACCTCCTGTGTGGCCATGAGGCAAGGGAATAGCTCAGACCAGCAAGTCATCAGCTGAGACCAGGAGGCATTCAGAATGTACCACAAACACCTGAAGACACCACCTGCCCCCTTTTCAACACTAGGTCAAATAAGCCACATCTACGTCCCATATAGCGCCACATGCCACACAACAACATTTAGGTCAAGCATGGACCGCTTATATGACAGTGGTCCAGTAAGATTACAATAGAGGCCAGGCAGAGTGGCTCACGCCTGTAATCCCAACACTTTGGGAGGCTGAGGCAGGCAGATCAACTGAGATCAGGAGTTTGAGACCAGCCTGGCCAACGTGGTAAAACCTCATCTCTACTAAAAATACAAAAATTAGCCAGGTGTGGTGGTGCGAGCATATAATCCCAGCTACTTGGGAGGCTGAGGCATGAAAATCGCTTGAACCTGGGAGGTGGAGGTTGCAGTGAGCTGAAATCACGCCACTGCACTCCAGCCTGAATGACAGAGTGAGACTCTGTCTCAAAAAAAAAAAAAAAAAAAAAAAAAAATTACAATACAGCTGCCCAATACAGGCACATCTTTTGTCCTTTATATAGTATTTTTACTTCACCTTTTCTGTTTAGATATACCAATATGCATTGTGTTGCAACTGCCTACAGTGTTCAGTGATCTGCTGTCCCGGTTTGTAGCCTAGCGGCGATAGGTGTGCAGCAGGATATACCATCTAGGCTTGTGGAAGTGCACTCTACGTCTACAGCCTTCACACAATGACACTGCCTAATGATGCATTCCTCAGAACGAATCCCTGTGGCTCTCTGACGGTAGGTGGATGCCATTCTGAAGAGAAACAAGAAAAGAAAGCACGCCTAGAAAAGAGCTTCAACATTCTGTTCTATTAATAGCAGACACTGAACTTTCTTTTAAATTTTGTTGTTTTTGAAAAACAAGTATAAATTAACTATTAAGGACTGTATTAGTTTCCTAGGGCTGCCATAACAAACTCCCACACACTGGGTGGCTTCAAACAACCAAAATTTCCTGTCTCGCAGTTCTAGAGGCTTGAAGGCTAATATCCAACAGGGCCATGCTCCTGCGAGAATATCTAGAGGAGACCCTGATGCTGTCTCCGTATGCGATGGCATTCCTCGGCTTCTGGTCCAATCTCTGCCCCATATTCACACCATAGGAATCGTGCTTTCTCCAATGTGTGTCTGTGTCTCTGGCTCTTCTCTTTATTATGTGGACACTTTTCATTAGATTTAGGGCCCACCTTGGTAATCCAGGATGATCCCTTCATCTTAAGATCCTTAATTAATTATAACTGCAAAGACCTCATTTCCAAATGAGGTCACATCTATAGGTTCAGATATTAGGATGTGGACATATCTTTCTGGGGGCTACCACCCAACCCACCATAAGAACCAAGGTTTAGAATATTTGAGATAATAGGCTAGGTGCAGTGGCTCATGCCTATAATCCCAGCACATTGGGAAGTGGGAGGATCACTTGAGCCAAGGAGTTTGAGATCAGCCTGGGCAACATAGCAAGACCCCTTCTCTACTAATTTAAAAGAAAAAAAGGGGGGATACTTGAAATACATGATAAAACATGAGTGGGGCACTGTTTCCTCACTTAAACATCATTTTAAGGGTAACTACCTTCCTTTTGTGAGCATAATAGCCAAACGGGGTCTCCATTTGTAGAAGATTAATTTAGAGGTAATAAAGTAAGTTTCCCCTCTGTTTCAGCTCTGCAAGTTTTCCTCAGTTAATTTAAATAGCTCCTTGGGTCTCCTTCTTCAGGGGAATATACATCTTCTTATAATTTCAGACTGAAAATTCTGTATGTATTCCTGTGTTTACCAATTTCCTTTGTCACCATTCTTTCTTGCATCTTTCTTGTGACATAAATTCCCTTCTTAAAATGCATTCTTTAGAAGTTCCCTTAATGTGGAAAAATTAACTAGCTCGTATTTGAAAGAAGTTTTGCTAAGTGCACAGTTCAAGGTTGAAAATTATCTTCTTTTCCATGCTGACAGTATTTTCCCACTGTCTTCTGGTTTGCAGTTTTTGCTAGGGAGAAGTGTGTTTCCGGTCTAATTGTCACTCCTTTGTAGGTAATGTAATGTCTTTTTTTCTCTTGTTAATGTAAAGATATTTCTGTTTTCTCTGGTGTTCTGGGGTTTCACTCCAATGTGTCTACACATGGCTTTCTGCTTGGGGTCCATGGTGCTTCCTGCATCTGTGACTCTTTTATCAAGTCTAGAAATTTCTCAGCAACTATCTCTTTAGATATTGCCTCTTTTCACTCTATTTTCTTCTGGGAAAGGATATTAGACTACTCCTTTTACTTTCTACTCTCTTAATTTCTTTTTTTTTTTTTTTTTGGTAATTTTCATCTCTTTGCTCTTATCTGTAATAGTCTGGGTTAATTTCTGTATAGCCATCTAATTGTCCTTCGGCAATCTAAGTCAGCCATTTAACCCTTCCTTCTTCCTTTCCTTCCTCCTTCCTTTCCTTCCTCCCTTCCTTCCTCCCTTCCTTCCTCCCTTCCTCCCTCCCTTCCTTCCTTCCCTCCCCTCCCCTCCTCTCTCCTCTCCTCTCCTTCTCTCTCTCTCTCTCTCTCTTTCTTTTTTGGCACATCCAAAGTTCTCTTTGGTTCTTTTTCAAACCTGCCTGGGCATTTTTACATTCTGTTCTTGCTTGCTTGTTTTTTCTGATTTGACATCTTCATTTACACGTTTTTGTAATTTTATATTCTGAATTAGATAATTCCAATATCTGAAGTTCTTGGGGGACTTATTTATTATTTGTTATTTATGCTGACTTTGACTGATGGTGGTTTGTTTCCTTGTGCATTTAGTGAGGGTTCATGTTAAGTAACCTTAATTTGCTGGAGACCAGAGGACATCAACGCAAATGACGGCTTCCTCCTGAGACAGTCACTGTTTGTTTCTCTTGGGGGCCAGGAGATACTAACACCTGGGATGCTCATCCCCTTCCAGAATGCACAGGTTAACAAGGTTCTGCTCTTCCCCTTGACTGCTATCTACTGATTAAAGAGGCTGGGTGTTCCCTAAAGACCCAAGGATATATATATACACACACACACACACACACACATATATACATACATACATATATATACATATATACACATATACATCTATATACATATATACACATATATACACATCTATATACATATATACATCTATATACATATATACACATATATACATATATACACACATATATACATATATACGCATACATATATACACATATATATACATATATACGCATACATATATACACATATATATACATATATACACACATATATACATATATACACACACACACAGTCCATGTTAAAGTTTCTATTATATTATAAAGCATACCAACATCTCTATCTTCTATAACAAACGTTAAAGGAAAAAAACTGACAAAATTTGGAAAACACAATTTAAATTGCCAGCATTAAACTGAAAACAATGGAATTGCCTTTAAGACATGAATAGTAGCCAATTTATTAAAGAATTTGATTGGATATTAGGTCACAATCTTTTCCACAATGTATTACTTCAATAGAGATTTATTTTTAAAAACAAAACGCAACCTTGGACGCCCTCTGATGATGCCGTAGACGTAAGGAAGAGACCCCATGGGAGGTTCACTAAGTCCTACTAGGGACAATTCTACTTATCACACTACACAAAATTACTTCTTTTTCAAATGTATATTTCCTATGGCCCTGTGGCAATTTTTACTGTTTGTGTGTATACAGTTACACACGATTGTGTATGTGCATTTACATATGTAAAAATTATCCATCCACATCCAAATGGTACTTGAAGTAACCAAAATTTGTCTAATAAAAATTCTATTCCATTGCTCAGTACTTCATCCAAAAGCTTTTGATTTAAAGATTTTTTTTGGAGTTAGATAAAGTACAATGACAGTTTGGACAATATTCATTGGAAAACAGAAATCATTCCAATTTATCCTGAACCCCACATGAACCTCCGCCTTGGGGCCCTGCATTTTTCCCCTGTGGTAATCTCTGGCCACCCCACTGTGAACTGCCTGGGCCATGGCTCAGTGGAGACAGGGTGTAGAAAGAAGAGACACTGAGAAGGTCATGGCTGACTGAGCAGACGACTGAGATCAGAGAGATCATACCTCATTTGCTCACTAAGTTCTGCCAAGAGCAACACTATTTAACTGCAGGTACTCAAAATCCAATAGGCACGTTTAAAGGAATCTCAGGCTTTAAAGAGGACAATTCACAATGTGCACTTGTCTGAGATAGCTACCACCTTCCGGCAACTATTTAAAGTATGTGTTTAAACAGAAATGTTCAAACTACTTTGCTATTTGTATCAAATGTTCAATGCATTTCCCACTGACAGTGAGATAATTCAAATTTGTAAGTCTTCGTTTCAGGTTTTCTCCAGTTTGGTACTATTGACATTTAAGGCTGAATAAGTCCTTTTTATTGCAGGTTGTGCTGTGCTTTGCAGTGTTTAGGAGCGTCACTGGCCTTTACCTAGTAGATGCCAGGAGCACCCCCTCAATTATGTTCACAGATGTTGCCAACTTCCCCCTGGGGGGACAAAACTGCGCTGGTTGGGAACCACGGCCTTAGTCAAATAAAACAGCCCCGCAAAGACAAAATCCCCCAAATCAGAACAAATGTATAGATTTTAAGTATCTCTATTCGTTCCATACACTAACAAAACTATCGGGGAGCTAATAAACATGAAATACTTAAATCAGGATGAGACAAGGGTGAGTCTTCATTTAACACTGGAGTGAATCTATGAGCCTGGCCGTCCAACGAGGGTCCAGGCTGAGGGCATACATTTGGGAACTATTTATGTACGGATGATATTTCAAGTTCCAAGGCCGGCTGAGACCACCAAGAAAGGAATGCTAGCAGCAAAACACAAATGGTCAGAGAACCAAATACACTGATGATATAATGTTTACAGTCCAGATGAGGAGGAAGCAGTGAGGGAAAGCAAGGGCATGGGAGTATCCTAACAGTCTGGAAAGCCTGTATCCAGGAGGGAGTGATCACCATGACTGCAGGTCAGAAGGACAAGGACAGAGAAGTGACCTTGATGGGAGAGCTTCCAAAAGAGGTGGACAAAAGTCCAAGGAAGGAGAGGGCTCAAGAAAGAATGGAGGTGAGATTTCGGAGACAAGGAGCACAAACAACTTCTGAAAACTTCTGCTGTCAAGGAGAGAAGGCGGTGAGACTGGGAGGACTGCATTTCAAGACGGGCATGAAAGCAGCCTCTTTGCATGCTGAGGGAAAGATCCTAGTGAGGACGGAGAAACTGATCCAGGAGAGAGGTGAGAATTGCTGATGCCAAGTCTTCAAGCAGGTGGTAGCAGATAGGAGCTCCAGACAGCTCCTCCAGGGCACAGGAGAGCAGGTGGGGAGAACACAAACGCAGGAAGGCAGAGTTCAGATGTTCTGAGGACTTTTCTTCCTGCTCAAATCTTAAACACACACCCCATTCTGGTCTCAGGAGACACTACCATTAGCTCTAGTTCGCTTCTCCTTTTACCCCAAGCTAACACGACTTTCTGGATGGCCCTGCATGGTGAATGGTCTCACCCTGCACCCAGCAGCCTGGAGTCCTCTTTGATTCCTTTCTCAGTCTTCCATTAGTCAACTGCTCACCAAGTCCATCAAGTCCTTCTGAGTCTGTCTCTTCAGCAGTCCTAAATAACTCCCCAACCCAGCCTCTAGTAGGCCACAAATGAGGTGGCTGCTCAATGCACATTCCCCAAAGCATGCTTTGGTGCTCTTTCCTACTTCACATGGTTCTAACGGGAGTAGCCTGACCCTGCCATCCTGACTGCACTGATTTATTCAAGAGTAAGATCCTGGCCCAAGCTGGCCCAAAGAACCACTCACTGGCTACTGGGACTGGTTGAGGGAGCGGAAACCTGACCAAGGCCCTACCCCGAGCCATTCCAGATGGAGTTGAGAGAGAAAACAGTTTTCCTCCAAGGTGGCGAGACGGAAAGTGGCAGTGATCCTAGTTCTAGTTTCATAGAAAAAAACTAGACTGAAAAGATGAGGCCAGGACAGAAAGAAAAATGGAGACAGAAGATAAAGAGAGAGAATCCTGAAGATATCTGAGTTTCCGGTTCCAGCTGTCCCTGAAATTGGACATTCCTGCCATTCCCATACTTGGGTAACACCCATACAGCTCTATCTTCAATTATTTCACTTAAGCTTAGCGTGAGGTTTGTTTTTTGCCATTTCTAAAGCCAGAGTCCTGATAGACGCACAAGCACAAACTCAGCGAATAATTCCATTTGGCCCAGGCCCTTATCATTTTCTTTACTGGATTGCTGTCACTGCTACCAGGTACTCTCTTTGCCCTGACTCTCTTCCCGCTCTGCACCTGTCCTGAAAACTCATGACTTCCAAATGCAAATGCAACCACAAGCCTCTTTCTTCAATGGCTATAAACTGCCTATGGGCTGGAAGCTCCTGTGTGCCCTGTCACTGGCTCCGTCCCCAGCATCTCCTCCTGCCCTGTCCCCCTCACAGATCTCTCCAGTGACATCCTACTGTGTGCAGATCCCCCAGCCCACACAGGTGTCTTCTCCTTCTCTGGACGGCCCCTTCTCTTTATGAGAAACATCTGTATCCACAGTTGCTTCCCAACTGCCTGGCACTCCAAGTGTCATCTCAGTGGAAGGGTTTCCTGACTCCTCCCCTGGTGGGGGCTGTCACTCTTCTGTGCTCCTCCATCACCCTTGCACAAGCTACCTACTCTCATTACACCCCACTGCAATCTTCAGTTTACTCACCTCAACTGTGAGCTTCTTAAAGACAAGCATTCTATTCTGTCTCTGTAGTGTCTCGCCAGTGTCTAACACAGTACGTAACACATGATAGGTGTTCAATCAACATTTTCTGCAGGGAGAGGGAGGGGAGCAGGGCTATTCCACAGTTTAAACAGGAAGGTATCTTTACATTTACAAACTTAGGACATAATGAACCTGATTCTCTTATTGCTTCTGCCATAATTCCAGAGTCTCAGGTATGATTAAATGCTTCCACTGATACATTTGTTTTTCAAGGACTTGCATACTAATAAGAATAAACGTAATACCACAGATGCCAGTTCAGAACAAAGAAATTATCTGGTCACACGAGGCAGCTTGTCTCTCTTCTGACACACATTAGGGTTTCTTCTCTGCCTTCATGTTTGTAGGGACCTCTGTATACATTTTTACCTCTATAATCAGAGCTGGGGCAAATAGAGGAGGGATGTGACAAGGATAAAAACTTTCTGTTGTGACAGAGAGAGTATCAAATTCAATATATTCAGTCTATATAAGAATGAAAAACACATGGAACAATACAGAGACATGTATATCATCTTCTGAAATCAACTCCTTCTTGTAGAAATGACTTATTTGCATTAAAAATGACTTATCCCACATCGTTCCACATCATGTTTGGGCTTTACTTCAGAATTGATAGAGCTATTTCACAGAAGGACAATGTTCATACTTCTGTTTGAGGACACTTATACTGAAACCTCTTGGATTACAATTTCTCTTTAGCTCCCATCTCGACTCGGAAGTGTAGTGACATTTAAGAAGTAAGGCAGAGCCACTTCCTGTAAATTTCACACTCAGCCGGGTGTGGCGGCACACACCTGTAATCCCAGCACCTTGGGAGGCCGAGGTGGGCGGATCACGAGATCAGGAGATCGAGACCATCCTGGCTAACATGGTGAAACCCCGTCTCTACTAAAAATACAAAAATTAGCCAGGTGTGGTGGTGGGTACCTGTAGTCCCAGCTGCTCAGGAGGCTGAGAAAGGAGAATGGCGTGAACCCGGGAGGCGGAGCTTACAGTGAGCCGAGATGGCACCACTGCACTCTAGCCTGGGTGACAGAGCGAGACTTCGTCTAAAAAAAAAAAAAAAAATTAGCCGGGCGTGGTGGCGGGCGCCTGTAGTCCCAGCTGCTCGGGAGGCTGAGGCAAGAGAATGGCGTGAACCCAGGAGGTGGAGCTTGCAGTGAGCCGAGATCGTGCCACTGCACTCCAGCCTGTGTGACAGAGTGAGACTCCGTCTCAAAATTAAAAAAAAAAAAAAAAAAAAATTCACGTTCAAAGTAACTTAACAAAAATAGTATTGGCTTATAGCCACCCAGCATAAAGACTGCAAAGTAATGAAATCTTCAAAAGACCTTTGATTCAAATTCTTGATCTGATAGAAAGTTGGGACAAGATAGATGTCCATAAAATGATGCAATCATGTCTCCTTCCACAAGAATCTTACTTGGCTCTCATGACAGTTTCTGTGATTCTATTCTGTCACAGAAAAGTAAATATATGCAATACCCTGAAAACAAATGCATACAAAAGATATTAATTCACCCAAGGAAAATAAGTAACATTGCTTCCTCTGTAATAACTATTGCTAATTAGTGATTTGGACTTCAAGTAGTTTTTCAAGAAGGGTCAGACTCCAAGAACAAGCATAATTAGAAATAAAGGATGACTTCCAGGAATTGTGTGCCAGTCAGAAAACACTGCCTTAGTTGTTGATATACAATATAAAGTAATATTAAGGAATGACAAATGCAAGGAAGGGAAATTACGGCTTTCTTACCAGTGACTTAGCCTCTCTGCTTGAATCATATCTATAACTTTTTGAGGTTCTTTATAACGGGGGGGTTCTCAGCCACAAGCCTAATGAGATGAACGGGCATGCAGGAGGCAGCAGCATGCCTCTCAAGCTCACCAGAGCAGCAGCAGAGACTGAGCCTGTGTGGCAACAGGAGTGCGGCCCAAGGTACACTTTCTGGAAATTAGGTAGTGAGCAAAAAAAGCATTTGGTCAGTACTAGATGAGATGTTTTTAACACATGCTGACAACAGACCATAATATGCAAGGAGATAAAGTTTCACACTTTTTTTTCTTGTGGTTGGTTATGGTCCGGTTGGCTTGAACTTTAGAGTATGCACATACGGCTACAGAGGCCCTTAACTGATTTGCATGAGAGCAATGTCTGTGAACCCAATATTCTTCAAGCCTGGGGTCATGGCCTGCACCCATGGACCCAGCCACTAGGGAGGCTGAGGCAGGAAGATTGCTTAAGCCTAGGAGTTAGATTTCTGCTTGGGAAACATCGTGAAACCATTTTTTAAACAACAAACACCACCAACAAAAATCCCCAACATTCTTCAAATCACTCAAGAACAAATATTGTGAAGAGAATCACAGAAAAGCAGATTTAACAACCATGTAAAACATGTAAACTATAGATAATTCTAAAACCAAAGGTATCTGTCATTCAGCAGTATCCCTGACATGGTATTCCCAGGATAGTGTCTATAAACTAAACACCATGAAACAGTTTTTTAAAAGTTAACAGACTGAGTTACAAGACAGCTTAACGGCTTAGTCCCAGTTTCTATGTCACCTATGTGGCAAAATTTCAGGTGAAAGATTTGCTTCCGTATTTCACTCCATCACTCCCTTTTCTAATTAAATTTAGAATTTAGCAAACCTAAAATGAAAAATAAGGAAAGGAAAGAAGAAACAAAAAGTCAAACAGGAAGAATGGTCTTGAGGAAAAACTAGAGGGCCAGGAAAGGCAGCTGATGTAACTGGAAAAAAGCTCACTGGGGCAATGAAATGTGATGGAAGGGTCAGGCCACCATAGTAGCCGCACAAGGTAATGGACAGTCACACAGTTCTAGGGTCAAACCGCATGAGTCCAAATCCTATAGCCTTTACTACTATGGGAAAGTAATTTAACTTCTCTAAACTCCTGTCTCCTTACCTGTAAAATGGATATAACTACAACTACTTTGTAGTTTTATTATGGTGATTAAAAGAGATGAGTGACAGAGCATCTGGCACATGGTCAGAACTAAATAAATGTTACCTGCTATGCTATCGTTATCATTACTAACATTACTAACAGTCCCGTAAGTTGAAACTTTTAAAAATTCTAAGATATTAGCTCAAGAGCACTCTACACTTCTCAAGAAGATTTTGTATTTAAAAATTCCAGTATCAGATGCACTTAGAATTCGGCCAAAGAAAGGGGGATATGCTGAAAACATCAAGCAGGTATCGAAGGCTTTCCGGGAAGTGATCACAGGGCATGCTCAGCCCTTGGCTGCAGAAAAGCAGGAGCGTGTGTCAGGTACAGCCCCTGCACCAAGGCTCAAGGTGAATGGGCACAATAGCCACCAGCGGGCATGTGCTGGCAGCCCTCCTTTGGGCAGGAGTGCCACGAAGCTCTCTAAGCATGTTTCACAAGGAGTACTCAACTACTGCAATCCCCATCCCCCAAATCTGGCTCAGAAAAGCAATTTCATTTTAATAACCATCAATCTTAATTAATATAGTAGAATTCAATGGTGTCTAGTGAGTTCTGCACATTTTTTGGAAAGAAGTAAATAGATCATTTTTCGCATGTGGTATATTAGCTCATTTTAGTGCTGGGAGTGGAAGAGCAGATTATCTTCTTTTCTTATATTTTCAGTTCCCTGCCTTAATATTTGCTTCCTATAGGGAAATATTTCCCTGTGCTTGCAGATTTATGGAACATTCCTCAATGTCCAGCACTCCCAATTAAATGGTCTCCATGAAATTGGGACCACACAGTCATTTGCCGGCCAGAATGGGGATATGCTAGTACTAAGGTTCTCACCAACCTACATTTTGTCTTCCTCAAAAAAAATTTATCAGTGTTCCTCTGAGAAACACCTTCATCCTCCTTAAAACAAGGTTTATTTCCTACAAATTAACTGTTAGGGTTGTAAGAGGCACTGAGGCCAGGGTTGAGCTGTTTCCTGGGTGCCTCTACCAAGCCTTCTTTCCACTGTGTGGGCACTAGGGCTTCCCTTATTCCTCTGATATAATTGTGCTGAAAACCCACCTTTCTTGCTGCCAGGAGGGTTTCTTTGTGACCACACCGATGTTCACTTCCTTACTTGCGTGCCCTCATGGGCTGGTTATCCTCATGTACATCCTGCTTTAGCAGCTTTTCAGAAATCTTAAACTTACCAACAGAAATAGAAGGCAGAAGCAAGCCTTCTGAAACATAAAATCTGGCTTAATCTGGGAATTTTTTACTCTAGGAATCATTAGAGTTTGTCCACACCAGAAACATCTAATAACAATACCTGGGAATTAGCCCATAAACAACAGAAGCAAAGACCATTATTCTCTAGCACTTAATATTTAATATCCCATAAGTTACTTTACCAGATCTTACCTACTTTACTTACCACTTACTAAGCTCTGGAATCTTAACTTTTTTAACTTGTTCAGAGAAAACAAAGTCATATATTCCTTTATGCATTTTCCCCTTTATTCCTCCTGTGTATTAATTTTAAGTTGTGAGGTGGCACAAACTGAGCTTACTTCTCTAGGTGGGACATTAGCAGCAGTGATGGTAATAATAATGATGTGCTAATAACTTCACTTCCACGATTTCCTTTAATGCTTATAACAACCTTAAGTGAACATTATGATTACCCCATTTTACAGATGAGAAAACTGAGACTCAGAGAGATTGAGAAACTGGCCAGAGTTGTTCATCTAGTACGTAGTGGAACCTGGACTGAGTTCAAGTAGTTGAACATTTCTATATCCTTACGTGAACCACTTAAAAAGGCGAACAATATTCCATAACAAATAGTGGAAAAGAAAGTTTTGACTCAAACTAAATTTCGAAAACTTAAGAATGTTATTTTGAAAAAAAAAATTTCCACTTACAATTAACAAAATTTAAATTACAACTGCATCTATGTAATTTTTGTTAGTCTAGTCACAAAGTAAAGTAAGATTTTCTTCTTGTAATTTTTTTGACACAACCATATAAATTTCACGTAAGATTTTTACAGGACCATTAAAAAAATACATGTATCACTTAAAAAAATACTTGAAAAAATCAGCCTGGTGTGGTAGTGTACACCTGTCGACCCAGCTGCTCAGGAGGCAATGGCAGGAGGATCTCTCGAGCCCAGGAGTCCGAGGCTGCAGTGAACTATGATCATTGCTGTACTCCAGCCTGAGCGCTGTGCAACACAGTGAGGCTGTGTCTCTATTAAAAAAAAAAAAATACTTGACAGTTTCACTAATTTTCTCAAGAATCTTTCATACAACCTTGATATTTATCCATAAGCCTTTCATTCATCATCGTCTTTTCTTGACGTTTCTAATTCAAATGTTAACTGGTTTACCTGCCAAAATCTCGTTTTGAATGGCTTTTCCTGTGATTCCAGCAATTCTTCAATACTATTTACATTTTATCTTTTTGCAATCCATGGGTGTCTCGGTGAACTACTCTGCTTTATCTGTCAACATCACTGAAAGATTCTTGGCTTTTGGTTCAGGCCATCTTCAGTTGGCTGGCACTGCAGCGTTCACCTTTCTCACTGTCCTCTTATGCCAGTAGACACAGCAATCTCACTAACAGAGCTGCCTCCAACAGGGTCTTTCACTTTGGAAGGCAAGGAGTAAGAAAACTAATTCTCTAGCTTTCAGCATTGAAAATACAGGAGGAGGGAAGAAAAGAGAAAGGAAATACGAAATAAATCTTCAAAATCTACTATGCATTGTATTAATCTTTTCCCTGTAAGCTTTCCCCGTCACCTTCACAGTGAGCTGAAATGACAGAGCTGCACTTTGCTCCATCAGGTGGGCGTTATTAACCTCTCCATGTGCAGATGCAGAAACTGAGATCTGAGTAAGTGACTTGCCCAAATGCACACAGCTGCTGATGAGTGGCCAAATTCTCCATGTATACCGCCTGGCTGTATTGCGGGGAACTGTGCTACATGTCGTCAGACAGTTATCAGTTTGGTTTCAAACATAAATGTCACGTACATTACAAAACACTGAAAAACAAACCCTTGAATTCAATTGAACAATTCCAGAAGTCTCACCTCAGGAGATGGGAGGGATTTCATTTTGTTTGGTGGTAATCAGCACCTGCATTAAACCAAGTATTGCTTCAAAAGTCTTTCATGTTTAAGCAATTACACCTCATCTCTCCACAAAGAATAACATGGGCCAGACAGCTTTGTGATCGCCAAGTGTACATGTCATGTATGAAGTATCATAGTCTACAAATGCAATGGTAAACCAGATGATGTCACCTTGTGCCCCAACCAGAAAGGCTACCCAGAACCTGGTGGGTCCAAGAGTAGTAGCCAACAATCTAACCATTTATGGACAGACAAATGGTATTGTGTAAAACCTATAATGCTCTACTGAACTCCAACGGGAGATTACTTCATCCCCTGATTTCACAATAGGCTGCTAAAATTTTTTGCAATAAATGAAGGCTCTGATGCTCATCTACAAAAGCCACAAAGCACCTTTATAGCTAGAAATACAAATAAAATATTAAGGTATTTGATTGGTTTGCCTGTTTGATACTTCTACAGTGCATGATTTGAATTTGCCAAACTGGCAAATATTCAGTAATTTTTTAAAGATTATTTTATTTAGACATGTTATATGTAGTATTTACACAGAGAGAAAGTGTTTTCTGCCTATTGTGATTAAGTGAAAACAAGTCCCAGTTACCTAATTTCTATCATGCATTATATTATTCCCTAAAGCACGAAAACATCTATGAATTCTAATAGTTCTAAAGGAAAATTCTCATATGCAGTGAACCTTTCACACTAATATTACTATAATCCTATGCATTGAAAGATAATCTATCAGTTGAATCAGTTCTAACCATTGTTTTTTCTTTTTTTTTTTTTTTTTTTTTTTTTTTTGAGACAGAGTCTGGCTCTGTCGCCCAGGCTGGAGTGCAGTGGCGCAATCTCAGCTCACTGCAAGCTCCGCCTCCCGGGTTCATGCCATTCTCCTGCCTCAGCCTCTCCGAGTAGCTGGGACTACAGGCGCCCGCCACCACGCCCGGCTAATTTTTTGTATTTTTAGTAGAGACGGGGTTTCACTGTGGTCTCGATCTCCTGACCTCGTGATCCACCCACTCGGCCTCCCAAAGTGCTGGGATTACAAGCGTGAGCCACCGCGCCCGACCAGTTCTAACCATTGTTTTATATCAAAGCCAGATCATGGACTCTACAACTTATTCCCAAATGAGAAATTTGTTATTCTTATACAAATTCTAATAACAAAAAGTAAACATGTTCATTGATTTTGGAGGCTTGGGAGGGTCCCAAACCCACTTTGACTTGGCTCGTGAATCAGTGGGTCACTGAGGTGAGGGTTCAGCCTCCAATGATTAGAAGAGTCCTGAGTCTGAGTTGGGTCTGACCTGCAGCAGACCATAATACTTAAGGCCCTGGAGCTATTTAAATTCGAATGTTTTTCTTTGGTGTTCACGTAAATGTTTGCTAAAATTCTATGGAGAATTTACTGTAAAGTGAAGGTGATCTGTAAAGAAAAATGAGACCCTACTGTTGTTCTATGAAGAATTCACTGTAAAGTAAAAGTGAAGTGTAACAAAAAATGAGACGGCATTCATCTCATCTGTTACAGATGGCATTCACATAGATTCTGTGAGAACATTTTGAAGGATGACATTCTAGGGCAGGGTTTCTTATCCTCACCACTATCAACCATCTGGACTAGATAGTCATTTGTTATAGAGCCATCCTGGGCACTGTAGGATGTTCAGCAGCATCCCTGGCCTCTACCTACCAGACACCAATAGTAGCCCCTCCTCAGTTGGGACAATAAAACTATCTCCAGACATTGCCACATGTCCTCTGGGGGAAAAAGTCACTCTCTCCCCATTCCCCACCCCTAGTTGAGAACCACCATTCTAGAGCATTAATCTTATCTTTACAGCAACAAATAAAGACAATCTTTAGAAAAAAAATCAAAAGGAAAATTATCCAAAATTTTACTTAAATTTTGACAAGTAATTTTTACATGAATTATTTTAAAAATTCTGAAGATTAATTTATAAAGACATAAATACAGTCAGACATTTTATAAAGCAAAATACTTGGCAGCTAAAGAAATGCTCAAGACAAAAACTCAAAACCACAAGTTCATGAACCTTAAAAATGTCAGATTCTTTCAGTCAGGTGAATACTGTGTTTAGACTGATGTATATGATTTCTTATGAAGCCCATATTTAGAGGAATGTCCTATATCATCTAGAAATGGCTCAATATCTAAACAGTGCTAGTACACCATCCATTTGTGGTAGTCTCACACTGTTAATTATGGGTATATTTAAAGTACTTTATAGCTTCCCATTGCCACATGATTTTTAATGTTTTGTTTTTTATTTTGTGGTAGGGATGAGGTTTCACTATATTGCTCAGGCTGGTTTAAAACTCCTGGCCTCAAGTTATCCTCCTGTCTTGGCCTCCCAAAGTGCTGGAATTACAAGCATGAGCCACCATGCACGGCCTGATTTTTAATGTCTTTTATATTAGTTCTTCCTATTACCAACTTCTTGATAACAGGCAAGAGAAGTTATTTATTTCATATCACATTTATATTCTAATATTATAAAACTATGTTTATTGTAATTATTTCTGTCAAACATCTTAAAGGAATATTGCCTTTAAGCAAACTAATGGTCTTTTACAAAGATAAGAGCAGCTGAGACCGTTTCCAACTTGTCCACTGGCTTCACTGCCAAGCTGAAGTGGCCCACTCAGTGCCACAGGGGTTTCTTTGCTCAAGTTCAACTCTAAAATTCGTATATATGTTATTTCCACAAATATGTACAATATTTACATGACTTCCCCTAGGATTATTTCTGGTCTCAGTGTTACCATTTATTGGCTTCACGACCTTGGACAACTCAATCTCATGCTGCTTCTGTTTCCTCATTGCTGAAAAAAGTGAGATGGAAGAAGCTTTAAATTCCTATTTCACAAATTCTGAGGGTATTTTGGGAGAATACATACAGGTGGATGTTAACTGGCTGCTCCCTGGAAGCTCTTTCAAGGAAAAAATAGTATCTAATGGCTTAATACACATTTTTAAAATTAAAAAATAGAGAAAAATAGAAATACACGTGAATTTCATTTCCACATACACATAAAAAATTTGTAAGTTAAGCAAGTTAGTCAAAATGTCTCTAAAAGTACCTTTGGAGTATTAAATCACTATGTCAAATGCAACACAAAGAGCTAATGAGTATACGTTTTTCACAGTGAGGATGATGATAATGATGATGATGACAGCCAAACGCCTCTGATTCCTCAGCTGGGAGATGATTAAAAAAAATTCTTCGTGACTCAGAATGAAATACAAAATAAACCAGCTTTCTGGTGGTATTCACTGGGATCTCATGAAATTTTGAACAGACAGTTTAGCAACTGAAGAGCTCCTGGGGGAAGAAGATAGTGATGGAAACTGTTGCAAGGCCCCATGGTCAGAGAGGGAGGAGCACAGTTACGTACGGCAAGTAGAAGAGAGGCTCAATTAGGAGTTAGGCAAATATGGAAAGAAAGAGAAAAGAAGATCTACAGGGAGAGTAGATCTGAGTAAATGTCCCATTCTTAAACACTGAGGGAAGAAAAAGAGCGGGAGGAGAATGGAAGAAAAATGCTGTCAACATGGAACGTGATTTCTTACTCAGGCTAAAGGTATCCAGGGATGAAGCCAATCCCTGTGAGTGACTCACGGCTGGTAACCAACGGCCCACGAGGTAGGCTCATGTAACCAAACATTGCCTCCCCAGTCAGTCCCAGAAGTAGAGGTTACTACATTGCCCAAACTTTCCTAATGATTGAAAGACTAAAATGAGTCAACATAAGAAAAATATCTTCATCGAAAGATGGAAATCTTCAAATGATCTCCTGCGGAAAGCAAAGGCCTGTTCGGTATGAGAGCCAGGCCTGCCGACAGCCAGCAGCACAGAACAACTTTCTCCTTGCACACCCCTGGGTCAGGACTTTCTCCTCCAGGACGTGGACGCTAGGAAGTCTCACAGAAACTGAGGCTACGGTTCTTAGTGTAGGAAATCTAAGCCGCTAATTCTACCCTCATACTGAAAACTGAAAAATCACATTAAAAAAAAAAGAATGCTGAATATTATGTGTATTTCACCCTTTATTCACAATAGCTACTATCATCAAAATTAGGAAATCAGGGATAATCTAATCATTAAATTTTTTAACCTTCTAAAAGTAGAAGGTAGAATGTATTTTTTGTTTTCTCTTAATTATCATGCAAAATGTTTCTTCTTAATTTAGAATACACTCATATTAGTGTTATTTACAGTTTTGTAAAGGTCACCATATTTGTATTTATGGCATGCCAAAGTACTCTGCCAATGTTAAGAATTCAGACATAATTAGCCCAACTGGTTACATTACATAGGTGATGAACAGTAGTTATTCTTCTTATTTACCTCCTAATGTAATAAACAGTCAAAACTAGAAATATTGTTAGCTTTACTAAATAGGCTTGCTTCCAATGTTCCAATTTATAGCATAATCTTTAAGAGTAGATTTTATTACTGGTAAATAACATATTTGAAAAGAAACTAATATACTTATTTATGAACTATTTTTAAATAACTAAAAAACCTCTCAGTATTTTCCCTATAGTTTACAACTTATATAATAATTAATATCTTTATGACAAGTCTTATTGTTTAGTTTTTCAAAGAAATATAATAAGGCAAGAAAATTTTTGTATATGTCAATTTCCTCATGGATATTAAATAGTTTGAGATAATAAACAAAACCTTCTTCCCTAAATACAGAATCTATTCTCTATTACAGATAATGTAAATCTGTATTTCCAGTAGAAAGCTATCATTATATCCACATTTGTGGCAAAAAGAATACTGTATGTATGTAAATATAAAAATAAAGATATGTAATGGAACAGCCAGGTAGATATACAATTTCAGGTTTGAAGAAACAATACAAAAGGAAAAAGCAGTTTATTAAGTGTGTAACAATAGTATGTTTTTAAAAGCCCTGTACAATCTTAACTAAAAACTGCTTTCTCACTGAAAAATGTTAATGACCATCTGAGCCTTTTGCTGGTAGAGGTCTTGCCTCAATGTTGACGGCTGCTAACTGATCAGGATGGTGGCTGCTAAAGGCTGGAGTGGCTGTGGCCACTTCTTACAATAAGACAACAATAAAGTCTGCTGCAATCACTGACTCTTCCTTTCAAGAAAGATTTCTCTGTAGCATCCAGTGCTGTGTAATAGCATTTACCCACAGTAGAATTTGTTTCAAAATTGGAGTCAATCCTCTCAACCCTGCTGCTGCTTTAACAACTAAACCTATATAGTATTATAAACCCATTTTTTGTTGTTTTGACAACATTCACAGCATCTTCACCAGGAATAGATTCCATCTTAAGAAAATACATTCTTTGTTCATCCATAAGAAGCAACTCCTCATCAGGGAAAACTTTATTATGAGATTGCACACGATAAAAGCAGTCACATCTTCAGACTCTACTTCTAATTCTAGCTCTCTTGCTATTTCCCCCACATCTGCAACTACTTCCTCCACTTTGAGGCCAATGTAGGGCTATTAATTGGCCTAATTTCAATATTGTTGTGTCTCAGGGAACGGGGTGGGCGGGGGGCGGGGGTAACGGCCAGTTCATGGAGCAGCCAGAACACACACAATATTTATGGAATAGGTTCACTGTCTTTTATGGGTGCAGTTCATGGTGCCTGCAAACAATCACAACAGTAAAACCAAAGATCACTGATCACAGATCACCATAACAGATATAATAATAATTAAAAGTTTGAAATATTAGGAGAATTATCAAAATGTGACACAGAGACAGGAGGTGAACACCTGAAAAAATAGTACCTATAGATTTGCTTAAGGCAGGGTTGCCACACACCTTCAGTTTGAAAAGAAAAAAAAAAGCAATTATCTATGAAGCACAATAAAATAACATATGCCTAAACTCGCGTATTTAAGCGTACCCAAACACAGAAAAAGTACAGTAAAAATGTGATTTTTTATTATAATACAGTATTATACTCTTAAGGGACCATTGCAGTCCATCATTTACCAAAATTTGTTATGCAGGTTATGATAGCCTACTTTTTTATTTTAAAAAACTGAGTACATATGAAAGAAAGCACCTGGTTAATGTCTGTGCATATCAGTATATAATACATAGTAATACTTATTCATAAAACATACACTACTAAAATTCTATTATTCTTACTAATTTGTAGTAAATATTACTAAAGTGCTCCCATTTTATAAAAAGCAAGCCTATAGTACAAGTGCCATCCACCTCTTATTTCACCAGCAGAGTGACTGGACGGCTGACTGAGGGGTGCAAAGTCAGTAGATTACTGGCTTTATTCCCTAAATCAATGATTTCCAACTGTTGATCTGATGCTAACACAGGTGATTCTTACTATCTCTAGATGTATTACACGGTTCTCAAAACAAATATATTTAGAAAGAAAACCTAAATCAATAAATGAAGTCTTCAAAAAAAAAAAAAAAAAAGAAAGAAAACCAAAAATGGTTGGGATGGAGAAAAGACACAGAAGGCAGTCACAACCAGAAAGAGCAAGTGTCCAAGCTCAGGAGCTGTGGCTGTTGGACGAACTATGCTACGTAGACGTCATCCGTTACTAGCGTATTTGGTCAGGAGCTGTGGCTGTTGGACGAACTATGCTACGTAGACGTCATCCGTTACTAGCGTATTTGGTCAGGAGCTGTGGCTGTTGGACGAACTATGCTACGTAGACGTCATCCGTTACTAGCGTATTTGGTCAGGAGCTGTGGCTGTTGGACGAACTATGCTACGTAGACGTCATCCGTTACTAGCGTATTTGGTCAGGAGCTGTGGCTGTTGGACGAACTATGCTACGTAGACGTCATCCGTTACTAGCGTATTTGGTCAGGAGCTGTGGCTGTTGGACGAACTATGCTACGTAGACGTCATCCGTTACTAGCGTATTCGGTTTCATACATCACTGACAACTAGCTTTCCTTTAGAGCCCTTGGTCATAGTGCTTGATCCTTTGGAGCACTTGCTTACCCGTGTACAGCAGTGAAGTACAACAGAACCCCAACCTGCCAAAGCACTTCAGAATTCTGCTTAAGGACTGGTTCACTGTGCTCTTTAACATTTATAGGAAATCTTTCTAAAAGACTACATTGCTACCATGGGAGAAACCCACAATCAACCCAAGTGAAAGTTTCTCAAATGTTCAGGATCTGTCTATAGCTGGAACCAGCAAATGTTTTCTTAAAGGCCCAGACAACAAATATTTTAGGCTCTGCACACTACAAGATTCCATAGGTGAAAGCAGCCATAGATGATATATAAACAAGTGCATCTGCCTGTATTACAATAAAACTTTATTTTCAAAACTAGGCTGGTAGGCCAGATTTGGCCCATGAATCCTGGATTGTCAACTTCGAGTTTAGCCTATTGTTAGATTAAAAAATACTTTTCCCCACTTTTGAAAGTCAGAAATTCTCATGAAATGTTATTCATGCAATGAGAGGGCACCTTTGACAATTATACTTTGTTAGAGAAAAAGCATATGGCCTCCAAAAACTGCATCAACTTGGGCTCTACAAATCCAGCATGGGTGATTGGTTACCCAGGACCAGATTGAGGTTTACCAAGGTTTTTCCACATCATGTAGAAAAAAAGGGTTTGTTCCTTGTAATAACAGGGAACAAGAAGACCGATGTGTAAATGTTCAACCAACTTAATAAACTCACTTAAAGTACCACAGGAAATTCTAGGTTTACAAAGATTATTAACAAAAAATGAATTTTATCTGTTTATTAATGTATATCAGATTGAATATTTACTTCAAAACCATGTATTAGCTTTTTTTTTTTTTTTTTTTGAGATGGAGTTTCGCACTGTCGCCTGGGCTGGCGCAATCTCGGCTCACTGCAACCTCTGCCTCCTGGGTTCACGCCATTCTCCTGCCTCAGCCTCCCGAGTAGCTGGGATTACAGGCGCCCGCCACCACACTCAGCTAATTTTTTGTATTTTCAGTAGAGATGGGGTTTCACCATGTTGGCCAGGCTGGTCTCAAACTCCTGACCTCAAGTGATTCAACTGCCTCAGCCTCCCAAAGTGCTGGGATTCCAGGCATGAGCCATTGCACCCAGCCCGTTTATTAGCTTTAATTACTATATGAGTAAAATCAACAATATATAGATATTTATAAATATCTATATACTTTCTATTTTTCTGTAATTCAGACCACCTAGCTTCCAAGTCAGTAAGGTGTTCCTGAAACATGAGATATTCATTTATTCATTCATTTAAAAATATTTACTGAATGCTTATTAGCAATTAGGCACTGCCTGGAAGCTGGAGATGTACGAATACAACACAGTTCTACCATTATGGAATTTTCAGTCTGGAAAAGAAATCTCCTCAGAAAACAACATTACTGTCAGATTAATTTAATATGAAAATTAATTATCAAGTTTTAAGAACTGCTGTAAATAGTAGGCATTACATATCAAAGTATTAATATCATTTTCACATACATCTCTTTTTCTCATTATTTGATTATATAGTTAAAAATGTGATAACCATTGATTTCCAGGCATATAATAAAACAAAACAAAATGGTGTATGCCACAGTTAAGGTCAAGTTCCTAAAGATATTTAATAGAAGCCTGAAGCTGCAGAACAATATGTATAGCAGAACTCTCTTTATATGTTTGAAGAGAGATAGAACTTTTCTGAAGGAATGTTAACAGTGGGTCTGAGGATAGGGCTGGCAGTTATCACGAGGGTGGGAACTTTATAATTTTATTTTAAATGGAGAAGTATTATTTTTAGAATATTTTTTATTACTTTAAAACAATTTTTTTAGAGACAGGGGTCTCACTATGTTGCCCAGGCTAGAGTGCAGTGGCACAATTACAGCCCACTGCAGCCTCGAACTCCTGGGCTCAAAGAATCTTCCCAACTCAGCTTCCCGAGTAGCTAGGACTTCAGGCACACACGACCACACCTGGCTGATTTGTTTTTCATTTTTTTGAGAGACAGGATCTTACTATGTTGCCCAGGCTGGTCCCAAACTCCTGGGCTCAAGTGATCCCCCCAACTTAGCTTCCCAGAGTTCTGGGATTACAGATGTGGGGCACTGTGCCTGGCCTTAAAATATGTTTTTTTTTCTTTTTTTTTTTAGTGGTTAACATCTACAAAGACAAAAAATAAGTTCTCATTAGGGGGTACACAAAGAGAGAATTAGGGGGAGTTATATTTAAATTTATCTTTTTTTACTTTGCAACCCAGGAATGTTTTTCCCTATCCTGATCTGATTCACAACAATTAACTTGTATTATTTTTTTTTTTTGCAGGTGGAAAAGTTGAGGGAGGAAGAACACAGAAACCCACACAATGTGTATGAACATGTTTGTGAGAAGGAGGCAGGATTACCATGACTGAGCAGACTCTGTGGGCGCCCTCATACCACATGCTGCAGGCAACCACGGCTAGGATCTTCCTTTTCCTTTCTCCCTCACCACTGGCACCCAGGACCACAAAATGCATTAGAGAAATCTTTCTCGCTGCTTGTGAACTTGGTTTCCTTTCAGGCAATGTGATGACAGGCTGGGTACTTATGCTTTAACAGCCCATCATGGGAATTTTTAACTTAAGCAATTATAAAATAAAAACGTACTGACGCTAAAGATACCTTTATAAAGCTGTCACTTTAATCTTTCTTCATGACTTGTTGGTGTAATTAGGTAGCTATATAGTCACATAAAATTTCACTGAAAAATTATATGCTTACTAGTTGTTGGTCATGAAACAACTTATAACATTGGACTTCACATTTATTCTCAGACTAAAAATCTAAATGATCGTGAAATTTAATAAAACTTCTTGGAAGGTTTACAGATAATTTTTACTTTGTAAAGCATGTGCATGCTTTGTAAAGCTTTCTCATTCTTTCAGTAAATCAGAAGTAATGATGAGGGTACACATTTTCTTACTTAATACTGGGAACAAGAGAACTAGCACATTGCTACAGTCTCATCAACAACTCTGAAAAGGCAACAAGCCAATGCAAACAAATACAGTTTTCCAAAAATACCTGATAATACTTCTAAATTAAGAGCTGACTTCAAGGGAGTGGGGAATAAGGAGAGATTTCTTAAAGAATATAAAATTGTGGCTCCAGTGGCACAATCGGTTAGCGTGCGGTACTTATAAGAACATAAAATTACAGCTAGACAGACACATTAAATTCTAGTGTTCTGTAGAGTGCTCTATAGTTTATCATATTATTATG
The DNA here is from genome assembly GCF_028878055.3 of Symphalangus syndactylus. Classification (NCBI taxonomy): domain Eukaryota; kingdom Metazoa; phylum Chordata; class Mammalia; order Primates; family Hylobatidae; genus Symphalangus; species Symphalangus syndactylus. The sequence continues at coordinate 68,830,730 of NC_072445.2, read as the reverse complement.
TATTTTTCAATTAGCTAGAAAAGAGGCTTTTAAATGTTCCTAACACAAACATACAATAAATGTCTGAGGTGACAGATATGCTAATTACTCTGATTTGATCACTATACATTGTTTCAAAACATTACTATGTACTCCATAAAAATGTTATGTGTGAATTTTTTAAAATCTTGTTAAAAAACTGATTTCAAATTTATTTTAAAATACACTCTAGAAGCACAGTAATTTCTGGATGTCTATTTAATGAAATGTAAAGAAAGAATACTGAATATCTAACTGATTCAAAGTCAAAAAATAACATAGATTCTACAAATTGAGTCTATGTGAATAGGAGTAATTTCCAAAAACAATCATTAGTTTACTACTTATTCCTTTGCATTCGTATAGTAGCTTCCTAATACTCAGGTTGAAAACATGCTTGATAAGACCTACTAATTAAAATAGTAAAACTGGAACACTGTTCAGTTTTGAATGTTAAAATTTAAAACCCCACAAACTCAAAATAAAATTACAAAAAACTAAGGCTGGGTATACATTTCTTCATTTGCCACTCTGACATTCATAATAATTAGATACACATGGGAAATTTTTCAGTCTCTGTAGTACATACACCAAATATACATGCAATTTGTTGTTGTTGTTCAAGTCTGAAATTCTCTTTTCAGTTAATATATTTACTGACCTCTTCTGGGACTCTCATGATTGAAGAGAATGCCATTCACTGCAAAGAGATTATATGCCTCACGGAAGTTCACCACAATCCAATAGGCATAGAGTTTTGCTGCCCCTGTTGGAATAATTTTTTTTAAGCAATGAAGTTTATTATAAGACAGTGATTTTCACCCATCTTAAACAGTAACAACTTGCCAGAATAATAATTTGTAATGCATCGAAATACAAAATGTATCAAAAACCAAAGACAAAATAAAGGTTACTATGCCAGTTAATCATGTTCATCAGGAAATATTTTAAGAATTTCTTACTTTTGTAATGCCCACAGTGCACTATTTGACAATCTAATTTATTGAATCTTTCTTAGATCTTATTCTCTCTCATTCTCTCTCTCTCTCTTTTAACTTTTGAGGAATTAGAATGGAAAAAAATGGGGATCTTAACATTCCAACTGCTTTGAAATGTTATCACTAAAGTCTTTCGTTAATATTCTCCTTACAAACATATTAGACTTAATAGTCTTTTTTTAAGGTTTTGAGCTGAAGGAAACTTTCATGGAAAATAAAAAAAAAAAAACAGGAAACCTTATCACTTCAGTATAATCTCACAACAGTTTAGAAAAAGAATCACACTGGGTGTGATTTTCCATTTAAAGTGATCTGTATGGAAGGGTTGAATGAACACGGGTTGGTGAAGTGAGGTGGTAATTTCACCCCGAAGGCAATGGCAGCAAATACTTGTAGTTAGCAACGTATAAAGGTATGCTTCTCAACAAGTTCAGTCACTTTAGTCTACCTTAATGCTAACCTCACACCCAAATGACTTCAGCTGTGAGACATGAACAGAATGAAAGAGAAAACACACCCCCCCACACCCACAGATAACGCCACACATGCGCTCAGGTGTGCACACGCATTCTCACCATAGGGTGACCGGGGATAGAAAGGGGTGGTCTCCTTCTGGGGTATTTCCTGCACTTTCCCATAAAGTTCACTTGTTGAGGCTTGGTAGAACTTCACAGAGTTGATAAGGCCACAAGTCTTAACTGCATCTAGAAGTCGTAGAGTGCCAACTCCATCAACGTCCGCAGTGTACTCAGCGAGGTCAAAGGAAATCTGGAGAAAGCAGGCGGAGACAGGGCTGCATTAATAGCTTCACAGCACAAAGGTGCTGTCAGCAGGGACAAAGACTACAATTTCACACATTGTTAAATGTTGGTGAGAAAATACTATTTTCTAACAGCACAATAAGAATGTGGATGTCATCTGCATACAATATCAAATCGCTAAAAATATCTTAATTCCTATTAATTACCTATGGTAATGTGAAGAACACTTTAACCACCCTTCTACTACTCCTAATTCTAGGCTGGAGTTTAGGGCATGGCTTATTACAGGGCAAACCCTATTCCTCAGAATTATCTGGGGTGTTCCTTAAAAATTCAGTTTGAACCAATCTCTTGGGGGGTGGGGACCTAGGAAATTTACATTTTTAATGAGCCCCCGTTGATTTTTATGTACAGAGAAGTTTTGGAACATGTGCTTTAGAACACAGTTGAATTTTAAAAGGGTTGTTTTATTTTCTATTTTAAAGGTACAATAATCAATTTGTAATCTATTACACGAATGTATAACCTTTTTTTAATGTGAGACACAGAGCATACAGCAAAATGCTAATGTATATATGAACTAACTTCTAAGAGAATGCTGAGGAATAATTCAATATTTTGCAGTTCTTTAGAGCACTTTTTAAAAACAAGTGTGACTGATATGCTTTCTGAAATTATTCTATTTACACATAATGAACAAAATACTCTAATATTAAATCCCCTAAAATAATAAGGCTCAAAATCTTTGTCACTGGTTTATTCGTAGGCTAATATAGCTGGGCACGGTACAAACAGGCTTCCCCTGCTGCCTCGTGAATCCTCACCTGGAAAAACCCCTTTGAGGGGTAAGGTCACTGGCCTTCGTTACTGCTGGGTCCTGCGTGTGTGCCCTGGAGCAGAAGCTGTCCCCTGGTATGGGCAAATGGTATTCAGGCAACTGCTCACCAGGGACCCTATTTAGACCACTAAACTCATGTCATTTAGGCCTGTGAGTAAAGGTCATCTGGCTGCCGGGAGATCAAAAGAAAAAAAGTATGTTTCATCCACAATCTTTCAAAGGTAAGAAGGCAAATTTGGAAGCCTGTTATTTTTATTCTTTTCTAATAACGGTTCGTTAAGATATAATTCGCACCCATAAAATTCGTCCTTTTAAAAGTTTACAATTCAGTGGTTTTTAGTATATTCACAGCAGTATATGCAATCATCAACACCATCTAAGCCCAGAACATTTTCATCACCCCAAAAAGAAACTCCGTTGATAGTACCTCAGTGCCCAGTATCAGCAGCCACTCCCTGGTCCCCAACTCTAACTCTGACCCCAACAGCCCTGTCACTGTGTATTCGCCTACTGTGGATATTTCATACAAATGGAATCATATAGTAGGTGGTTTTTAGTGACTGGCTTCCTTCGCTTACCATGTTTTCACTTTGGTTGAGTATATACCTAGGAATGTAGTTGCCGGGTCATACAGTAACACTATATTTAACATTCTGAAGAACTATCAGACCATTTTCCAAAATGGTTGGATCATTTCACATTCTCACCATCAATGAATAAGAGCTCCAATTTCTCCACATCCTACATAGACTTGCTGTGGTCTTTTTTGTTATATCCATCCTAGTGGTGTGAAGTGGTATCTCATTGTGGTTTTTCTTTTTCCTAATAAGTAGTGTTCAGCATCTTTTCATATGCTTATCAGCCATTTGTATCTTGTTTTTGTAGAAATGTGTATTTGAATCCTTTAGCCATTTTTAAATTGGGTCATTTGTTGAGTTGTAAAAGTTTATATATATATATATTCTGAATACAAGTCCCTTATCAAATACGTGACTTGCAATCTTTCCTCCAATTATCATGGTTGTCTTTTTACTTTTTTTTTTTTTTTTTTTTAAGATGGAGTCTTGCTCTGTCGCCCAGGCTGGAGTGCAATGGCGTGATCTCGGCTCACGGTAACCTCTGCCTCCCTGGTTCAAGCAATTTTCCTGCCTCAGCCTCCTGAGTAGCTGGGATTACAGGCATGCACCACCACACCCAGCTAATTTTTTTATTCTTAGTAGAGACAGGGTTTCACCATGTTGACTAGGGTGGCCTCGAACTCCTGACCTTGTGATCCACCCACCTTGGCCTCCCAAAGTGCTGGAATTACAGGCATGAGCCACTGTGCCCGGCCTACTTCCTTTTTTTTTTTAAAGACAGGGTCTCACTATGTTGCCCAGGCTGGAGTGCAGTGGCTATTCACAGGCATAATCATAGCAAACTATAGCCTCAAAACCTGCTCAAGTGATTCTCCTACCTCACCCTCTTGCTGAATAGCTGGGAAGACAGGCATGCGGTACAGTGCTGGGCTAATGTCTTTTCACTTTCTTACAGGTGTCTTATGAAGCACAGAAGTCTCATTTATCTACTTTTTCTTTAGTTGTGTGTGCTTTCACAGTGTTATATCTAAAAACACTTTACTTAACCCAAGATCAGGAAGATTTACTCCTAATGTTTTATCCCAAGAGTTTGATAGTTTTGTTTCATGTACTTAATTCTATGATCTATTTTGAGTTAAATTTTGTGTGTGGTTAGGGGTTCAACTTCATTTTTTGCAGATGGGTATCTAGTTGTTCCAGCACCATTTGTTGAAAAGGCCAGTTTTTCCCTGTTGAATGGTTTCCGCAGTGGGTCATTTTGTTATCAGGAAAAGCCACGGCCTTCTTTTGAGGAAACGGTGCATTGAGAAGGCCTTGGGAGAGGGGGTGTCAGGGCTCTGGGACCATTGGTAGTGGCCATTGAGCAGATCACTCAGCCACTTCCGCTGGCCGTAGTTTCCTCACCACAGCAGTGCCACAATTGTAATTTATATGACACTTTGCAATTCAAAAGTGCTTTTGTTCGAGCTTTGTAACAATCCCAGGAGAACAGAAACTAGGTACTGCGGTTCAGAAAGATGGAGTTGCTAAAAGCCACACTTCCCAGGAGCTGCAGAACCGGGACTCCAAGCGAGTCCCTGGATGATGCTCGCCACAACAGCAGGATTCAGCCACTGCCTCTGTGAGGGCCTCACAAAAGCCAGATGCTCTGAGGAGAAACACATACGCACACACAGACACAAACAACTGCCTATGCTTTCCAGAGATTTGTGGATTGCAGATTAAGAAACTTTAAACTAGATCTTTCTGAAGATCTTCTCTGACATCAAGTGTCTGTACTCAAAATATTTTTAGGTATAAGTTCTTATCCCATGGTATTTGCAGTCTTTTTCAAGGGACCAGTCAAATTTGAACAACAATGAGAATGTTGTGAGTTTTTTCTCTTTCCTTGACTAGTTTTTCATTTATGTAAATACTGCCTAAACAGCTCCAAGAAGGAATAGCTAGTATTTCTTAAGTACTCAGTACCAGACACATGCATATCATCCTAGGCATTCTGCGAGTATATATTATTTAATCCTAAGAACAGGTTAAGTATTTACACTGACACAGAGAAGCTACAGCAAGTGGTGGCACCACATGTTATATTTGTGGTGAATGTTCTATACATTGAATAGATTATATATGGATATGTTACATTCACAGTGGACCACACATCCTCGCATAAGCACCTTAACCATTATAACATAGAATAAGGAAGCTGTACAACATGAAAGTTTTCACTTATGCTAGGGAATCCAATTTAGTTAACTAATAGGTCATTATTTAGAGCACATAACTCATGGAAAAGAATTAAGCACTGTTAGACTAAAGATAGTAAATAAGATAGGGGAGCATGGGGGGAAGGATGGTTGCGTGTTTGCAGATTTTTAGGTAACTCCAGAGAGAATTAAGCATATGTGTTTGATATTCAACATGCTACAGGATAAGATTAGCTGATAAAATCTAATTGATTACAAAGTGTTTTATAACATAAAGTAACAAATTAAGTGGTTTCCTTAAAAAAGAAAATCTGAACAGTACAGTGTGACTGATTAATTCCTAAAGCTTAGAAGTGTTGGCCAGGTGCAGTGGCTCACACCTGTGGTCCCAACACTTTGGGAGGCTGAGGCCAGAGGATCGGCTGAGCCCCAGAGAGCAAGACCAGCCTGGGCGACACAGCAAGGTCCCATGTCTACAAAAAAAATTAACAGTAAAAAAAATTAGCTGGCTGTGGTGGCACATACCAGTGGTCCCAGCTACTCAAGAGGGTGAAGCAGAAGGATTACTTGAACCCAGGAGGTCGATACTGCAGTGAGCTATGATCATGACACTGCACTCCAGCCTGGGCAACAGAGCAAGACTCTGTCTCAAAATGAACCGTAGGTTAAAGAGAGAGAGAGAGAGAGAGATTATTTTTAAGTAAAACAAAAGGTTAGAAGTGTGATTCTGAAACACATGAAAACATGGAAGGTCCAGAGAGCTACAGCCACAGGCCAAATCTGACCTACCACCTGCTTTTGTAATTAAGTTTTATAGGTCACAGCCCTACAAACATTCATTTGTTTACAGGTTTTCTATGCTTGTTTCCACACTATGACAGCAGGCTTGAATAGCTGCAACAGAGGTATTTACCAGGAAGCAGAAAATATTTACTATCTGGACCTTTGCAGAAGAAGCTTCCAAACCCCCAAAACTAAACCATAGTTACAACTGGGAGCCAAAATGAGTAGGGTTTTGGTTGTGGTTGTGTTTTATCATTATCTTCTTCTCTATCTTCTCAATACTATGGGATGATTATGAAGTATGCTTCCAATCACAAAGAGAGCTGCATTTTCAGAGGCATGCAGACCAAGTTAGCAGTAAAAATCTTATTTCACCTAATAAGGAGAACAAAAAATCAGACTGATAAAAAAAAAACAAACCAAGCCTACAAAATACTCCAAGCCTGCAAAATACTCCAAGCCTACAAAATACTCCAAGCCTACAAAATACTCCAAGCCTACAAAATACTCCAAGCCTACAAAATACTCCAAGCCTGCAAAATACTCCAAGCCTGCAAAATACTCCAAGCCTACAAAATACTCCAAGCCTACAAAATACTGCCCAGACTCGCCTTCTTGAAATATTTCCTCAGTGGGCTCCCACATCCCATATTCTTCCAGTTTCTTTCCACTCGATTGGCATCAATTCTCCAGTGCCCGCAGGTCTACCAGGTCCCCTGCACCCCGACTCCAGCCCTGGGCTCAGTGCTGAGGGTTTTCTCCCCCGACCCACCCTCCAGCTGTGTCATCACTCAGTCCGAGGTCTCAATCCACCATCTGTCCAAATGGGCCCAAAGGCCCACCTCCAGGACACCTCTTGGAGCAGCAGCCTCTCATATGTTCACATGTCCCACTGAGACGGCCCCAAACAGGGTTCCTGAAGCCGTCTCCAAAGCTCTTCCTTCCCACGGCCCCTCCCTCTCTGTAAATAGCACCCATTCCAAGCAAAACCTAGAAATCTTCCCTAACACTTCTTTCCCTGAGCAGTTCACTGAAATCTAACCAGTTCCCAACACTTAGCCCACACCTTAATTTAGTCTGGCATCACCTTTCATGGGAACCACTGCAGGAACCTCTAACTAGTTCAATTTGAGTCCTTCCCCACCTGGCACCCTGGTACTTGACCTCATAACCTACCACACTCATCCCCCACTACGATGATGCAGCCTCTCCAGCCACCCTGCGGTCCTAGTCTGGTGTCAGCTGGTCCTGCCTGGAGCCTTCATGCTGCTGACCCCTCTTATGCTGTGCCCCTCACCACTTCCCTGCCTCCCTCTCTAAAAACATCCCGTCTTTGCCATTCTATCCTTATCCACCCCTGTGTTTATCCTGCTTCATTTCACCTTAACTTTAAACTTTTATCTGTTTACTTATTGATGATCTATCTCCCCCATTAAAACGTAAGCTCCATGGGAGCTGGGTTTCATCTTGTTCTCCGCAGTGTCTCCCATGCCTGAAGCACGGCTTGGCACAGTATTTGCTGAGTGAATGAAGACAGTGTTTAAACTAATGAGAAATCTAAATGTCAAATATACAGACATCAAAATAAAAACACAAAAACCAGTAGGAAAGAAAATGAGCTATCAGAATGACGAAACAAGTTTGATAATTTAATATTACTGAAATAAAAGGTAAAATTTCAAAGGGCAAGACAGATAAAACTCTATATAAATTTCAAAGCTTTAGCATAACAATAGTTTTAACAGTTACACTATATAAGCAGTCAGAATTCAGAGTGCAGAAGAGGAATCTTAGACATAATCGAAGTGCAGTGGGAGGAGATAGTTACTAAAACATCCAAAGACACTGTGATGGAATATTCATTCTTAAGGCACAGTCGGGGCAGTCTCAGGGGCGAGTAGCAAAGCCAGAGAAATGAGAGAAAAATTTAAAGTCATAGGAAACAGGAAATTTAGGTTCAAATATAAAGTTAACTTATCAACATTCAAAGATATAAACAGATACCCAAAGAATTGTCCACATTTATTTAGGAGTGGTAAATCATAGCCTTTCTTAAAGGAAACAGAAAATTAGAATTAGTCCTTTAAATAGATTGAAAGGGACCAGATATAGATGCTGAAAGTTTGCGTGTCAATTCTGTAGTCTACAAAATGGAATGTAAATCCCATGTGCTTTTAAAGCTGCGTCAGTGAAGGCCTGAGTTCACTGTGCTAGACCTCACAGCAAATAAAACAAATGATAACAATCATTCCAGGATCACTGAAGCCCTTTTACCTCTCCAAACTCATTATAACTAAATGTTAATTTGATAACTATGTGAAATTGAACAGAGATGAAAGAGGGCATTCTAACCAAGTAGGATAAGATAAATGCCACTATTAACATATAATATATTGACTAGTCATAATAATGACAAACTATTACTTATATTAGATGATTACAAGAGAAAATAGATTGTGTCTAATTAGTCGAGTGGTTGTCATGTGTTGGTAACTATAGTGCTCACAATTTTACATATTTAAAATGACCACCAAAACTGAATCCTTGAGGTCAGAAATGTCACACATGTGACTCTTTTCCCAAGAAGCACAGCAAGTAACATTCCAGCTCCTGAAGCCAGGATCCTGGAAGATCCTGAGAGACTGCTGATCAGGCACCATTCTGGAGCTCTCTGCAAGGCCCACTCCCCTCTTAGGGGTTTATAGTGTTCCAACTCCTCGCCGTGGTCCCGAGTCTCTCATCATGGACTAGCTCTCTTCCTCAAATGGCAGTCTGGGAGGGGTAAATTTCGGGTTCAGAGAGAGAAGCGGCTATGGTCATCAGGAGTCTAGTGTGAGTGGTCTGCCAAGACTGACCCACTGCGTCTCCCTCATATTTCCTCCCCACATACTGTACTCTTAATTCAAAATATTAATACAATTAAAGAGCACACATTTTTAAAATTCTGAAATCTACTGAAAGCAAAAGCTGGGGTAAATGAAAAAGATCACAAACAGCCCCTACCCCCACTAGACTGTAAACTCTACAGCAGCAGGGCCCTTGACTATTTCTGTTCACCATTAAATCCCCAAGAATTGTACAGAGGTAAAAATATATCTGTATAATTTTAAAACAGAAAGCCATGTGAAGAGAAAGTTCATTTATTTATAAGAAATTGGCCGGGTACGGTGGCTCATGCCTGTAATCCCAGCACTTTGGGAGGCCAAGGCGGGCAGATCATGAGGTCAGGAGATCAAGACCATCCTGGCTAACACGGTGAAACCCCGTCTCTACTAAAAATACAAAAAAATTAGCAGGGCGTGGTGGCAGGTGCCTGTAGTCCCAGATACTCGGGAGGCTGAGGCAAGAGAATGGCGTGAACCCGGGAGGCAGAGCTTGCAGTGAGCTGAGACTGCGCCACTGCACTGCAGCCTGGGCGACAGAGTGAGACTCCATCTCAAAAAAAAAAAAAAAAAAAAAAAAGACAGAAAGAAAAAAAGAAATTAGATGAAATATACATTTATATATTTAATTATCCTGTAAATGTTAATAGAAATATTATCTTCTAAAGTGTAAATGAATTAAGGGAAGGTATTTGAATAACAATTTTAGTAAGGAAAAACATTTCAAACACAGCAGAAGTCCACAACAAATTAATGAGTAAGGCTGAATGAACACTTTACAGGCTTTTCAGCTGAAACAACAAGAAGAATATAGGTAGGAATGTGAAGACAGGCAAAATTGCTTGTAACATACGTTGTTTGCCTCTTCAGTCCCGTATGCTTCAGTGGGGCGGCCTCTAAGTTCCAAGTGATTTGTCCTTTCCAGTTTGACTTCCTCTCATCTCAGGGCCTGGGTGTTGCCCCTTCCCTCTACTCAGAACATTTTCCCCAGGGTTCAATCCTCCCTTCCTTCCCCCAAGAGGCCTTCCTGGACCTGGCCATCTCTACCTTCACCTCATTCTCCCCTGGCGTGCTTCACTTCGGAGTTCTCAGTCCACTGGACTCTAAGTACAGAGAAAGCATCTTCATTGGTTTAGGGAGCTTGTTAGCTCCATGAGGTTAAGGGTTCTGTTCGTTTTTTCTCATTGCTCCCACCACTTAGAATACCTGCCACATGGAGAGTACTCAGGAATATTACTTGAATGAATAAGACAGCATTCAGTCTGAAGTTTAGGCATATAATTCCCCAAAGATTTCAGTACACAATTAAGAACAGAACAAACTTTATATATAGAGTAAATTCCATTTAAAAAATCTCAATGAATGCGCCAAAGTTTCCTACTACAAATGTGGTGTTGGAAAAAGATTTGTCTGCAAAAGAACTAAATGTGGTAAAAGATAACCAGAGAACAGGAAATCTTTTCCTCTAACATTTGATTTCACAGACACAAGAGGAGGCTCATGATACCAGTGAGCTGGAAATGCATAAGACCACACAAGCAGCTGCACTGTTTACTGCTTCTCTGTAAGTGAAAGTTATTAATCAAGGACAGCAACAATAAAACATTACTTTCCATCATGAACCAGTTTTTCCCAGTTAGCAGCTCAGCAGAGCTGACATTTACTTAGCAGCTGGGGCCAGATGCAAATCTTTCCCCCACCTCCGTCCCCCTCCAGAGCTGGATAGGAGTCAGGCAGGTGTGGACCTAGAAGCACTGCAGCTCAGTGGGCAGGGAAGGAATCAAGAGAAGGTGCTACCCTACCACGAGCAAGCCACAGGTTCTGATTCTAGGAAATCCAAAGGTGAAAGAGACAGGGCCTTGCCTTGCCCTCCTGTAGCCTGCTTATGGGTGTTGATTAGACAGAGGTTTGAAGAGGCTACAAAAGGGAGGCCACAAGGATTAAGAAAGGCATCCTGAGATGGTTACAAAATGTGGGAGTGGCAGGATAGAGATCCAAAGGAGGGACAGATGACATGGACAGATCAAAGTAGGGTCCACAGGCACAGCGAGGGGAACAACACACACTGGGACCTGTCAGGGAGGTGGGAGGAGGGAGAGCATCAGGATAAATACCTGATCCATGCAGGGCTTAATACTGGGTGAGGGGATGATAGGTGCAGCCAACCATCACGGCACGTGTTTACCTGTGTAACATACCTGCACGTCCTACACATGTATCCCAGACTTAAATTAAAAAGAAAAAATAGGGTCCACGGGGTGGGCAGGGGTGGGGGATAGGGACTGGGGGAGTGGGGATTTGGAAAGGTGAGGATGAGACATTCTAATGGGGGCAGGGATCATCAGCATGAGCAAAAGGAGAGACAAATGCACTGGCAATGTTTGGGGAATAAAGTGCTATATTTATGTAATGTAAGTAGAAGCTATTCTGGAGCAAATTATATATGCCGGTCTATAGTTTGTTCAGTGGGCACTGGGGAGCCAGCAGCAGCTCTGGAGCAGAGGACAGCATCACTTTATCTGGGCCCTTTCACCAGTGCTACACTCCCAGCCTCTTCTATTTGCCTCCAGCCCAGCCCAAGGCCCAGCTCTGTAGTTCAGAAACTTTTCTTCCTCACACTCACAACCCCAATTTTGTATGATTTTTCCTTATTCTACTGCGATTATATTTTTCTTCAAAAATGTTTATAATTACAATTTGGAACATCATACAGTCATAGGGTTGTTACTCCAGAGTGACAAATGCTAACCCGACTAAACAAACGTGACATCTTTGTTTGCCTTTGTATGCTCAAGGCATATTAAGGTATAGTTCCATTAGAGTTTCGAAATGCTCAAAGTAGACTAAGGGCTCTCATAGGGAATCAGAACACTGATTACACAGGACAAGGTAACAATCCCCAAATGCACCCTGCTCCCAGTGACTCTGATGAGAGGCAAGGCTGCACACACTGCTTCTGTCTGTCCGTCCACTCTTCACACCGTGGGGGTCATGGCTTTCCATCTCTCACCCCTACTGCTTAGCACACAGGAGGGCTGGAAAATATTTGTCGAAATAATGGTATTGATTTTTGTCATGTGTTTACATTTTAGCCACAGAGGCGAATTGGAACTCTCACAAGTCAGAGTAGAAAGCATATGTGGGGCTCTGTTCTCACAGCACCCTCCAGCTCTTGCCTTTTTCTAAGGACTCAGCCGCTGCTCTGGAAGGCTGACCACGCTTTAACCACCTCACCAAGTCTGCCGGCTCTTCTGACTTACTCCAAAACGAAGAACAGCAGCCCCACCAACATTCCTTGAGTTTGAGAACCTTCATTTCTAAAATGTTGGGTTATGCACCCCGCACCCTGACTTCAGTTATAACTCCTTGGTCACAATTCTTTGCCACTTCCACATCCTCTGAGAACTCTGGTCCCATTCCTGAAAGTCTTTCATTCTTTTTCAGTTAAAAAATATATATTTTAAAATAAATTCTAATTTGTTCTAATTAGTTAAAATTATTTAAAACAACTATTAAACTAAGTCTCCTGGGGTTTTTTTTTTTTAGAAAATCTTAATTTAAAAATACTTTGTGACTCCAATTATCAGAAATTAGCCATATTAGATGTCTTTTGTCTGTCATTTTAGAGTTTATCAGTTGCTGATAAATACAGAAAAACCTGTCATGATTTCTGTATAAGAAAATGGCACCAGAAGTAACTACCCAGGTTTTTCCAGAGAAAAACTCACAGAGGTTCTTTACAGATAAACAGAAATAACAAATCGACTTACCCAATGGAATTTATTATAGCAGGAATACTTAACCAAGAATTCACAGGGTCCATGGATAAAACTCAGGAGAGCACACAAATTTGGATTAAAAAATTTAAAAATGCATGTCTTCATTTTCACTAAATTCTATCTGAAATTCTGAGTTCCCTTCTGTTTTGAATGTAAGCCACAATCCCCAGTAGTAATAGCACTTGTGACCTCTCCACCAATAGAGACAAAGGCATTTCAACAGGACCACACAGTCGCTGCAGATGCCTGGAGGCATCACTTGTGCCCATCACTGCTTAAGTTCCAGTGTTTACCAGGCCCACTGCCAGGTCTTGTGCTATAATGTGTTATGGCACATTATTATATCACAAACCTGGTTTTTAAGTATATTAACAGATTAAGAGTCCGTTTCCTTGGCAATTCTACACATTTGGTTTTATACCTCTGCAAACATTATTCTGAGAATATCCATAGACTTCACCAGATTGCTGAAGGAGTCCATGGCATAAGAAAGGTTAAAACATCTCTTGTAAATCAAGTGGTAGTGACAAAATTTCAGTATTTTAGAATGTGCTTAAAGAAGAAAAGTCACTAAATCTCTCTCACCACCTATATCCAGCCAGATAAATAAGCTTGCATCAGCCATTTTGAAATCTGCACGTGTGTAACCTAAAAGCATTATTGCTACATAACCAATTGCTCAATGGTTTGGGTCATTCAATAGGCTCCTGACCTCAATGACAAAGCTCCGAAAGTACATAAATACACTAAGGCATTAACATGACACTAGAGTTGTACATATAATCAAAAATTGAACAATGAAATCAGCTTTCACATGCATTTTGTAATGTTTATAACTTTAATCTGAGTTATTTTGATCATATATCTACCAAGATGAGTTAACATCCCCAATCTCTGTTGGCAGAGAGTGAAAGCACAGGAGTGAATAAAGGGACTGATTATATGAGGGGTATTTAGCCAATGGCCTGTACCCTGGGGATTAAAAATCAGGGATTAAAAATATTTGTTGGAAAATAATCAAGAGATAAATAGAAGATTTAATGTTTGCTGCCAGTTACCACCCAGATTATAGTAAATAATGAAAAGTCACTTCAGCTGCATATAAAGAGACTGAAACACAGTAAACATCATATAGTCTTCATTATTATAATATTATAAAGTTTTACTTTCTTTTATGAATACTATAATTACATTTAAAATGGTCACTACTAGAACATTAAAGTAGGAAGACAGCAATAACCTTGGCATCTAAATAGATAATAATTCTTTAGTTAATAGATAAAATGACAACAACAACAAAAAAAAGAGGACTCGCTGAAATGCTTCAATGACTGAGACGCCACAACATGGCCTGTGGTTACAACAATGTAAGTCTCAACTATCCATATGGGAGAGTTCATTTAAGACACGAAGTAGAGCTAAGGTTTCCAGGCAGGACAAATAACTCAGTGTCTGGAGCCTTCAATCCCACTGGCAAGTGGTATATTCAAGTCTTTGTAAGTCACAAAACAAGAGAGGCCAAAGCAACATCATATTATGTGGATAATAAGCTGTTTTCCCTCCTTCCTCACCTCGATTTCTCTTGACCTCTCTCCTTCAAAAATAGCAGATAGTAAATTAATTTTAGAAGGAATATTTTTAAAAAACCTAAGCTGTGAGAGAAATGTAAAAGAGCCTTTTTAAAATAAGTAAACCCTCATGAGATACCTACGTTTCACTAGAAATATTTTATTGAAAGACTTGGAAAGGACCAGAAGCTCAAAACCAACAAGAACTGTATGATACACTGGCAAGCAGAAGGAAAATGGGAAAAGGTGCCTTTAACAAAATGGAGTAAAATTAAAATAATGCTCAAGAAAGAACAGAGTGGGGTTCCAGGACAAAAATGCAAAATAAATAAGAAGAGCAACCAGATACAGAGAGAAGGCTGCTAGGGAAGTAGGCACAGGAGGGATGCAGAGGCCCGGGAAAGGAACAGCCACACATTTTCTCTCTATTTGCTGTGGAAGACACAAAGCAGGTTCCAAGTCTCAAACTGCTGTTTGAGACAGGTAGGTAGGAACACTGGTAAATATCAAGGAGTCTCTAGATCTAACAGGCAAACTAAAATGTCAACAAATTGCTAAGAATGACTGGCATTCAAGAAGTCAGGAGTGATACTGCAGAACTACATGCACTATGACGAAAATGCCAACAGATTACTAATGCCCATAAAAAGGTAACCAATGGGCTGGGCATGGTGGCAGATCACCTGAGGTCAGGAGTTCGAGACCAGCCTGGCCAACATGGTGAAACCTCGTCTCTACTAAGGAAAAAAAAAAAAAAAAAAATATATATATATATATATATTAGCCAGGCGTGGTGGCAGGCACCTGCAATCCTAGCTACTCGGGAGGCTGAGGCAGGAGAATCGCTTGAACCCGGGAGGCAGAGGTTGCAGTGAGCTGAGATCACGCCACTGCACTCCAGCGTGGGCGACAGAGTGAGACTCTATCTCAAAAAAAAAAAAAAAGGGTAACCAATGGTCACACTGCAGATGAACTCAAACTGCCAGGATACTGTTAGATATCATTTCCACAGTGAAACATCTAGCGAAGTCTATGGCAGCACACCAACTAAAGGAATAAAGATAATCCAATGGCAGAAAGTAAAGTGGCTTTGTGAGAGTCAATACCACCTCATGATTTTTGCAAAATTCTTTAAGGGATAAATGAGCATATGGGCAAGGAAGAATGAGGGGGAAACCCATGGATATAATTCACCTGCACTGTCATAGGCCTTGACAAATACTGTAACAAAGTGCATTTCAGAAAGCAGTAACATGGACTCTGGAACTGGGAGAATGTTCCAGCTCCCAGTCAACAACAGCAGGCCCTGCTGCATCTCCAGCACCTCCCACCCCACTATAATCAGGAAACTTTGGACAGAAAACTAAAAGTAGGAGTAAAACATACAAGCTGAAAAAGCAAAATATACAAAGTAGATCCTGTCAATGGTCAGTTTAGAGATTATTCTTACTTAATGTTTTAAAAACAATCTAGGAAAGGGAATACACTATGAAAATCTCCTAAGGCTCTAATGTTTTTCCAGAAAAGTAGAAAGTCACCTTAGGAATATGAAACTGCCAGATCTCTTGGGGCTACCTAAAGGACTTGAAAAATGGGAAGAACATTCAAATTGGACCATTTAAAGACAATGCATTTCAAACAGAAGGGGAGCAAAGAAAACTGTACCCATAGTCTCAGGGCGCTGAATATCCTCAGTTTCCTAAAGATACCAGACTTTGGTTTGACACTAAAAAAGCCAAGAAAATGTAGTCTCAACAAAGAATAAGCAGAGTAGAAAGCAGAGTCCCTCTGTACAAGCCTGAGGTTCTTGCACCCCTAGGAGGCTGTGAAGTCCTGGTAACCACGCTTTGAGATGGTCACCTGGAACTCGAAAAATATCTACACAACTCAAGAAAAATGTTCCAGGAAACAGGGCGGCTAGTATATGAGAATGTTACCAAAAAAATTAGACCTCTTTGGCTTGTGAACTCTAGGTCAGGAAGTAGTACAATGATTTAGGCTTTGTAAAATAATAAAGAATATGGATAGAGATCATAGATCAGCCCATTATGAGCCCAGAAGACCTGAAGGAGGGTATACCCTTTGTTTAAGTCTGATTAAATTAATAGAAAAGAAGGTTGTCTTCAACTGACCGATATTTGAAGAACAATGTGCTTATTCTGCTCCATTTGGAGAGCCCATTCTCTTGAGAAGCAAATCATGCATACATAAAACCATGAATTTTAGAGGCAAATTTAATAACAGGAACTACCTCTGTCTTGTTCACCAGTATGTGCCTAACCCAGTGCCTGGCACATAATGGGAACACAGCAATGTTTCTTGAGGCAATGAATGAATAAGAGCAGGGTGTTCCAAAATCATCCAATATGGCAGAGATCCTCAGAGAAGACAGTGTTTCCAAAAGGCTTCTTCCTCTCTAGATGCCTTTTTCTAAATTCCATGTTTAAGCTTCTAATGGAGCATAATTTCAATAGTAACAATGATGTAACAAACCTAATATAAGCATGTGATTAGGCAATTCAGCAAGAGATATTATTCTCTAAGAGGAAAAAATTAATGGTAATAGTATACTGTTATTAATACTTCTGGTATTAATGTTTAGTAGCATTAAACATTACTTTAAAACTAGCATCTTTCTAATAGAAACAAAAGCTATTCACCACATACTTTCCAAAATGGAAAAACATGAATGCTGTGTTTTCAACTTTTTCATATTTAAATTGCTGTGCAATACAGTATTTAGGTTTTACGGGAAAACACACCCCACACTGAACAGGATATATGTCTTACTATCTTTTGAATATTGCTCATGATTATTCTACTACAATGCAGGTCAATGTCTGTTTCCTTGGGATCTGCGGGCTGATGAGAAACAAGCAAAGCACCTGAAGACTAGCGGCTGGAAGAGAATGATGCCTGTACCTATGGAACTGTAGGAAAGCAGAGGAATTGAGAAACAGAAATTAGTTCAAAGTAAAGAGGAAAAAAATCACTATCCAAGTTGGAGTTCAGCAAAAGAATCACAAAGCAGAGGAAGAAAAATACTAATTTGCTATGACAAGTAATTCCATTGAGTAAGTGAAAAGATGCTTGTGTATGTGTGAATGATGAATGAGAAACAAGAAGAAACTGACATTGAAACTTATTTATGACAACTAACTAAAAATCCATATTTTGCCAATAACCAACAGGCAAAGAAATCAGCCTCTCTAAACCTCAGCTTCTTTCTCCTAAATACCACACCCTGACTCTTCTATGGAATTCGGGATGCCACACAAGTATCTAGCAAACATAAATTTGAAGATCAGAAGAAGCAAGGAAAACCAACATTCAATGTTCAATTCAAAATAGCCAGTGAGGGAGAGGGGCCAATTAGAAGCAGCTACGGTCCATGGCACTCACGGAGAGGAGTGAAAGGGGTGAGTGAATACAGCACCCTCAACTGAAATACCTAAGCTCTCGCATTGGAATGGATTAGGAAAACAACTCAACCCATAGAGAATGAAGAAAAGCAGGGTGGGGCAATGGCCCACCTAGGGGCATCATGGAGCCAAGGGAACCCCCACCCCCAGCCAAGGGAAGCAATGAGTGATTGTGTGATGCTGGGAAAGCATGCTTCTCCCACAGATCTTTGCAACCCACGGATCAGGAGATCCCCTAGTAAGCCCATGCTACCAGGGCCTTGGGTCTGACACACAGAGCAGTGTGGAGTCTTGGCAAAACAGCTGCTCAGGCACACACACAGACCCAGAAGCTTTAGATACTCCAGCCCCAGGATCCCCAGCAAATATGTCTATAGCTCAGGCAAGGTGGGAGGTCTGCACATACCCTAGGAAAGGGGCTGAATCCAGGGAACCAAGCAGCATCATTCTGCGGGACCCACTTCCACTGCACCTCACAAGGTAAGACCTACTGTCTTGGAATTCCAGTTGGCCACCAGCAACAGAGTGGAGATTACCTGAGACCAGACGGAGCCCGTGGAGAGAGGGGCAGGCTGCCACCTGGGTTGCTGGACAACTCAGCTGTTCCAACCTGTGGGCTTTGGAGAGTCCAAAGGGTCCCAACGAGGAAGGGTCCCCCCAGCAGTGAATCACAGCAGCTTTGCCAGATAATGGCCAGACTGCTACTTTAGGCAGGACATCAATCCATTCCTCCTCACTGGGCGGGACCTACCTGGTGGGCCCACCAGCCATGCCCAAGGGCATGTATTAGGGACAGAGCTCTGATGTTTCCCTGGGATGGAGTGCCTGGAAGAGGAAAAGGCCACCACCTGGGTTGGTTGGACAACTCAGCCATTCCAGCCTGCCAGCTTTGGAGAGTCCAAACCAACTGGGGCAGAGGGGGTTCCCCACCATGACAGCTGTTTTGTAGAGGTGTGGCCAGACTGCTTCTTTAAGCAGGACTCCATTACACTTCTCCTTGTGGGGTGGGTCCTCCCAGCTGGGGCCTCCAGCTACCCCTCCCACCCCATGTTCTATGAGTCCTAAAGTGCTCTAATTTCACCCTGGGACAGAGTGCCTGAGTGGTGGGGCAGGTCATCCCCTTCCCTATTTGGGCTTCTCAGCCAGTCCAGCCTGTGGACCATGGAGAGCCCAAACCAACCAGGGGCTGAAGGGATCCCCAACACAGCATAGCTGCTCTACCAAAAAGCAGCCAGATTGTTTTTTTAGGTGGGTCTCTGATCTTGTTCCTCCTGAGTGGGTGAGACTTCCAACCAGGGTCTCCAGCCACCTCCTCCAGGTGTGTTCAGGCCAGCAATAGGTCAGTACCCTTGTGGGATGAAGCTTCCAGAAGAAGGGGCAAGCTGCCATCTTTGCTATATCACAGCCTTCACTGGTGATAGGTACTGAAAAAACTGAGG
Source organism: Symphalangus syndactylus (assembly GCF_028878055.3). Taxonomy (NCBI): domain Eukaryota; kingdom Metazoa; phylum Chordata; class Mammalia; order Primates; family Hylobatidae; genus Symphalangus; species Symphalangus syndactylus. The sequence goes on along the minus strand of NC_072445.2, from coordinate 68,811,463 downwards.
CAACTACGGTCTGGAATGGCCAGACTATTAAAAACAAACAAACATAAAACAACAAAAACAAAACCACAAGAACTCCATCCAAAGGTCAGCAACTCATTTGTAAATAAGCCCACAAAGATGAGAAAAAAAATCAACACAAAAACTCTGAAAACTCAATAAGCTGGAGTGCCCCTTTTCCTCCAAATGACTGCAGTACCTCTCCAGCAAGGGCTCAGAACTGGGTTGAGGATGAGATGGCTCAAATAACAGAAGGAGACTTCAGAATGTGGGTAATAATGAACTTTACTGAGCTAAGGGAGCATGTTGTAACCCAATGCAAAGAAGCTAAGAATCATGAGAAAACAATACATACAGGACCTGACAGCCAAAATAGCCAGTCTAGAGGAACAGAACCAACCTGATAGAGCTAAGCTAAAAACCACGCTACAAGAACTTTACAATGCAATCACAAGTATTAATAGCAGAATAGACCAAGTGGAGAAAAGAATCTTAGAACTTGAAGATTGTCTTTCTGAAATAAAACAGGCGGAAAAGAATAGAGAAAAAAGAATGAAATGAACAAAACCTCTGAGAAATATGGGATTATGTAAAGAGAATGAATCTACAACTGATTGGGATACTTGAAAGATATGAGGAGAATGGAACCAAGTTGGAAAATATACTTCAGGTTATCATCTAGGAGAACTTCCTCAGCCTAGCAAGATAGGCCAACATTCAAATTCAGGAAATCCAGAGAATCCCAGTAAGATATTTCATAAGAAGATGATCCCCAAGACACATAATCATCAGATTCTCCAAGGTCGAAATAAAAGAAAAAATGTTGAGGGCAGCCAGAGAGAAAGGCCAGATCACCTACAAAGGGAAGCCCATCAGACTGTAACAGCAGACCTCTCAGTGGAAACTCTACCAGCCAGAAGAGATTGGTGGCCAACATTCAACATTCTTAAAGAAAAGAATTTCCTATCTAGAATTTCATATCTGTCCAAACTAAGCTTCACAAGTGAAGGAGAAATAAGATCCTTTTCAGACAAACAAATGCTGAGAAAATTGGTCACCACCAGACCTGCCTTGCAAGAGCTCCTGAAGGAAGCACTAAATATGAAAAGGAAAAACTGTTACCAGTCACTACAAAGACATACTGAAATACACAGACCAGTGACACTATGAAGTAACCACATAAACAAATCTGCAAAATAACCAGCTAGCATCATGACAGAATTTAATCCACACATAACAATACTAACTTTAAATGTAAATGGGCTAAATGCTCCAATTAAAAGACACAGAATGGCAAGCTGGATAAAAGAACAAGACCCATTGGTATGCTGTGTTCAAGAGACTCATCTCACATGCAAGGACACACATAGGCTCAAAATAAAGAAATGAAGAAAAATTTACCAAGCAAATGGAAAACAGAAAAAAGCAGGGGTTGCAATCCTAGTTTCTGACAAAACAGACTTTAAACCAACACAGATTAAAAAAAAAAAAAAGACAAAGAAGGGCATACATAACGGTAAAGGGCTTAATTCAACAAGAAGAGCTAACTATCCTACATATAGAAACACTCAATAAAGGAGCACCCAAGTTCATAAAGCAACTTCTTAGAGACCTTCAAAAAGACTTAGCCTCCCACACAATAATAGTGGGAGACTTTAACACTCCACTGATAATGTTAGACAGATCATCAAAACAGAAAATTAACCAAGATATTTTGGACCTGAACTCAGCTCTGGATCAGGTGGAACTGATAGATATTTACAGAACTGTCCACCCAGAAACATTCTTCGCATAGCCACGTGAGACTTACTCTAAAATTAATCACATAATCAGAGGTAAAACACTTCTCAGGAAATGTAAAAGAACTGAAATTATAAGTCTTTCAGACTACAGCACAATGAAATTAGAACTCAAGACAAATAAACTTACTCAAAACTACACAACTATTAATACATGGAAATTAAACACCTGCTCCTTAATGACTCTTGGATAAATAATGAAATGAAGGCAGAAATCAAGAAGTTCTTTGAAACTAATCAGAACAAAGAGACAACATACCACAATATCTGGGACACAGCTAAAGCTGTGTTCAAAGAAAAATTCAGGCCAGGCGCAGTGGCTTATGCCTGTAATCCCAGCATTTTGGGAGGCCGAGGCAGGTGGATCATGAGGTCAGGAGATTGAGACCATCCTGGCTAACACAGTGAAACCCCATCTCTACTAAAAACACAAAAAATTAGCTAGGCGTGGTGGCGGGTGTCTGTAGTCCCAGCTACTCTGGAGGCTGAGGCAGGAGAATGGCGTGAACCCAGGAGGTGGAGCTTGCAGTGAGCCGAGATCATGCCACTGCACTCCAGCCTGGGTGACAGAGCGAGACTCTGTCTCAAAAAAAAAAAAAAAAAAAAAAAAGAAAGAAAGAAAGAAAAATTCATAGCACTAAATGCCCACATCAAAAAGCTAGAAAGATCTCAAATTAACAACCTATCAGAATTAATGGAACCAGAGAACCAAGTGCAAACAAAACCCAAAGCTAGCAGAAGACAAGAAATAACCAAGATCAGAGCTGAACTAAAGAAGACAGAGACATGAAAAAACCTGCAAAAAAACAAACAAATTCAGGTTGGTTTTTGGAAAAAAATTAATAACATAGACTGCTAGCTAGATTAATCAAGAAGAAAACAGAGAAGATTCAAATAAACACAATCAGAAATGATAAGGGGGATATCACCACTGGCCCCACAGAAATACAAGCAACCATCAAAGAATACCACAAACACCCATAAGCACATAAACTAGAAAATCTACAGGAAATGGATAAATTCCTGGACACATACACTCTCCCAAGACTGAACCAGGAAGCAACTGAATCCCTGAATAGACCAATAATGAGTCTGAAATTGAGGCAGTCAAATCAAAGAAAGCCTAGGACCAGATAGATTCACAGCTGAATTCTACCAGAGGTACAAACAGGAGCTGGTACCATTTCTACTGAAACTATTCCAAAAAAACTGAGGATGAGGGACTCCTTCCTAACTCATTCTATGAAACCAGCATCATGCTGATACCAAAACCTGGCAGAGGTACAACAAAAAAAGAAAACTTCAGGCCAATATCCTTGATGAACATCAGTGCAAAAATCCTCAACCAGATACTGGCAAACCAAATCTAGCAGCACATCAGAAAGTTTATCCACCATGATCAGGTTGGCTTCATCCCCAGGATGCAAGGTTGGTTTAACACAAACAAATCAATAAATATGATTCATCACATAAACAGAACTAAAGACACAAAACACATGATTACCTCAATAGATGAAAAAAGGCCTTTGATAAAATTCAACATCCCCTCATGTAAAAACTCTCAGTAAACTAGGTATTAACAGAACATACTTCGGTCAGGCATGGTGGCTCACACCTGTAATCCATGCACTTTGGGAGGCTGAGGCGGGTGGATCACCTGAGGTCAGGAGTTCCAAGACCAGCCTGGCCGACATGGTGAAACCCCGTCTGTACTAAAAATTCAAAAATTAGCCAGACACGGTGGTAGGTGTCTGTATTCCCAGCTACTTGGGAGGCTGAGGCAGGAGAATCACTTGATTCCGGGAGGCAGAGGTTGCAGTGAATATGATAAACCCACAGCCATTATCATACTGAATGAGCAAAAGCTGGAAGCATTCTCCTTGAAAACCAGCACAAGACAAAGATGCCCTCTCTCACCACTCCTATTCAACATATATTAGAAGTTCTGGCCAGAGCAATCAGGAAAGGGAAAGAAATATAAGGTATTCAAACAGGAAGAGAGGAAATCAAACAATCTTTGTTTGCAGATGACATGATCCTATATCTAGAAAACCCCATTGTCTCAGCCCAAAAACTTTTTAAGCGATAAGCAACTTCGGCCAAGTCTGAGGATCACTGTGCAAAAACCACTAGCATTCCTGTACACCAACCACAAGCAAGCTGAGAACAAAATCATGAATGTTGCCACAAAAAGAATAAAATACCCAGGAATACAGCTAACAAGGGAAGTAAAGGACCCCTTCAAGGAGGACTACAAATCACTGCTCAAAGAAATCAGAGATGACAAAAACAAATGGAAAAACATCAAATACTCATGGATAGGAAGAATCAATATCATGAAAATGGCCATATTGCCCAAAGCAATTTATATATTCAATGCTATTCCCATTAAACTACCATTGACATTCTTAATGGAATTAGAAAAACTTTCAAAATTCATATCAAACCATAAAAGAGTCCAAACAACCAGGACAATGCTAAGCAAAAAGAACAAAACTGGAGGCATCATGCTACCTGAATTCAAACTATACTATAAGCCTACAGTAATCCAAACAGCATCGTACTGGTAGAAGAACAGACACACAGACCAATGAAACAGAATAGAGAACCCAAAAATAAGACTGCACACCCACAACCAACTGATCTTTGACAAACTTAACAAAAGCAAGCAATGGGGAAAGGATTCCTTAGTTAATAAATGGTGATGGGAGAACTTGCTAGCCATATGCAGAAAACTGAAACTGGATTCCTTCCTTACACCATATACAAAAATCGAGTCAACATGGACTAAAGACTTAAATGTAAAATCCAAAACTAAAAAATCCCTAGAAGAAAATCTAGGCAATACCATTCAGGACATAGGCACAGGTAAAGATTTCATGACCAAGGCACCAAAAGCAATTGCAACAAAAGCAAAAATTGACAAATTGTATCTAATTAAACTAAAGAGCTTCTGTATAGCAAAAGAAACGATCAAGAGAGTAAACAGACAACCTACAGAATGGAAGAAAATTTTTCCAATCTATCCATCCGACAAAGGTCTAATATCCAGCCTCCATAAGGAACTTAAATCTACAAGAAAAAAATAAACCATTAAAAAGTGGGCAAACAACATGAATAGACACTTCTCTAAAGAAGACACACATGTGGCCAACTAGCATATGAAAAAAAAAGCTCAACATCACTGATCATTAGAAAAATGCAAATCAAAACCACAATGAAATACCATCTCATGCCAGTCCAAAAGGCTATTTAAAATGTCAAAAAACAACAGATGCTGGCAAGGTTGTGGAGAAAAAGAAATGCTTTTACACTGTTGGTGGGAGTGTAAATTAGTTCAACCATTGTGGAAGACAATGTGGTAATTCCTCAAAGACCTAGAGGCAGAAACACCATTTTATCCAGCAATCCCATGACTGGGTATATACCCAAAAGAATATAAATCATTCTATTATGAAGATACATGCATGCATATGTTCAGTGCAGCACTATTCACATTAGCAAAGGCATGGAATCAACCTAAATGCCCATCAATGATAGACTGAATTAAGAAAATGTGGTAAATATACACCATGGAATACTATGCAGCCATGAAAAGGAATGAGATAATATCCTTTGCAGGGACATGGATGGAGCTGGAAGCCGTATCTTCAGCAAACTAACAGAACAGAACAGTAAACTAAATATTGTGTGTTCTCACTTATAAATGGAAGGTGAATGATGAGAACATATGGACACACTGGGGGGACTAACACACACTGGGGCCTGTCAGAGGGTGGGGAATGAGAGGAGGGAGAGCATCAGGAAGAATAGCTAATGAATTCTGGGCTTAATACCTAGATGATGTGATGATCTCTGCAGACAACCACCATGGCAAATGTTTACATATGTAACAAACCTGCGCATCCTGCACATGTACCTCTGAACTTAAAATAAAAGTTAGAAATCCCCGTCCCCACCCTCCAAAAAAAAAAAAGAAATAGCCAGTGAGTAATCTAATGAGAGGTATAATTAGGAAACAGGGCTGGCCCTGAGGGTGAAAACAAGACATCTGGGCATCACTGAATATCCAGGCCAGTACACTACAACTCCTCCTGGTGACCCTAATGTCCTTTATAAATCTACCCCCCCACCAACACCTTGGATCTCTCATGACTCCTTGGCCTATAGGCAAAATTCTTCAAACAGGTTTCCGGGTCTCTATCTGGCCTTTCTACAATCCATCCTCCATGCTACCAAAATTATCTTTCTAAATTGTAAAACCTACTCAGGTCACACCCTCCTAAAAGTATAATGGCTCCCAGAGCTTTCAGGTGAAGTTCAAACAGCTTAGCTTAAATAATTCCAGTAGGCCACAATTCCCACTGCTGCCACTCTCTGTACAGCAATGATGAAATTTTAAATTAGAAAATTAAAAAGGCATGACTGGGTGGGACTGGCCCAAAACAACACAAAGCTACTGAAAAGCAAAGCAGAAAGTAAGGCTGAAGCTGCAAGTTTGTTGGGAGTTCAAGGCAAAGGTGGGATTTCAGCCCCCATGAGTAACAGGATAACAGCTAAAAGCACCTAGTGAAGAGGGAATTAAGTCAGGCTTGCTGCTTAAAATCCAGTGCAGAGGCAGAATTTTCCAGCCCATGAAAAAAAGATCAAAGAAGTTGTTTCTTTTTTATTTAACATAAAGTTAAGTGTCTAAAAAAAGAGGCACATGGCAACAGACAAAGCTTTACACAAGGGTCTGCTCCAGACGCCTGCTGGCTTTTCCACTGAACAGAGCTGTTAGATTTCCAATATCAGAGCTGGATGAAGCTCTATGCCACCAGTATAGAACTGGTTCTGGACCAGAGCATCCTAGAGGCTGAATGGTGGCAGCCACACAACCATTAACAATATGGGATAAGAATACAAGACGGGTAGGGGTCCTATGTAATACAGGCTTGCAAACCATTTTTTTTTTTTTTTAAAGAACATTAATGTCAAGAAAGAACCAATAAGAACTATTTAATATAACTGAAGGGAACATTTACTACAGAGAACATGAAAATAAGATAGCATTCTGAAAATGACTTTGAAACATCTCTCTTTAACAATGACTTTTAAATATATCTTAAAGAAACCAAGAAAAAAAAATCAGCTAAAAACAAGAAAGCATTTTTATAAGCAGGCTAAAATGAAACAACAAATTTGAAAAGGAATCAAAATTCTGGAAACAAAACATTCAAACAACAAAACTCAAAATATAGAAAGGGGCAAGCCTTTAGAAAATACACCTAGAAAACTCATAGCAAGAACAGACACCAGAAGAAGACACATAGGCAGAACACATCCCAGTTCAGTGAAAAGCTGGAGCGAAAGAAGGATGATTGGTGACCAAACAAGGAAGAGGTGAGCTACTAAAACTGAGCTCTTCAAGAACTGAAAGGTGGCAGAAGTTTACTGGTCTTAAAATCTAGCTTAGAGGAAAATGGGCAAGTCAGAATTTGCCCCTGGCACTAGTGGTATTTGGGAAATGGTGCATCTCCATAATATAAGAACCACTTTATTTTTCCACAGCTTCAAGATGCACAAAGCTTAGCTTGGTACCCTGGCATATTTATGACCCTTTGAAAATTGGATGACCTAGAAAACTAGGGAGGGACCATAATTTTAAGTTTCAACATTTCTTTTACTCAAAATAACATGGCTTTCCTTGAAGATTTATGTCAATAAGACAAGGCCTTGAATCACAGGTAATCTGTAAACGTGTTCTTAAAAACAAATGAGAAAAGGAGCTTCCCCTGGGAGTTTTCTAAAGTCAAGTGAGATGTTACCTGCTTTCCCTACTTCAGATTACTCTTGCTTCGTTCCAGGTTAACTATCCAGGGAAGTACCAGTGCCATCTAGGCAAGTATAATACGAAAACAGTGTGCCTCCCTCAATGCTGGATGCTGATACGTGGTACAGTGGCAGCGAAAAAACTGATAAGGCTTCTAAACTTACCATCAACAAAGACCCAGAATTTGCATCTGTGAATTCCCTATGAAACCTAGTCTTTCACTACCTTAAAGAGGTCAGAAAATATATTAAGGATTAAATACCTAAGAAAGTTGTCTTAAGTTTCTAAGAATGTGGTGCTACATTATCACAAAGCTGTATTAATAGCTAATCTTCAAACTTCTCTATGAAGGTAGACTTCACATAATCAAACACTACAGTATGAAAATGAAAGGAGGGCTGTAGGAGTGATCTCAGGAGACCCTGAGAATCATGATGACTCCAAACCTCTGTCACAAAGCTTTAAGCATGCCATTAGTTTTGCTTATCTCTCCACTCATTGCTATTAATTTAATGGTCTGGGGAGCTGTCAGGGATATTTGGTAAGAGCAATTTCTCTTCCAGGATAATCTCCAGCCCATTATTCAAAATTTTTTTAGCTTTAAGCTACACAGAATTTGAGAGTAAGGGTGCTGGGTAGGGAAGGAAGGTAAGAAGGATGGTGAACAAGCTAAGAAGCAAGAGACAACATTTTTTCAAAGGAGATACTGTAAACACTGTTCTCTTTATTTCACACTGCAAAAGCACAATAAACCAGTAGTTGAGCCAGAAGAGGTTTTGTTGTTTGAGGCAACGTTGTATCCTCTGTGATGAGTGACATGGTAGTGCTCTGCGAGTTTGCTTACACAAGCCAGAGCCAGCTGTGCTAGAAGCTTCCCTACTACACAGAAGTTCGGGGCAGAAAAGGGACTTGAGAAACCACCAGAGAACATTAGTATAAAGATGTAAAAAGATAGCCCATTCATATTTTCCGTATTTGTGCCAAGGGAAAAAAGACTGAGTCTAAATGTGGGAAAGGAATTTTTAAAACCTTTTTTCAACTTTTTTTTTCTTCCTTTCTATTTATATACATACATTTAAAACACACTCAAAGTTTAAAATCTACTGAAAATTACTGTGTCTCTCAACTGGTACGGAATTTTCTCTCATTTTACTCTTTTCAGTTTTTGCTTAAGACACATTGAGTATTTGCAAAACTATCACTTGATGGTCGTATTTTTGTTCATTCAACAAATATTTATAGCACAACACCTAAGGCCCTGGAACTGTTCTAGGCACCAGGACACAATCGTGAAGGGAACAAGCAAAATCCCTGCCTTTTAGAGCTGACATTCTAGTGAGAGGAGAAGAAAACTGACAATATAAAGAAGTGAAATATATAGTAAGTTCAATAGTGATAAGAACTATGCGGAAAAAAGCAGGGAACGGAAAGGATGTTGGGTTGTACTTTTAAATATGGTAAAGCTTTTCTAAGCAAAAGAATGAAACATAAAAATAGAAACGTAGTAGGCACTGAAGAAGCAGCTGTAGTCTACTTCATAGTAATTTAAGTTTGAAACCTGCCATGTGCCAGGCACTAGGCCAAGTGCTTTACATGCACGCTGCCATTTAAGTATTATGACAAGCCTGTGAGTCAGGGACTACTATTATATTTATTTCACCTCTCGAAAAAAGACTAAAGCTCAGAGCAATTAAGGAGCTTGCTTATGGTCACAGTTAGTAAGCAACAGAACTGGGATTAACACTAAGGAAAACAACCAAACCACCACCAACACATACACTTCCACGCACGTGCACAGCCCTCCATATGCATTCTTTACTATTTTCCATAACGTATTTTCTTTAACTACAAGCTAGATACAGAATTGGTAGCCTAATTTTCTGTGCAATTTAACACCAAGATGATGCTTCACTTTTTCTAAAAACAAGGTGGTTGTGATTTAGAATCAGGTTGCCTCTAAGAGTATATTTTCATGATGGTTTTTCGTAATTCAGAGTGTACTTTCTCTTAGATACAATATAGTAAATAGTGGCTTAACTTCATATAAGGCTACGTAATTCAAGGTGAAGCTAAATAAATATACAAATACAAGTTTAAAAAAGAAGAATGGGATAATACATCCTCCCTGCAACCGTACCCCTTCTCCAATCCAATCCCACCCTCATCTCCTCCCTTTAGGATGAAAGAGCTCCTTCTTGGCGGGGGTGGGGGGGCGCTCCAAACCCAGGGTGCAGAGTGTGCTCCAATTTGGGCTCCCTATCCAGCTCACCCCAAATGCATGTTCTTCCCGGTAGAATAACCCTCCATGTGAATTTTGGAACATGCATGCCATCTGTAATAATGCCATGTCCTGTGTATTTAACAAGAAAGAATTATTTTGAACTGAAGAAATAGGCAATCAGGGCCTGATAGGCTTAAGTATTGTCAATGTTTAAAAACAATATTTAAAAACAACGTTTTAAAAAAAGCAAAAGAAAATAAATCAATATTTTAAAATGAGAAGTGGATTTTGAAATATTGTGAATGTTTGTTAGCTAGCTTTGAGAGATGAATAGGATACAGATAAATGGCTTGGAAAAAAAAATACAGGTGAGAACCACAAAAAAAAAAGCTTAAGGAAACCCCAGGTTGATTTGGGCAAGCTGCACTTGTCAAGAGTTATGCCGGGAGCAGTGAGCAGTAAGACCAGAAAGGCTGGCCCTCTTGGATTACAGAGGACTTCTAAGAGTCAGCAAGGACTCAGAGCAGCAGGGGGCATGAGCCCATTATTTTCGTACAGTAATGATCCTGACAATGGGAACGGAGAAAGTTGACACAAGTTTATTCCACATGACAGAATTGGCGTAGTGGAAGGTCATGGGAGTATGGGAATTTAGGAAAGTCTTACCAGTTACAATCTGGTGGTTAATGCAATACTTTCCAAGACATTTAAGGTCAAGAAAAGAAGTAGATAGGGCTGAGTACTTTAGAATCCGAGAGCTAAGAAATGGGCATACTCTTGGTGTGAGGAAGAGAAGCAGAGAGTCGGTAAAAAGGCTGTTAACGGAAGAGAAGGTAACGTGTGCAAATTCCTACATCAGAACAGCCAGGCTGGTATGTGGTCAAGGTCAGGGAAAAAAGAGAGAGATCAAGAGTTCGCTCTGAGGTGAGAGGGTAACCCTGAGATCCCCAAAGAAGAAAGGCTAAGAAAGGCTTTGTGTTCACACGTTCATATTTTCACCCAGTGTGACACTTTAAATTCAAGAGGCAGAAAATTCACTCTGCAGATTTGTAAGGAAAAATCCAAAAGACTTTGTTTAATCTTTGAAACGCAAAAAAGCTCTGAGTACTTAGAACACTGTGGGCGCTAGATGACTAACTCCTCCTAGGGACCCCTGCCACAACAAACCAAGACTGGTGCACACCCTTCCAAACACTCCTCTCTGATGCTCCCCCTCGGCCTGACCCTCATCGGGAGATTCACAATCACAGTCCTGGCTAGCTGCTCTCTGGGACCCCTGTCTAGCCTGGCCCTGCCTTCCCTGGTCTGGAGTACATCCAATGTGAGGGGCTGAAGATACACCCTTGGGGCCAGGCCCAGCTCTACTTTTTAGCAGGAGTGCAACCTTGGCCATGGTACTGAACCTTTTAGTACTTTGGTTTCTTCATATGTAGAAGATGGATACAAATATTATCCACCCTACAAGGCAACTGTGAAGATTTTCCACGTAGGTGCTTAAGAAATGTTAGCCACAGGCTGGGCGCGATGGCTCACGCCTGTAATCCCAGCACTTTGGGAGGCCGAGGCGGGTGGATCATGAGGTCAGGAGATCGAGACCATCTTGGCTAATACAGGGAAACCCCGTCTCTACCAAAAATATAAAAAATTAGCCAGGCATGGTGGCACGTGCCTGTAGTCCCAGCTACCCAGGAGACTGAGGCAGGAGAATCACTTGAACCCGGGAGGCGGAGCTTGCAGTGAGCTGAGATGGCACCACTGCACTCCAGCCTGGGAGACAGAGCGAGACTCTGTCTCAAAAAAGAAAGAAAGAAAGAAATGTTAGCCAGCGCCACTGCCACCACCATCCCATCCTAATGAGTCCCTCTCCCTTTGGCCTTCCACTTGACCTCTTAAAGCCATGTTCTGGGGTAAAGGAAATTCTCCATTGATTCCACCTTCTGCTCAGATGTCGTTTCTACTTTCTTTCAGTAATCTGGCTGGTTCTCTGTTGATCAGTCAATTAACCTGTATTCTTACTAATACACAGTGGAACACACCCCTTGACAAATGTCAACCCCTTATCAATTGTTTCTGTTTTGTTCTTTTTTTTGTTGAGACACGGTCTCTTGTCACCTAGGCTACAGTGCAGTGACACAACCTCGGCTCATTCTAATCTCCGCCTCCCAGGCTAAAGCAATCCTCCCATCTTAGCCTCCAGAGTAGCTGGGACTACAGGCGCACGTCAGCACACCCAGCTAATTTTTTTTTTTTTTTTTTTGGTAGAGACAGGGTTTGACTATGTTGCCCAAGTTGGTCTTGAACTCCTGGGTTCAAGTGATCCTTCCATCTTGGCCTCCCAGAGTGCCAAGATTACAGGCGTAAGCCTCTGTGCCCGGCCAGCTGTTTTTCCTTCTATTCTAACTCTTTGGCTGCCAAAAAATGGGCGTAAGTGGGCATCATCAACTTGTGGATGGTAATATTAGTAAGGATGTTGTAATATTAGTCAGTATAGTGTTCAGTCATGTCACATATTTTTAATTAGCTCCCTTTTTGGGTTCCCTACCCCTCCTCTCAATGTTCCTATCCCTTCCTATTCCTCTTATTCTCCAGCAGACTATCCCCTTACCTCACCCAGAAAACAGACGAGTCCCTGGAGTGTAAGTTTTCTCAAATGCTGTACTTGGATAACTCCACCAGTCTTCCCTTCTTTCTGCCTCTTATTGGGAGAGATGTCCCTATTCCTTTCCAGGACCAATCTTCTCCCAGGCCCCGACTCCCAGGCTCTTCCACAGCTCCGGCATTTTCAACTTCTTCTTCTGGTCTCATATACGTGCTCAAGGGCCCCCCCGTAAAAAGCTCCATCTCCTTTCCCGTACCTGGCCTGCTCCCCACATCATCACCCACCCCACTTCACTTCGTTGTCAAACACTTTAGAAAGAACAGCCTGCGTGGCTGCTTCCCTTCTTTAACACCAGTAACTGCTGGTCTCCTGTGACCAGGCTCTTAGGAGGGTGGCCAATGATAGGCTTGACTGCCAAGTCCAATACCCTTTCTAGGACTATGTGCTCCTGACTTCCCTGCGTGTTGACTTCTCTCTCTCCCCAGGACTTTGATCACTTCATTTTGCCCAAATTCTCCTCTGATCCCTATGGTTGTTCTTTCTCTGTTTTCTTTACTGGCTTTTCTGGATCCAGGGCTTCGTTCACGTTGCCTAGTGTGGGATTGAACAGTGTCCCCCCAAAAAAGACATGTGTAAGTCCTAATCCCTGGCACCTCAGAATGTGATCTCATTTGTAATTAGAGTACTTGCAGATGTAATTTGATAAGATGAAGACATACAGGGGTAGGGTTGGCACTCAGTCCACTGTGACTGGTGTCCTTGTGAAGAGAGAAGACACACACACAAAGACACAGGGAGACGTCGTGTGGTGATGAGGACAGATCGGAGTTATGCAGCTCCACGGCAAGGAAGGCCAAATCGTTGCAAATCCCTAGATGCGAGGAAGAGGCATGGAAGGAGCCGCCCACCTGCTTCAAAGGGAGCACAGCTCTGCTGACACCTTAGTTTTGGACATTAGCCTCCAGAATGGTGAGACAGTAAATGCCTTTTGTTTAAGCCATACAACGTGTGGACCTTTGTTAGGGCAGCTGTACCCGAGCATATATTCTGAGTTTCTGAGTATTCCGCAAGGTGTATTTCTAGCCCAGTACCCCCACTGAGCTCCAGACTCACACTATACAATGAACTGGCCCTTAACTGGGCACTCTGCGAGCCTCTCAGTCTCACCCTGTCTAACATCTCCTCACTAACCTGGTCATCTCTCTGGCCTTCGCTGTTCGTGGCCACCACCTCACCTGAAGCAAGGCTGGTGACCATCCACTCCTCCCTCCCCTTCTTCAGGCTAACTAACCTCAGGTCTTCTCTGTTCCACTGCCATTCTCCCAGGCCCATCCTCTTGCCTACTCACCCACATCAGCATCCAGGCTGTTCCTCAAGACACCAGGCATGTTCCTGACCTAGGGGGCTTTGCAGCACCTGTTCCTACTGCCTAAAATGTTTCCCCTAGAAATCTGCATGGCTGCCACCCCCAACTTTACTCAGCTTTTTGCTCAAATGTTGCCTTCCAAATGAGGCCTCTGTGGCCCATGCCCACACTGCCTCTACCCTGGCACTCCCGGTACCCTTGGCCTACAGGATTCATCATCTCCTAAAAGAACATATAACTTGCTGGCCTGTGGCTTATTTACTCAGTATTACTGTCTTCAGTCATGAATGTACTCCCCACCAGGGCTTACCTTGTTCCCCAACAGGTCCCAAACACTGAGAGCCAGTGCCTGGCAAAGAGAAGCTGCTCTTTAATTTCCTGCTGAGTGTGTTGACCTACAGGAGATGAACAAGCTTCCTCTGGTATTCCAGTGACCAGCTCTGTCCCAACCAACACATCCCCTGCACTTCCCGCAAAAAGCACAGCGACATTTCAATAGGACTACATTTGACATAGTTTATGAATGAAAAGAAAGAACTATTAAAAGGCAAATGATGCAGCACCACAGATGTGAGTAGATCATCCAGCTGCTTTTCCTAAAGAATAAATACTAGATTCTCTCGGGAACGCTCACAGTGCTCTGTCACCTGGATGCAGTCCCATCTCCTCTCCCTTGCCCCAGCCTTGCCCAGCCCACATTGCACTGTATATCCAGTCCACCAAACTTCTCTTCCTTCTCCGAGGGTATGGGTATTCTCACTTCTATGATGGCTCATGGTTTTGTTAGTTTCACTGCTGCCTTAGTCACATGGGGGATTCCTGACCAATTCATCCTTCTTGGTAATCCCTCAATCCCAGGAACTGAATTAGGTAACTTTTCCTCTATCACTTTCAACATTACATTATCAGCTGCAATAGAAGACCCTACACTTCTGACTTGTGGACTCCTGAGAGCAGGGTCTGTGATTATTCCACACGTGTATGGGTCTGCAGAGGGCCTGGCACCTGCTAGATGCTCAATAAACCTCTGCTGAAGGCAGCTGCTAAAATAAAAAGGAAAATCTTACCACGGAAAGTAAAAGATGATCACCAGGCAAGAAACAAACAAGTGTGACAGAAGCTCTGTTTCTATCTCTTCAGGGCCATGCTTCATTATTATTTCCTCATTCTCCAATTCATCACAAAGCTCTATTTTATAAATGTTTGCAGAGCTTTAAGTTAATCCTAACATTTACTCTCCAGCCCTCAATCTTTAATGACTCTTTCTCTAAAAAATAAAAGGGCAAAAAAAGTAAAGATTTATATAAGTTCAAAAGAAACTTAAAAATCCAGACAAAGACTTATCATCAGCCACATATGGAATGTGAGTGGATTCTTGCCTAAAAAGCTAGCTCTAGCTGCAAATTTCCTATATTCTCCCAGTGCCATGGGAGTGTGATGAGGGGTCTCCCACTCTATGGGGCTCTGCCCACCTCTGCTCACCCACTCCACACCTCCCATCACACTTTTCTAGTGCTTGAAGGAAGTGAAGATAGTAGCCTTTAACATGTTCCATTATAGCAATTACTTTGGTGTAGTGACTTACAAGGAAGCCTGCAAAGGAGGCATTTAAGAACTGGTTTTATAAGTTCATAGAATAGTTAAGAATCTGAATAATTTTCTTATTCTTTGTATTTGTACTTAGATGTGGCTCCCAAGATAAAGT
Source organism: Symphalangus syndactylus (assembly GCF_028878055.3). NCBI lineage: Eukaryota > Metazoa > Chordata > Mammalia > Primates > Hylobatidae > Symphalangus > Symphalangus syndactylus. The sequence continues at coordinate 68,795,964 of NC_072445.2, read as the reverse complement.
CACATTGTCTACTTTATTTTCTTGTTCTTTTTATGCTAAAAAACATTTAGAATATTATATCAACAAAACACACAGACACAAACCCCTTTCCAATTTTCTCAACCAAAACAAATATACAATCATGACAGAAAGTTAGTATGTGAAAGTAGAAGGCTACGCTCTTAGGTGATATTAACGTAACTCCTGAAACTAATTCTTGGTATTTCAGTTTTCCCATGAGGGAAATGATATGCTATATTCCATAATTTGCAAGCTTTTAATTTTCACAAAGCATCAAGAAGGTAGGCCATAAATAACTCTTCAGCAAACATTCACGAACCATTTACTCAGGCCAGGCACTGTGCTGAGTTTGGGAACAGAAAGATAAATGAGGCGCAAACTTTGTCATTGAGGAACCCATGATATATCTGGGACACATAGATGCAAAGCAATAGTAACATTAAAATCTTTTTACCGCACGGTCAGAAGTATGGGCAAATGGTGAGCAGAGAAAAGGGACTTTAGCAAGTATGTGTATATATGCTCTAGGAGCCTGGGGCTTCCAGAAGGAGGTGGCATTAAGCTGAGTTTCACTGGATAGGTTGGGAGGAAGGGCACACAGAGAATACATGGCCTGCAAAGGCACAAAATAGTCCCACTTTTAAGAAGAAAAAGTGATAACTCACATTTATTTCTCCTACTTAAAAAAGTCATATGGAAATCATTAAAGTAATACAAAATTAAGAAAAATATCAATAGCAGCTCCAGGAAACAGAAAAGAGAACACCCAACAAAGGAAAACTGAAGAACTTTTTTGAACACTATAAAGCATGTATGATTGGATCAGACAAAAATAATCCATGCTTAGTTAGTATCAACACAACACAGAGGCAGAAACCTTACACGAAGTCACCTTACAAACCCCTAAAAACCTGCAAGCCATAAGCAGCAACCTGGCTGTACACCACAGCCAGGGAGAAATGGGGCAGCAGAAACCGAGGGGCCACCATGGCGATGCCTGGAAAACATGTAATTGGGAGGGTAGGTGTTGTGCCACAGATCATTTACAGGGGGGTACAGGGGAGGACCACAATGGCAGAGAGGGAATGGGAAGACCAGTCTTGCACCACACCTCCAGGTCTACTCCCCTGCCAGCCACAGCTCTGACTGGACACAGGCTGCCTGCGACCCCGGCCCTAACCAGTGCACAGGCTCTACCAAAAAGAGTAAGGAAGGAGGAGCATAAGATGGGAAGCAAACCAACACACTTAGGGATTCTATCAAAAACTCCAAACAGAGAGTGGCTGTCCACAGTATTCCATCCCTGTGTTGTCTCAGAGAGAACAAAAAATCAACTCCATGCCCACTAACATTTCCATGGGTACTTGCGTGAGGTTTACTAGAGATCCTGCACTTGGGGAAATAAACACATGAAGCATTTAACCTTCCACCACTGCCCCCAGCTGCACTGTGGCAAACACTCTTTCTCCTAACAAGAACCTTCAACCACATGTGGGCAGATCCAAGACGTTCCTGGTTACTTTCTGACATCACCACTCTAATTTTCCAACTTTTCCCGCAATGCAAGTCAGTCCTACGGCTCAGGGTGCGTGGCTTGGGAAGGGCCATGCTCTCCACTGAGTGGGAAGAGAAGCTGAACCTGGTTCTGGGAACACCTCCCTCTTTCTGGTCCTGCTTAACTGCCTGAGGTTACATTTCCTTCTTTTTGGTGATCGCTACTTCTTTGTTTAACAATGCCCAGCTGGGTCGCTGGGTGGCAAATAGACACAAGCTAACTCAAGCATGCTTTGCTGAAGTTGGATCTGCAAAAGCCTGGGGGTGGAGGGGAAGGCTGTACCACTGCACAGTTCCCTGAGGGAGGGAGAAACATGGCTTTGGAATAGCCTCTTCTTCTTTTCTTTTCTTTCTTTCCTTCTTTTCTTCTCCTTCTTCCCTCTCCTTCTCCTTCCTCCTCCTTCCCCTTCCTCTTCTTCCTCCTTCCTCTTCCTTCCTCCTTCTTCTTTCTCCTTCTTCTGTAACTTTGGTACCAAGGGACAGCCTCTTCTCAAACACTCCCTGCCCCCAACAACTGCTTCAAGCACAGCCAACACCACCACAGCTTACAGTGTCCAGCTGCTGGGGTTTCCTCACTGGGAGTGCATCTTCCTGGGTAGTGTACCTTTTTAAGAGAGAGGGGGTGGCTATTCCATTGCTGTCCTTTCTCTCTGCCCTGCCATTTCTCTTCCCATTCTCTTCTTCCCTGTTTTAGTAGACTACCTCTATTAGAACTAAGCTCATGTAACAGTGATAGAAAAGCTAGAGAAGTTTAAATAAGATGAAGGTTTATTTCTCTTTCACTTACGTAAGTCTGTTGGTAGACAGGAAGTGCTAGTATAGTATCCTAACAATTACTAGGGACGTTATTTTTTTCTATATATTTCTCCACTGTCTGCATCATATGGCTTCCAACTCTTGGTCCAAAATGGTTGGCAGAATTCCTGCCATCACATGCACCTTCCCATCAAGAGGATTCTTTCCCTTCTACTTTACTGGTTCTTCTAAGAAGCTGCACACATCATCTCTACCTAAAAGTGATTTCTTAGAATGGGGTCACATGACCATGCCTAGGTATAAGGGGAGCTAAAAAATGTAGTTCTTCATGTCTGAGGACATGTACTCAGACAAAAATTGAGAATTCCACTACTCAGAAGAGAAAAACAGAAACTGACGGACAACCAACAGCGTTTTCCATACTACCTAAACAGATTTCCAACTAAGGAGTAAGATTCTAGTTTTTTTTTTGTTTTTAAAGCACCATCAAATTTTCCAAGTAACTCTTTTGATGCCCGCCTCACTCAGCTTGGTGAGAGGAGGGACAGCCATGGCATTTCCTAGTGGGCTGATGATTCTCAGCCTCCTCCTTCTACTCAATGTGCTCTGACAGCCAGGGAGAGGAAGGGATGGGGTAAAGAGGGAAGGTGCTGGCAGATAGCAAAGTTGGTTCTGATAACTGCTTCTTAAGACCTGAGGAAGGAATAGGTCCCAGTTATTGATGGTTTACTTGAGAAAGTGAAGACTGGCTGGGCACAGTGGCTCATGCCTGTAATCCCAGCACTTTGGGAGGCCAAGGTGGGCGAATCACGAGGTCAGGAGATGGAGACCATCCTGGCCAACATGGTGAAACACCATCTCTACTAAAAATACAAAAATTAGCCAGGCGTGGTGGCACACGCCTGTAGTCCCAGCTACTCAGGAGGCTGAGGCAGGAGATTCGTTTGAACCTGGGAGGTGGAGGCTGCAGTGAGCTGAGATCGTGCCACTGCACTCCAGCCTGGGAGACAGAGTGAGACTCTGTCTCAAAAAAAAAAAAAAAAAAAAAAGATGTGAGGACTTCACATCTCTAAGACCTCTGCTTTGGACAGAAATCATCAGTGTGCAGAAAAGTCCTCCTCAACCCCTGTGCTGGCTTCCTAAAGGGGTCATGATTCTTGTCTGTTCCCAGGAAATACACCTGGAAGGGATGGCCAACTTTTGGCCTGTGGACCCTAGTGAGGTTCATCTCCACTGGCCATTTGGTGAGCAGAGACCCCTGGGAGACAGCAAACAGAGACTTCCACAACTGCATCAAGGGGCACCTGCCAACTACCCACATTGGTCAGTTTATACCTCTCTATAGAAACAAGCAGGCTATGAAGAGTCAATGAACACTGGAAGAAGACCAAAAATGGCATAGGAGCCAAGCTGAGTAGGCAGGGGAAACGGCCTTTCCTCTGTATCTTCTGGGAAATGCAAAGATACTGCCTCTCAGAGGCAGTACAAGAAGCCTGTGAAGAAGGAAGAGCAAATGAGTAGCAAGAAAGAGCTCTGGGAAATGAGAAACCAGTTACCTCGGAAACTGCTCACTGGAGACCTCAGGCAAACAAGTAAACATCGGGGAAGATCAAATCTTGATTTAGAAAATGATCTGAAAGTGACCTTCCAGAATGTAAAGGAAAAATAATGAAAGAACAAAAACATAAATGTCATATCCAGGAGTTATCATAGCTGTGAAAACGATTGAATGAAAGAGAAAGAATCATCAACCTAATGAAAAACTTCCAAGAGGATAAACAGCCCATGAAGTGCCAGATAAGAATATTGACAGATCATCTATGCACAAACTCCTAGTGGAGTTTCTAAAGAAAATAATAAAAAGAAAGTCACCATGAGCTCCCTAGTAAGAAATAAGGAAAGGAAGGAAAAGGAGGGAAGAAAAGAAGGGGAAGGAAGGGACAGGGAAGGCAATTCTAAATGCTAAAAAGTATAGAGCAATAATTACACAAATCTGAGGAAAAGGATTATAACCCCAGAATGGAAACAAAATATTAAACAGTCAGCCCTTCATATCCATAGGTTCAGCAGCTGCAGATTCAATCAACCACAATTCAAAATACTCAGAAAAAAATTTTAATAACAATACAAAAGTATTACTTTTAAAAAATACAGTATAACAATTATTTACACAGCGTTTATAATGGATTAGGCATTATAAGTTATCTAAGATGATTTGAAGAATACAGCAGGATGCACATATGCTGTTTGCAAATGCCACATCATTTTACACAAGCAACTTGGGCATCCATGGATTTTGGTATCCAAGAAGGCTCCTGGAAGCAATCCCCATGGATGCCAAGGGATGGCTGTATTAAGTGTAAAAATAAAGGAAAACTGTTTTCATAAAACAAAAAGACTTACAAATTATACAGCCAATGCAAGACATTACTTGGGAAATACTTCAGCCAAAAAAGTACAAATAAATAAGATATGCAATGAGCAATAAGTAATAAAGATAATAATTCTAATTATCCCAAACCATTTTAAATAATGCAGATAATAGGCCAGGTGCGGTGGCTCATGCCTGTAATCCCAGCACTTTGGGAGGCCAAGACGGGCGGATCACGAGGTCAGGAGATTGAGACCAGCCTGGCCAACATGGTGAAACCCCGTCTCTACTAAAAATACAAAAATTAGCAGGGCATGGTGGCGCGTGCCTGTAATTCCACCTACTTGGGAGGCTGAGGCAGGAGAATCGCTTGAACCAGGGAGTTGGAGGCTGCAGAGAGCCGAGATCGCGCCACTGTACTACAGCCTGGAGACAGAGCGAGACTCTGTCTCAAAAAAAAAAAAAAAAAAAAAAAAAAAAAATGCAGATAATGAATTAACTGCAATTGTTCAGAAAGGTATTAAAAGAGAAAAGGCATACTGTAAAAACAAGCTGATCTAGTATTTAAATATAAGTTATTTCTACAAAACCTAGAATTTCAAGTAGAAGATGGTAGTCTAGCTTAAAAGTATGCACAAGATTTCCTTTGATCCTTGGCAAGGATACAGTGGCATGAAGATATTGCTACAGTCTTGGAATTTACAAGTTCAAATATTCTAATGAGGAACAACTAACAAAATATAGCTGGAATAAAAAACTCAACTGGAGGCAGAATATAGTTTTAAAAAAATTAGATCAATCAGAGACATCAGAAACATAAAAAAATAAAATGAGAACATAAATTTTAAAAACAAACAAAAAGGAATGACAGGAATTAGGACAAGGGTAATATGCTGTGAAAGATAAGGAAATCTCCTCTCCCAATTTTGCTAGATGATATTACTCCCCTTTCTTAAAAACATAGTTAACACTGACATTCTTATCTGTTGCCATAGTGCACATAGCTGTGTGGTGTTACTTTTTAAAAATACCAGCTTTATTGAGACATAACAAGATATATATATAATATATATATATATATTTTTTTTTTTTTTGAGACGGAGTCTCACTCTGTCGCCCAGGCCGGAGTGCAGTGGCATGATCTCAGCTCACCGCAAGCTCCACTTTCCGGGTTCACGCCATTCTCCTGCCTCAGCCTCCCCAAGTAGCTGGGACTACAGGCGCCCACCACCACACTCGGCTAATTTTTGGTAGAGATGGGGTTTCACCATGTTAGCCAGGATGGTCTCCATCTCCTGACCTTGTGATCCACCTGCCTCGGCCTCCCAAAGTGCTGGGATTACAGGCGTGAGCCACCGCTCCCGGTCAGTATTTACTATATTAACTGGTTTCTACAACTATCATCATAGGCCATTTCAGAGCATTTTAATCATCCCAAAAGAAACTATGTATTCATTAGCAGTCACCTCCCCAACCCCTGTCCCTTCAACCCTCCCCAATCCCTAAAAACCGCTCATCTATTTTATGTCTCTATTGCCTATTTTGGACAATTCATGTAAATGTGGTCTTTTGTAAGCTACCTCTTTCAATTGGCATTAATATTTTTAAGGTTCATCTATATTGGGGCATGTATCACTACTTTATTACCTTAAAAAAAGAACTGTCAGTCTCACTTGTTAATGAAGTCTCTTTTTTCGTTAGTGGTTCTTTGAGAGACAGGATCTTGCTCTTTTGCTCAGGTTGAAGTGCAGTGGCACAATCACAGCTTACTGCAGCCTGGAACTCATGGGCTCAAGTGGTTCTCCCACCTTAGCCTCCCAAGTAAGTGGAACTACAGGCACACACCACCATGCCCAGCCTTCATTCCTTTTTAAGAAATACTATTCCTTTGTATACCAATGTATAATACATGTGTTTACCCGTTAACCAGCTGATGGACATTCGGATTGTTTCTATCTTTTAGCTGCTATGGATAGCACTGCTATAAACATTCTTGTTTAAGCTTTTGTGTGGACCTATGCTTTCATTTCTCTTGGGTAGAGTACAATTGCTAGATCATCAAGTGGTAGTTCTATGGTTAACAATGTGAAGAACTACAGACTGTTTGTAGAAGTGGCTGCACTAATTTACATTTTCATCAGTAGTGTACGAGGTTTCCAATTCTCTAATTTCTTCACCAACACCTGTTATGATCTGACTTTTGATTCCACTCATCATAATAGATAAGGACTGGTATTTCATTATGGTTTTGATTTGCATTTCCCTAATGACTAATGATGTCAAGCATCTTTTCGCATACTTATTGGTCATTTGTAAATCTTTTCTGGAGAAATGTTTACTCAGCTCCTTTGCCCACTTTTTAATTGGCTTGTCTTTTTATTACTGAGTTGTAAGAGTTTTTAGATATTCTCAATCTCTATCCCTTATCAGATATATGATTTGCAAATAGTTTCTCTCATTCTGTGGGTTGCCATTCACTTTCTTCATGGTTATCTTTTGAAACACAAAAGTTTCTAATTTTTTTCTTTTAAGAGTTTTATACGTTTAGCTCTTACATTAGGTTTTTGAAACTGATGCACTGATTTTAAAAATCATATGAAACAGCAAAGGATCTAGAATAACCAGAAAAGGAACAAAGTTGGAGGACTCACACTTCCTAAATTCTAAACTTATAATACAAGCAACAGTAATCAAGAAAGTGCTGTACTGGCGTAAGAACAGATGTATAAATCAATGGACTAGAAACACGAGTCCAGAAAAAACCCATGTGTCTAGGATCCACTGATTTTGACAAGAGTGCTAGGACCATTTAGTGGGAAAGAGTAGTCTTTTCAACAAATGGTGCAGGGACAACTGGAGAGCTACATGCAAAAGAATGAAGTTTGCCCTCATCTCACAGCATATATAAAACTTAACTCAAACGGATCTAAGACCTAAATGTAGCAGTCTCAGTTTTATATTTAAATACATTCACTATTTACCACCAATTCCTTTTACTGTGGCTTTACTATTCCAATTTTCTTTATTTTGCTTCATCAATTTGCTGGCTGAATTATACTTTCAGATGGTTTCCAAGAAGAAGTGCATAGGTGCTGAATAATCACAATTGTTTAATATTTGTTTCTAAAAGTTTGTTTTAAAATGGTCTTGAAGGGAAAATTGGATTTATATAAAGTTTTGGAATCACATTTCCTTTGTTCCACCATTTTCTAAAACCAAGAACTTATTCATTCATTCAGTCATTTAACAAATATTGTTGCGTGCCTACCGCATGTTAGACAGTAGTGGGGAAAGACAGTATCCCTGCCCTCAGGGCTCTTTTATCCTATTGGAAGGAAATAATCAAGGAAAGTTATATGTCAGTTGGTGGCAAACACTACAGAGATAAGGCAGGATGAATGAGGGATATAGTTAGAGACTGAATTATAAATGTAAATATACTGTCAAAAAATGTGTCAACTTCTATGTTTTTCATAATCCTTTCTTACCTCTACTGTTGAGGATCTCTTAGGAACTAATGTCAAATATTCATACAATGAAAAGGAATTAATCTGAAGTTGAGGAGTTCTTTCAATGTCACTACTATTTATTCCTTAAATTGAAAATATGCTTCTATGAAATCCTACCCTATGCTAATTTCAAGAACTTAAATATTGAAGAAGGTTCTAGGCCATACAGCTCCATTTCATAATAATTTCAAACCACATCAGAGACAAGCATCATATACTTCTGAGCTGAAAATCCATGTATGAGACAACTTTTTTAAAACACTGTAACAGAAATCACAAATACTACCCCTAGAAATAAATTCAACATCTACTGTTAAGTCTCTAGTACCTTCAAAGTGTTAGAACTGTAAAAATCCCATACTTAATATTCTTATCTTCACAAATTAGATGTACTGTAAAGTCACGCCAGAAATATCTGCCACTCTTACATGGGTGTGGAAAAGTTCTTGCAGACAGGTTATTTTGAAAATTTGAGCTTTTATAAACCTATTTTCCAACTACCAAAAGTCAGAAAAAAAATATATTTAACATGAAGAATCCCTGTTTGAACATATAGAACACTGGCTACCACAAGATCATCTTCTATAATAGAGTACCTGATAATAAAGTATATGCTTCCTAAGCTAACATACTTGTAAAAGAGTGTCAGAGTGAAAATCAGGTTCCATATATGGAATAATTTACTCCTTAGTCATAATACTCTAGATACAGAGAAAACCTTGATGACAACGTTGCTAATGGATGATGATGAGCAGGAGGATGATGATACATATATTTATGTGGCATCAGGATCCCACTGAGGTTTGGAATGGTACCTTATTAATATCCTTTGTATCTCTTTGAGGTAAGGAGAGACCACATATTTCAATTTTGCAAATTAGGAAACCATAAATAAAATAATTTACTGAAAATTCCAACGAATCAAAGCACTGCCAAGCTAAATGACTAGTGTAAACAATCTGCCCATTAAACCATAAATTTAGCAAGCACTTGTCATTTATACCCCACCCACTCCCCAAAAGAATCTGTGACAAAAATTAAAGCAGAAATGTCCAAGTGGCAGCAACAGCCTCAAATTCCAAAGGGATTACCCAGAGTAAGACTTGCTATGACTGAAGAGCTGCACAGGACCTACCAGTTTCCTTAATCGCCTTACAATCTCAAAACAGTTAAACTGGAGTACAAAACAGTTAAATTTGGAGTAGCAAATTCTCATGTTCTGAAACAACTTGCTGTGCAATAAGGAGGGATAAAATCATCTCAGAAATAAATTGACACCTTTCAAAGGTCAAGGAAACGACCGCCCTGAGCTAGCATCAGGGCCATGAAGTTACTACTGCACTGAACTCCTGTTTATCATGTCCCTTTTCCAATGCTATCTTTGCCCATGAAGTTACTACTGCACCGAACTCCTGTTTATCATGTCCCTTTTCCAATGCTATCTTTGCCCATAAAGTTATTACTGCACCGAACTCCTGTTTATCATGTCCTTTTCCAATGCTATCTTTGCCCATGAAGTTACTACTGCACCGAACTCCTGTTTATCATGTCCCTTTTCCGATGCTATCTTTGCCCATGAAGTTACTACTGCACCGAACTCCTGTTTATCATGTCCCTTTTCCGATGCTATCTTTGCCCATGAAGTTACTACTGCACCAAACTCCTGTTTATCATGTCCCTTTTCCAATGCTATCTTTGTCCAAGACTGCTATTGTGCACTAAATTTCTGGTAAAGATCTAATGTAGGCAATTACATTCTGGCATTAGACATCTACCACACGTTAAATTAAGATTTGATATCATGTTCACTTAGCATCCTAAACTATACGCCACAGAGTTAAATCTTCCATGGCTATGATTCAACCTGTGACAAGGCTCTTCTTCTCTTTGAAATAATACAAAATAGTCAGAGATCAACGAACTAATAAGTCATCTGGACATATATCTCTACATTTAAAATTATTTATTCAAGCTTTTAGAGTATGCTCATTTCCAAATGGCTATAGGGCAAGCCCTTCCATTAGACTGACAATTTGAAAGTACTTATTGAGGGCCGGGCGTGGTGGCTCACGCTTGTAATCCCAGGACTTTGGGAGGCCGAGGCGGGCGGATCACGAGGTCAGGAGATCGAGCCTACGGTGAAACTCCATCTCTACTAAAAATATAAAAAATTAGCCGGGCGTGGTGGCGGGCACCTGTAGTCCCAGCTACTCGGAGAGGCTGAGGCAGGAGAATGGCGTGAACCCGGGAGGCGGAGCTTGCAGTGAGCTGAGATTTGCGCCACTGCACTCCAGCCTGGGTGACAGAGCGAGACTCCGTCTCAAAAAAAAAAAAAAAAAAAGAAAGTATTTATTGGTCATACAACACCTACTGCCTAAAAGGAGTGATATAGATTTAAAGCAGCATAGTCTCTAAAGGACATTTTCTGGATATAGCGCTTTGTGGGGATCATGACCTATGGAGGCCATCAAGAGGCCGCTATTTATTATCCCTCACCATGAAATAGCTACCTATTACTATTAACATTTCAAAACAACTCAAAATTTGAGAGTAAAATGTAGCCATTTTTTGAATTTTACAACTCACTTAGTAATTTACTATGATACTAACTAATTTTAAAAACATTAAAGGTATTTCTCCTCTTAAGTCCTTCCAGATGATACCAGATATTATACCAGGGAAGTCTGACAGCTCATAGTTGCTTAACACAGGGGAGCTTGATACAAAGACACATCCTCTGGGCTTGGCTCAATATTCTTACTGACAGAAGCCTTCTGAACTATCACTGAACTTAGTGGCTGATACCACAACTTGAGACTTCCTGAAACAGGAAAGAAATCCTGAACACTTCATCCAATGACATTTTCCAAAATTGTGTGAGGAGACAGCAGAAGTGATCAAAATAAGGATTGTGGGATAAAGGAGCAAGGAGTACAAAGACAGGCCCTAATTTTAAGAAAGCTTTAAGTGGGTTTCTGATGTTTGGATTTAATAATGCTCGTTAGAAAATTATTTGAGCGAATGTTTGACATTAGTGGCTGAAACCTATAAAATACAGCAACTGGAATTAAATTAATAAAATCTTACACAGTATCAATCCACAGATTTAATAACCAGATAAGGGTGATTTGCAATGAGTATATAGACAGTTTATAGGTAGGTTAGAGCTTCTCAAGTACTTAAGAAGTACTTAAGGGTGCTTATAAACAAAGTCCTGTTGTAAGTAGTTCAAACATTCTTGCTAAAATCTTGTTTGCACTATTAGTTTGCTTAGTGGAACTTTTTTCAGAGACTGTTATTGTGAGTTTTAATAAGGCTTGTGTCTGGAATAGCTCAAGTCCTTACTCAATGGGGCCTGGATTAATAAGGTTTTAAATTACCTCAGAATACAAGGCCTCATGCAATATGTTAAGTATCACTAGGATTCAGGGAATTCAACTGTATGGTCCAAGCTAGAGGTAAGAAAATCCTAGTCGAAGCCAGTGCATAATGGCCATTTACCCCTCAGAAAACAATTGCTGCTTTATGATTTCAACTCTTTAAGGGGAAAGCAGAGACAAATTCATGTGTCTTGGAATGGACAGAGACTGGAGTTACATCCTAAATCAACCGGCATTTTGACATGTAAAATCTACTTTAACAGTTTTCGTTTCTGTTGGTTCATTTTCCATCAGAAATCTTGGTACAGCAGAAAAAAGTCTAGACCCCATAGTCTGTCACTTGACTCACTCTATCAGGACCAATATCTTACCTTCTTGATCTTCCATTAATCCAGTACAACCTACCCATTTGTCTTCTCCACTTCTACACCCAGTGTGTTCAACCTCAAAGAGAAAACCACAGAGGTCTGCCAACTGGCACACACCTCAGATATCCAGCTTCCAGACTCAGCTAGACCCTCCAGAACACCTGGGATGGCTGACAGCATTTGACTCAAGTAGGCCGTGCCATGCTTCTTGAAATATGTTCCCTTCCCTTGGTCTTGATATATCACCAACTCCTAATTCTCCTCCTACTTTTCTCATCACTCCTAACCAGGCTTTTTTCACTCGACACCCTCGACACTTGGTGTTTCCAATGTCTGTCTCTTTCCCCCACAGAACTCATCTTGTCAGACAGATTTCCTCACACTCGCCTGCCATTTAATACACTAATGACCTCCAAATCTTCATTTCTAATTCAATCACCTTCTGAGTTCCAGACAAGCATGGCCAGCTCCCTCCACCTGAATGCCCTCACCTCCATTCACTCATTGGCACCAAGAGAAATATAAAAATTGGCCAGGCACGGTGGTTCACGCCTGCAATCCCAGCACTTTAGGAGGCTGAGGTGGGAGGATCACTTGAGCCCAGGAGTTTGAGACTGGCCTGGGAAACACAGGGAGAACTTGACTCTACAAACAACTTAAAAAAAAAAAATAGCCAAGAATAGTGGAGCAGTGGCTCATGTCTGTAGTCCCAGCAACTCAGGAGGCTGAGGTGGGAAGATCGCCTGAGCCTAGGACATTGACGTTGCAGGGAGCTATGATCATGCCACTGCACCTCTGCCTGAACCACACAGCAAGATCCTGTCTCCAGAAAAGAAAAAAGAAAGACAAATACAGAAATCATCAAATCCACTGGTTTCCGGCATGAAGAAAAAAGCGCTGGGTTCTAAATCTCTGCTCATAATGCCATGCATTTCTTAACAACTGCCACAAAATAGAATTTTTACTAATTCCTAGGAAAACCTACAAATTAATATTTTATATACTATGTGTATTGTTTTATGTTTCTATATTAGCTGAAACACACTTTTCAACATCATTTTCCTGTGTCTCCCTCTCAATAATTTCCACGACCTTTTCCATTCTGTAACCAAAAAGCTAGCAAGGCATTTAGCTTTCCCCTAAATAAATTAATCACACAAAATTACTTCACAACATTCTGACCTTTGAATTAATTTATATGAATACAAAGTGTACAAAGTTTTGCAAACACAGTGTTCAAAGCAATTGGGAGAGTTAGCTGCAGGACACACTGCAAATAATTTGCCCTCAAATGCAGACCTGTTTTGAGCAATATGCTTAGTATAGGCTTATGCAGAAGAAAAATGCCAATCTGTTACATAATTTCTTTTCTTATAACTTTCCCTAGGAATAGAGAAAAAGTGACAAAAGATTAAAGAAAGTTTCACATACAGTACTCTTATAAACACAGTAGAAAATAACAAATTACTCTAGAAAATACAGTTTTGAACAGATTTTGATGAGGTGGAATAACTGTTACAAAAATCTGAGCTTCAAGGCATAAAATGCAGGAAAGTATCTCAGATTCTGTCAGGCATGCAATTATTCCATGAAACCACAACTTTAGGAGCTGTGTGTGTGTGTGTGCATGTGTGTAACACAAAGTGTGTTACTGAATGAACTAACAGGACCAATGCAAGTAATACCATTATAGCACACCATAAGCTTTCCCCTAATTAAAACATGACATTCTTTCATAATTCTAAGCATGTACCTTTCTGGAGAACATTATCTGTCCAGGCATTTATAATGAAAAATTCTGTAAGAAATTTAGCCTTTAGTTTTCTCTTGCTACTTTCAGTTTTTTCTTTTTTTTTTTTTTTTTTTAATTTTATTTCTTTCCAACTTTTATTTTAGGTTCAGGGGATACATGTGCGACCTTCCAGTTCTTCTACATTCAAGAATATTACATAGCTTGACACTGTTTCCTCACTATGTTCTCAAATTTACTTGGTTTTCTCATAAAAGAGCCTGATGTTTTAATTTCCTGGCTTCCAAAGCTTAAGGGCTTTTGCACTTTTGCAAACAATCTTATAGTTCTTCAAAATTGAATGGCTGATATTATAAAGTGGTATATTTTAGGGGAAAAATGTTCAAATAATAGAAGGATTCTCAGCACAGCACTTGAGTCAGCAGTGCTACAGGGTATATTCTCTTTTCTTGAGTATTTGGTTCCACAAGTTTTTTCAGGGTCAACTGTAAACGAAATATCAAAACTTAAGTGCTTATCACCATGTATTACAAAGAAAATATACTATGACCTCATTTTACTATTTTGTGTAATTTCAGAAAATTTTAAAATTTATCTTTTCTACTCCATTTATTTCCAAAATACTTTTTTAAATTGCAATTTATAGTCTATTTACATTCAAAATACTTTAGAAATAAAATATAAGTAGGTTAAAAATCATATCTTTCTCATCATTTGATTAACAGTATCCATATTAATTCTTCCCAAGACAGCAACATTTTCTTGGCACTAAATTTCAGTAGGAAAGCCTTTTTAACATCGTTTTGAATGTAAAATGTTCTTGTTAAGATTGTTTCTTATTTTGATTCTTGATGAAAAACAAAATATATGGCTTTGATTTATACCTATTTAAACCAATACTTGTCACATTTACATATGATGCGTTTTTCTTCACTGACTGTGGAGTTAATAGGTTATGGCATACATGTCAGGACTGGCTGATCTAGTGGATGGAATCAGCAGCGTGTCCCTTGGCTGCCTGTTTCATAACTACTCCTCTATTCTACCCCTGAGCTGAGCAGCTGACAGTTCACTATCAAGCTTGTTGATGACTGATAGAAATGCTGATACTCTATATTGCTGGGCAAAAAGAGAAGCATTCTTGTAGATAACAGACTATTAAGGAGCTTAGCTTTCATGTACCTAAACCATATTGATAGGCCAAGACCGTAGAAACTGACTCATTGAGAAAAATATTTTATATCTTAAATGAATCTCAGAGATTAACTAGTGCTTCATACTTGTCCTGTGAGTCCTGCTGGAAGTCCTTTTGCTCCCAAGGTGGTGTAGACATGTGCTCCACAGCACTGATCTTAGTTCGTTACATACCCTAGCAGGTATGTAACATACCTCATTTTTTGGTTTTGTGTTTAAGTTTCAGCTTTCTCTCTTACTTCCTCAATTACCATATGAAAAGCAAGTTGCTAGACTGGTAACTGAGTTTATAAAAATAAAAACAGGAAGCAAGATGTTAAGTGCTGTTATTACTGTCATTATTTTATATTCAGCATTTCATTTAATCTTTGTAACAATCCAATGAGCTAGGTATTTTTAGTCTAATTTAAAGGAGAAAAGTGGTTAGGTTTGTATTTAGTGCCACTTCTTGACTGACCAGTCACATTTAGGAACACATTTTAGGCTCTTTTTTCCCAAACTAAACTCGGATATGAACATTCACACATCCTGATGCCTCTACATTCTATATTTCCTGATTGACATTTGGTTAAACCATGAAGAAATAGTGACCACCCAACTCTCAATAGTGAAACAGGCTCCATTTAGGTGACTTTTTATACAGACTGCTTCCCAAATCCCATACTACACCTATGATATCAGACACTTGAAGAATGGGAATTCAGAACGTTATCTTTAGCTATATGGCCAGATTCAGGAACCAGTGGTTTTGTAAACTACACCTCAGAGATCTTAGGTCCTGTAATTGCTGTCAAAAGCAGACTAGAATCCAAGATTCCCAACTGGGAACTTTTCACAATGCCACAAAGTTATGCTTTTAAAAGGCAGGGGGACCTCTTTCACAAATATATTAGATCTGAGCACAGAAAACCATTCAATCCTTGGTTTGTTTAAGGCAGCACAGATAAGTCTAAGCAAGGAATAAATCAAGCAGCAAAGATTTAATGTGAACCCAAAAAATCAGGAACAAAGGAGATGAAAACTGGTAAAGATACTAAAAAATGGAAAGGGAAAATGACAGAATGTGATAAAAATGGAAAGGGAAAATGACAGAACGTGATAAAAATGGAAAGGGAAAATGACAGAATGTGATAAAAGCTGCCAATGTCAATGACAAATGGGATCTTCATCTCTATCAACAGAATTCTACAAAGTATTCAAAAAACACAGGTTACTGTACTCTCCAAAACAGATTGCTTATATTTATTTTGAACATAGCCTCAATGACCAGTTGGAAAAAGTGGTCTAACATGCTATTGAAATACAAGAAAAATACTTGAAGACATAATGGCTGAAAACTATCATAAATTGATAAAGACTGTAATCCTTCCGATCCAAGAAACCCAACAAACCCTGAGCAGGATAAACACAAGAAAAACACATAGCACATCAGGCCAGGCACTGTGGCTCACGCCTTTAATCCCAGCACTTTGGGAGGCCGAGGTGGGTGGATCACAACATCAGGAGTTCGAGGCCAGCCTGGCCAATATGGTGAAACCCTGTCTCCACTAAAAATACAAAAATTAGCCAGGTGAGGTGGTAGGCACCTGTAGTCCCAGCTACTCGGGAGGATGAGGCAGGAGAATCGCTTGAACCCAAGAGGCAGAGGTAGCAGTGAGCCGAGATCGTGCCATTGCACTCCAGCCTGGGTGACATAGCAAGACTCCATCTCAAAAAAAAAAAAAAAGAAAAGAAAGAAAAACACATAGCACATCAAAATCAAATTACCCTAAGCTAGTGATATAGCAAAAATGTTGCAAACAGAGTGAAAAAGACCCATAGAGAAACAAACACAAGGATGATGAGATTACTTGTCAAAATGTTAAGCAGAATCTAATCTAAAAAGAGTTTTAAAGTGCTAAAAGTCACTAGCATTCTGTATCTATGAAAATAACACTCAAAAAGGTAAAATGAAGACGTTGGCTGACACAAACAAGAGCTGAAAAAATTCACTGAGAGCAAACAGAAACTACATGAAATGTAAATCAGACTAAACAAAAACTATACCAAATAAAAACTTCCATCTATGTAAAGAAATGAAGAACATCAGAAGTGATAAAGATGTGAGTAAATAAGCCTTTTATTCATTTAAAAATTGTTTTAAACATTGTTTAAAGCCAAAATAATAAAAATATATTGCAGGGTTAAAAACATGGGGAAATAAAATCTATGAGAACAATAGAACGAAGACCAAATGAGGAAATGGAAGTATATTATTGTCAACCTCTTACATTAATGTAAGAGACATAATACTGTCTCATAATAATGTAAGTGATATAATACTGTCTACAAATAGAGAGAGATAAGATACAGGTGCATATAACAAAATCTAGATAAATTATTTTTTAAAAAATCAAATAGGTATAAACAAATAAGATAAAGATTTAAAAGAATGCTTTAAAAATACCCAATTCGGTCGGGCGTGGTGGTTCATGCCTGTAATCCCAGCACTTTGGGAGGCCGAGGTGGGTGGATCACAAGGTCAGGAGATCAAGACCATCCTGGCTAACATGGTGAAACCCCGTCTCTACTAAAAATACAAAAAAATCAGTGGGGCGTGGTGGCGGGCGCCTGTAGTCCCAGCTACTCAGGAGGCTGAGGCAGGAGAATGGCGTGAACCCGGGAGGCGGAGTTTGCAGTGAGCCGAGATTGCGCCACTGCACTCCAGCCTGGGCAAGAGTGCGAGACTCTGTCTCAAAAAAAAAAAAAAATACCCAATTCAACCCAAATAAGGCAAGAAAAGATGGGAGAAAGGATCCAAGAACAAATGTGACAAATAAAAACCAAAACATTAAAAGGGCTTAACTCAGCAAAGGACATGAACAGACATTTTTCAAAAGAAGACATACAAATGGCCAAAAAGCACAAGAAAAAATGATCAACATCTTTAATCAGGGAAATGCAAATTAAAACCACAATGAAGTATCATTTTACAACAGTCCGAATGGCTGTTACTAAAAAGTCTAAAAATAGAAGATTTTGGTGAGGATGCAAAGAGAAGGAAACACATATGCTGTTGGTGGGAATGTAAATTAATACAACTTATATGAAAAACAGTATGGAGATTTCTCAAAGAACTAAAAATAGAACTATCATTCAATGTAGCAATCCCGCTACTTGGTATATCTACCCAGAGGAAAAGAAACAATTATATAAAAAAGATACCTCCACTCATATGTTTATCACAGAACTATTCACAATAGTAAAGATGTGGAAACAACATACATGTCCATTATTGGAAGACTGGATTAAAAATGTGGCGTATATACCATGGAATACTACTCAATCATAAAAAAGAATAAAATCAGGGCCGGGTATGGTGACTCATGCCTGTAATCCCAACACTTGGAAAGGCTGAGGTGGAAGGATTGCCTGAGGCAAGGAGTTCATGACCATCCTGGGCAGCATAGTGAGACTCAGTCTCTAGAAAAAAAATTAAAGATTAAAAATTAGCTAAGCGTGGTTGCACATTACCTATAGTCCTGGCTACCTGGGAGACTGACATGGGAAAGCCCCTTAAGCCTAGGACTTGAGGCTGCAGTCAGCTATGATTAGGCCATTGCTTTCTTGTCTGGGCAACAGAGCAAGACTCTGTCTTCAAAAATAAAAAGTAAAATAAAATAAGAACAAAATCATGTCTTTTCTAGCAACGTGTATGAAACAAGAGGCCATTATCTTAAGTGAAATAGCTCAGAAACAGAAAGTCAAATACTGTATATCATCACTTATAAATGGGAGTTAAATAATGTGTACACATGGACATAGAGAGTGGAATAAAAGATATCACAGACTTGGAAGGGCAGGAGGGGGTGAGGGATGAGAATTACATAGTGGGTATAATGTACACTATTTGGGTGATGATTACACTAAAAACCCAGATTTCACCACCACACAATATATCCATGGATCCAAATCGCACTCACACCCACAAGATTTATACGAATACAAATGAAATAAAATTAAAAGACTGTAATTTAACTAGATGAATAATTACATTAAGTGAAATGGTCTAAACACTCTAATTAATAGAGATTGTCACGCTAGATAAAATTGTAAGACTCAATAATATGTTTTTTATGTGAAATGTAAGTATGAAGACAGATTGGTTAAAAGGGTGGACACTTTTATCATGCAAACACTAATGAAAAGAAAGCTGGGTGGTTTCAGCTACAAAATATAAAGAACCTGGGTTTATCACTAGTCCTCACAACAAGAAAAATGCTGAGGAAATGGAAAACCAATGACTTTTCTTAGGTCCATCTGAGAATTTAGGTCACAGGGCAAACAATCACATTAAAATTATTATTATTATTATTATTTTTTCTGGAGAGACAGGTGAATATAGAGAATGGCAGTTGAGATTGGCTTATCTGAAGGAGAAATCACCAGGAAAATCAAAGTAGTAACTTCAGTGAATTGCCGGAGAATGAATATGCACTAGCTTGGGAGTTAAAAAAGTCCCAGGAGCCCCAACTTAGAGGAGTCCCCACACTTTTAAGAATTTTACCTCGAAGAACTCCAAGACAGTCTTTATGGTGAACATTAGAGAAAACTCCCTTCTGTTGCAGTAACAGTTTTGAAATACACCAAGGGTGTTCTGGTCTCCCTAACAAAAACTTGCCTTTTCAGGGAAAATGCTTCAACAAAGCCTTCTCTGACCTAGGGGAAAAGCAGACACTTACCTCTGGCCGTATCATCTGTCCTGTCTCCTTTGAAAGAGAAAGGAAAAAACTGCTAAGAAACAATTCTGGTCACAGGCCAGAAATTTAGCCTTATTTTAAAAATAGGATGTTACCAACATTCAGCAACAGGGCTTCCATATAGTAAGAGTGGATTAAAACTGAGAGAGCAGCAAGCCACAGGCTCTATTTAGGAAACAGTTCTCAGGGAATCCCAGACAAGACAGGGAAGAAACAACATCACAAGTCAACTAGATAAAACTAAAACCTGTGGCACTTACAGCTACAGCAAATACTAAACAAAACCCAGCTCATAGTCAGATTAACATAAAACCTCACACTAAAAGCTTACTATCTCAGTTCCTATTACTTGACAAGTCCAGCTTTCAACAAAAAAACGACAAGGTCATGACAAAAGAAAAACAAGAAAAATCACCATCTAAAAAAACAAAGTGAGCATTAGAAACAGATTCACATATAACAGATTTTTTAATCAGATAGGAAAGTTAAAATAATTATGATTAACATTTTAGGCCCTTAATGGAAAAAGTAGACAACATACAAGAAGATATGCGTAATGCAAGAAAAGAGATGGGAAAAAGAACCAAAAGAAAATGATAGAAATCAAAATACTGACAGAAATGAGTTCCCCTGACATGACCACAGAAAAAGTCAGCGAGCTTGAAGATATATCAATAGAAGCATCGCAAACTACAATGCAGAGAAAAGAGAATAAAAGAAATGAGACAATGTCCAAGAACTGTGATACCATTACAAAAGGTGTAATCAACATGTAATGAGAATGCCAGAAAAAGCGCAAACAAAGGAAAGAGAAGAAGAAATATTTAAAGTAATAATGGCTGAGAATTTCCCAAATCTAGCAAGAAATACCAAATCAAAAGTCAAGGAAGCTCAGAGAACACCAGAGAGGATAAAAACCAAATATATATGTGTGTGTGTGTGTGTGTGTGTGTGTGTATATATATATATATGTAGGCATATCATAACTGAAAAAACCAAAGAGAAATAGAGTATCTTGAAAGAAGCTTGTCAGAAAACAAGCAAGCCAAAAGAGAACTGCATGAAATATTTAAAAGTATTAAAAGAAAAACACCCAACAAACTAAAATTTTATATACAACAAAATTATCCCCCCCAAAAAATAAAAATAAAAACTTTCTAAAGCAAATAAAACTGAGGGAATGTGTTGCCAGGAGACCTGCCTGGCAAGAAATGCTGAAATAAATTCTTCAGTGAGAAGGAAAATTATATAGGTCACAAACTCAGGAAACAGAAACAACAACCATAAAAAAAAAACCAGAATAAACAAGGGTAAAATAAAGTTGTTTTTATTCTTAACTGATTTAATATATAACTGTTCAAAGTGATAACAGACACAAAACAACATATGGGTGATTATAGTATATGGATAAGTGAAAAGAAGGACAGCAATGTTATAAGAGGTGGAATGGAGATGTTGAAAATACTCTGTTATAAAGTACATGAACTGTCTGTGAAGCAGCATACCGTCATTTAAAAGTGAATTTAAATTAGCTACTAATGTATATCCCAAACTTTACGGCAACCACTGAAAATTTTTTCCAATAAGTTTTTTGGTTAAGACAGGAGAAAAAATAGAATATTAAATGCTTAATGAAAATCAGAGAAGGCAAGAATAGAGAGGAAGATGAAGAATAAAATATAACTGCAAAAAATAGAAAACTGATACATATATCACAGATATTCATTCTACCATATCAATAATTATTTGCAATGTAAATAGTCTAAATATACTAATTAAAATACAAAGAGTGACACAGTGGATAAAAAATAAGACCTGACTATATGTTGTCTGTAAGAAACTCACTTTTAAGTATAAAGTCACAGGTAGATCAAAAGTAAAGGGATGGATAAGTGTATATCATGCCAACACTAATCAAAAGAAAGTTGTAGTAGGTATATTAATCTCAGAGAGAACAAAGAAAATTATCAGGAATAAGGAAGACATTATGTAATGATAAAGGGGTCAATTCTCCAAGAAAACATAATAATCCTTAACAAGTAAGTACCCTACAAAAGAACAACAAAATTCATCAGACATGACTAATAATGCAAGGGGAAATAAAGCCATTATTAGAGATGGAGACTATACACCTCCCTCTATCAGTAATTCACAGATCCAACTGGCAGAAAATCAGCAAGGACACAGCTGAAGTGAAAAACACCATCAGTCAGCTAAAAAGACTTAATTGATATTTACTGATTACTTCAGAGTACACATTCTCTTCACGATCACATAAAACATTTACTAAGATAGACCATGGATGGGACCATAAACACACAGTAACAAAACTCAAAAAACAGAAATTAAACTGTGCCCCCAGATCATAACAAAATTAAATTTAGAAAATATCTGGAGATTAAATAGCATGCTTCTAAATAAAAAATAGATCAGAGAAGTATCAAGATAAATTTTAAATATTTTTAACTAATAAAAGTAAAACTACAATTTATCAAAATGTGTGGGATGCAGCAAAAGCAGTGCTTAGAGGAAAATGTATAGTATTGAATGTAACATTAGGAAAGAGGAAAGTTCTCAAATCAATAATCTTAGGAAACTAGAGAAAGAAGGGCAATATAAACCTAAAGCAAGCCAAATAAAGAAAACAGAGCAGTCCCCCTTACCTGTAAGGTGTATTTTCCATGATCCCCAGTGGATGCCTGAAACTGCAGACAGTAGCAAATCCAACTACTATGAATTGGAACACATGTTTGTTCATGTCTTCTACCCACAAATTTAATGCCTTTCCATCTTAACTGGACATTTATCATGCATTGTGGCCCAACTTTTGTAGTTCAGCAAAACTAGCATGACTTTTTCTTTCCCATTTTAAGAATAGAAGATTCATTCTTAGCAACCTCAGTTTATGTTTTTTTTCTTTCCTTGTTGAGAGCTTTCACCTTAAAGGTAGGCTAGATGTAGTGGCATAGGTCTGTAATCCCAGCACTTTGGGAGGCCAAGACAGGCAGACTGCTGGAGCCCAGGAAACAGAGACCAGCCTAGGCAATATAGCAAAACCCTGTTTCTAAAAAAAAAAAAAAAAAAACAGAAAAATTATCTGGGCATGGTGGCACACAACTGTAGTCCCAGCTACTTGGGGGGCTGAGGTGGAAGGACTGCTTGAGCCTGGGAGGTTGAGGCTGCAGTGAGCTGTGATTTGCACCACTGCACTCTAGCCTAGGCAACAGAGCAAGGCTCAGTCTCAAAAAGAAAAAAAAAGCAGAAAGCAGATGATGAAAAAACAGACGATTGTCCAGAAAACAAACAAACAACAGAGAATCAATGAGTACTTCTAGAAATAAAGGGGAATCTATCACAATAAAAAAGTGGTCAATTAGTAAGAAGGCATAACCATCCTAAATGTATATGGACCCAATAATAGAGCTACAAAACATACGACGCAAAAACTACCACAACCAAAAGGAGACAGAATCAAATTCAGAATTATTATTGGATATTTCAACTGTTTTATCAGTAATTGCTGAAACTAGAGAACAGGAAATCGAGAAATAACACTATCAACTAACTTGAACTAATGGACAATTAATGAACACTATATCTAAGAGCAGATGATTATATACTCTTTTCAAAATGCTCATGTTGTAAGACTATAAAATGGACCAAAACCATGTTTCCATAAATTTAAAAGGATCAAAATAACAAAGAAAATACTCTAACAACAATAGAATTAAACTATAAATCAATAAAAACAATTTCTAGAAAATATGCAAATATTTAGAAAGAGCATATTTCTAAATAAACCATGGGTCAAAGAACTCACAAGAGAAATTAGAATATATATTTTAATTGGTTGAAAATTAAAACATATCAAAAATTTCAGTCAGCAAAGGCAGTGCTCAGAGGTTAATTATGGTTTTAAACACTTATAGAAAGAGCAGAAAGATCTAAAACACATAATCTAAATTTCATCTTGAGAAGCTAAAAAAAAAAAGACAAATTGATCCCCAAGTAAGCAGAAGAAAAGAAATAAACATAAAAGCTGAAAGTAATGAACTGGAAAGGAAAAAACAACAGAGAAAAATCAATGAAGCCAAAGGTAATTTGTTGAAAAGATCAATAAAATGAAGAAACATTTACAGGTAGCACTGAAAGGCGGTGGGGTGGGGGGGGGAGGACCATGGAGACAAGACACAAAATTTTCATACCAGGAATGAAAGACAGCAAATTATCTGCAGATCTTACAAATATTAAAAAAGAAATGCTATAAACAACCACAATTGATTATTTTTTTTTCCCCGTGAGACAGAGTCTCACTCTGTTTGCCAGGCAGAAGCGCAGCGGCGCTATGTCTGCTCACTGCAACCTCCGCCTCCTGGGTTCCAGCAATTCTCCTGCCTCAGCCTCCTGAGTAACTGGGATTACAGGCGCCTGCCACTGCACCCAGCTAATTTTTGTATTTTTAGTAGAGACAGGGTTTCACCATGTTGTCTAGGCTGGTCTCGAACTCCCTACCTCAGGTGATCCGCCTGCCTCAGCCTCCCAAAGTGCTAGGATTACAGGTGTGAGCCACCATGTCCAGCCCACAATTGACTCTTTTAACAACACAGGAACTAGGAGTGCCAACCCCCTTGCAGTCAAAAATCCATTTATAACTTTTTACTTCCTCGAAACTTAATTGCTAACTACTTACTGTTGACTGAAAGTCTTAACCATGGATTAATACATATTTCATACGTTATATGTATTATATACTGCATTCTTACAACAAAGTAAGCTAGAGAAAAGAAAATGTTAAGAAAATTGTAAAGAGGGAAAAAACGTTACATTTCCAAAAAAGTCAAATCTAAAATTAAGCCATATGGTCACCAGGTCACCATTCTAATGCTACTGAAGAAAGCTGCATACACTGCAGGTATACTTGGTAAATAATTAAGCTTATCTTGTTTTTTAAAAATAGAAATAAGTTTTAAATTTAAAATGTTCAACTTAATTCAAAATATTCTGCCATCCATAGCCTTCCTCACCCTGCTTGTCATCCACAAAAACCTTTACAATTTTTGTTTCTTCATTGAAATCTTCAGCTACAGTTCTGTATAACTTTTATTTTCTCAGAGTATTAATTTGAACCTTCTGTATCTACTGGCAACAACCTGACATATAATCTGCCTTAAACTTTAAGGTCTATAATGATTTTAGAATAGAATTACACTGATTCTATGACTCAAATCATATCTGAACATACATAGCTTCACTTAATGAAACAATAAGGAGTTGTGTCAAGTTCTTGACAGTGGTTCTGTTGAGATATAATTCACATACCATGTAACTCACCCATGTAAAGTGTATAGTTCAATGGTTTTCAGTAATACATTGATGGTTGTTGAACAACCATCAACATAGTCAACTTTAGAACATTTCTAACACTCTCAAAAGAAACCTTATGCCCCTTTTAGCAGTCACTGGCCATTTGTCCCCAGCCCCCCAACTCTAGACAACCACTAGTCAGCCTTCTATGCCTACAGATTTATCTATTCAAACTCTTCATATTAATGGAATCATAATATGTGGTGGTTTTTACTAACTGGCTTTTTCACTTACCATAATGTTTTCAAGGTTCATCCAAGTTGTAGCATAAGTACTTTATTCACTTTTTGTGGCTGAAAATAGTTCATTGTATAGATAAATTACATTTCATTTATCCATCAATAAATGAACATTTGAGTTGTTTTCATCTTTTGGCTATTATGAATAATGCTGCTGTGAACATTCATGTACAGGTTTTTCCATGAATATGCATTTTAATTTCTTTGGGGTATATATCTAGGGATGGAATTGCTGGGGTACATGGTAACTTGGCATTTAACCTTTCAAGGAACTGCCCATCTATTTTCTAACATGGCTACATCACTTTACATTCACCCAGCAGTGTATGAAAGTTTCTATTTTTCCACATCCTCATCAGTGCTTGGTACTGTCTTTTTTATTACAGCCACCCTAGTAGATGCGAAATGTCATCTCACTGTGGTCTTGATTTGCATTTCCTTGATGGTTAATAATGTTTTTGTGTGTTTATTGACCACTGACAGTGTGTAGAAATACAAATGATTTTTATATATTGATCTAGTATCCCAAATCTTTGCTGAATTATCGGCTGAAATAATTTTTAGTGGATCCCTTAGGATCATCTATATACAACATAAGATGATGTCATCTCCAAACAGAGATAGTTTAACTTCTTCCTTTCCACTGTGGATGTCTTTTGTTTCTTTTTCTTGCCTAACTGCTCTAGCTCCAGCCTCTATGCAATGTTGAATGAAGCAGAGACAGCCCATAACCTCCTCTTGTTACTCATCTTAGAGGGAAAGCATCCTATCTTTCACTACTAAGTATGGTATTACCTGTGAGTTTTTTCTACATCTTCTTTTTCAGGTTGAAGAAGTTCTCCTTTTCCTTTTTTTTTTTTTTTTTGAGATGGAGTCTCGCTCTGTTGCCCAGGCTGGAGGGCAATGGCATGATCTCAGCTCACTGCAATCTCTGCCTCCCAGATTCAAGTGACTCTCCTGCCTCAGCCTCCCAAGTAGTTGGGATTACACGCACCCACCACCATGCCCGACTAATTTTTGTATTTTTAGTAGAGATGGAGTTTCACCATGTTGGCCAGGCTGGTCTCGAACTCTTCACCTCAGGTGATCCACCTGCCTCGGCCTCCCAAAGTCCTGAGATTACAGGCATGAGCCACCTCACCCTGCCAGAAGTTATTTTATTCCTAGTTTGGTGGCTATTATCATGAAAGGGTGTTCTATTTTTTCAAATGTCAAATTTTTCTGCATCTACTAAGACCATTATGTGGTGTTTGCCCTTTGTTCTACTGATAGGCTATATTATAGTAGCCAAATTTTGTATATGAAACCAACCTTGCATTCCTGAGATAAATCTCACTTGGTCATGGTGTATGATCCTTTTTATATGTTGCTTGATTCAATCTGTTAATATTTTGTTTTGGATTTTTGCATCTATTCAGAAAAGATATTGACATATTATTTTCTTGTGATGTCTTTGACTGCTTCTTGATATTTGAAATCATGTTTAACCTAAAATCTTAAACTGTCAAAAGTCCAGAAAACTGCTATGAGCCTTAGGAGTTTATATATGTATGACTGATGCTGCATATATTCATATTTGTTCCAAGAAAATAATATTTTAAGGCTAGCCTTGAGAACAATAAAAGTATGCATAAAAATTGAAATGGTCAACATTGAATATGTATGCCTAAAGGTCATAATTTAGGGGTAAATAAAAACAATGTACATATCAGTTATGAGAGATCACATAGAGAATCCTAAACAGCAAGATTTAGAAACTAAGATTACATAAAAAGAATCTGAAATGTCTTAATATTTTATTGGTTCTACTTTAGCAGAGGTAGAATGCTTTCAATTTCTTTAAAATTTATTTTATGGAAACAGAGTTTTAGTTTACCGTTGTAAAAGTAGTAAAATTACTATAGATAATACATTTAGATAATACATTTTGCATGCTTTAATACATCATGAGAAAACACTACAATGCATCCAGAGGCATATATTTTTTAAAAAATCAAAATCAGAGAGCCCCTTAATGTCAAAAAGAAATGCTTACTGAAATAGAAATCCAGTGGGGGGAATTAATATTTAATGTAAGTGAAGACAGTGATTCTGTTAAGTCAGAATAAACACTGAAAGAGGAAATTAGGCAAATTTGGGACAACAGAATTACCTAAAAATAATACACCTACTCACAAGGAAGAATTTTGATAAACCATACATCATTAGATTTATTGTTTCTGCTTAAACAGCACATGGAGGGTTACTTCAAAAAACTTAACCCCCAGCGCTGCATATGTGCTTATCTACTAAGCATATCTGGAAAAATAAAACAAATCTGAAAGGTTTTGTAAAATCATCTTCCTCTAAATTTCTGTAGCAGTTCTACCCCCAGCTGAGATGGTCTTGAGCTTCCTCCTTCTCCCAGCTGCTTCTCCTGCATTTGGCTTTCATCAGGTGCAGAGCAGGAACTCCACATCCTGTTGCCTTACTCTGATTAGGAGGAGTCAAATTCTACAAATTGGCAGGTTTCTGCCTGTAGTGATTCTACTTGATGAATCATTTGCTTTTAAGTATTTGAAAAGGGCCATTAGTGAAGGAGCAGCTCAGCTTGTTGCTATTTTCCGGTCTATTTATAACCAGCCTCTCTAAGGGGCCAAATGCTGATCATCTTTATCTACTGGAACCTAAAAGTTAGGAATGAAACAAAGAATGGATAGTCACCTAATTCTGAAATAAAAACAGCAGAGATCAACAGATGAGACACTAGTTGTAGTGGTCTCTAGACCCTTAAGATAGTCGATTAACAGACTAAGAGATCTAGGTGCCTTTTTCCTAATAATAAAGAGACATAAAATGAGTGTTTAAAGGCTTGGTCCAAAAACTTAGGAATTCAATCACTAGAAACAATAAATTCATAAGTAAAGATACAAGGTGGAAAAAAAGCCAAAAATTAATATAATAAGTAAAATATTTGTGGCTCTCTTAGTCTCCAGGTCTTGTGTTAACCTCAGTTCCTAAAACTCTAATCCCAGTTTTGCAAGTGGGCAGCATCTCAGACAGGTAAAACATAGCAGTCATATCCACTAACGACAGCATTCCAAATTCCCGTCCCCACCCATCTGTGGAAATGACTCTCCACCACACCACACACCCTGCACTCCCGGGCTCCAATCGCTCTGTAAGGCGATACTAACAATGCATGCACCACCCAGCTGGTGGGGTGGCAAAGAGCCAGGCTTCCTCAGCTGGATAGTCTTGATTTAGAGGTTGTGAAATGGCAGTCTCATTAAGACTTGGCCACTGTCTCTTTCTCAACATAATTAAATTGCTAACAAAGCAGGCCCAACATCAAATGGCCTTTGTGTAATCCTAGTAAGCCAAAGGATGAGAAAAGCTGGACTTGAGGATGAGGGAATGCTTTTCATTGAAGCCTGAGTTTTATAGCCTGACAGCCTGCCTAAGCCTAACAAGGCAACAGGGTATGGAAAGACGACACAGGCAACTCTTATAAGCTGTACCAAAAGTAGAAGATGCAAAACCAGAAGGACAGAGAACAGGGTCTAAAAAACCAAAGTGGAGCGAAATCTAAAGAAAATCTCATAGGAGGGTAAAGAAAAATTTAAAGCAAATATATCAGCCAGGGTAGGAAGGGCAAACCTTCAAGGTACTAATTGTAAATGGGTGGATATAGGATACACACATAGAAGCAGTAGCTCTTAATCCCTAAGTGGCATAAAACCCATGCTCTGAAAGACAAGTGACAATTTTGTGGCACTTTTCTGGTATTCTTTTGCATTTGTGAGATTCATGAGATTAAGAGCACTAAGTGATGCTACACAATATTTAAAATAACACTGGAATGGCCGGGCGCGGTGGCTCACGCTTGTAATCCCAGCACTTTGGGAGGCCGAGGCGGGCGGATCACGAGGTCAAGAGATCGAGACCACGGTGAAACCCCGTCTCTACTAAAAATACAAAAAAAATTAGCCAGGCGTGGTGGCGGGCGCCTGTAGTCCCAGCTACTTGGAGAGGCTGAGGCAGGAGAATGGCGTGAACCCAGGAGGCGGAGCTTGCAGTGAGCCGAGATCGCACCACTGCACTCCAGCCTGGGCGACAGGGCGAGACTCTGTCTCAAAAAAAAAAAAAATAAAATAACACTGGAATTCAATGATTTTTAAAATTCAAATTTTAAAAGAAAAGGAGTGGGAAATATCAGAAATGAGATCACCTGTTAAATCTGCTCGCGATAATGCACGTTATGAAATAAAAACCACCACATTTAACAGTACAAAACCGAACTTAGCTGCACAAGATTTGTGACTATCTATACGCAAGGTTCTAGTGCACAGAATTTTAGACTACTAAAATCTGTATTTTTGAATTTCATTCTATTGACTGCATATTTGATGAAACAGGAAAAGGGCATTCCCAAAAGAGCAAAGATTTTACTTTATATGTAAAACACAACTGGAAATCAGTTAATTAGAAAGCACCTCAGGCAATAATAGTGAACATTTAGAACACACACAGAGAACTTCCAAAACTCCAATAAGCCCTCTGTCTGAGGAATAATAAAAACTGTTCAGGCATGTGTCTTTTAAGAATTGTGTGTTAAATCTAAATTTATGTAATTAGAGGGTTCTTTAAATTATTTATAATTTCCTCTCTATTTCATTAAATATACAGATCCTGGAACTTCTTGGCAAATAATGTCAGCTAATATTGATGTAGGACCTAGAATCTAGGTAAATGGTCATCAAACTGTTTCCAGAGATGTTCTGGGCATTTTTCAAATAGCTGGCTTGAATTTCATTTTACACTATAGGAAACGTATATTCAAATTCACATGTAAATGACACTGACTTTTAAAACACTAGTAATTACCTAGATATGTACTGAAATTAAACTTATTGATAGTCTGACTTTAGAATAAAGCTTCCCCTGCCATCTTTACGCATACCCGAACCTCTTCCATTAATGACAATGGCCATAAGCTACAAAAGGACAGGGCTTGTGTCTCTTCCTCATGACAACTACGGGTTGGATAAACTGTTCTGTGCCACAATTTTCAGAATTCAAAACGTAAGAAAACTTGTTTGAAACAGGTGAAACCTCAGGAGTCTTGGCATAAGCAAAGGTGAGACCCTCGCCAGGGGCCCTTCTGCGGCCCAAGTGGACAGCGTTCCACGGAGGGCAGAGATGTGACACACAGGAGCATGTGCACTCCAAGAACTAAACACAGAATACAAAGGTCTCTCTAAAATAACTGTATTTGAAATGTTCAAAGAGGTACAAGAAGGAAGTAAAGTCACAGGCAAGAAAAGGTAGATTTGAAGTAAGCACTAAACAGAATTTTCATATATTTAGTAAAATGGTCATAAAAATTATCACCAAATGGATAAGGTGAGTAGTGACATCATGCTCTAAAAGACAGAGATGAGAACATCATCCAAAATGCTGCACAAAAACCAAAAAGTTAAAAATAGATGAAAGAGAATCTTAAAGATATGGAAGAGAGGCTGAGATGCTCCAAAATGTGCCTAATAAAGGTTACATAGGAAAGAAATAGATAATATGTGAGTGAAGCAAGGAGATATGGTTGAGCATTTTCAATAATCAAAGAAAACCACAAATTCTCAGGTTAAAAGACAAGATTAACCCACATCCGGATATACTGTAATACAACTGAGGAACATAATCAGGGAGAATTGATTTTCACTTTCTAATGATCAAAAAAAGAAAAGAAATTGAGGAGAAAAGAATCTTGAAAGAGTAACCATTACACCAATAGCAAAAATAGATCATAAGAGATAATAGGATATTTTCATATTGCCAAGAGAAAATTACTGCCAATTTAGAATTTTGTAACTAGCCAAAATACTATTCGAAAGTAAAAGCAAAATAGAGATTTTTTTCAGACAAGACAGAGAGTTGATAACTCACACACCTTCACAGAAACTATCATCAAAGGACAGACTTTATCAAGAAGGAAGATGAACTCAAAATGCAGGAGCAAGACGGCAGAAATAACAGGGAGTAAAGAAACTGGTGGACATACGGATACATCTAAAGAATTACCAGCCTTGGTTAAAAAAACATAAATAACAATGATTAATTTGAAAGAAAGGCAAACAAGAGAGAATGAAATTACTGGAAAGCAATAAATGGAAACATGGGAAGTAGCAGTTCAGAGTTAAAGTGTTCTCAGTAGGCAGTGGGAACTATTAATTAGATTTAGACTTCATCAAGTATGTATGTTAAAGTTAACTATAAAAGCAAAAAGAACACAAAGAGAAAGTATAAATTTGTAACCAACAGCCATGGAAAAGGAAATGAAGAAAATTCAATCAGACTAGCCAAAAGCAAGAAAGAAAAGAGAAGCAAAGAAAAAGGACAAAACATAAATTAAAAAGATAGAACTCATCTCCTTTATATCAATAACAGCAATAAGTGCATTATTACCCATAAAAGGGAAAGACAATAACTCCTAAGTTAAAAAAAATACCTAATTATCACTCAAATACACTGAAAGCAAGAAGGACAATTAATTGAAAAGAGTAGTAGAAAAAGAAATCCCAGGCAACTAGTTACAAAAAGAAAGTTGATTTAGCATTAATCCTTTTTTCTTTTAAATTCTAATACTAGTAAGAATAAAAAAGCATACCACATACTAGTAAAAGTATCCACCAAAAGGATATTATAATCATACAACAAGGAGAAATAGGTAAAACTATAATGACAGTGAGAGATTTTGATACTTTGTAGGAATATTACAGTCTTCAATGCAATCATTTAGAAAAAGATACTAAAATAAATGAGCCTAACATTCAATAGAAGGAACAGAAGCAAACAAATCAAAGAAAGATGACATTAAAGTTGATTTTTATTTTTATTTTGTAAAGACATCGAATTTGTTTCCATTTGTATTCACATGTTGTTAATGCCATTAAGGGCTTATATATTATTAAATATACTGGAATAATTCAAAAACTGAAACTATTAGTTCTGTAAATCTGATGGTGGGGTGTGTGTGTGTGTGTGTGCGTGTGTGTGTTTTGGTAAATATTAAGTGCCTATTAAATGGTCAGGATAAAATGTTCATGTCAAGAAAATAAATATTTAGGACCAATACACATGCACACACACACGCACACATACATGCACAGCGGAAGATTTATTTCTCCTTGTAATTGAAAAAAAATCAAATCAAGCATTCACTTAACATTATACAGCTATTATTATCCAAGTAAATTAAACTAACATACTGCATGAGTAATAAAAAGAAAGTATTTCCTAACACTTGTACCTTAACCTTTGGGTCTATAAATGAATGAATAAAGATGTATATACCAAGTAGCCAGCTGCTAAGTCAGTATGTTCCGCAGCAATCTGAATACATGCTTCAAGCTCAACTCAGTATGTACAGAATACAAAATGGAAACAAAGAGGGCAAGTTCTTTCTTAATCCTAAAAAACCTACATAGGAAATTGGCTGAATAATCAGCTCTGTAAATTAGATTATTCTACCAGTCACATGGTAAATTATCATGTCTCCCTTTCTCTAAGATGTTACATCTTTTTGTTAAAAAAAGATTTTTAACTGCTACATGGCCACATAGTCCTTAGAACTTTTTGACGTTACCAAATAACTTTTTAAATTAATTTTAAGGTTCCTTAGCACATTGTACTCAAATACTCAAGTTTCAGTATTTTTTTTAATGTAAGAGGTTTAATTCTAAGAACAATTACTTTAGTTCAATAGATATCCACCAAAAACAGTGCTCAAAAGGCAAAGGGAGGTCAAAGGCCACCACCTGGTCCTAGGCCAGAGACCTTCTGGGCTTTCTGGCCATGTGGCTCGCTCTTTATCTCAAGGTGTGGAAAGCCTCACAGCTTCTCTCACTTCAAACTCAAAAAGCTCCATCTAGTCTTAGTTCCCAAGCACACACCTTCACTCTCCATTCATGAGGCTCCATTTGTTCTGCTTTCCCAGTCTTCACACAAGTATGTTCAGAATGCATGATGGACTTAATGACGTGGAAAATAAGGATAATAATAACACCAAGTCATGCAGAAAGATCTTTGCAATTTACACGAGACATAAAGAGAAGGGTTAACGCACACACCATTTCTCTTAGCATGATATTCAAAACCACCAGCAGCTGAATCGACATTTTTATTTTCTGCGTCACTGGCTATAGACACAAAGTTGTTGTGAATCTCAGTTTTGTAATTTGTACATGTTATCAGAAAAATTGTTTTAATTTTAGCATGAACATTTCCTAAAGTGCTCACAGCCACTCTCAATACTTCCTGGGAATTCCTCCCAGTGCCTGGTTTGGATAATGCTGATGGATACAGAGCAAAGTGAACTTCATAGAACCCAGTGTCTGTGGATGAGGCAGCCAGCTGCCAGAGCAGTAGAGAAGTGGGATGTCAGTGCATATTAATCAAGCCGAAATTATCTACTTTGTAACTTGACTATTACAGCTTCATTAGTTTATTGAATATTGCCCACGTGAAGACTTTTGTACTAATTCTGAGATGTTACCAAGAAATAGGAAATGAGGTAAATACATTTTCCAAGGAACAACACAGATCATATAAGAAATAATAACATTAAAGAAAACATACCAAAAAATCCCCCAGAAATTATGGAATACATTTTAGCATGCACATAATAAAAAACATAATGGTAAACTAAGAACGGGAACCAGAGAATACAGTTTGAAACAAGATCATTGTGTCTAAATGGCTCCGTGAAGAAGAGGACCCTGGCTGGTGCTCTGGAAGTTGTAGCATTCTGATCTTATGAAGGGAGGGAGAATGAAGTCCTTGGAATAAAACGTGGAACAGGTGGACAGGGCCAGAGGAAGGAGTGAACACATTTTGAGCAAGGACATTCTCTATGTGAGACTGGCTGTATGGGGAGAACAAGTGAAGGTAATAGGAGAAAAAAGGCAGCCAGATATAGAGAGATTCACAGGTAGAAACTCTGCAACCCAGGGCTTAATTAATAATATTTTCTTTTCCTTTGAGTTTAGTATGCTCAGAAAGGGGCTAAGGTGATTTTATTTTAAAGCAGGGGATTTGAAAGATTTTTATTTGAATATATAAAATATGCAGAGATGGAGGGTGAAATTCCTGCAAGTCCAGGAGAAAAGTGTTAGGGTTTGGAACAGGAAGAGAAATCAGCAACATAATGATAAGCATATTTGGCAGGAGTGAGAAACAACAGCAGAACTTACTGCTCTATGAACACGGCAGCTAAAGGCAAAGAAGATTCTTCCAGAAACAAGTGTAAGGAAATAGCAGAGTACAAGACAGTTATTAGAAAACAGGGCAAATAGCATGTAATAATACAGACACAGCAAGAAGCCATAAATTTATATTTCATAAAGTTTATGAAGTTTTTATTAAAAATATATTTTAATGGAAAGTAAAAACTTCACAAAATGATCTGCAAAATTTGAACATGTACAGTAGAAGAAAATGGAGGTTTTGTCATATTAATCAAATTGCTTTCTATCATACTACAATATATAAACTTATTGCCACTGCAGTCCTTTTCTTCTACACGTTGAGACTCTTAAAAAAATTCTAGTGTCTGTAGTTCTTTGAAAAAAGGTTTAAAAAAGCTTCAAAACTTTAAAGAAAAACAGAACTCTTGGTGAAAGCTACTATTAAAGGGCCCGCCTTAAAAAAATCTAGCTTGTAAAACAATATCTTACATATTTCAATAAATTCTGATTTAGATCTCCATTTTAGCTTCTTTGAACAAACATCTTTATGTGTAAAATGAATACTTTCATTCATACAAACAGCGTCTCATTCCATTTAGTATAATTCATAAGACTGCTTAGCATATGACACTGATATAAAATCGCCTTATAAGATTAAAAGAAGCACAGACAAGTTCACTTAAGTTAAATATGTTTTAAGTTTCTCTAAGTGAAGAAAAGCTAAACATATTTTTAAACCCTAAATCATTTACCTTCTGCAATTATCTCATCTACCAGAACTCTAAAATCAATTTGACTGGACTTTCATTTATGCTTTATAATAGGAAAAAATGACACATTTCCAAATTTAATTAACCAAAACAAAAATTCTTAGGACACCCCATGTAATTCTGAGCGGACTAAACAATGCATCTTAGTCGCTCCGGACAAAAGGTCATTTGGAAGGGATGTGCCTTTAAGGGTTTACAAAGGCTTGATCTTCAGTCTTGTAATAAAAGAGGAAGCACATCTCAGAGAGGAAGGATGCCCACTTTAAATAAGGAAATGGGCTTGCAGGATGCACACATGCTGCTTTCTATTAATGATAAGCACAGTCTACAAAAAGAGCCTCAGAATGCTTTAACTTTCATGTAGAATACCTGCAGAGAATGTCTAACATAAACAAAATGACAAGTAATGTGTCCACTCACCGTTTTATTAAATGATTTATGTGTTCATAATAGAGGCTAGTAAATACTAACGACTATGTTCCAGTTAACAGCTGTAATTACTGGTGTGATGATTGTATGCCAGGACCAACGCCAATAATGTTTTGGGAGCAAAGCATACTTTAGGGGTTTATGAGGATAATTATACAAGATAGACGGCTCTGCTGCGTGATTTTTTTTCTTTTTTTTTTTTTTTTTTTTTTTAACCAGAGGGAATGATAAGGCAGAAATTAAGACCTTTACCATACCTTTTTTAAAAAACAGGTTATTATATATAAGAACTGTAAAGCATTTTGTTAAAGTTTAATCTCTTTCAAGACAGTATATCCAATCAAAATCCCAGTAAATATTAATCTAAATTTAATTGTGGACATCACCTTTTGGCTTCTTCCATCTCTGCCTGTGTCTGTGTGTGTCTGTCTCTCACACACATATGTTTACACACACACCCTAACCAGATATTTTGCAACTACATTAAAATAAACCATAACCTTTATTTAATTACTCAGCAGGTGACTGTCCAGTTTGTCAACCTGCCCTGTCTCTGACTCCCCTCAAATTCCTTCTCACCACCTATCAGTAATCCTTGGGGCATTCTGCTATTTCTTAACACCTCAACTAAGAGATATGGAAAGCAGAGAAATTATCTACCTGGCAAAAATTTACTGCAAATTGTCCAGGGTATTGGTAATTTCCCAGAATTGTGTCTACATTGACAGGACAGTTTTGCCAACTGCACCTGCAGTCCAGCCCAACCTCTCCTCCCAGTATAAGCGGCAAACTTAAAAAGCCTGGAAACACTTTGCTCATTTTACAAGACTTGTGTCAGGCATCACTTCTATTATGAAATAATCTTGAATTGTGTTCTGGAGGGATCTGGGGCCAACCCCATGCTGGATCACATAAGTCTTACTAAGTGTATGCTTGGATTCCATGTGTCACCCCAAAAGAAAAGCTTATCTTTAACAAATTTATCTAAAATTTTGATATCAAAATATTCCAAAGAAATATTTTCAAGAAGGTACTTTAATTGAAATATAAATTTAAATTTTGTGTCATTTTGAATTACATATTGGGGTGTACAGGAGCCACATGTAATACTATCTTCCGTGCTGGGGGCCTCCTAAGGATTTTACTCAGGTCCTGGTCAAACCTCTACAATAAAAACAGACAGCAGGCATTACATCCAACTCGTGAACTGCCTTTCTCCCGGTGCTATGAAGACAGTCCAGAGAAGGGGGCAGGTTGGAGGAGGAGGGAAGCGGGTGCCCACGCAGAGATCAATACGCATCCCATGTGGTTCCCACAGCATGCTCTGCACAGCCAGACAGACCCATCACTGCTGGTTACTGTCCATCTCCTCCACAACAGTCTGTGCGTTTGGTCTTTGCAAGATCATTTTGAAATTAAAAGTGGACAAAGGTAATATATGCCCACATCTTCTTAAAGTATGTGTTGGGGTGGTGCATGGGAACATCTGTGTCAAATTTGTGATGCTGGGCAGCCAAGAAAAAGATAACGGAGGCAAACCTGAATCTGGTGGTTGTAAAGCACCTGAAGGATATTTTGCTGTTCTTTCTTCAGCATCTGCGAATTTGTAGGACGAGGTTAAGAGGGGGCACACAACTTCCAATGTTGTCCCAACTTCTATTTTACATGGACCTTGCTCCCTACATAAAATGCATATAAAACCCTTTCTTATTTAAATTTCCCAAGGATTTGCAGCAGTCTGTACAACACACTTGGCCACAGTAAGTCTCAGGGCTCTAAATAACCTCTGGGGATGAATGACATGTGCACACAGAAGAATTTATAAGACTCACTCGATAACAGTTCCTTTGGAACTATTACTTTCTGAGGGTGAAGGTAATAGATTTTTTTTTATGTAGTACAGTTGACAAACTATGCATTGGCTCCAAACAAGGCCGTGTGCGTTAGACAAACATAGTAAAACTGTTATAAAGTGGTTCGCTAAATTGTAGATATACTGTAGCTCAAAACGTATTGCTTGGGGACATAGTGATATATAGCATATGTTTCACTAAAATATGAAAAAGCCTAGAACACAAGTATTATCTTTGTGACTCAACATCAATACAATAACAAGGATTTTCTCCAATTCCTTTTATAAGCAAAATAAGTTATTACTGTATCAACTTTCTCACAGGTAAAGATGATCACATTACTCTCTATACCAGGGTCACAAATTCAAATGCAAGCATGTAGTATAAATACATAAAGCAGGCCAGGTGCAGCTGCGGTAAACTCAAACAATGGTTCTCACACTTTAATGTGCATACAGAAATCCCCCTGTTAAAATGCACATCCTGATGCAGTAGTTCTGGGGTGGAGCCATGGATTTTGAATTTCAAACAGGCTCCTCAGAAAAGCAAAGAACTAGAGAGCTCTTTTCCCTTTCAGCTGTTTTGCCCAGGCTGAGGCCTCCACACAGGAATGCCACTGGGCTTGGTGCTGGTGATTTCTCAAAAGCTGGAAATTCATTCATTCAATCAGTTTCCCAACCTCTTCTGTGTTCTGCGTATCCTAAACACTAAAGATATAGCAGTGAACCAAACAACTAAAA
The DNA here is from genome assembly GCF_028878055.3 of Symphalangus syndactylus. Taxonomy (NCBI): domain Eukaryota; kingdom Metazoa; phylum Chordata; class Mammalia; order Primates; family Hylobatidae; genus Symphalangus; species Symphalangus syndactylus. The sequence continues at coordinate 68,757,724 of NC_072445.2, read as the reverse complement.
ATGCATGCCCTCACAGAGTTACCTGGATAACAGGAGAGGAAAGACACCCAACAAGATAAATAAGTAAAATGTATAGGCTAGTGTAAGTGCTTAGAGAGAGAGAGAGAGAGAAAAAAAAAATCAAGTTGAAGAGTGTGTGTGTGTCAGGGTGGGGATGGGGATACAATCTGAGATGGGGTGACCAGAGATGGTCTCACTGAAAATGTGATATTTGAGTCCCTGGAAGAAAGTGAAGAAGAAAGCTATGACGACCTCTGCGGAAAGAAACAGAAGTAAAAAATAGAGGTAGGAAATCTGGGCTCAGGGCATTCCTTTGGTGTGTGAAACTGAACTGGCCCAGAGGCCAGGCGGCTGAGCAGCAGAGTGACTGTGGCAAGCCTGACGGATACCTTAAAGCCTAAATGTTTCCTGTACTTTCTTCTGATTTCTAAATGCTAACAACTAAGTTGTAACTTTAGAAAATATTTTAGGCCCATGGTCACCACTTTCTGGCCTCTATAGTTTTAAAAGTTTGAAAATACAATTAACATTTTAGTGAAATGCTTTATGAAAACATTAGCCATTTTTATTACTGCCTAATTTCTCCTAAGTCTTAAACTACATTAAAAATTTATAATTGCATAATCAGAATTTATTATTGAAAATGGGCACACACAAAGATCCATGAAGAACAAGTGTAGAAGTTAGGACCTCTCAATGACCAAAGGGTGGAATAAAATCCCAGCAAAAGACAGTATCCAGTTGCCCATCAACAGTTGCTAGTTCATCATCTGGAAGACATATACTGTGAACTGTTTTTCTGGTGCTGGTGATAGGTTTGAACTGGAGACATACAGCTATTCCTCAGTCTCTCTGTAATCAATGTCAAACATTTGAAAGGAAAGTAGCCCAGGTCAAGGATGCCTTAAGAGACAATAAATCAAATTTGTCTTTTATCTTCTTATTATGGAATCCTATACAGCGGGAAATCTCAGAGCCAAATCTGCAAGCCTTCTCAGGAAATCTACAGAATTTCATGGATATAATTTGTATGTGTACTAATCTCATTTTTGGTACCATCTTATTTTGCTCCTTATATTTTCCCATTGTCTCGTTTTCCATACCAATATTAAATTTATTTTCTCTTGGCATATTGTATTTATTTGCACAATCCTTAAGTCTCCTTAAATCCTTTTCAAAATGAGATCTGGAATCCATTCATTTATTAAATATTTACTGATGCCTACTACACGACAGGTATTGTTTTAGGTTCTTGGGTATATATCAGAAAACAAAACAAAGATTCCGGCCCTTAGAAAGCTTACGAAAATGTAGAGAGAGGCATAAAGTAAAAAGGTAACTTGCTCACAAGGAGTCTGATTTAACCAGTAACCTAATTGGTAGCAGTAGTATCTCCATTCATCATTATAAAACTGCTAATTACAGCTAGCTAAAATGTCTTCCACAAAGTCACCATTTGGAATACAACCTGTGGTGATAGATACGATACAGTTTCTCTTACTGATTTGCCATGTGACTCACTAATTCCTCCAAGGAGAGGATGCAAAGAAAACTTCTAACACCAATCTGGAACTTCTCAAATTTCATTTTGAAAAATTCTAAATTGAAAGCATAAAATGCAAATAAACATGTAACATGTAGTTAAATTAAGTTATATTATCTTTTCAAAGGAAAAAGTATGTTAAATCTTGCAAACAGTTGAATGAATTATCATGAAGGAAAATGAAGTCTTTGCAAATCAAGTAGTTTCCAATCCCAGATTATTTTAAATTGATACTTCCTTCATTTATAGTTTGAGCCAAACCATATGACCAATGAAATAATAATTGCATAATCACTGAATCAATAATGCAATGATTCATTAACCAATGAATAAAAATTGCTGAAAGATACCACAAACCCAATCATGTGGTTAGGAGTAAAGAAGTCAGCAAGAAGTTTCCAAAGTATCATGTTACACTGCTCTTAAATTAATAAGCTAGAGCAATATTTCCCTTAAACATCTATCATATTAATTGATTGGGAGGGTTCTCAATTATTTTTGACCAAGGGCCTCAGGAAACCTTTCCAGACTTTCTGAAAAAGATGTATACTGAAACTGGTCAGGCATAGGACAAACCTTCACTTTACCACTGAACCAAATAGTCTTCTCTCTTCTTAAACCTTTTGTAAGTAACTTCCTAAGGAAAAAATTAACAATGTTTGATTTATAAGAATAAATTTATTTCTTAAAAGAATGCTTTCAGGACATAAGAAGGCTTCTGGAAATTAGTGACTTAAGGATTAAACTATCAGCTGTTCACTGCCATTGCTTTTAGTGCCCCTTTTGCCCTGTGATGAGCTTAGATCCTAACAGTACGGAGGAGTCGTTCCTAAACTAAGTTGCACAAAGAATCACCGAAGGTACTTTCTAAAATGCAGATTCTTGGGTTTAACCTCCAGATAACATGTTTCGGTAGCTCTAAGATGGAGGTGCAGAATCTGTACTTTTCACAATTGCCAAAATGTTTCTAATATGGCCTATTTGTAAATATTTTGGAATCGGATCCGAAGGAGACTGTGTACCAGTCGGGGGGCACATAAAAGAACCCATGGGGATACTGAAAAAAATATTAAAACTTTCATAGTCATTGTTATGTCATCCACTTCAATTTTTCAGCCAAATGATTTCTAACACACAAAATATACTGGTACAGGATTAAAGGTATTTAATGATAAATATATATGTGTATATGCATATATGTGTGTGTATATAAGGGACACATGTTCAAAAATATTAAATATGTGCACTGATCTTCTATAACAGGGGTCAGCAAACTTCTTCTGTTTAGGGACAGACAGTAACTATTTTAAACTTTTCAGGCCACATATCATCTCTGTTGTATAATCATCTTTGCTGTTTTTCTTTTACAAACCTTTAAAAATGTAACAACTCCTACTAAAAAAAGATTACATATTGTATTATTCCATCTACATGAAATGTCTAGAATGAGCAAAGCTACAGAGACAAAGTACATTCATGGTTGCCAAGGGCTGGGGGGTAGGACAGAAAAGAAATGTTAGTGCCAGTGGGTATGAGCTTTCTGTTTGGGGGTGATGACAATGTTCTAAAATTCACTGTGATGATAGTTACACAACTCTAGGAATAAACTAAAAACTACTGAATGTTATACTTTAAATAGTTGAACTTATGGTATGTGAATTTTAATGTCAACAAAGCTGTTATTAAAAAAAGTAACATTCCTTTTTACCTCTGGGTTGCATCTGGCTCACAGGCTAACAGTGATCTAGAACAACAGTTAACACATCATTTGCCTTTTTTGTTCTTATATTCTCACACATATACAGTGAAGTTGTCCAGAGCTTACATGATATGTATTAAAACATACCAAATGCAGAAGCAGATATGAGAAGCCAGCCAATCCTTTTCTGGCCTGGAAGGTAGGCATTGTTCCCAAGGTCAGGCAACCACTTTGAGACCATGAGGAAGAAACCCAGGCTGAGGATGGTTGGGGGGAAAAAGAAGCAGCTGCCACCCCTGCTAGCCCTATGGAACTGTTACACCATCTCTAGTCTACCTTCTCTAGCCTTCTTACCACATGAGAAAAAATGATTTAAGCTGTTTTTGGGCCTCTAACTTATAGCTGAATAAAATTCTTCACACACACAGCATCACACTGCTCCACAATTCATAAATAGAACCCTCCCCCTGAACACTGTCTCGTCTCAGATGGCCTCAAGCCAGGCTACACCATGTGGAGGGAAGGCTTCATTATGAAAAGTGTTAATCATTAACAAAGATGTCAAATTAACTGCTCTCCCCTCATGTGCCAAGTTTTCTCTCCTCGGTATTTTGAATGTTGTGCCTGACCTGCCTAGATGCCCTTCTCTCCATCTCTCAGAGCTCAAAGCTTATCCATTCTTCAAGGCCAACCCAACTCATGAGTCAGCTCCTCAGGATATGTCTTCTTTGATTTTCCAAGGATTCACCACTACACTTCTCCAGCATCTTGTGCCTCAAACGGCACTTACTTTCTATTTGGCATTTGACCTATTTCTGTCTTATCATTCATTTCTGTATCCCCCATCAAACGTACCAAGGGACTTTTCTTCTAAATAAAAGCTCAAATTTGTGTCAATTATATCAATACTATTACCTATGATCAAGTTATTTAGGAAGCAGAAAATAACATAGAACAACAGAGTAAAAGAGTAATTTATTTATTTATATTTATTTATTTATTTATTTATTTCTTGAGATGGAGTCTCGCTCTGTCACCCAGGCTGGAGTGCAATGGTGCGATCTTAATTCACTGCAACCTCTGCCTCCCAGGTTCAAGTGATTCTCCCACCTCAGCCTCCTGAGCAGCTAAGATTACAAGTGTGCACCACCATGCCCGGCTTATTTTTATATTTTTAGTAAAAACGGGGTTTCACCATGTTAGCCAGGCTGGTCTTGAACTACTGACCTCAAGTGATCCAACCACCTTGGCCTCCTAAAGTGCTGGGATTACAGGTATGAGCCACCGCGCCCGGCCACAAGAGTACTTTAAAATCCTCTCCACAAGTAATCTCATGTCGCAGGGCAGCCTGGCCTGGGGGACTGTCTCAGCCGTCATTTATTGCGCCTCCAAGAATTAGATGACAGTGTTCTCCTTTCACCTAACTTTAATTTAATGTAAGAATTTGTGTGCCTAATGAAAATCAACTCAACCCTGAACTCCCTTTTAAAGTCAATGAAGGAAATCAGGGAGACTTAATTAAATGGTGAAATAAAGCCCTTTTAAGGAGGATTTATGACCCTTCTGTGTAAGGTATTTAAGATAACAAGGTGTTGATAAATTAGGTCTTGGCTGGATAAAGATCTAAACACATCAGTATAACAGATTATGAAGTTGTCTTTCATAAACAGATCTCGGAAATAAACTGAGTTATTGATTCATTAATAGGTTTGCTAACTGGAAAAAAAAATTACTGATTTTCAGAGCCTTACTGTTTGTTGGCACCTAGTAATCAATGCTTCCTCCCAGCAAGGTCTGTCTCAGAGATCACTTAGTACATCAACTGTTCTAGGCTTTAGCAATCCATACAAGGCATATAGAAATTCCTGGCATTACCCATTATCATACTTGTGTGTCCCAAATAAATGGGGCTCCAGGCAAAATGCCAAGAGTGTGTTAAACAGCAAGACCATATATGTTGATTAATGATAATTCTCTTCCTACAAATGTCAGAAAGTAAATATAGGATATACTGAGAATAAGCAGTTATCCTCATGAAGCATATTCTATGGGAAAAATAAGCCATAAACAAGATAAAAGAAGCTGCAATGAAAGACTTCAGAGCCTACGGCATGGTGACACGTACTGTGAAATCTGCATGGTGAGCAGAATTCTCCAAATTAATGTGGCGTGGCTCACCTTATGCTATCTTGAGCCATAAAACACACTTTCGTAAGGTTTTAAATAAGTACTCACTAGATATCCCAATTTCTACTTCTGCTCTATCTGGAGTTATCTTTTGGAGGCAAAAGGTAATGAGGTAGGAACAACTTGAACTTGTGAGATAAAAGGAGAGAGCCCTTGGTAGCGTCATGATTATAAATGATACCTCTCTAATAAAGGTATCTCCACTTAGGGAGCTGAAGAAATGGTTCAGTCAGGCAAACTGTCTGGTTATCAACACTTCCTATGCCTGGAGCTCTCCTGTGAACTGACAATGCCACTTCAACTTCACCCTCAATGAGAACTGCTTTTTGTACAAGTAAAAGAAGGTGGGAAACAGATAAAAATCTTAGTGGAGAGTTACAGATGGTCCAAAAGGGAGGTCAACTAGATTAAGTTCCTACAGTGTAGAATAAGTCAAAAAACTACACTACGTTGTTGTATCCAGAACCTTCAAATAAACCATTCCCACTGAAGGACGCTGCTTCACACCGCAGGTCCCTCACTAGTCAGCTGTGCATGGGGGTCCTGCTCAGCCTGGACTCCCAGGACAGAGAAGTAGCATCTGGCACATGTCCCTCACAATTGGGGAGGGAGTAGCAGGAAAGAAAACTCTGGTTTTGGTAAGTCTGAGTTCAAACAGACAGAGAAGTACGATCCTATCTTGTGCCCAGAACAAGAAACCAAACATCTGTGATGGCATCAATGTCTACGTCAGAGTTCACGTCAAATTATGTCTTTGGGAGGGGAAAATTCTACAAATTATGCTGTAACATAACAAAGCACCTGGATGCTGTGAATAGAAAGAAGTGGTTGCCTGGGATTTGGTTCTGCTGCTCTCTAGTGTTTACAACCACTAAAGCCGCACTGTCCTTCCCACTAAGGTCTCAAAATTGTTGGTAATCTGCACATTGTTTCTACAGGAGCCGGAAAGGAAGACAGAAAGACAAGGAGTAAACGCAGACAAGAGAGCAGGGGAGAGAGAAGAGCGGCAAAAATAAATAAATAAATACATACATACTGTAAGTAGTACTAGTATAATGGTTGTTTCCAAAGATAAACATTTTAACTACTCCCTGCCACAATATCTCTAGTTTACCTGCCTTGCTACACCATACTTTTAAAGTTAACCTTGAACCTTGAAATAAAGAGGGTAGAGGGGAAAAAGAAAAAAAAAAAAACTAGCTCACCAAAGAGCCCTTATAAATTAAAGCCTGAAGTTGGGTTCGGTCCGTTTTCATTGAAGATCGCCCCCCTTTGCCATCCCCACCTCCTGACACAAAGCTGGTTTTGTCCCAGCCTTGCATCAGCTGCACAGTACAGGGTGTATATGCTGAAAAGCAGCTGTTTGCTGACAGACTGCGAACTGGGACAGCTAGCTAGAGCTAAGTGAAGTGGTTAACCCACATCCCTTCCCCATTGATAAAGTGCTTTGATAAGCAAACTATACTGGTAAAAGCTGGAAAGACTGCCAGAAGAGCCGCGCTCAAGAATGAATGCAGGCTTGTTTCGAGGGAGCTTATGCTTTCACATTGTCGACTTTAGACTTCACTCCTGGTCCCCACCTCCACTGGGCCCGCACACTTCAGTGTTCCTTCAGCTAGCAGCAAGACCCATTCTTTGATATGTCAAATCAATATCCTGCTCATACAGAAAAACAAATACATATTTTAAAACACTGCAAAAAAACAGCTCTTCATATAACTTTTCTCAAAAGTATTCTTCCCAATTCAAACTCCTATGAGAAGTAGAGCATTAATTCCTCCTGAAATATGCTCCTCAGATCAGTGACTGCTGAATGTAACACAAACACATAAATTTTTTCTCCAATTTTTATTAACAAAATGAAATTTGAAGTTAAAAAACATGAGGGTTATTTGGAGTTTCAACCACTGTGCACTCTGGACATACAATTGCTCATTAATGGCGGAAGGCAGGGGCAACATGAATGCACACTAACCTTAACTAATGTTTTTCTTTGGGAATGTGTCCCTCATTTAGATTTGTGGAATAGAGTGCTTGAATTCCACTAACATATAGCCATGTATCACATAACAGCGGGGATACATTCTGAGAAATGTGTCACTAGGCAATTTCATTGTGCAAACATCGTGGAGTGAATTTACATAAACCTGGATGGTACAGCCTACTATACACCTAGGCTGTATGCTACAGCCTATTGCTCCTAGGCTCCCAACCTGCCCAGCAGGCTGCTGTACTGAATACTGTAGGCAACTGTGACACAATGGTAAGTATGTGTGTTTATAAACAGGAAAAGTACAGTAAAAGTACAGTACAAGAGATGAAAAATGGTACATCCGTATAAGGCACTTCCCATGAATGGAGCTTGCAGGACTGGAAGTTGCTCTGGGTGAGAGTGAGTGAGTGGTGAGTCGATGTGAAGGCCTAGGACATTAATGCACACTAACATGGACTTTGTGAACTTTATGGACTAATATGGACTTTATGAACACTGCACATTAGGCTACATTAAAGTTACAAAAATATAATTAACCTTAGCTTACCGTAAATTTTTTACTTTATAAACTTTTTAGTATTTTTAATTTTTGATTCCTTTGTAATATTACATAGCTGAAAGTGCAAACACACTATACAGTTAAACAAAAAATATTTTCTTTCTTTATATCCTTATTCTATAATTTTTTTTTCTAATTTTTATGAACTTTTTAGACTTTTTTTTTGTTAGAAATGAAGACACGAGCACACACATTACCCTAGGCTTACATAGGGTCAGGAACATCAATATCACTGTCTGCTACCTCCACGTCTTCTCCCGCCGGAAGGTCTTTGGGGCAGTGATATGCAAGGAGCTGTCATCTCCTATGATAACACCTTCTTCTGAAATCCCTTCTGAAAGACCTACCTAAAGCTGTTTTATAGTTAACTTGTAATATAAGCAGAAGTACAGTCTAAAATAATGATGAAAAAGTATAGTACGATAAGCATATAAACTAGTAGTATAGTCATTTATTATCAAGTATTATGTACAGTACATAACTGTATGTGCTAGACTTCGATACCACTGGCAGTGCAGTAGGTTTACACCAGCGTCACAAACACCTGAGTAACATGTTGTGCTATAATATTACGATGGCAACATCACTAGGTGATAGAAACTTTTCAGCACCATTATAATCTTATGGTACCACTGTATATCCAGTCCTTCGTTGACCAAGATGTGGTTATGCAGCACATAACTGTACTTCCTCTAAGCCCAATGGCTCCTCATTACCTAAGTGAGAGTGCACACCAGACCTCCCTTGTACCTCTCTACAAAGAAAGGAGAGTGGCAAAGGGCAGGCAGGCTGCTACGTCCACAGATGCATTTAAAGTCGGGGCTCAATGCAACACTGGGCCAATAAGAACACTCATCAGTGTTGATCAGCACCAGGTGGTGGGCATATCATAAATTTGGCTTAAACGCTGTGTAATAAAACACAATTTTATGATCGCGCTTTTTAGAGACAGAATCAGTGACTGTATGAAATTAGAGGCTAGTTACTATCCAGAACATGGGTTAGGAAACAGTTACATGATTTACATGGCTTACTTGCTATCAGAAAGGATGGCTCTTTATAGAAAGCACATTAATAACATTATCTTTGTATTCATTATTCACATGTTCCTTTCCAGCAGCAATGTACATTAATTTTTAAAGTAAAATATATCAGCCTGTAAGAGCTGTAGAGGACTTTATGAAGAGAAAGTAGAGGCGATAGGAGATGATGAGGTTTAGGACACATTGCCCCAAAATATGGCACACTGACATTTCAGAAAACAGCAGAAGCAGGAAGGTCACTCTCACCTTCTCCTCACCCTTCTCCCCCAAAGCACATCATAAAACTCTTCTTCCAGAGGTGTCCTCCCAATACCCAGAGGAAAAGAACACCCTTATCTCTGATCGAAGAGATCAAACCCTGTTATCCTGCAATCACACTTGTCTAGACTGTCAATTTCTTCATCAAACACAGCACAAAAATACACAGGTACCCCTGTTTCTTTGGGTCTTCATTTCTGAAGACTGCCGTGTAACTTATAATTGACAGCAAATAAACGTCTATGCTTTTCTTTTATTAATCTTTTATTTTAGGGGCCTTAGCAATGAACCTTGTAATAGATGAGAAAGGATATTACTTTTTCTCCCCTACAGAGACAACTTTACTTGCAGAATTCTTGCTCTGTGGTTCTAAGGTAGAAAGCTAACTAATACTCAAAAGGAGATAACATCCATGTACAAATGCATGTAAATATGTATACAAAAATGCACATATGCTGACATATATATAAACAGAATTTCTAATAACTGCAAAGCCTGCAGTAAAAGGTGAAAAAAAGATTAGATAAATAAATGCCTAAGGCAGTACTTGTTATATGTATGCCCAAAAAACTGTAATAAATGAAAAAACTGAAATGCAGGAGAATGTGAATATTTCAGTCACCTGGAGAGTGGTGTGTTCACTAATGGACCACAGGTAACGATAATAACACCCATGACATTTATCTCAGACCATTTAATTAAACTATATGGCATGAGACATTTTTTACAGAGCCATTCTGACACCAAGGCCATTTTGACTGGGCTTAAAGAAAACAAACCATTGAACTGTTTCAACATGATCCACTAACATGTGCTAAAGACAGCTGACCTAATCCCTGATCCTCACCCTCCCATCCTGGGCCTGAAGAAGAGGTAGGGAGCAGGCTGAGGTGAGGGTCAAGGGGAGGTGGGGTCACGGGGAGGTGGAGGTCAGGAGTGCAGTAGGGCTCAGGGGTGTCTGCTGAACATACTGCTTGATACATTTTTTAAACATCAATTTTATATCATATGACATTGTAAAAACACATAAATTTGGAAACTCCTAGAAAAGTTTCAGGTAAAAATGGTAGAAAGTCTATTACAAATAGCAGCATGGACAGAAGTGGAAATTAAGTAAACAAATACCTTTTTAAAAAGAAGATATGTGTCCAAGAGCACAAGTGACAATGCCACCCACAAATGTGACCATTTCCCACATGCATATGCACATCGACTGGGTAATATTCCATCCCATCCAAGGAAATCGCCTTAATGGAAAAGATATCACTTAAAATTTGGGTCAAACACCCTGATCAATAAGTGAGACTTTGGGTCTGAAGGAGATAACCCTGAGATAACTGTGGGAAATCATGACAAAATGACATACAATTTTAGAAAAGGCAGTAAAGAAAAACATTTTAAGTTTGCTTGCCTGAAAGCTACATGAACTTGCATTTATGGGTGTCCCACTGATTGTACTTAACTTTAACAAGCGTTGCCTTTAATAGTGAATACCTTAAAGTATTCAACAGTTAAGAAAAAGAAAAGACTATTAAAAATTACCCACAATGGCTAAGGAAATTTCCTGGCCTCTTTTCTTCTCCTAATGCCCAATGGCTGACCCATCAGTAGGTCTTCTCTGTTCTACTTCCCAATATCTCTCAAATTCACTTCCTCCCAACCCTACCTGAACTCAAACTTGTCCCCACCCCATACCCTAGGCATCCTCCATAGTGTAGCCAGAGTCACCTTTACAGGCTATACACCTCTCTCTAAAGCTTACAGCAAAATAATTACATGGGAAAACTATTCCAAAACAGATTTATGGGGCTCATCTATTGAGATTCTAATTTTTAAATTCCAATTTAAAAAGTTGTAGCTTAAAAAAAATTTTTTAAGTTGTAGCTTAGTACCAAGCAACCTGAATTTTCAACATGGAGTCCAGATAATTTTGATGTATGTAGTCTTCAGAACCTATTTTGAGAAGTGCTCTTATTAGATTCCAATCCTTTATCATTTTCAAAACGAATCAAAAACACATGAAATTTAATATTTTTTAAAGACCCAGTGACAACTAACAAAGCCTGCTGATGACTATAATTACTTTCCACTTGGACTCGTTTCCTTAAATTAAGACACTAAATAAATTATGGTATGATTCACAAACACCCTCCAAAATGTTTAGGTAAAGTGAAGACTGACTATGACCTAAATATTCATAATCATCCATATGACACTTTCTATAAGTTCCCTTGGTTCACTAAAGTACTAATAAAGACAGCACTATAGATAGAAAGGCACCTGTGGACTTCTCTGGGGTTCATCAAGTCTCATGAGTCTAAAGAGTGATGTGAAGACAAAGGGGTCCTGCAGCAAGCAGAAGGCTCCTGCCGTCACTCAACCTCAGCTTGAGGAGGCAGAGATGGTTTGCCCACAGTGACAGCTGTCCTCTGCAGCTAGCTTACATGGCTTCACAAGTCAGACCTCTCTGTTCAAAGCAAGGTTACATCACTGTTGAAAAATCCTTTGTTTTCCTGTCCCTTAACAGGGCTCCTGCAAATCTTTACTATTCAAGCAATCTTGTAGGAAAAGTACTCAAATATACCTCATAAGATCCTAGTTGCTTTCCTGATTTCGTCTCAGCAGTCTCAACACCTTCATAAGCTGGATGGAGCTAGAGAGAAGCAAAGCCAGAGCACTGGGAGCCACAGCGGGCAGAGCCAACAGCACAGCCCTGTCTCCACAGCTCCCACCTGTCTGACCACACAGCAGCCCCTAGCACAGGAACACTTGGAAGAGGGCCACTACCATATGTTAAGCACTCATTTGGATATTCTGAATTAAATAAAACATATTGTTAACACTAATTTATCTGTTTAAGTTTATTAAATGTGGCTATTATAAGATTTGAAATTGCAAGTGATACTCACACTATATTTCTATGAGATAGTGCTAGCTTGCACTCTCACCTATGAGATAAAAAATAAACTTGTTTTTGAGCTTCTGCACAGCAAAATAAACTATCAACAGAGTAGACAGACAAGCTTACAGAATGGGAGAAAGTTTTTGCAAACTATACATCTAACAATGGTCTAATATCCAACACATATTAGTAACTTAAATCTACAAATTTGCGGAAAAACAACAACAACCCCATTAAAATGGGCAAAGGACATGAACAAACAGTTTTTAAAAGAAGACATATGTGCGTCCAACAAGCATATGAAAAAAAGCTCAACAGCACTGATCATTAGAGAAATGCAAATCAAAATACAGTGAGATATCATCTCACACCAGTCAGAATGGCTATTATTAAAAGGTCAAAATAAAACACGCTGGCAAGGTTGTGGAGAAAAAAGAATGCTTACACACTGCTGGTGGGCATATAAATTAGTTCAAACACTGTGAAAAGCAGTATGGCGATTCCTCAAAGAACTAAAATCAGAACTAACATTCAACCCAGCAATCCCATTACAGGGTATAGACCCAAAGGAATGTAAATAATTCTATCATAAAGACACATGCACGCATATGTTCACTGCAGCACTATTCGCAATAGAAGACATGAAATCAACCTCAATGTCCATCAATAGTAGACTGGGTTTTAAAAAATGTGCTATGTAGACACCATGGAATACTATGCAGCCATAAAAAAGAACAAGATCATATTCTTTGTGGGGACATGGATGGAGCTGAAGGCCATTATCCTTAGCAAACTACTGCAGGAACAGAAAAACCAAATACTGCATGTTCTCACTTGAAAGTGCAAGCTATGATGAGAACACATGGACACATAGAGGAAAACAACAGACACTGGGGCTTACCAGAGGGTGGACAGTGACAGGAGGGAGAAGATCAGGAAAAATAACTAACGGGTACTAGGCTTAATACCTGGATGCTGAAATAATCTGAACAACAAACCCCGTGGTGTGAGTTTACCTATACAACAAACCTGCACATGTACTCCTGAATTTTCAAAAGTTAAAAAAAAAAGTTTTTAAGTACAGCATAGTTTCAAAGTGAATACAGGAAATGCCATTATTAATTGGAACACTTCAAGTGTTTCACGGATAAATATGTCAGTTAATGGTTCCAGGTAGAATTTTATTTATGCCTGACACTTGTTCAATCTAGAATTTTTTCTTTTCTGTGTTTTTTTTTTTTTTCAGGCCTTTGATAACTTCACAATTCGATTAGGAACTATCTCACTTTTTTCAAAGCACTCCAAAAATTAAATGGCACAAAAATCATCCATTCATTAAAGGCTTATAAAATGATGAAGAAAAAGAGCCTTTCAGAACTTTGTTTTCACAATTGTTACTAATGTTTTGTAACTGTTATTTCTGTGGTCACTAGTCTATTTAGATTTTCTTGAATCAATTTTAATAATTTACATTTTCCTATAAAATTCATTTCATTATTTTTCCCATATCTTGTATCATGTTAAAAAGTCTTAAATTTAAGGAAAAATCTCCTCTCTAAAAGATATTTCATCTCTCATTTCTTACATTTTTAGGCATGTATTTCTTCCCTCCTTTATTCTTAATTAGCACTGTCAATCAATAACCATATTTTAAATTCATTAATTATATTGTTTATACATCACTGCTTAATGTTTTTATATTTATTAATTCCTTCCTCTATTTTTTCAGGTTCTTTGTTTTTTCCTGAGAAAGAATTGAATAATTAGTTGTTTTCTTTCTTGCTTAATGACAAAATTTCAGCATGATTTGTAATTGTAATACTATTGTTAAGGTCAAAATAGTCCATTCTCAAAGTTTCAGTTTCTTTTTTTTAATTCGAAAAGTTAAAAGGCATCATGTTGTTGTGTTTTATATTTCACCATAATTGGTTTTGGGGGTTTTGTTTGTATGTTTGTTTCTACAAGAGGTAGTGTTGCATGGTGACAGTGGTGGTAAGGGAGCAGGGAGGTGATTATCAGCCTTTCCTGAAGTAATCCTAAATGTCATGACAATGGAGTTCTTAAACCAGTGCTGAAATAAAGAAGAGGTAGCCTCAGTCAAAAAAAAAATCAAATTAAATTAAATATATTTTACTATGAGTTTGATTTCAACGATCCCATTTGTAAGTAATAACTATAACATCACTAGACACGGATGAAGGCTACAGGTCATTAAAAACAATATGCATATATGAGACAGCTTAGTTTTTAAAATCATAAGCTCAGCTGCTTACATCTGTAATCCCAGAACTTTGGGAGGCCAAGGCAGGAGGATCACTTGAGCTCAGGAATTCAAGACCAGCCCAGGCAATATAGCAAGACCTGTCTCTACAAAAATGTAAAAAACTAGCCAGGAGTAGTCACACACACACTTGTAGTCCCAGCTACTCAGGAGGCTGAGGTGGGAGGATCGCTTGAGCCCAGGGAGCAGAGGCTACAGTGAGCCAAGATCATGCCACTGCACTCCAGCCTGGGCAACAGAGCAAGAGCCTGTCTCAAAAAAGTAAAATAAAATCATAAACTACAGAAAATTAGACAAACCAATGTGTTTTGTAAAACTTTATAGGATTCAAAAGCTGACAGATTTCTGAAAGCACATTGTTTAGTGAAATCTCTTTTTCAGTCCTCATATGAAATAACTAGATTATCATAGGAAATATCCACTAATCAAACCTAAAAAGTAACACATTTACAAATCACAGTCTTAATTACATAGGCAAAACCTTCCTTCTATGATGTTTCCTTTTTTTTTTCTTTTTTGGACACAGGGTCTCACTCTGTCACCTAGGTTGGAGGGCAGTTATGTGATCTTGGCTCACTGCAACCTTCACGTCTCAGGCTCAAGTGATCCTCCCACCTCAGCCTCCAGAGTAGCTGGGACTACAAGCAGGTGCCACACCCCCAGCTAATTTTTTGTATTTTTTTTTGGAGATGAGGTTTTGCCATGTTGCCCAGACTGATCTCAAACTACTGAGCTCATGCGATCCGCCTGCCTGGCTTCCCAATGTGCTGGGATTACAAGCTACAATGTTTCTTGAATTTGCACATAATCCATGTTCCCTGGCTAAACCAATGTCCAGGTTTCCTATATTTATATATTACTTGAATAAAGTAACATTAATTTGCTCATTTTCTGACACATTTTTCAAACTGTTGGGGGCAGTGATAAAGAAATACGGGCAGTGACTGGTAGACTAAAAGTATCCCCCAACTCCATCATAATCCTTACATTAAATGGTGAATTCAGGAATTAGTTTTATTTTTCTACTCAAGTATACTCATGAATTTGTGCACCACAGAAGCATATGCATACACACAAAGCAATTACTAGAAATTCTGATTATACTGAGTATAAATTTTACTTTTTAGGTTTGTTTGGAAAAATTCCAGACACTAAAAAATCAGAAGCAGATTGAATATATACTAAAGCCAATATCCAATTCACATTCTAGATTATAGTTGTATTGTAACTGACACTTGATATAATCCATTAGAACACAAACCTTCTGGCCATTCTCTTTGTACTGTCCTGCATAGTTCAAGTTATATTAAGAGTTGTGAGCACACAACTTTGGCAATATCCTTGTGAACTGGATTCACCAATGTAATTTTACCTTAACAAACTAGGGAAGTGGAAAAGAAAGTGTGACTACTGAGGTCACTGAGGAATCTGTGGCTGTGCAAAGCAAATTTAGTGCGGAATTCCTCTAAAAAAAGTCACATGACTTTTAAAAACTGAATTATACTCAAATCATTCACATAATTTTGTTTTTTCTTTTTTTTGAGACGGAGTTTCGCTCTTGTTGCCCAGGCTGGGCAGTGCAGTGGCGTGATCTCAGCTTGCTGCAACCTCCGCCTCCTGGGTTCCAGTGATTCTCCTGCCTCAGCCTCCTGAGTAGCTGGGATTACAGGTGTGCACCACCACGCCCATCTAATTTTCATAATTTTAGTAGAGATGGGGTCTCGCCATGTTGGCCAGGCTGGTATCAAACTCCTGACCTCAGGTGATCCACCAGCCTCAGCCTCCCAAAGTGCTGGGATTACAGGCATGAGCCACCGCGCCCAGCCCGTTCACACAATTTTTAAGCATAAAATTATATAAAGATTATACATATTAAATATTTTTTTAATTGCACTGTCACCCTTTAAAGGAAATTCCACAAGGAAATTACATGTAGTGTTAGAAAACTTGGCAAAGTTTGAACTAGATTTTGGATTCCAGATACTTTTAGATGAAGCTATATCAATGTTCCATAATGCTGATACCCTTGGGTTCATACTGGATAACAGCACTAAAAATGTATGGTGCAATCACTCTGAAAACCAGCATTCAAGAAGTCAACGGCCATTCTTCATGTGAACACATTCTCACTTGCTAACAGTCTCTGATGACCAAGAGCAACCTCATCATTCAAACTGCAAAGATCAAAAAACGGGTTAAGCTTTTTACATCCTGTATAAGAGATCTTTCCCTACCTTAAGGTTATGAAAATATTCTACTCTATCATGTTTTAGAAGGCTAATTATTTTTTCTTTCACATTCTATAATCCATGTAGAAATGTTATAGATGGTATAAGAATTTTTTCCATATGGCCAGCATCAATTATTAAAAAGATAAGTCCTTCCCAAGGCACTACACAAAGTCCTTAATACTCTGTTCCACTGGTCTATATGTTACTCTCAGGCCAATGCCTCACTGTTTTAATTAATATGACTTAAAATACATTTTACTAACCACCTGAGCAGTTCTTCCTCCATGCTATGTTTTCCTTCAAGACTGTATTGTCAATTCTTGTCCCTTTGCATTTACATATATATTTTGCAATCAACTTATCAATTTACATATTCACATATACATCTGCTGAATTGCTTATAAATCTATAGATGAATTAGGGGAGCTACATATTAATGATATTGAGTCTTCCTACTGACCACCATCATATTACCTACTTTCTCTTAAGACTTCTATAATTTCCTCTCAATAATGTTTTTCTTCTTATGATCTTGCATATTTTTACTGCTTCTAATTGATATTTTATGCTATTATAAACAGTATATTTTCGAATTTTTCTTTTCCGTTTGTTGTTATTCTATAGAAATACAACTGATTTTATCCACTGTATTGACTTTGCATCCAGCAATATTTCTATTAAGGACTGAATGTTTGTGTCCCCTCCCAAAATACAAAGATGGGGATGGAGATGGGCCTTTGGGAGGTAAGCAGGGTTAGATGAGGCATAAGGGTGGGGGCCTCCGCAGTGGATTCGTGCCCTTATGAGAAGACACACCAGAGAGCTTACTCCCTCTCTCCCTGCCACGTGCGGACACCACAAGGAAGGAAGCAAGCCCTCAACAAGAACTGAATTTGCCTTGATCTTGTGACTTCCCAGCCTCCAGAACTGTAAAAGTAAAAATTTCTGTTGTTTAAGACACCCAGTTTGCAGTATTTCGTTATGGCAACCTGAGCTAAGATTAATGCCAAAAATTATGTATTATTCCAGTAATTTATCTATAGATTCATTAGGAATTTCCTTTGTTTACAATCATATTTATCTGCAAATATGAGAGATTTCTTCCTTTCTGAGATCATATTTTGTTTACTTATATGCCTAAATGTATTGGATATGTCCTCCATTCCAATGTCAAATACATATGGTGTTAGTGGACAATGCTGTCTCATTTGGTGTATCAGGAAGATTTTAACAATTAAGTAGAATGTTCTTTACACACATTCTTACTGCTGCAGTACTAAGCAGAATAATCTCCCCCAACACAAATGTCCATGTTCTAGTCCTCAGAACCCGTGACTATGTTATACCTTGAAGCAAAAGGGACTCTGCATATGTGATCAAGGTAAGGATCTTGAGATGGGGAGCTTGCCCTGGATTACCCAGATGGGCCCAATGGAATCACTAGGGTCCTTTTAAGGGAAAGAGGGAGGTAGTAGGGCCAGAGTCAGGGAAGCTGCTGTGATGACAGAAAACAAGGGTAGAGTGATGCCTCAAAACCGCACAACAACATGGAAACTGAACAACCTGTTCCTGAATGACTACTGGGTAAATAACGAAATGAAGGCAGAAATAAAGATGTTCTTTTAAACCAATGAGAACAAAGACACAATGTACCAGAATCTCTGGGACCCATTCAAAGCAGTGTGTAGAGGGAAATTTATAGCACTACATGCCCACAAGAGAAATCAGGGAAGATCTAACATCAACACCCTAACATCACAATTAACAGAACTAGAGAAGCAAGAGCAAATTAAATCAAAAGCTAGCAGAAGGCAAGAAATAACTAAGATCAGGGCAAAACCGAAAGACAAAGAGACACAAAAAAACCTTCAAAAAATCATTGAAACCAGGAGCTGGCTTTTGGAAAAGATCAAAATTGACAGACTGCTAGCAAGGCTAATAAAGAAGAAAAGAGAGAAGAATCAAATAGACATGATAAAAAAATGATAGAGGGGATATCACCACCGATCCCACAGAAATACAAACTACCATCAGAGAATACTACAAACACCTCTACGCAAATAAACTGGAACATCTAGAAGAAATGTATAAATTCCTGGACACATACACCCTCCTAAGACCAAACCAGGAAGAAGCTGAATCTCTGAATAGACCAATAACAGGCTCTGAAATTGAGGCAATAATTAGTAGACTACCAACCAAAAAAAGTCCAGGACCAGACAGATTCACAGCTGAATTCTACCAGAGGTACAAGGAGGAGCTGGTACCATTCCTTCTGAGACTATTCCAATGATTAGAAAAAGAGGGAATCCTCCCTAACTCATTTTATGAGGCCAGCATCACCCTAATGCCAAAGCCTAGAAGAGACACAATGAAAAAAGAGAATTTTAGACCAATATCCCTGATGAATATCAATGCTAAAAATCTCAATAAAATACTGGCAAACCGAATCCAGCAGCACATCAAAAAGCTTATCCACCACAATCAAGTCGGCTTCATCCCTGGGATGCAAGGCTGGTTCAACATACGCAAATCAATAAATGTAATCCACCACATAAACAGAACCAACAACAAAAACCACATGATTATCTCAATAGATGCAAAAAAGGCCTTCGACAAAATTCAACATCCCTTCATCCTAAAAACTCTCAATAAACTAGGTATTGATGGAAAACACCGCATTTTCTCACTCATAGGTGGGAAATGAACGAGAACACTTGGACACAGGGCGGAGAACATCACACACCGGGGCCTGTCAGGGGGTGTGGGGCTGGGGGAGGGATAGTATTAGGAGAAAGATCTAATGTAAATAACGAGTTGATGGGTGTAGCAAACCAACATGGCACATATATATCTATGTAACAAACCTGTACGTTGTACACATGTACCCTAGAACTTAAAATACAATAAAAAAAAAAAAAGGTTAGAGTGATGCAAGGCCATGAGCCAAGGAATGCAGGCAGCCTCTAAAAGCTTCAATAGGCAATGAAATAAATTTTCCCCTGGAGCCTCTAGAAGGACGCAGCCTGCCAGTGACACCTATGTTGGCTTCAGGTCTCCTGTAAGAACTATAAGACAATACGTTTTTGTTGTTTTAAGCCACTAGGTTCATAGTTATTTGGTAGAGCAGCAGTAGAAAACATATACATGGCAGATTTTTTAAGTTCCCTTATTAGCAATTTTCTGCTTCTGGTAAAAGAAGCATGTAATTTTTCATCTTTATTTAAATAACATGGTAAAATACACTAATTGATTTTAAAATGTTAAACCATCTATATATTCCTGGAATAAACTCAATTGGCTAATATTATGTTAGGCTTATTATATATAACTAGCTTTTATTTGCAGGATTTTTTGTGGGGTTTTTTGGTATGAAGGTTCATAAGTGAGATTGGTCTGTAATGTTCCTTTCTCTAACTATTCTCACTAACTTGTACTACTTTATAAAGGAAATTGAGGAGTATTCCCTATTTTTATATTCTTTGGAAGAATATGTTTAAGTCTGATGCCATATACCCTAATCTAAGTATATGTTAAACCACATGATTTGGCCCTTAGCTAAAGTGATAATTGTGTTGTTTAAATCTTCCTTCTTTTCCGTCTGCTTCTAGCAGTTATTAAGAAAAGTGGACTGGCTGGATGCAGTGGCTCACGCCTGTAATGCCAGCATTTTGGGAGGCCTAGGTGGGCAGATCATGAGGTCAGGAGTTCATGTTGGTCAGCCTGGCCAACATGGTGAAACCCCATCTCTACTAAAAATACAAAAATTAGTCGGGCGTGGTGGCAAGCACCTGTAATCCCAGCTACTTGGGAGGCTGAGGCAGGAGAATTGCTTGAACCTGGGAGGCAGAGGTTGCAGTGAGCCAAGATCACGCCGCTGCACTCCAGCCTGGGTGGCAGAGCAAGACTCTGTCTCAAAAAAAAAAAAAAAAGAAAAGAAAAGTAGGCTAAAATCTCCTGCTATGTTTGTAATTTGTCTACTTCACCTTTTAGCTCAGTCAACTTCTGCTTTATATGGTTTGATGCTAGGTTAAATGGAGACAAATTTAGAATTGTTATCTCTTCCTAAGAATTGAACCTTTATATTACAAAGTATCTTTCTTTACCAGTAGTAGTACTTTTAGCTTTAAAGTCTCTGTATTTTCTGATATTTAAGACTTCCAGAAGAATTTATCTCTAAGCTGAAAGTTAAAGGATGGGAAGAAATCTGTTGGGTAAACAGAGAGAAAAACCTCCACACAGCAAGGTGTGCTTGGTTCTGACAATGTCCTGAAGGCAAGAGAGAATATGGCTCTTTCACGGAACTGAAATATCTTTGCCGTCTAAAATCTGTGTGTAAGAACAACAGTCTCCACCTTACACTCCTTTCTTGGTAACAGCCAGAGCCCTAATTTTGTTCTGCTATTCACTCTTCCAGGTGGAAACACATGGTCTAGACCAAGAGCATAACTTATTACGGTTGCAAGACAATTGTAAGAATTCTATTCTCCCAGCCAGTGGAATAGAATACAGGAGAAACTTAAAAAAAAGGTTTTCTCCTCTAATACGACCATCATGGGGGAAAAAATCCAGATATCCGGAGCTGTAGCAACCACTTTGTAAGAATGAGGAAACTAGCCCTAAGACCAAGATAATACAATAAGACTGTCAGGCCCAAACAATAGAAAGAGCCTCTGTCCACGCTAACACTGCTGACCTAGACCTGTGTCCAACTTTCTGCTTTATAAGCTTATAAACTTCTCATCATTAGGAAACTTTTAGCTAAGTTTTTTCTGCTCCTTGCAACTGATGCAAGATCCTTACGTACCACTTTTTGATTGGTTTTTAAAACTCCCAATGTTAAATAATAAGAGATTGCTAAGAATATTTCCAAAACTGTATAATCTACACAAGAAAATATCTATTTTTTACTGTTTCCCCATCCATTGATACATACATATTACATAATTGTCCAAAATACTTAGAAATGTAAATTTTACATTATCAAAAAATAGGCCTTATATAAAACGTAAATGGTAAATATATAACCATTTGTAAATATATAACCATTTGTAAATGGTAAAATATATAACCATTCTATAATCCTTAAAAGTTAATAGTCTTACAGTGATTCTATTTGAAAATACAGTTTCCATGTCTGGTCTTAATAAGAAATAAGACATAAAAATGAATATAACTAAATCCCAGGAAAACCACCACACAAATGGCATACACACAATGCAGCCTAGAATGACACATTTCAAAATTAAAGCTCTTATGGCTTTTCTGAGATTTTTAAACAAATCATCAAGTATAAAAAGAAATTAAAATTTTTACATTTTTCATTATTTTCTATATTCAAACCTACACTTAACTTTTTATAGTTGTCCTATCAAATTTTGCATCATAATAGTTCAAATGAGAAAATTACAGAAGAGTGAGACATACATTATCTAATAAGGTACTTATTCAACATATTAAAATTTCACAGTACATAATTTTGAGAAATAAGGGATTAAACACACTGAGAAAAATTTTTTCCAGTTCCTATATGATCAAGCAGAAACCTTTGATTTTTTAAACTCTAATCAAGAAAATAAAGATAAAATATTTCTAATAATGGTTATGCATTGCTAACTAGGTTAACATTATGTCAACTAAGTAAATAGTTGGGCAATTCTCTAGGCAAATTAAGCAGAGTTTACTTTCCTTCTATTACATAAACAATTATATAACACAAGAGTTTTAGCAGGTCAAATGTTTCAATATATTAAAGAAAGCATTCTAATTCCTATAAAAACCACATCAAATGTGATCACTGAAAATTGAGAATAAATTACATTCATGAAAGACACTAAAGTTCCAAAAGAATACATTCATTTATCAGGGAAAATGAAGTAAGAGCTGTAAACCTCCACTGCAGGGTGCTGGGAAGCAGAAATTTCATTATTTCTTCAGCCCAAAATGTAACCTTTATAGATGTCTTCTTCACAAGAAACATCTGCAGGTATTAAAAAGGAAGATATCCAGAAGAGTCCTCTCCAGAAGAAATTTTAAAAGACCTATTTTTTAATTGCCCACATATAGTAACTATAAACCATGAATGACATCTAAAAACAAACAGACAACAATAACAAAACTAGCTAACAGCATCTGAGATCATCAAAAGTGGGAAGATTCTGGAAGGGAAGTGACACTTGCAATAAAGATAAAGGAATAGCTCTAGTGAATTTCCTAATTTTTATGAATTTGCAAGCTCCACAGATACCAAAATCTCCAATAGAAAACCCATTGTCTTACTGGCTTGAAGAACCAAAGGACAGAGTTTAAGGCAACCATAGCTACTGGAAATGAGGTTGGCAATAACAGTGAATCCCAGCAAAGAGACAGACCTAGAGAAGACGATGCATAAATTCTGTGTATAAACTCTGCCCAAATCTCTGGCTGACATTTAAACCAGACTAAGACTAAAACAAATGAAGTATGATTTCAGTTACCACCCATGAGTCTCAGTTTGCAGTTTGAAGTATGATTTCAGTTACCACCCATGAGTCTGGGTTTGCAGTTTGAGTCACCAAAATTAATTCTTTACCCGGGGGGCGGGGAAAAAGCATTGTTGGAACAAATGTAACAGAATCCAGGAAAACAAAAACAAAACAAAAAAAATGCATGATCCATTTTCAGAAGAAAATCAATGAAGACTGACCTCTGACCCTGAGTAGACCCAGATGTTGAAATTAGCAGATCAGGATCTTCAACCAGCTGCTATAAGTTTGATCAAAGTTATACAGAAAAAATATGCCCACGATGAATGAAAAGAATATCATCAGAAAAAAATCTGTTGTAAAAAAGAATCTAATAAAAATTCTAAAACTAAAAAACATCATACAGATATAAAATTGACATTGTTAAGCAGCAAATGGACTTAGCAGACTGGTGATGACAAACAGTCAGTAAAGACTTTCCTGTGAAGATAGAGCAATAAAAACTACTGAATCTGAGGACTGGAGAGAAAATGCATCAAACAAAATGAAGAGATCTTAAGAACCTATGGGACAATATTATAACATTCTTATAATTGGGCTCCCAGAGAAGAAAAAAAAGAGAGAGAGAGAGAATGAGGCAGAAGACATATATTTCCCTAAAAGGATATAAGTCATAAATCTATAGATGCATAAAGATCAGCAAATCCCAGACAGGATAAATACAAAGAAAGCCACACATACGCATGTCAGTCAAATGACAATCGACAATGAAGAAAATCACGTAATTGTTGGCTGGTCCACTATTTACTATATGACATTCACAGTCTTCCTACTTACTGTCATGTCTGGTTATGATGCTTCTGGTATTTGTACAGTCCAGAATCTTGCCCTAAGGATGTCAAATTACTATATTCTCTTTCTTAACCATTTTTTCCCTTAACCTCATAGGTTAGCATTTAGGGCTGAGTGGTTAATGGAGAAAGAACACTAAATCGGACTCCCGTTGGTTTACATTCCTTGCCACATTACCTAAAAAGGACTAACTCTGAGGATTAGGCACAGATCTGCAGATTAAATATCAGGATAGTCAGTATAGCACAGTGGTTATTAGGCTGGGGTTTAGAGTCAAGTGTGTTTAAATCTTAGTTTTGTGATTTTCTTAGCTGCCTCAAAATCATCCCCCAAAATACCTACTATGATTCCTGTTATGAAGATAAAATGCTTAGCACTGTCCCTGGCACAGAGAAATGCCCAATACTTGCTTGAAATTAATACTCATCATTGTAATTACTCAGTTTAAAGGAAAGACCAAAGCATTCCACTTTATTTTTAATGATTAATACATCTAATCATTAGCATGTCATAAATGAATGTAAGACATCATCAATGTAAGATAAGATCTTATTTTATGTACCACACAGAAAGAAAGAATGTTGCCAACTGAACCAAAACATTCTACTGCCTGTATGTCACCATATAAGAAACATATGTCTGCTGATTCCAGAGGTAATAACAAGTACATCTTATTAAATAAGATATATATAACTCCTTCAATGATCACAAATTAAGCTCTACAAGATAGATACTATTATCCCCAATTTTCAAGTGAAAAAACTGAGGTCCACAAAGTTAAGTAAGTCCCTAAGTTACAAAGGTGGTAAACAGTAAGGCAGGATTCAAAGACAGGCAAACTGGTTTCAGAGCTCTTGCTATTAGCCACTGCACGTACCTCTATTTTTCTTGAGTTCCATCTTTTTATTAACTTTGAATGTTCACCAATACCACAAGCCTCAAATCTGCACAAGAATAATGTCAGACTCTGACAGATGTAAAAGAGGGTCATTCCATGCTGTGAGATACAAAATGTGGCATTATTTACTACAAATTCCACACAAGAGACCATGGTTTTCAACCCTGGCTACCCATCAGAATCACTTCAGGTGCTTAAAAAAACCACAGATGCCAGGAAATAACCCCAGACTTACTAAATCAAAATCTCCAGGGTTGGAATACAGAGATATGCACATACTTTAATGCTCCAAAAGTCACTCTGCCACATGGCTGGACTTGAGGACCAATCAATCTTGACCAATCAATCTTGTTTTAGAGTAATTTTTTTTCCATTGATACACTCTCTGTTACTCTTACTACCATTAATCTGCACCCAGGTAATAAAAAGTTCACTCTATACCGACCAAAAGTATTCTGATGTTAATATGATCTTAATTTAACCTCATTATATTTTTTAAAATAAAAAAATGTATTACTGGTATATTTGAGACTGCTGAGAAAGGGAATTTCTGTTTCTGTATAAATACAGCATTACTGCCCATCTAATACGAATACATTGTGAAATGACCAAAATGTGGCAGTTCCTAGCCTGATGAGGAAAATGAAACAAAGTGCTTTTGAATAAAACAGTGTCTTTGTCAAGCTGCCACCTCAGTGACAAACACTGAAAGTGCCTGCTTGGTAATGCTTTCCCAGGCTACCAGCCTTACTTCCTAAGGACGTCATCCCTCTCTCAACCATAGCACATGGCAAAATACAGTGATGCGCTTCTGTGTTTGTCTCATCCACTGATACTACCATGAGGCCCTCCCAGGGAAAGAGCTCATGACAATATCTTCTATATGTAGTTCAGTGTCAGAACAGAGTAGAAACTCAACAAATAATTACTAAATGAACAAATTCTTCCTCTAATTCATACTTTATACTTACATCAGTGTTTTACATATATGTACATATATATTTTTTAATAGAACTTAATTTCCCCAACTTCTTCGTTTTCCAAGTACATCTCTAGGTGAAAACCTCACACTTTAATCACCTGTAATGTTGAATTACTCAAGTCTTTGTTACCCAGTCTTGCCAAGAAATTAACAAGTCCACCAATATCTATTCTCAAAATCATACTCTTCCTTCAAAACACAAATTAAACTGCATCTCTTCCATTTAAACTTGCCTGACTCCCTCAAATAAAGTGTCACCTTAATCATCTGCTATAGTAAAATTGAAGAAATAAATGCAGGGAAGTACGGAGAAATAATTCCTGGAATTTTTATTTTTCAGAGTACTAGGGATCAATATCGGACTACAGCCATACTGTCCAGCAGAACTTTCTGTGATAATAGAAATATTCTGTATCAATGCTGTCCAATAGCCACATGTGGCTAATGAGTACTTAACATGCAGCTAGTGAAGTTTAAGGGCTAAATTTTTCATTTCATTTGGCTTTAATTAATTAAACTATAAATCAAAATAGTGCACACAACAACCACATTGGGCAGCACAGGTCTAGAGGCACTTCGGGGTACACCACAGAGAAACATCTCCAGCCTCAACCTACTTAATCTTTATATTAGCACTAATACCTCACATCAAGTGTTTCAATAATAAAAAGCAGAAAAGGGGCTAGGCACAGTGGCTCATGCCTATAATCCCAGCACTTTGTGAGGCCAAGGCGGGCGGATCACTTGAGGTCAGGGGTCCGAGACCATTCTGGCCAACATGATGAAACCCTGTGTCCACTAAAAATACAAAAATCAGCCGGGCGTGGTGGCATGTGCCTGTAATCCCAGCTACTGAGGAGAATCACTTGAACCTGGGAGGCAGAGGTTGTAGTGAGCTAAGATGGCACCACTGCACTCCAGCCTAGGTGACAGAGTAAGACTCAAAAAAAAAAAAAAAGCTGAAAAGAGAAGTTAATGCATTAGAAGGAGGAATAATGTCCTTAAAAAAGATACTGGTGCCAGGATACCAGTACCAGTGGTATCTAGAACATTTAATAAAAATGAGTAAAAAGAGACTAAAATACCAAATCCCAAAACAAGCACAAAACCCTCATGACAGCATAGAGCTTTCCGAAGGTAGAAAAGAATATCTTGAGAGGTAGAGAGTTCCATATAACACAAGATGCTCAAGAATCTCTCCAACTACCATATTCAGGATCCCTGGGAAGGGATGTGGAGCCTGGGAGCAGTGTGTGGAATAGCAACCATCAAAGTCTAAGCGTGAAAGTCCAGCAGAGATCAACGGAGTCGAGACAGAAGAATCTGCTTTTCTAAATATTGTCATGTGAGTCAAAAGGATGGCCGGGCAGGAGATCTAGACCTTCCGGCCTCTGATCCATTCTGCCCACTAGACTAGGGGCATCCATCACACATTTCAAAGTTGTTTAAAAGGTCCTGGATTTCAGCTAAAATCGCTGGCAGTGACGTCCATTAAACATGTCATCAGGCCGGGTGGCACCTGTAATCCCAGCAATTTGGGGGGCCAAGGTGAGCAGACTGCCTGAGGTCAGGAGTTCAACACCAGCCTGGCCAACATGGTGAAACCTCATCTCTACTAAAAATACAAAAATCAGCTGGTCGTGGTGGCGGGTGCCTGTAATCCCAGCTACTTGGGAGTCTAAGCCAGGAGAATTGCTTGCTGGGAGGTGGAGGTTGTAGTGAGCCGAGATCACGCCTCTGCACTCCAGCCTGGGCGACAGAGCAAGCCTCTGTCTCAAAAAAAAAAAAAAAAAAAAGTCATCATGTCCAGTGCTTCTTTATGAACCCAAAAGAGGTGTATATTTGAAAATATGTAATTTATTTGAACTGTTTTAATTTGAGACATATTAAAAATTTGATTCTAGTATTAGAAAATATTTCACAGTTTTGCCTACAGAGCTCATTATCATCCCCTTAAGTGATGTTTAAGAAAATTATTCATTTATTTAGCAAGACTTAAAAATGTACTACTGTTCAATTCCTAAAGAAAAAATAATGTATTTAATCCTTAAATACTTTTTAAACTTACCAACCCCAAATATATAATAAATAATTCTGATAGGGCAAAGCTCAGAGGCACTGGCCCCCCAAAATTTGCATAGTAATAAATATAATTTTTTAAATGAAAGTAGGACTGCCGCATTCTCAACACTGGTGTTAGAATCTACCTTTTGAATTTCTTTACATTTATGAAATAAGCTTTATGAATGAAATGACAACGAATAATATAACCACATTTTCAAAATTAAAAAAAATACATAAGCAAATAATAAACCTCCCTCATTTTTTCACTAAACTACGTTTTCCTTTCTTCAAAACTGTTCTCTCTAGTCATTAAACCCCAGAAGGGACATCAGTGACACAAACATCCACATTTGATAGGTGAAAAACTGACTGGGATCACTTGTCCAGCCTCCCAAGCAAGGCGGCCCTGGCGTACTGCTCCCCGGGTCCCTGCATTCTCTGCCCCTCTGCTCCACAGTGCTCGTCACAACCGCCTTGCTGCTGCTTTGACTCCAGGAAAGCTGACTCCAGAAGAGGCCTCCATGATGCTCTTTTTTTTTTTTTTCCTTAAATACACAACAGGAAGCACAGCTTGCATATTCATATTTTATTTTAAAGTTCTTGAAAACAGCAAAACAAAATGAAGTTACCTTTGAAGTGCTGTGATTACACAGAAAATCTCCTTCCATTCATTCAAATCATGACGACTGGGCGCCTAGGATGGGCCATCACCATTTGAGACACCATTCTAGCTTATCCATTCTAGGAGGTGCTACACAGATAAAAATCTCTGCCTTAATGGACCTCTTATACTTTAGTGTGGGAAGAATAAACAACAGATAAGTGAAATACGTAGAGTACGTTAGATAGTGATAAATGCTATGGAGAAATGTAAAAGCAGAGAAAAGGATGAGGTATAAGCAGACTGCATGTCAACAGGGTGAGGAAACACGTCACTGAGAGGTGACCAAAAGAAAGAAAGAAGGGGGCCAGGCGTGGTGGCTCACACCTGTAATCCCAGCACTTTGGGAGGCCGAGGTGGGTGGATCACAAGATCAAGAGAACAAGAACATCCTGGCCAACATGGTGAAACCCGTCTCTACCAAAAATACAAAAATTAGCCAGGCGTGGTGGCGGGTGCCTGTAATCCCAGCTACTTGGGAGGCTGAGGTAGGAGAATCGCTTGAACCTGGGACACGGAGGTTGCGATGAGCCAAGATCGCACCACTCCAGCCTGGCAACAGAGCGAGACTCCATCTTAAAAAAAAAAAAAAGAAGCAAGTTGTGAAGGCATCTGGGAGCAGAAGGCCGTGAGGCAGGAGCATGGTTGCTGTGTCCTGGGTCTGCAAGAAGGCCAGTGTGGCTGACACCCTGCACCTGAGGTCATAGAGGAAAAGGATGGGAAACGAAGGTGGAGCCAGACCCTGGAAACCCTTGTAGAACTGACCAGCTGCTTGTTCACCACCTTTACCACCCACCATCCTCACTCACACCCTGTATCCCTGAACCACACACATCTGAGATGAGATGAAATCAAGTAAGAAGTCATTACAGTATTTTGAAAACAAGAGGAAAACATTTTTCCATGAATTGGCAGTTTCCCCAAATCTATCCTCAGGTGTATGAAAATCAGTATTAAAGATCTGAGGTGGGCCAGGCATGGTGGCTCATGCCCGTAATCCCAATGCTTTGGGAGGCTGAGGCGATCGGATCACTTGAGGCCAGGACTTAGAGACCAATTTGGCCAACATGGCAAAACCATATCTCTACTAAAAATACAAAAAAACTAGCCAGGCATGGTGGTGCACGCCTATAACCTCAACTACTCAGGAGACAGAGGCACAAGAAATGCTTGAACCTCGGAGGCGGAGGTTGCAGTGAGCCAAGATCGTGTCACTGCATTCCAGCCTGGGTGACAGAGCAAGACTCTGTTTCAAAAAAAAAAAAAATCTGAAGTGGTTACCAACCCTCATTATTTGAAACTATCTCAGTTGGAATGATCATTACAGATGCTTATTACAGCCCCAAATAAAACAATAGGAGACTAGAGGGTAGAGGAAGAAATATGTGTGTTGACATAAATTTTATCTCATTAGTCATTATTTATCTTTACAATACATTAAAAGGATTCAAATGTTTTTACAGCTTTGAATTTTGACTTTAAAACCTGAAATCCTAAGCCACAGCAAGGTAGTTGGCCTGGATTATATCCTAGTGCTACAAGTTTGGCAGCTGAATAAAATTGAGAACTATATGTTAATCATCCACTCAATATTTTCTTGACCACAATTATGCCTAGATCAGCACAAGAAACCAAAGAAAGCCTGCCAGCAATATTCCCTGCAGCAGGCCCTGAGGCAATTTTCCCATCTGTGGTCACAGGAGGGGGAAGCTTCTTAGTGGCCCAAGAGAAGCATCTACCTGAGGCGCTGGATGGGCACCTGAGAGTCCTGCATGGTTGCATGCAGCAGTCGCTCTTCTGGGTCATTGTCTCCCTTCAATAAACAGATCCATCTACTGCAAAATCTCATAGAACTCTACAAGTAGGTCCAACTCAAACACAAAATTCAGACTACATAAGGGATTGTTTTGCATTGTTGACCTGAAACATTTGTGCCTTGTGACAAAAACTAGGAAGAAGGATTCCATACACTTAAGATCACTGGGACTGACGTGGATATTTGTGAAGATCCCAAGAAGAACCGTGACAGACACATTGTCACTCAGCAATAAAATAAGAAAAAAAAATCCTCTTGCCATAATGTATATATACATAAGCTCCATCCAAAAATATGCGGCTGGTAAAATTTTAAAGCCAATTATTCTTCCTTCATTCATTCAAAAAAACAAAAGTCAAGATACAAAAATAGCCATTTTCTTTCTTGATCCAAACTACCAAGTTTTAAATGTCAATGCCTTGATTTTATCTTAAAAAGAAGTTAATAGCATTAGTCTTAAACCTGTATTCAGAGATAAATCATAATAGAAAGGAACAACTGGCAACAAAAAGACTGGAGTTTTAAAATTCTCATGACTAGCTGTGATTTGGGACAAACTAATTAATGTTTCTGAGCCTCAGCTCATTCACCTATAGAATGAAGCTAGTAACAGCTCTTTCTCACTTGTAAGGGTTGGAGATATCATACACAAAGCATCTAGCTCCCAGTGAACAGTAGCTACGGCATTACTGCTACCAATCTGTGTTAGAATCTGCTTTTGGTGAGATCCTATAGACACGGCATTTGCCGTGATGAGCCAGAGATACAAATTGTGGCACACAAGCCCAGGACAAGGTTTCTGTTTGTCTGCTTCACTGCCACCTCCCCCATGCATGGCACAGTGCCTGAAACTTTAAAGGTATCAAATAAAGATATTTTTGTTGAAAAGTAAGAAAAAAAGATAAATCACTACCCCTGTGGAGTATTTTAATAAACCTCGAATTTGGGATTGGCCTATCACTTCCTGCTGTAACAGGATACTCTGATACTTCTGGTACTGAAGATATCTAATCAGCAAAAGTTTTAATTTCTTAAGGAATTCATTTACCTGAAACGGTAAGATCTGTTGTATTTTTTCAATTTGTAAGTAAATACATATCAAGACATTCTGTGTGTCTCTAAAAGGCCAAGAAATCACAAAGCACAAATATTCACAACCATAAACACAGTGGCTGTATTCCTCATAACGGGAAACTATGTAAAAACAAACCAAACCAAACCATAATAAATGCTAGTATAATATTAATACTAAAATGAAACTATAATAAATATTAATATGTAAAATGTTTAAGAAACTGCTAACACTACAGTTGAAACCTTTATGAGGCTAGCTCTCACACGCATGTTCCAAACTCAATAAAAGAGGTGAATGCCACAATGGCTGTCAGAAACATGCAAGTCAAAACACAATCTAGAGGGAACAAAGCATTCGTGGAGCCCAAGGTCTCGGCAGCCTTAAATAATATCCCACCTGTCATTATGTCAAACAATTTGGCCCACTTCCATAACAAGACAAAAGTCACTTTTGTTGCATGTCAAATGTGCGGAGAGAACGAGCCAGAAAAAGCTGTTTGAAGGTTAGAAGTACTATGAGCAGTTTAAAAGAACAGCAATAAATAAAACTTGTTAATGCCCCAACATTGCTAGTCAAAAATAGTCATGAATTAACAGATGTTACTAGTATAACTACATGCCCAAGTGATGGGCGAATTATCTAAATAGGTGATCTACAAATAAAGATATGAAGAATGAATAATTAATAACAGACCATGTGGAAAAGAGATCTCACACATTTAAAACACCAACAAAAGGCACTCAATAAAATGGCTTTCAAAATACAAACAGTAGATCTCATACTTTCCATCACCTGAAAAGCAGACCCTGCATAAGTTATGTTTTCATTGATCCAAGTGATACTAAAAGTTTAGAGAAGTACTTCAGAATTTTTAACAATTAAATTTTGTTAATAATCACAAATTATAAATGTAATTACTATATTTTTCAGTTTATCAAATTTAGTAAAATTATTTTGGAAATCAGAATAAGAAATAATAAGGTCAATAGAAGGTTTACAAAAAACCGAAGTGTGGGAGGAGGAAGAGTAGAGGGAGAGAAAAAGTATATTCTGACCAATCAAGTTTACACACTTGATGCAAAATCCTTCTTGACTGAATACTTTCCCATTATTTTTGTCCCTGGGGCTTGCTGACAGAGACATTGTGTCCATGTGAAGGGAAAACCTGTTTTTTCCCCCACCTGGGATCCCAAAGGACCTCCTCCCTGATTGCCTACAATTTCTTCTACATTACCCACGCCCCTTCATCCCACTCTGGCCAAGTCACCCAGGTTCCTGCAGCCTGTTCCTGTTGCTGACAGTTAGACTTCCTGACACAAGGCCTGATGTTGAGGTGAGGGCAGCCCGGTCAGTTAATTAAGCTGGCACGGGGGAAGAAAGGAATCCCTTTTCAGAAAACCTAGGCTGATTTCATATGAGCTGATTCTTTGGGGATGCCACAAGAGACCACTTAGAGAGTGCTTTTGGGGAGGGAGATGTCATTCTAAGCATTTCATTTATATTCCTATAAACTTCACAATAACCCAACAGTACTGTTATGGAAAAGGAAGCTGGGAACAGAAAAGTTAAGCAGCTTGCCCAAGGTCACAAAAATCAGCACGTGGCACAGAAAGGGCTCAAACTCAGATCATCTAGCCCCAGTCCACACATCCAAACCACTCAACCTACTGCCCTGAAACTCTTTTCTCCGAAATCCTATTTAGAACCTAGAAGCAGCAAACCACACAAGTAAAATTTGGGTATAAACAATTATTTACTAGGATTCTTATAATATTTATTTGATTACATATTGACATAAATCTCACAATCAATAGATTAGGAGGAAAGCAAAGCAACTCAAAATAAAACTATAAAGTCATGAAAAATCCAGGCTCTTGAAGACAAAGTGGTTGTGATGTTTTATCTCTCTGGGTTTCAGAGGGGACAGAGAAATCAATCAATCAATTTTAAATGGCATTTAGATCAAAACAAGGAAGGGAAAATATAACATGAGACAGTCATGGTGTATTAGTCCGTTTTCATGCTGCTATAAAGAAACACCCGAGACTGGGTGATTTATTTATTAGAGACTCAGAATGGAGACCTCAGGGCAGAATTTGGCACCATTTTGTGCCGTGGACCTCTCTGGCAATATAGGAAGCATGCGGACCCTTTTTCAGAATGTTTTTAAAGATACAAAATAAATTTGTACATAACATTACAAAGGAAGTAAGTCATATTGAAAAACCATTATCAAAATATTCTGAAAAGCAAATTTATGATATAGTAATACATATCCTTTAAGATCTAGCAATCTGATGGATGAGGTCACAAGAGCTGGGGCTGGAAATGTCATAAAATATATGAACTGAAAACACTTCTTTATATATGTTATATATGTTTAAAGGCATTATCAATACTAAGACCACCATATAGCAAAAGTCAGATGATCTCAAAAAATGGCTCTAAATACTCCTGATCCAGAAGCTTTATCAGTCCTGGTGCACTTGACCTCACCAAAACTCCAGGGTCCCAGGACGTCTTCACCCATGGCTCTAAGAACCCATGCTTACCTGCATCTCCTACTTTTCCATTTCCATTCCTTCTGCAGTTCTTCCAATTTCTGAACACAGATATGTCCAAAGGATTCCCATCAGAGTGTATATCATAAAACCAGTATCCAGTGGAACACTGCTTAGTAAATTCCTGACTGGCTCTCCTGGTCTTTATCTGCCACTACCACACACCACATTTACTCTTAGTGATATTTCCTCACTCTTGTCTACCCACAGAAGACGTGCCCTTGCTCCAGAAAGGACACCCAGAAACCCTAAACAACAGAAGAGATTCCCACCAAGCAGAGGGAAAGTGCTCTTTTTCCAATGGCTTGCTCTGTCTCTTGTCCACATACATATCTGCTCTGAAGAACATGAGTTGCCACCAAGCATTCCCTACTGAACCCACATCCCGGATGTTAACTGGGTCAAAACCAGAATTATAAACCTCAAATCCTAAATTCCCTGTTAAATTACCTACGAAACCCAAATTAGAAATTTTTAAGATAAAGTGCACAGGGAATTTCAGCTGTCTTTAGTTTTCTTTCTACATACCTTTTCTACTTCTTATCCTGATGAATTGGTCTCAACTAAGAAATCACAAATGTTCCTTTTACCCCATTGGCATAAGGGTGACAAGAGTTTGTCCTGTGTGAGACACTCCTTTATTCCGTTCCATGAGCCCATGTGCCCTACTAGATAATAAATTTCTTGAGAACAAAGACAATGCTGTACACATTTGTATATCCCACATGGCTACCTCGTAATTAATAGGAGCTCAATAAATGCTCCTATTTATTGATGAGGTGTACAAGAACAGCAAAGTAAAGACACTAAAGATGTACCCAAAGGCAGCATCTCTCGCAAAGAAAAAGCACTGCATCTTCCTCAACATTTAACAACTGAAAAAGCTATGAAAAACAATGACATACTGGATACTTTACATTTAAAAAAAAAAAAAAAAGAACAAAAATTCCAAGCCCTCAAACCCCAAACCTCCATCCACGGACCTGTAGTGCCATAGTTTAAGCGTCTAAGATAGCAACAGGGCAAATGATTGCGAAGACTGAATACCAGTTCCAAGACGGTCCAAGTTCAAGCTGCTTATGTCAACGTTTCTTACGTTAAATGTGATCTTGGGCAGTTCACACCACATACCTATACCTCACTTTCTTTATCTCTAAAATGGAAACACTTTGATTAAAGCCACAAAGGGGGAAAAAAAAGAGTAAAAGTGATGAAAAAGCCTTCTTTGAATTTGTAGAACAATTCTTTATTAACGAAGAAACCCACATGTGAATAAGAGGGTTCTTGCCAGGCAGGGGGGTGTGTGCATGTGTGTGTGTATTGCATGTCTGTGTGTTGCTTGTCTGTGTGTGTCTGTGTAGGTGTTTGGCCATGGATACAACTTACATGGTTAACTTTTCCCTTACACAGTAGGAAATGTATGCCTTAGAAAAAAGCCACTATTAATTTACATTAAAAAACTTTTGTTTCTACAATTGAGATCCAGTAAAATGTTCAAAATTCTAAAACAAAGGGGAGCAAATCTCCTTTACCTTCAATACCATAATTCATGAAGGTTCCAACAGTTACTCCTCATGAATATTTGAAGAAAAGTAAGATATCTACAAAGGCTTAGGATGTCTGAAGGCAGCCTGCCTATCCTTTTCATTTTAAATAAAACTGATCAAACATGGATTATTGCTCCAAAATATGCTGGAATTTTCAATTCTCTCAAAGATATTAGGAGTACGAACTCTAAGTTTTAGTTTCATAGTAGTAGGGAGTGGATTCTGGGAGTTACAGTTTTGTTTTTGAGTGACTAATTTCTGCAAACTGAAGTTAAAGAAAGATACTGGCTGTCATCCAAAATCAATCTTCTTTCAATTTCATCATTTCAGGACAAGCAGTAGATCCTTCACACTGCATGGAACAAAATCAGTAGAAGCCAAGAACAACAGGCATTGCTCTTTCAAGACCATTTCATCAGCATTTAGCAGAAGCAAACACAATGAGGTATCTATAAGCTGCAAGAATATTAACAACATTTTCACTTTGTTATTCACTGTGCTCTAACCTGAACCCTATCTTCTTGTTCCAAATGCCATTTCAATACTTGAAATTGCTATAACTGGTAAAATCACAAACACATTTGTGAATTTCTATTTGCTTAAATAAGCTGAGTGTGTGACCTTTCTCTATCTCAGGTTCATTAACAGACTATTTAGACTAATCTTCATTAATAGACTATTTTCTTTTTGCATATGCTGTTTTAATCAATCTGAGGCTCAATGTCCCTTCCCTAGAAATACCAACTAACGGTTTTGTTTCCACCATGGAATGTTTATATTAGACAGTCAGTGCACAGGGAAAATTAATACAGCCTCCACCTGATGCAAATCATGTTAATTTTTGCCCACACCACTTTGTGCCAAATGCACCAGTACACCTTGGGAATAGCTCTGGGCCCTGGGGAGGCACCTTTTCTAAACGTATCTGGTTACTCTTCGTCATCGTGGCATCCTGGAAAGGCAGAGCATCAGTCTGCAGAATAAAAAGAAGCCACTCAGCAAATGCATAAAAAAGGAATATCTTTAGTATTCAGAAAATGACACTCTGTTTATAGGCTGCTTTAAAAACAAACAAAAACTTTTATTGATACATATTTTACATATTTTCAGAGCACATGTGATATTTTGCTACATGTATAGAATATGTAATGATCAAGTTAGGGTATGTGGGGTATCCATCACCTTGAGTATTTATCATTTCTATGTGTTGGGAACATTTCAAGTTCTCTCTTCTAGCTACTTTGAAATACACAACACATTGTCACTAACTACAGTCACCCTACTCTGCTACCAAATATTAGAACTTACACCTTCTTACTGTATGTTTGTACTCATTGACCAAACTCTCTTTATCTGTTCCCCTCCAACCCCTGCCACCAACACATCCTTCCCACACTCTCTGGCATCTATCGTTCTACTCTTTACTGCCACAAGAGTAAGTTTTTTAGCTCGCACATATGAGTGACAACATGTGGAATTTATCTTTCTGTGCCTGGGTTATATAATGACCTCCAGTTCCATATATGTGGCTCCAAATAATATGATTTCATTATTTATTTTTTATGGCCAAATAATATTCCATCGTGTATATATACCACATTTCTTTATACATTTGTCCACCGATGTACACTTAGGTTGATTCCATAATTCACTTTCCTATTGTGAATACTGCTGCAATAAACATGCAAGTGCAGGTATGCCTTTGAAATACTAATTTCCTTTCCTTTGGATAGATGCCCAATAGTAGAATTGATGGGCAGTATGACAGTTCTATTTTTAGTTTTCTAAGAACTATCCACACTGTTTTCCATAAGTGGTTGTATTAATTTACCTTCCCACAAACAGTGTACGAGAGTTCCCTTTCCTCCATATCCTTGCCAACATCTGCTATTTTTTGCCTTTTTAATGATAACCATTCTAACTGGGGTAAGATGATACATCCTTGTGGTATTGATTGCATTTCCCTGACACTTAGTGATCTTTAGCATCTTTTCAAATACCTGTTGGCCACTTGCATGTCTTAGGAGAATTGTCCATTTATGTGCTTTGCCTACTTTTCAATGGGATTTTTTTTATTGTTGAGCTATTTGAGTACCCTGTACATTTTGGATATCAGTCCATTGTTGGATGAATAGTTTGCAAATATTTTTTTCCACTCAACAGGTTGTTTCTTCATTCTTTTGACTGTTTCCTTTGCTGTGGAGATGCTTTTAGTTTAATATAGTGCCATTTGTCTATTTTTGTTTTAGTTCTCTGTGCTTTGAGATCTTAACCATAAAATCTTTGTCTAGAACAACGTCCTTAAGTGTTTTCCCTATGTTTTATTCTAGTAGTTTTATAGCTTTGGGTCTTATGTTTAAGTCTTTTAAAAAATTAATTATCTATTTTTAACAAAGATAGGGTCTCACTATGTTGCCAAGGCTGGTCTTGAACCCCTGGCCTCAAGAAATTCTCCTGATTCAGCCTCTCAAAGTGCTGGCATTACAAGCATGAACCACCATGCCTGACCACATTTAAGTCTTTCTATATTGGGAGAAAGTCAAGTCCAGTTTCATTCTTCTGCATGTGGATATCCAATTTTCCCCAGAACCGTTTACTGAAGAGGGTGTACTTTCCCTAATGTATGCTCATGGTGTCTTTGTCAAAAATCAGTTGTTATCAGCATGTGGATTTATTTCTGGGTTTTCTATTCTGTTCCACTGATCTATATAACTTTTTACAGCTATATGATGATATTTTGATTACTATAGTCTTGAAATATATTTTGAGGTCAGATAGTGTGATGCTTCCAGCTTTACTCTTTTTGCTCAGGATTTCTTTGGCTGTTCTCTTTGGTTCCATACCAATATTAGAATTATTTTTTCTATTTCTGTGAGAAATGACATTGCTATTTTGATAGGGACTGCATTGATTCAGTAGATGCCTTTGAGCACTATTGTCATGTTAATGCTATAAATTCTTTTTTTTTACAGGAAAGTGGATTTTGTTTTATTATACTTTAAGTTTTACGGTACATGTGCACAACGTGCAGGTTTGTTACATATGTATACATGTGCCATGTTGGTGTGCTGCACCCCTTAACTCGTCATTTAACATTAGGTATATCTCCTAATGCTATCCCTTCCCCCCCCCCACCCCACAACAGGCCCCAGTGTGTGATGTTCCCCTTCCTGTGTCCATGTGTTCTCATTGTTCAATTTCCACCTATGAGTGAGAACATGCAGTGTTTGGTTTTTTGTCCCTCCGATAGTTTGCTCAGAATGATGGTTTCCAGCTTCATCCATGTTCCTACAAAGGACATGAACTCATCATTTTTTATGAATACATAGTATTCCATGGTGTATATGTGCCACATTTTCTTAATCCAGTCTGTCATTGTTGGACATTTGGCTTGGTTCCAAGTCTTTGCTATTGTGAATAGTGCCGCAATAAACATATGTGTGCATGTGTCTTTATGGCAGCATGATTTATAATCCTTTGGGTATATGCCCAGTAATGGGATGGATGGGTCAAATGGTATTTCTAGTTCTAGATCCCTGAGGAATCGCCACCCTGACTTCCACAATGGTGGAACTAGTTTACAGTCCCACCAACAGTGTAAAAATGTTCCTATTTCTCCACATCCTCTCCAGCACCTGTTGTTTCCTGACTTTTTAATGATGGCCATTCTAACTGGTGTGAGATGGTATCTCATTGTGGTTTTGATTTGCATTTCTCTGATGGCCAGTGATGATGAGCATTTTTTCATGTGTCTTTTGGCTGCATAAATGTCTTCTTTTGAGAAGTGTCTGTTCATATCCTTCACCCACTTGTTGATGGGGTTGTTTTTTCTTGTAAATTTGTTTGAGTTCTTTGTAGATTCTGGATATTAGCCCTTTGTCAGATGAGTAGATTGCAAAAATTTTCTCCCATTCTGTAGGTTGCCTATTCACTCTCATGGTAGTTTCTTCTGCTGTGCAGAAGCTCTTTAGTTTAATTAGATCCTATACAAATGGAAGAACATTCCAACCTCACGGGTAGGAAGAATCAATATCGTGAAAATGGCCATACTGCCCAAGGTAATTTATAGATTCAATGCCATCTCCATCAAGCTACCAATGACTTTCTTCACAGAATTGGAAAAAACTACTTTAAAGTTCATATGGAACCAAAAAAGAGCCCGCATTGCCAAGTCAATCCTAAGCCAAAAGAATAAAGCTGGAAGCATCATGCTACCTGACTTCAAACTATATTACAAGGCTACAGTAACCAAAACAGCATGGTACTGGTACCAAAACAGAGAGATAGACCAATGGAACAGAACAGAGCCCTCAGAAATAATGCCACACATCTACAACCATCTGATCTTTGACAAAACTGACAAAAACAAGAAATGGGGAAAGGATTCCCTATTTAATAAATGGTCCTGGGAAAACTGGCTAGCCATATGTAGAAAGCTGAAACTGGATCCCTTCCTTATACCTTATACAAAAATTAATTCAAGATAGATTAAAGACTTAAATGTTAGACCTAAAACCATAAAAACCCTGGAAGAAAACCTAGGCAATACCATTCAGGACACAGGCTTGGGCAAGGACTTCATGTCTAAAACACCAAAAGCAATGGCAACAAAAGCCAAAATTGACAAATGCTATAAATTCTCTCGATTCATGAGCATGGGATATCTTTTCATTTGTTTGTCTTCTATTTCATTCATCGATCTTTTGTAGTTTACTTTGTCGAAATCTTTCACCTCCTTGGTTAAATTTATTCCTAGGTTTTTTTAATAGCTAGTGTAAATAGAATTGCCTTCTTGATATCTTTTGTGGCTATTTCATTATACTTGTATAGGAACACTACTGATTTTTACACGTTCATTTTGTATTCTGCAACTTGGCTGAATTTGTTTATCAGTTCTAAGAGTTTTTTGTGTCAGTCTTGTTTTTTTTCTAATAAGATCATGTCATCTGCAAAGGTAAACAATCTGACTTCCTTTCTACCAATTTAAATGCATTTTATTTTTTAATCTTATGTGATTTGCTAGGATTTCCAGTGCCATGTAGAATAGTAGTGGTGAAAATGGGCATCCTGGTTTTGTTTCTTTTCCTAAAGCAAAGACTTTCAACTTTTCTCCATTCAGTATGATGTTAGCTGTGAGTTTGCCACTTACGTCCTTTATGATTTTGAGGTATGTTTCTTCTGTGCTATATTTGTTGAGAGTTTTTATCATGAAGGGATGCTGAATTTTATCAAATGCTTTTTCTACAACTATTGAGATGATCATATGTTTTTTATCATTCATTCTGCTTATGTGATGTATCACATTTGTTAATTTGCGTATGTTGAACCATCCTTGT
This sequence comes from Symphalangus syndactylus, assembly GCF_028878055.3. Taxonomy (NCBI): domain Eukaryota; kingdom Metazoa; phylum Chordata; class Mammalia; order Primates; family Hylobatidae; genus Symphalangus; species Symphalangus syndactylus. The sequence goes on along the minus strand of NC_072445.2, from coordinate 68,716,772 downwards.
AGCCCTGGTATAAAGCCCACTTGATTATGGTGTATTATCTTTTCAATGTGCAGTAGGAATCAGTTTGCTAGTATTCTGTCGAGGATTTTTGAATCTATATTCATCAAGAATAATGACCTGTACTTTTCTTTTTTTGTGTGTTCTTGTCTGGTTTTGGTACAAGGGTGATGCTGCCCTCATAGAATGAGTTAGAGAGAATTGCTTTCTCTTCAATTTTTTGGAATAGCTTCAAGAGGATTGGTATCAGTTCTTCTTTACACATATGGTAGAATTCGGCCAAGAATCAATCTGATCCTAGCCCTTTCTTTGCTGACAGACTTTTTATTACTGATATGACTTTGCTACTGGTTATTGGTTTGTTCAGGTTTTCTGTTTTTTCCAGATTCAAGCTTGATAGATGGTAGGTGTCCAGGAAATTATCCATTTCCTCTAGATTTTCCAGTCTGTTAGTGTGTAGCTGTTCATGATAGTCTCTGATGATCCTTTGTATTTCTGTGGTATCAGATGTAATTTCTTTTTTATTTCTGATTTATGTGGGTCATCTCTCCTTGGTTAGTCAAGCTAGTGATTTATCAATTTTGTGTCTTTTCAAAGAATCAACTTTTCATTTAACTGATCCTTTGAACTGTTATTTTAGTCTCTATTTTGCTTATCTCTGCCCTCATCTACATTATTTATTTCTTTCTGCTAATCTTGGATTTGTTTTGTTCTTGCTTTTCTAGTTCCTTGAGGTGCATCATTAGATTGTTTATTTAAACTCTACTGTTTTGATGTGGGCATTTATTGCTATAAACTTCATGTTAGTACTGCTTTTGCTGTATCCCACAGGTTTTGGTATGTTGTGTTTCCATTTTCATTTGTTTCAAGAAATTTTTTAACTTCCTTCTTAATTTCTTAATTGATCTAATCGTCATTCAGGAACATGTTGTTTAAGTTCCATACATCTGTATAGTTTCGAAAGATCCTCTTGATATTTCTAGTTTTATTTCACTGTGTTCTGAGAACATACTTGATATGATCTTGCTTTTTAAAAAATTGTTGTTACCTATTTTGTGGCCTAACAGTCTATTCTTGAGAATATTCCACGTGCTGATGAGAAGACTTTATATTCTGTACTTTTTGGATAAAAATGTTCTGTAAATATCTGTTGAGTCCGGGTAGTCTAAAATCCAGTTTAAATAAAAGTTTATAAATGTTTGTTAACTTTCTGTCCAAATGATTTGTCTAGTGCTGAGAATGGGGTTGGAGTTCCCCACTATTATTGTATTGTAGTCTCTCTCCTTAAATCTAGTAATATTTATCCTATGAATCTTGTTACTCCACTGTTGGACACATACATATTTAAAGCCATAATATTCTGTTGCTGAATTGATTCCTTTGCCATTATATAATGACCTTGTCTTTTTTTTTTTTTTTTTTTTTTTTTTACTGTGTTTCACTTAAAGTCTGTTTTATCTGACATAAGTATAGCTACTCGTACTCACTTTTGTTTTCTGTTCGTGTGGAGTAATTTTTTCCATTCCTTTATTTTTAGTCTACATGTGCCATTATAGGTAAAGTGTGTTTCTTGCAGGTAATATATAGCTGGATCCTAATTTTTAATCCATTCTTCCAGGCTGTAGCTTCTAAGTGGAAAATTCAATCCTTCCACATTCAAGATTATTATTAACATGTGAGGTTTTGTTCCCATTATATTGTTACTGTTTTCTGGTTGTTTTATATACTCTTCATTCCTTTCTTTTTCACTTATTGTTTCTAATTTGGGTGTGGTGGTTTTCTGTACAGGTACCATTTAATTACTTTCCCTTATTCCTTTGTGTGATTGCTTTATTAGCAGGTTTTACACATTCATAAGTTTTCAGGATGGTAAATGTAGTCATTTATGCTCCCAGGATTAGGACTCCCTTGAGCAATTTCCAGGGAAGACTTTATTTCTCCTTAAGTTACAAAGAATATTTTTGCTAGATATAGTATCCCTTGGATAGCATTTTTTTCTTTCAGCACTTTGAATATACCATTCTTTCCTGGCCTGTAAGGTTTCTGCTAAGAAATTCACTATTAGCCTGATAAAGTTTTATTTATAACTGACTAGGCACTTTTCTCTTGCCTTTTTCAGAATTCCGTCTTTGACTTTAGATAGTTTGACTATAACGTGCCAAGGAGAAGACTTTCTTGCATTGAATATGTTTGGGGATCTTGGAGCCTCCTGTTTCTGGATATCTAAATCATTTGCTAGATTTGGGAAGTTTTCATCTATTATTTAATAACAAAAAAATAGATGAGTTTTCCAATCCTTTTGTTCTCTGTCTTCTGGGACCCAAATGATTCAAATATTTGGTGGCTTTATAGTATCCCATATGTCTCGAAGGCTTCAATTATTCTTTTTTATTCTTTTAACATTATTTCTGTCTGATTAGGTTATTTTGAAAGACCTGTCTGAGTTCTCAGATTCCTTCTTCTGCTTAATCTAGACTATTGTTGAATCTTTCTAACATTTTTTATTTCATTCGATAAATTCTTCAGTTTCAGGAATTCTGTATGGTTCTTTTTTATGATAACTATCTCTTTAGTAAATTTTTCATTCATATCCTGCATTGTTTTTCTGATTTCTATGTATTGTTTTCCATAATTCCCTGGTATCTCACTGAGCTCCTTCACAATCAAGAATCTGAATTATTTGTTCGGGATTTTGTGAATTTCTTTTTTATTGGAATCACTGCTGAAGAATCATTGTGTTCCCCTGGAGATGTCACATTTCCTTGCTTTTTCATGTTTCCTGCATCCTTATATTGCTACTTGGGCATCTGGTGTCAGTCACTGCCTTCAATTTTTTGAATTTACTTTAACAGCGGAGGGCATTTTTTTGAACATGTATCTATGGTGTTGGTTGGGTAGGGCACTTTAGCTATGATTCTAGATGTGTGCAGTAGTGTAGTCTCCGTAAGATTTCTTCAGCTGTACACAGCATCAGTTATCTGTGATTTCCTCAGTAGCTTATGGTGCAGTTATTAGTGGAGGCTGTGGTAACGTTTTGCTAGGGCCTGGGGTGGCAGGTAAGTCAGTGTTCAGGCCCATGGTAGCAGTGGGTTGAGCATGCATTTCCTTGGGCCCCAAGGCAGTGTACACTGGTGCTGGTGTTACAGGTCCAAGCAGGCCAATTCTTGGGAAGTAGAAAAATGCAAAGGTTAATTCTGGTGTCATCAGAGCTGAATTAGAATACCATTCCTGTCACTTCCTGGGTATTTCATCTCAGGTAAGTTATTAGGTTGAACAACCTAATACTGCTGATATTCAACTACTGTATTTGGGGGCTACAAGATCGCAATTTCATATGGCCCAACTGAATAATTATAGTAGCCTCAATTTTCTGTAAAACTGAGAAAATAACCCCCAACTTAACAGGGCCATTGTATGGGCTCATACAGTAGTCTCACAAAAACTCTTCCAATATTTTTACTAAAGGTTTGTTTTAAAATGTGTTAGTAAACGTAAAATGTCAGATTCTTAGTGAGAAACCCATGTTCTATATTTTAAACTTTTGAAAGATGAAAAAGATAATGGTAAAATCAGGACTTCTGTGCTAGAAAAAACAAAAAGAAAAACAAAAACAATCAGGACAGAAAAATATGCCCTAGGAACTCCGAATGGCTTTCTCTGGCTACACACAAAGAGCACACTGCTAAGGGCTCAGTCCCAGAGGGCCGCTCTATGCCCTCTCTGTGCAGCTCAGTAAGATGGCTCTGCCTCCTTTCCCTGAACACCCAACAGCCTTATGAAGGACCACACAAAGTCTTTCATCAGGACTTCCCCTCCGGATTCCTCCAGACAACCTTCTGCTTGTCCACATCCCTCTGCTCTGGAATGTCCTTGTCCTAGAGCCCTTCCATCACCTGATCATTGGAACTTACATTAACCAGTTCTGCAGCTTGCTCCCCTGACCTAGGCTGACTTTGGGGGGCGGGGAGAGGAAGCCAATGTTTGCGTTTTCGCAATAAGATTAACCACAACCCTGAAAGTCACAGGCCACAAGCCACACTCCATGCTACCACAGTGAACCAATTTGCTCTTACAGGCCTCCTTACAGTATGGGTTTGATCTGGAGCCCTTCTCTCTGTTTTAGAGAATATTCACAACGAAAAATTCAGCGTAGGTGAATGACCCATCATTTCTGTTCTAATGAGGTCTTTGGAATTCCAGAATAGATATGCTTATTGCTGAGATCTCCCCTCTCCCTCTCTCAAGCAAAAAGGTATCAACAAAGATGGCCTCTCAGTTATCACCCACTTCAAAACTCTCTGACTTCCAGGAACGTGTAAGCAAGCAGAATGCCCAGTTCAATCTCACCACTGCCACAAAGTTCAGGCGATTCAGCCACAATAGGAAATACTCTCATTGTTCTTAGACATGATGGAACACTATTTCTACGTTCATCCCAGCTACACAAACAATTATATGCATAGTAATAACATTCAAGATGAAGAAAAGTAATGAGATAAAAGACACATGATACGTGTTCCCTACTTTACACACGTGTGCACGCACACACACATAAACACACACTCAAAGAGAAAATCCATGGACTCTTCAAGAACCCATCAGCTGATGACATTTACCATAGGGCTCACGGGTCATTTCCTTGATGCACTTCAAGTATTTTCTTTAACAATCAGGAAAAGTAAGGCAGCACAAAGAACGAGGTACTGCAACAGGGAGACAGTCAACAGAAGGGGACAAAGAGAAGAGTGTCACTGCTGCTGGCCAGGCCAGCGGCCCAGGGCCCCACATATCCCACAGCAGTCTATCTGGCAAGTCCCCTCATAAAATTGTAGGCATGGGCTCCTATCATGTCCCCTGCATGATACAATGAGGATTACAGCTCAACATTGCTAAAAACTCCACCTGCATTTCTTTGATCAAAAATAACAAAATTGAATCCTAAATCTCACTTATAAATCCTAACACTGAAAGAGCTGTCTGAGAGCATCTAAAACAGTGCTTTTCAAACTGAAAGTAATGGTTATGGGTCATAAAATCAATTTAGTTAATGACACTTTTAAAAAATAAAGAAATATTGCACATCGTAAGAACATGTACTGGTTTGTAAAATTTCTGTTTTCAACACGTGTCTGTGCTATAATGTTTTATAAAACGTATTTCTTACTGTGGGTTGCACTCATTTAAACAAAAGGCTTCAAAACATTTATCTAATTCAATAGCCTCACTTGATGACAAAACTGAACCCTAAAGTGGGTAAAAGTGGTTAAAACAAGTTACACAACTTGGTACTGACAAGGATTCAAACCTATTCATTCTTCATCACAAGATGTCTTTTTAAGAAAAACCACAATCCCATTTCTACAATTCTTTTTTTTTAAAGTCCCACTAAACATCATCATTTATAAAACACAGAAACAGGTATCTGCAAATTTTTCAGAGAATTGAGTATAAACAACTTTAACAATTTCTCCAAGTCACTTGGCAAATGTAGGTTCTCAGGGTAAAATCAGACAGTGGGATTAGAAACAAGGCACTGTGGCTTTTAATCAATACAAGATTACCTTTAACACTTTAGCACAATGTCAAGCACTTAACAAATGCTAGTATCTTCCTTAATCATACTCCTGTACTTTCACATCCATACAGCTTGAGCCTGGATGGAGCCCAGACCATTCAACAATAGCAAATCTTCCATCTAATCTAGCTACCCAACCATGGTGTTACCGTTATTAAGTAATCTGCAACTCTTCAAGTATCTAAGGCAGCCCTAAGAAAACACAAAAACCATAAAAACATCCTCACTTATTCTAATGGGTTATAAAATTAAATGAAGTGGGTAGAAAAACAAGATTCAAAACAACCATTTAAGAAGGAAAAATCAAATCATTCATTCAAATGAAAATGCCACCCTGAATACAGAATACAGACATCTCTTCTGACATTTTGGTTAATTCTAACCACTTTGAAAGATCAACCCAAACACCTTCGAGACAATCAAGAGTTGAAGGTTATGCCTATACCCTCAGAAAGCTAATTTTGCCTTCATTTTACAATCAAGTCTCTGATTTCTCATAAATCTTCATGCAATTTGAGTCTTAATATAACTACAGCTTATTGGGTAAGTCCATCATCAACTAATCTGCAAATTATGGTATATTTATCATTTGCTATTGATATCCTGTATCCTGACAGATATACTCAAGTGGAGGTTTATTTTTAACAAAATATTCCAGTTAATTGGGGGGTATTACAATGGCCCACATTAACAGAAATTATTTCAACTTGAATACAAAGAAACAGCTGAAGCTAAAATATATAATATTTAAGATACAATAAATCATAAATCAGTCAAATTATATGTCTCAAGGACAGTTCTGGGCAGAGAAAACCAAACAAATACTTAATCAAATGCCCTCTATAAGCAAAATACTGTGCTAGACTTTATATTTTAGGTAAATGCAAGTAACTTACTTTCCTAGCTAAAGTCTTGGGTCAGATTATAAAAATTACAATTGATTACATAAAACTTAATTAACCTTTTCCTTCCCCCTCACAGACACTCTTCATATCAATTTATGTGTTTCCAAGTACTATACCTATAATGTAGAGGTATCTGGGTTTCAGAGGTTTGAGGGAGAAAAGAGATTTTAAAAATCATATAAACTTTAAAAACAAATGAACAAGTGGCCACCCCATAAACATATCCTTTTGCATCAAGTGGTTGGACTCACATTTGCCAAGCTGCTTATTTGTTCAATAGCAGACGATGATCAAACTTTCCAATCTCTAAAATAGCTCCCAGATTCTAGATTACTCAATTACCCTTCATTTCACAGCAAGTAGCTATAATAAAATAATCTAAATAAAACTCTTTTTTTTTTCTTTTTTTGAGACGGAGTCTTGCTCTGTTGCCCAGCCTGGAGTGCAGTGGCGTGATCTTGGCTCACTGCAAGCTCTGCCTCCTGGGTTCATGCCATTCTGCTGCCTCAGCCTCCTGAGTAGCTGGGACTACAGGCACCCACCACCACGCCTGGCTAATTTTTTGCATTTTTTTAGTACAGACGGGGTTTCACCATGTTAGCCAGGATGGTCTTGATCTCCTGACCTCATGATCCACCCACCTCAGCCTCCCAAAGTGCTGGGATTACAGGCGTGAGCCACAGCACCCGGCCTAAATAAAACTCTTTGATTCAACTTCTCAAAAGTAAAAGAGTGGGTTTACATATAATCTGAGCAAACCAGAGGGGACTGTTCCCTTCATCAGAGACTTTCCGACACTACTAAAGTGAAAGAACCAGTCTTGCCATTAGTTACATAAAACCACAACCAAATTCAGAAGTCAGTACGAAATTTAGCAACCCTATCATTTTTCAAGGTTGTACCAGTTTTTACTAGACAAAGCAAATAAAGCCTAGGAAAATAACCTGAACATGTTCACACTTAGAAAAGTCTACTCTTCTACAGTCCTATTTAACCAACGTCATGAGATCCTTAAGTTTATGAAAGTATTTTCTCTTCCATGAAAGAAGCAAAAAAAAAAAAACTATTTTTCTTAGCTTAGAAATCTTTAAGGCAAACCCAGGCCCACTCTCATGACCTTATCTTTTTCTATTCCTTCCCTGCTCCCTAGGTATCTGTAACATGGTTATTTTCATTGTTTTCTCACTTATTTTTTTCTTGTGAATCACCTGTGGCTTTTTAGTATAGTGAATACGCTAGGCTAAATTAAAAAATCGGGTTTCTTTTTTAAGTCAAGTAAATAACTATGAGTATAATATTTCATCTCAAATTAACATTATTCTTAATTGCCTATGCACCTTACCTTACATTTTTAGCAGTCATATGCACTTCCTTCTAGTTTCTCTGACGTTTTTGCACATCAATCTCATTGGAAGAGAAAAACCTAACTTTTTTCTTTTTTCTTTTTTTTAAACAGGGTCTCACTCTGTCATCCAGGCTGGAGTGCAGTGTCACTATCTCAGCTCACTGTAGCCTCAACATTTTGGGCTCAAGTGATCCTCCCACTTCAGCCTCCAAGTAACTGGGACTATAGGCACTCGCCACCACACCGGCTAATTTTTGTATTTTTTGTAGAAACAGGGTCTCACTATGTTTCCCAGGCTGGTCTCAAACTCCTGAGCTTAAGCAATCCACCTGCCTCGGCTTCCCAAAGTGCTGGATTACAGGTGTGAGTCACCACACCTGGCCAACCATGAAATGTAGACTAGTATTACTAGAGTCAGGCATACCTGAACTCTCCAGTCATTCATTAATCCAGGCTCTCCTGTTATTCATTAATTCTGTGGCCTTAAGATATAAAAACTCTCTGAGCTTATTTTCTCAATAAAATGAGGGATATAATACAGATAACATCAAATTATTAAATAAACTAATGTGTGGACACAACTCTTCTGTGGCACAGGTGAGGAACCAATGGTCACGCTGAGGTTGCTCTCACTCTCTGGTTTTGGTTGTTTGCTCCACATGAAAACACACTGTCTCAGAAGCACACCTGATTTTCCTCCAGACATGAGATGTACAACACCCCACTAGCCATGACTGTAAATCAATCTCTGTAGCGCCATTTACCCAGCAGTTGTGCCACCTGAGGCATTAACTATTTACGTGCACTGACCTAGAGGCTGGCAGTTTCCATGAAACCCTGCCTCCCCTTTCTTCTTTTCATCCCTCTACCAGAAGCAACACTTTTGTTCGAAGACACAAGTCAAAGACATTGATCTTACACAATAGAAAATTGTGGCTCACACACCTAGAATTCCCATCATTACAGATAGCTACTCTATTAAGATCCAGACCTTCCAAGGCACACTGGCAAGGCAGCATCTCCACTAGAATCAGAAGGGAACAGCCAACCATGAGTAACCAGCACGCTGCTGCTCCTCCCCAAAGCTGCTGTTCTGCAGCTAACTCAGGGACTTCGAAACAACTTCAGTAGTGGCAAAGGCTGCTCCCAGCTTTCACATACTTTTCAATTCATATAATAGACATTTCACAGAAAGTTGTTGATAGATTTTCTTCTGCCTGTGCACACCAGTTAAATGTGTTTTATTTCTCTTCTGGGCTGTATGCTGGCAGAGAACAACACAATGAAGAGGTAGTAGTAGGCCTTTCCAGGCCCTTTATGGCCAAGATTATGAAAGAAGCGCTTTGACGAAGAATGTGCAGGCCGACTATAATAGTTCTCCTTTCAGTGTATTATTGTTGCCATGTGTTTGCTGCTGTCTGGAGCAATAAAAAAGCTCTGAAATATTTGTCTGTGTCCTCCATAGACCCAAGAGTTTCCATAAGAGAAATCACTTGGAAAGTCACAATATTGCTCCAAATAAAATATTAACATAAAAAACTTGTTGAAATGTTGAGCTAAAATACTAAAGAATTATGACCACAGCTGTAATTCATGAGGATACGAGTGCCTTCGCCTCATAAGGGCCTTTCTATCCCCACCACGGGCACATGTTTGGTATTGTTCTTCACACAACATAGATGCCACCCACCAGAACGAACTGCTTTGGGGATCCTCAGAAGTTCTGACAGGATAGATTAGATGGACAAGGAAAGCTGTCATGATTCACTTCTTGAGCAGACGGACACTTAGTAAATCAATAGTCAGTTGTTACAATTTTATTTGAAGAAATGATGATTACTTCTATTGTATATGAAAAATACTTTTTATTTCTTCCTGTCATCCTAAATGTAGATTTATTTACTTAAGTTGAAAAATTTGGCCTCAAAATGTAACAAATTAATTAGTGATAATAATCTATCAGAAAGGAAGTGAGCCCAACATTAGTAACATAAATAATCTTTGAGTATTCATGAATTCTCTCTAAACTCAATCTTAACAGAAATATTCTCATTAAGAAAATCTCTAACAGAAGAGACAATTTGCCTCTCAGGCCCACAATTTCATCTTCACTATTCAAATTTAAGGACAGATTTCTGTGTTTATTCTCAGTACCCAGAAAAAGCAGGCACTCAATGAATGCTGTGGTAATTATCATGTATTAGCACTTAGCCACATGCAACTTTAGTATTCCTTGAATGTTGTTCACTTGCTTATGAACCTGAAAAATAAGTCCCGGACGTTTAGTTATCCCAAGACCTAATGCAGTGTGCCTATTTGCTCTCAAATATTATCAACATCAAAGAAGTTTTTATTTCTCCAAAATGTTAGATTGAGTGAAGTCCCTATAATCAAGATAGATTATCTGCATTGCCCAAGTTTTTGTCCTCAGATTTTTATAGGCATTATTGTGCATCTTCTATTGACATTTTGTTTATACAACTAGGATCTTTGTTTTTCCTAACCCAAAAGGGCTGAAAGAGGAGCTTTTGACTTAACGATTAATTCAGCGTTTACCTATTTTATTTGTCTACAAAGTAATAAGCTCATACGCTGGAGTGGAGGAAAGAAAGGTGGCTAGAAAGGTTAAAATGAGATGCAGAAAGTAAAAAAAAAAAATGCTGTGACATAGAGTACAGATTTTACAAACAAGAATGTTATGGAAGAAAACAGTCAGTGTCTTGCTGAGATTACAAAGCTTAATTAGTGATAGTAGCGGAGATCAGAAAAAAATGCAATCAAGAGCAGAGTGTGGGGGATAGGGGAGGTATTCAGCTAATGCTTCCGGAAACGATCTAAGTTACTCATTTGCAAAAAGAAAGGTTAGCTAGACATTAACTTGTCTGTAAAATGGTAATAATAGGAATCTGCTTTGCCTGTATCATAGGATTGGTATAAAGACAAAAAGAGGTCATACATGGAAAAACCTGCAAACTATAATGAACCACCAGTGAATGCAGGTTCCTCCTATCAACCTTATCTTGCCTGGTAACTCACACATTCTTCCAGTCTTGAAATTCCTTAAGTCTTTGGGTTGTACAAAACAAATAGTTTCCTAATTTCTCTTTTTTATTGAGATAGAAATTTTCTTGCATAGCTTACTTAAAATGAATGACATTGTTACTGGCTCTGGAAATTAGAGAAAACTGGTTCTTTCTGAACACAACCTTGATCCTAGAGATGAAACACTCCACCTGGCAAGAGAGGAAAATCCAGGCCTCATGCCATGCCCTAAGCATGGTTTATGTTGGCACCACTCTTTCCCTATATCCCACCACCAAGAGAGCTGAAACTCAGAATGCTGATAAGATGCAGAACTCAATGGGTACTGGCGATACACTGAAAAACTGAGAAAACAAAGGACAATCCACAGTGCGACAACAAGCATATCAGAGCTGGCCTTTCTCCCTTTATCCTTGATAGAGGCAACATGTGCCAAGGGAGGCAGGTGACTGAACAGTTTTATCTGCTCCCTCTTTAGTCATTAATTCATCCAGTGAGCATTTATTGGGCAGCTATTATGTGTAAACCACTACACGAAAAGCCAATGGTAATACTAAAACAAAGCAAAAAAAATCTAATTTCTCAAACAGCGTATAGATTCCTTTAAAACATTGTTATCCAGTATGGAAATGAATGCCATGAATAAATGGTGCTCAGTCATTCCCCCAGCTTCCAATACTTTTTAGTTCTTTTATCTGGGGCCAGATTACAAGGAAATCAAAAGTCATGCTCAGGAATTTTCACAGAGAAACTACTGAAGGATTGTGAGAAGAGACTTAATTAGCCTGAACCTGATTTACTACTGAACTTGGGAAGAAAAAATAAAATTAAAATCAACTAAAAGGTTCTAACAATAGACTGTTTGTGAGATGACAAGGAAGGACTTAGCCAGAGCAACAGAACTGAAAACAAAAAAAAAAATAAATGCTTCAAGAAGCCACAAAGTAGAGGATGATTTTCAATGGAAATAAAACAGCTATAAAAGTTGAAGAAGGGAGAATAGATAGTAAGAAAGAAAAGAGAAGCAGAAGGAAAAAGAGAAGCAGCACCCAAAGTAAAAGGGAAAAGGAGATGTAAGAGGAGAGGTCTCATTAGACTTTTTCCTTGAGTGCCTGGGTATTTTTTACTATGTGTTGCTCACTGCCTTTGAAAACTTATTCTTGGGTCTTATTTGTGGTAACTTCCTCCAGAGAGAAATTTTGTTGGCTTGTGTCAGGAACCTAGGACTTCCACAAGTTCCTAAACTCCTAAAACTAAATCCTGAGTTTAAAATGTTCCGGACTACCCAAGCAATATGTCTTTGGATTACAGTATGCTTGAGGGTCTACTTGTGGTTACACCTTCTTAGGAATCCCCTTCCACTCCTGCTCTGCGCAGCACAAAAGTACTTTTCCTGTGGAACACGCTGGGGCCATATGGAGAGAGGGTTTAGGCATAATTCACCATAAATCTAAGAATGTGACCCTTTGATTTCTGTGCCTTTGATCACACAGGACTGTCAAAATGAACTTCCAGTTTGCCAAATGGGCAAATGTCCTCAGGATGAAAACAGCCTAAATTTGTAGCTTACCTCCTCTACTTTCCCGTAAGTATCAGCCTGATAATGGCTCACCGTGTAGTTAGTTCTTCAATTATTTTAAGGAGATTTTAAAGAATTTTATATTCTGCATTTTTAGTTGTTTTCAATAGAGATTTGATCCAAATAATCTAGCCTACCAAATTCCTGGATGTGAAACAAAACAATAAATTCAAATCTCTACACAAAAAGTGTGGTGGTCAGCCACGGAAATACCTGGTCCCAAATCTGATGGCAAAGAGTAGGAAACACGTATAAGAAATTCCTATACTTCAGAAAAAAATCAGTATCTGAGAAACTGAGGTTAACAAGTTTATCTGACGATAGTTATAAACACATTTATACACCACTAAAAACCGTGTTATTAGGCCATCAACCAACAGTACATAGAAAATACTCACAACGATGTACATTCTAAGTATCAACAAATCTCTTACATTTTCAAAGCAAAATTCAACCTGAATAAACAGAAATAGATTTTTTAAACTCTTAAGCTTATAAAATGACCTGTTTTAAATTGCTTTCTAGGATTCCAATCATAAGCTAGAACAACAACAACAAATCCTCGTTTCTCAATCTTAATTACAGTGGAATAAAAACCAAAAGTTTTTGGAATGGTACTATGTTTTATACTGATACTCTTACTGTGTTTATAGTGGCATTAAATAATTTGAACGACTCTTCTGCAACTGAAGTGGAATATATGCTTTAGAGTATTGAAGAAGGATTTAGCTCAAGTTTCGAGGTCTCATCACTTATTAGTTCAAACTATCAGCATAACAGAACTAAAAAGAAAAATGACACTATATTCATTATGTGATTTAAGTATAAAACACTGCCATGATAAATATTTGGAAATTCCAAGCTTTTATAAAAGCACACTTTATGTACAGTATCAGCATTCATCCCTTTAGGGTGTACACTGTGGACTGCCTCGTGGGGGGAGTTTATCTCATTTCATTTTCATTCTACATTCCACTTTTGAGTTGCCAACTAAATTGCTTCTTGGTTTATAGTATGGAAGACTTCATAATGTTTAGTTGGAATTGCTTACTTTTTAAGTATGCTGATAGAAAACCCAATGTGGTTTGAAATATCCTCACCAGATGTTTCGATAGATGTGAAACCAACACATATCAAAAGGAGATCCAAACTACCATTAGCTGTATAATACATAGACTTACACATTTAACAACTTCAACTGATCAAAACACATTAAAACTCTTCAGGGGAAATGAACTTAGTTCCTGCATTTTCCATTACTAGGAACTCAAATTCTGTCCATCCTCTTTGGACTATCAGGATCTCAGTAAATGTCAAGTAATGATGAGCTACAAGGACAGTGTAAGTACATTTAATGTGACTGGACAATGGAACAGTTTGATACGGTCACCAATACAGTATCATACTCTTAGTCTGAAAAACATAAGTTTAGTCACTAGAACAAAGGAAATGACAGTCTTATTTCTTTCCAAACCAGTCAGGCCACACCTAGTATAAGATGCTTAATTCTGAGCATTATACCTTAAGAAGGATAAAGACAAGTGGGATGTGCTGGGCAGATAAGCATCAGGAGGCTGGGCACAATAGCTCATGCCTATAAGGGAGGGCAAGGTGGGAGGATAACTTGAGCCCAAGGAATTCACAACCAGCCTGGACCCATCTCTGCAAAGAAAAAAAATTTTTTTTAATTAGCCAGGTACAGTGATGCACGGCTGTGGTCCCAGCTACTCGGGAGACTGAGGTGAGAGGATCCTTTGAGTCTGAGAAGTTGAGTGAGCTGTTATGGCACCACTGCACTCCAACCTGGGCGACAGAGCAAGACCCTATCTCAGAAAAAGGAACAAAAAAAAAAAATCAGGAGAGTTACAGGACCATGAATCTACATAACAAAAAGAACAACTACAAGGATAGGGCTATATGACCTGGTTTGGGCCAGGACTCAGGGAAGAGTGGATTCATGGGAACAACTCTTTCTAAATATTAAAAATAGAAATATACAAAAACAATGAATTTTACATGGATTCCCAAGGAAAGAAATTAGAAATAACATGTGTAAAATAAGCTATGGAGAGAGACTTTCAACTAGAGTTGTTTGTGGATGGAATGAACTGCTACGACCGGTTAGTAGCAGTGAACTAAACTACTCTTTCAGGGTATACTTGTTAATCCACACTAAGTATCCATGTACCATCACACAATCTTGCCTAAGCTGTGCTGTTCCCTGAACCAGTCCCCTTCTGTGACTACCTGGCAAAATATAACTTCAATCATTCTACTCACACACTGCCCTTGCTACAATTTTCCCTGACATCACTCTTTCCCCTAAACCTTCCCAACCTTAGAATTAATCATCGCCTCATCCCAGCTTATGCAGCACTTTTTGTGTTCTTCTATTACAGTATATACCTACACTAAAGTATAACAAAACATACAGACTATTGTAATTACATTCTTGGTACTTGTGTCTGGCATAATTTTAGTACATTTATTGTAGGTAACAGATTTATTTGGACTGTTACATGTATGTTATGTAACATACATATATTTATGACTGTTACATGTATGTTATGTAACATACATATATTTCTGTCTGTTACATGTATGCTATGTAACATACATATATTTATGACTGTTACATGTATGTTATGTAACATACGTATATTTATGTCTGTTACATGTATGTTTTGTAACATACGTATATTTATGTCTGTTACATGCATGTTATATTATGTTTACACATGTTATGTATTATACATTATATCTTATGTATTATACATAATATATACATTATATAGTATGTTATGTATTATACATAATATATACATTATATTATGTTACATGTATGTTATATAAACATACATATATTTATGTAGATAATATACAAATAATAGATGCAGAGTCAACCTAGATGACTTTAAGACACTGAGATTCTATGGTACTAGAAAATGTAGAGACATGTTTAAGGACTTTTAGCAGTGAACATAGAAGATTCTCTGACACTGATATGCCTAAAAAAGTACTATACGTGTACCCTTAAACAGAATTAGAAAGACTCAGAATCCAGTACATTTCTTCCAACAGTAAAAACAAAAAATTCATGCAAAAACTCCACAGGTATAAGTTGGACATTTTAGATATCCAAAAAACAACCTTTAATTGAATAGCAATATAAATGATATTCTAAATAAAACAGAATGATAGATACAGAAAGATAATAGGAGGTTGTCAAGAAACATGAAGGAGTATGTGTATTCAGCCAGTAGTTACCAGATTACAAATCCATAAAACAAAAATTATTCATGATCCTCTTTTTCTGGGCTCTATTTTGAACTTACTCATTGACATATGCTAAAACTATAAAAGCAAGACAAGGCAGGAAACCTATAGTCTCACCACCAAGTCAAATATTTCCATTGTGACCAGTCTTTCCACGTGCAGCTACATGGACTACGAATTAAGTCCAAACATATTTACCTTAAGCCATTCTTGCTGGGCTTTGAGAAATCTCTACTTTTAAAGAAAAACAGGTCTACAAGACCATGAAACATTCTTTCTCATATTTAAAAGAAGCAGAGAAAACACTTGAAAAAAAAAAAATACAAATAAATACAAATAAGCCAAAAACCTTTGTTTTTTGCATTATGCATTCTATTTCTCGTAAAAGATGAATGATGAGAAAACAAAAATATAAATTTGACTTTAAAAGAAACATTCAGGGTGTTTCAAATGATCAGCAAAGATTCAACTTAATCCCCTAAAAAACTAGTAATAGTTGTTAATGACTGCAATGGTACCAATTATAGATAACCAGGGAGAGGATCCAAACAAATGAGAAAAATGCGTAAGACAGCATTTTAATTATAATGCTCAATATAAATATAAGGTTAAAAATCATTATTCTGCATTATCCTTCAAGGTGAAAGACTCATATACAATTATGCAGCAAATGAAATGTTGCTTATTGCAAAAAGAAGAATGGTCTTATAAAAATTAAATTCTAAAAAAGATACAAATTAAATGCATATTATGACTGTATGTATGTCAGAAACATCTGATAACAGACTAGAAAGAAACGCAGCAAAAAAAAAAAAAAAAGATAGAAAAAAAACATAGGGTCTGCTGTTAAGATTTTAGGTAACTTTTTTTGGTTTTCCAAATTTGTGCTAATATTATGTCACTTTTGTATTATTGAAATTTCATTTGCAATTTGTTAGGAAGACCTGGAAAATAGTGCTTACGCCGGGAGACAGATTTCTCAAGAAACAACCCTGTGATAATTTCCCAACAATCTTGAAGCCTCAATGAAGTTCTTCATGACATCCTTGCAGACTGGATAATGAAATGTGGGCCTTTGTGCGGAAACAGGGAGATTCTCAACTGGCTAAATGACCACTCCCAAGGGACCTGAAGACCAATGTCCATAAGATTCTACTGGACACAACAAGAGCTCTCTTCACAAGCCTGTCCTGTGCACTACATGTGACAGTGAGGCAGACACACACTGAGAAACATGTTGCACACGTTAGAAAGTACTAGAAATGATTACAATTATATTAGACAGTGTATAACAGACTAAGATTTTTTGTTTCATTTGTATAGAATAGAAAAATTTGAGCTAGATCTACAAGATTGCAACTTAACAAAGATAAATCTAAAGTCCTCTACTAGGTCCAAATATTAACTGTTTAAGTGGGGCACAAGGAAATATAGCTAAGAGACCAAATAATTGAGGAAAACGTAGGCATTTTAATTGTCACTCAACAGCATGGCATGACTGCCAATAAAGCAAATACAATTCTAGACTGCTGAAAAGAGAAGACGGTCATGCCATATACCGTGTTCAGTACTGCATTCTATAAAGGACAGTCATGAACTAAGTACTTGGAAAAAAAGGAGCAGATTTAAGAATAACATTCACATTTTAAAGGAGAAGTTACTTAAGAAGTGGGTAGGCATATTTGGTGCAGTTTAGGGGTTGAGGGCAGTTAGAATCAACGGTATAGAGACTGGTAAGAAGCAGATTTGCGTTCAATATAAGGAAGACTTTTCTCACCAGAAAGCAGCCCAAACACAGATCGCGCTCCTAGCAAAGGCAGTCAGACGGAAGCACACATTAACTCTTACATGTGGTCAGGGAAGCTACAGAAAAGACCCCTGCACTATATAAAAGATAAGCATAGACACCTGCAAAATCTCTTCCAGCTGCTATATTTCTTTTTTTTAATCTTCTTCTAACCTATTTCTTTTTATTCAATATTTTATATATGTCTTTCCATATCAATTACATATACCTACATCATTATTTTTAAAGACTACATGCTATTTCATTACATAAATCACATTTTATTTGTTCACTCCTCTTTGCTGCTGTATTTCTTGAGGTGTTAAACCAACTGAGGTACAGTATGGAAAGCACAACTATACCAACACTGAAAATGAAATGCTTCTCTATGAAATTTTCTCACTAAGAATCAAATGAATGGTTATTTTCGCTAGAAACTGTGGAGCAGATGCCACACTCCCCCAAAGCACTAAACACGTGCACCCAGGTTTACAATATAGCACAGAATGCCATACATATTCTCATATTCTATTATCCCCAAAATCAGGTTGTACCTTACAATCGCAGTCGGCCAGGTTGCAGTGGTGTAGTTGTCCTCGGCTGATCAGGTGCACACCTGATCATCACTGTTAATGCCAGTTACTTGAGTTAAATAGTGCATGCTTCAGGTATTACACATCTTAAGTTTAATGACACTATAATTCAGTAATAAGACAAAAAGTTAAACATAGAAAGTAACTAAAATACTCAGTGGGGCACAAACTTGTATTAACTTAAGAACATATCTGCCACTTGAGGGATGTCTACAATTCTGTATTTTCTTGCAAAGTAATCAATTCATTTTGCTATTTGTTTTAGACATATACACAAGAGTAAAATGATACAAATCTACGTCTCAATAAATCTAAATAAGCTTATCAATAAGTATAAAATATTAAGAATCTCAGTGGTGAGAGAGTTGAGTCATAGTTTAATCAGAAGAGCTTGTGCTTTCCCAATGGTACATAAAATAATGATGCATCTGAAAATCGGTGTTGCAGAATCAGTGAAA
Source organism: Symphalangus syndactylus (assembly GCF_028878055.3). NCBI lineage: Eukaryota > Metazoa > Chordata > Mammalia > Primates > Hylobatidae > Symphalangus > Symphalangus syndactylus. The sequence goes on along the minus strand of NC_072445.2, from coordinate 68,698,216 downwards.
TGGAGTGTGTTTCTTGCAAATGTGATGTAGATTTTATAGACAGAGCACTTTATTTTTAATCTATCTTTAATATAAGGAATCTTAGAATTGTAGAGTTGGATGAAACCTCGGAAGTCATTTGAACATAAACTCAATCTAGCATATAAATCCTTTCAATGATAGATCTAATGTGCTGGATGACAACTTTTAAAGAAGCTGAAAGACATCCACCAATTGTGGAAAGTATGCTACCCAAAAGAAGAATTCGCAAGTTAAGTCCCCTCAAAAAAGGGGAAGAGAGGTTTGACCTCAATGAAATTTAAGATTTATGTTCTGTGAAGGACATCACAGATACAGCAAGCATAGAAGTGACAACTGGAAGAACATATCTGCAACACATATACCTGATAAAAAGTTAATAGGAATTGCTACAAATTAGCAATAAAAACTGAATGGACAAAGGATAGGAAGAGGCATTTGACAGAAACAAACACCAGAATATTTAAATCTATAAAGTGAGTTCAATCCCATTATTAATCAGAGGTACAGCTATGACGTAATGTAACTCTCCTCCAGTTTGCAGAGTAAAAGGGTAGATCTTAATTTTAATGATGTGAAACAAAGTTTATGAAAGAGGCGTGAAATGAAAGAAGTAAATATTCATGTAATTCGTTTTTTAAATTAAAGTTTTCATACATCCAGTGTCTTAAAGCAGGGACCTGTACAGAGAAATAAACTATATTTTATGATTTCCAAGTAAAAACATATATATTTAATTTGTTTTGATTTTATTACTAGAATTTGTTTTTGTTTCAGAAAACAACATATTTAGAAACTTGAACACTGTTTAAGCACAGCCTAGTCAGGGAAACATTCACCGTGTCTATTTCAGAAATAAGACACTTAATGTTAACTAATGTAGTGGAAAGGACTACATTAATGATTTGCCATTTTAAGGAAAATGACAAGCTAAATAACAGCTGTCAGTAGGTCAAACGCAATTCAATCGGCATAGTTAGTTCTAAAAAACATTTAAATAGGTTCTTTAGCTGTGAAGTCCACATATTACTCAGTAATTCTAGAACTAATCAAAAGCAAATAGAAAGAAACAATTCTCACTAGCTTGGGGTCAGTGAAAACCTATTTGACCTATGCCAAAAAGGGAGGTTCTCCATTCAAACAGATGGATAAAAGCTCCAAGTACAGTTATCTCACTAAAATTCCAAACAAGTCACAATGAAGACATGACACAAAAAGCCAACATCGACTTTATATTTTAGTTGTGTGCATGTATATTATATGTATGTGTACACAGACACATCTAGAGACTAATTGTTAGTGATTGCAAATTTTATATATAAAAATGCCCATATATTTAAGACTCAAAGAATAGTTGTCTTTTTTATATAGTCACTAAAGACAGATATATAATATGTATGTATACTAACAGACAATGTGAGTTCAACAGGTATCATTTTAATGATATCATGCTGTACAAACATATAAAGAAAATATATTTGAAAAGAAAAAAAAAGTTTGCAAATTCCAGGTAATAAATGAAAAAATGAATTACAAGAACACCCAGAAACCCAAAGGAAGCTGTTACAGATCACTGAATTTTTGGAATCTGAAAACTCTGTAGTTTTATATTTTATTATTGTAGATAATTGTATACACAAGCCCCCACAGAATAATGCCTTGTCTGTTGTTCTTGAGAGAGAGCAGAACAGATGGTTCTAGTCAAAGCCCCTCGGCGACTGAGCATTATCACCTATCTAGGGAAGGAGATGGTGGTGCGGGGGTGGCAAAAAGGAGGATGAAGGCTTCTGGGAAAAGAGGGTGTAGCTTAAGTAAAAAATGGACAGCTAAAATGACGAGGGGTGAAACTGAATGTAAATTATGCCTGGCCTTAAATATAAGAGTTTTAATATTTTATTCATAATAAATCCACTGTTTTCCCCCCTTAAACTGCTGTCACCACAAGTGCTAGTGGCCCCTGACAAATGCCTGAAATCTTTGCCATCATTATTACACAGGAAAGGCTTTGAAAGAATTCCAAGCAATCCATCCATGTCATACTTTGACAAAGCAAGGGAGAGGCCGTGGGAAGAAGAGATTTAGCTCCAAGTGAAGAGTTAAGAAAGTGAGCCTTTACTCTAGGCTCCAGTTCTGCCCTAAAACCTAGCTGTTGACTGTAGAAAAGACTAGGATCTTCTCCTAGCAAGGCAATTACCAGTCTACATGGTTAGGACAGTGACAAGCAAAAGAAACATGTCAAATAAATAAATCGTTACCATTAAATAGAATATATTTGCAGGTACTTTCTAAATTTAGTACCATGACTATAAAAAACAAAACAAAACAGAAAACCTTTCAAACTACCAAAGCATGTGAAAACAAAGTATAAAGCTGTTTCAATACTCCCTTATGTTAGTTTTAAGAAAAAAAAAAAAAAAACTAAACTGGGACAATAAGAAAATTACACATTTTTTTTTTTTTTTTTTTTTTTGAGACGAAATCTCTTTGTTGCCCAAGCTGGTGTGCAGTGGCACGATCTCAGCTCACTGCAACCTCCATCTCCCAGGTTCAGGTGATTCTCCTGCCTCAGCCTCCCGGTAGCTGGGAAGGTACTCACCACCACACCCGGCTAATTTTTATATTTATTAGTAGAGATGGTGTTTCATCATGTTGGCCAGGCAGGTCTCAAACTCCTCACCTCAGTCGATCCACCTGCCTCAGCTTCCCAAAGTGCTGGGATTACAGGCGTAAGCCACCGTGCCCAGCCACATAAATTATTTTTATAATTACTCTTCAAATAAGGAAAATTTAGTAACAAAGAAAGTAATCTACTTGAAATATTTTTAGCTATTATAGATTAACAAGGATAAACACCAATCTAAGAATTTGTATGTAGTTTATAACTTTATTTAGAAACAAAATCTTAAATCCTTATGGTAATTTCATAAAAGGTTGAAAAAGTCTAATTTTTATATGCTTAGTTGAGAAACACTTAAAGCAAACCCTGCACTGAGCTGAAAATTTCCACAAGACATATAAAGAAACTTATAAAAGCTCGGAGTAAATCTCTTAGGAATGTCTTGATTGGGGTTAAACTATGGCTGATAATAAGCTTTAAAAAACTAACTTAGGAACAAGTTTGCCACCTTGACTGTATGAAATACCACTAAATTGAAAATGGAATCTGGATGGCTTTAAAATAATTGAATCTATGCTAGTTATAAATCCTGGAATCTTTTACTTGGGAATCCATGGTTTAAATACAATGACAGTTAAGAGGAAAGGTTTTATTATTATATAAGTATTTTTCTTTGACTTTTAGAAACTCTACAAATCAACAGAAATCCCTTATTCAAGTAAAAAAATCACAAAAAAAAGCTTTGAAAATTAAAACTTTTAACTATTTTTTTCTGCTACAGGTGGAATTCGTGCTGTGCTTGGGATACTACAATACTGTCTCTTAAAGATACATTTTTAAAACGTTTACTTTTTGTTCTCTAAGTCATCTACATTTAACCACTATTTTTACATTATAAACTCTCATTTGGCATACATTTACTACAGCGGCCAATAATGATCTATTATTGTACAAATCAAATATGTGTTTTAAACTTTACTTCTCCAAAGAGCTACTTCCCCTTCCCCACAAAAAAAGCATCAATTCGTTAAATAGACATTTCTGGAAAGTTGTACTTGAGTGAAAGCTACAGTATTAAGAAGCTTAGTTTTCATAATCACATCCTATATAGTCAATATAGTTACAGCATGAAACAGGTTTGTTTGTATTTTTCCCTGGTGAGCAATTTTGGGGCACAACAGGTTCTACTACAATTGTCTGTAAATTATAATAAATACCAAAGCTAAATGTAGAAAATTAACGCTGGCACCTAAATTTATTTACATGCCTCAGAATCATTTCATGGAAATTCATGTATATTTATTTACCTGTAAGAAAACTCAGCAAATCAACTTATTCATTGAGATTTCTATTTTATAGAAAATATTCACATACTAATTTTCTCTAGATAAGATATTCCCATATTAACAGTATGACCAAAGGCTTATACAGCATTCAACTTTAATTTATACTTTCTGACAAAAGAGAATATAGTGCCTTTTCCATCCCAGAATCTCCACTATTCTGCATTAAGTTTTTAAAAAGGCGTAAGATAACTTTATATAAAGATTTTAAATATTTCTTGAGAAAAACCATTATATGCTAATATCTGACAATTGTTTCTTCCCAAAAAGTATGATTTTTAAATGAAACTGAGCTTTTCATCCTTAGGTTTTATTAACACTGATGTTTTCATTAGACAGGATATGTAATTTATATTGATAAGCACAATACCACTTCAAAAACAAATTGGACAATCATGAAATTTTGGGGTTGTAGGAGATCTTGGAGAACATACAACATAACTCTTTCCTATTTCCCAAAGCCTCACATGCTATTTTACAGATGGGAAAACTGAGGTCCAGAGAGATTATGTGTCTTCCTCACAAGTTTGTTTTACGTGATTATAAAAATGCTGACAAGATTAATTCCTTTAATTTCTCATCACAAAGAAAAAGTACCCTGTGCTAGTTAGAATTTAGAAGGTTTTATATTTCAATATACCAATCAAAAATATAAATCAATGAGGCTTAAATCACAGAATTACAATTAAAATTGGGTTAAAGAAATGTAAATAAATTGCCAATATAGTGAAATTGTCATTTCATGTGTCAACCCTATAGTTATCTTTTGGATTTATTACAAATTCCTATGAGGTAAATAACTTCTAAGTTTTCAAAAGGTGGCCACATCTGTGTTCTTCTAATATCCTATACATTACAACAATTAATATTTTTATCATTACACTGATGTTTCAATAAGATACCTCTATATGCAACCAACCATTTTATTTCATAAAGCTCTACTAGAAAGGTCTAAAGTCACAATATAATGTAAATAAACTACAGATTATTCTGTAAAATATTTTATATGTGGCAACAAACATATGCCTTTAAGTTTGACGAATACAAATGGTAGACTATTAATAAAAACTACACGACAGCAACAAAATCTATATCACTGACGAGTCAAGATAGTACACACAGCATCAGATCATAGAGCTAATGTTAAAAAAAACTCAAACATGTGATAGGGGCACTACACAAAATGTCATGTGCTAACATCTGGAATTAAGATTACTTACAGTGGGGAAAATAAAATGTCCCCGAAAAGTGAAGGCACGCATTAAATCTTGGCACTCTTTTTATAGTTGTTTTACACATAGAAATGTAATTCTTACAAAGAACTAATTTCACTAAAGGTTACAATTGTACTAGTATTTTCTGTAAGAATGCAAGAAAATGAGTAAGATTAGCCAAAACTCTGTTAACTTCTATGTTATTATGAAAGATATTGCAATTTTTGTATTAAACATTTCATGTGCCTATGACCTGACATTACTGAGATTTCTTTTTTTAAAAAAGTATTTAAGTGTCAAAATTTTACTGAAAAGTTTTTACTGAAAGTACTAATTTAGTATGTAATTTATGTTACATTATAAAAAACACTTTTTTACTAGCTAGGAACTAAAAATCTCTGACCAGATAAGGGTTTAACCAGGATGTTTCTGTTATAGTTAAAATACATCTTTTCCCAAGTGATAGAACTTGGGAAAGTTCTTATGAAATTCTTTCATAAGTAGTATGGTAAAAAAAAAAAAAAAAAAAAAAAACCACTAAAAAAACAAAAAACAAAAAAAAGAGAGAAAATAAAAAATGAAATTTCAGTAAAGCTTTTCAGAAGAAAAAACACAAGAAAAAGGGACAAACTAATATTTCACACATTGGAAATCCAGTAACTGCTTTATGGATTAGTCTCTGGATCCTGTGCCAACAAAGTTGCACCACCAAGAATCATCATCATATAAGATGGTTCAACCTGATAAGTGGAATCCCCAGTTAGAAACTGAGAGAAAGAGAAAAGAATCTCCCACAAAATGAGAGAAAGTATATCAAATCTATCTGAAACCATTCCTCAAGAAAGACGAACTATAAGCAATACATTTATGAACTTATGTGTTTATCTAAAATAAAGACACAACCTGTGGGGAAAAAAAGGCAATTAAATTTAGTGCCAAAATTGAACTTTAGGGTATTTATATTACACAAATTTTTCCACTAACCATTAACGCTTCATGGAAAAACAATGGCCACATGAGAAAATATACTTCATGATTACATGCAATCATCTATCAATTTAAATAATTTTAAAAGTATCTATATATGTTTAAATATTTTACATGAGATAAAAGAAAGGACAATTTGGACATAAAGGAAAATCTAAGTATCATAAGCACAAAACTTTGGTATTTTAACCTCAAACAACAGTCTGCGCTCTAGTTTATTAATCAACAGGAATGCTACTTAATTAACTATGTGAAAGTTAAAGTAAGTAAGAAAGACAAACAAGGCAAGTATTACTTAAGCTATTATTATACTATACTGGAAATTTTTCAGATATCTAAGATTTTGTAAGATGTAGTCACCTAAACAAATGTAAAGCCATCATAAATTAAAATTGGTTATAAAATGCCAATAAAACATTGAAGTCCCCTGTAATTCATACAAAATCTGTTTTTAGAGTTTAAAAAGGGCATCAAAAACTATAAAGTGTATCATTTTTAAAAGCCCATTTAAAAATTATAAGCAAATTGAAAAAATGTTATTAATTATCCAACATTTAATTATTCATGCAAAATATTTATAAAATATTGTCAAGGAAAATAAATGTTCTAGTGCTAATATGAAGAAAATTAATATACTGGTTTTTAAAAAAAAATTTTAAAACAATATTCTTCAGTTAGTAAGCAACACAAATCACTTAGATTTGCCTGCCTGAGACACGATTCTTTTGAAACCAAGCAATTGAAGGAAATGGTGTTGCAATACTGTCTTTTTAATGAAAACCGTGGCAGTGAAAAGGTCACATAAATAATCTGCACGATGTTATTCCATTAAGAAAGTCACAGTCTAAATCTAACGACTGCCAAAGAGGGGCTAAAAGTGTAAAAGAAAAAGTATGCAGTCACCTGCAAAACATATTATATTCTGATTAAAAGCTGTTTTTAAACAACCTTTTAATCTAAAACCCATTTGCTATCTCAAAAATGACCTATAAAGAAATGTTTATGTAATTGTGACTAATTCAATCATCTTACACTCTGGGTTTTAAGAAATATATGATAATGAAAGTTCAACTTATAAAATTCCATTTAATTAATTAAATTAAAAATTCACAAAATTGCGGGATTATGTGTTTAGACATCAGAATTTTCTTTTTTCTTGTTTTCAAACCGCCTACACTACTAAAAAGATTAGGGTAACACAGATAATATCTGTGCATACAAACTGAAGTTAACACAGTAGACTGCTTAAAACAGAAAAACTACATACATATCTTCTTTTTCCACTGATATGACAGAGTATAACCAATTAATCATTAATAAGTAACAAGCAGCAGCCAGAATATGTTTAATGCTTCATTAAAACAACATTGAGGCCCATTACAGTACACAGCAAACGATGCTGGAAACCACCTTATACCCTTGCAAACCGCATTCCCTTCTAACCTCATTTGGTGGAAGCAGCTAGAGGGTGAATGGCAATATATTCTCAAGTAAGCTTTTATTAAGTATGAGAAATAAATTACATTAAGTGTTATTTTTTGAACTCAGAAATGAGGGAAGGGGTTGTTAAGATATCAAATTTACTAAGAAAATAATTATGTGAGAAATACGTTGCTGTCACAAGAGAGACTTGCCAGATACTGCTTTTAAGCACGTTGTTATACACACCTTTAGAATAAATTTTGTGACCCAGAGATTAGTCTATGGTACTAAAATTCCTGAGAGTAGACCAGAAAAAAAATGGAGGGTAGGAGAAATGTTTTCCTAAACAATGTTAGCATTACTCTAGGGGCATTAAGAAGCCCTTATTTCGTTTATAATTAGTAAGATACTGAGGTGATGGGATTGTTAAGGACATGTTACAAATTGCTTTTCTACGACTCACTTCCGAATCTCAGCTCTACTAAACGTGATTCTACTTCATCAGAGCCTCATGACTGTGATCTCAGCAAATGCAATTCTAAAACTTGAAAATTACCTTGGAAATTTGTGAGAAGCCACAGAAAGGTCCTCGGAAGCACACACATATTAAATATTAATTATAATGATGACTGTCATCTTTTATAGTGATTATGCCATTATTTAGGAATGCTAATTAAGACATAAAATGACTTGTTAATAGCAAATGCATTCTTAAGCAATATATTTGTACTTGTGCACTTAACAGCAAACCCAGCATGAGGACTGAACCGTAATAGACTACAGTTCTATTTTCTAAAATGCTGACATTTGAGCAAACGTTCCCATGGAATGTTTGCCTGATTCGTGGACTGACATTTCCTCTTTGTAACTTGCTTAACTAAAAAGGAGACATGCAGGCCAAACTCCACAGTGCCCGCAGGCAGCAGGCTATTGCTTGCCACTGCAACGTATGCGCGGTTTCTCTTTTACTTCCCTCTTGCCCTACTGCCCCTCAGCCCTTCACCGTCTCTTTATTTTGACATGCATATTATCTTAGCTGATTTCAATCATCTTACAGGAGTGGATGACATACCTTAAAAGATTAAGCTTTCCCACCTGGGATTTGTCCAGAAATTTAGTGTATTACAGCTTCTCAGAGCCTTCTTCGTTCTCCTATATTCTTGTGTTATCAATAGTAGCTTTCTTTCTTATTTTATGTTTAAGTATGAGACACAGGCAGCTATGCTGATGGAGTCAGTTTGTACTGTCACTCATCTTTCATTGTAACTGCAAGGTTCACTTCCTTTGTCTAATTCTTTGCTGCCATCTATGTGTATAAAAGAGCACAACATTCTTAAACACACCAGAGACTTCCTCTGTTTCAAAAACAATCATGTCTCTAATCCAGAGGGATGAAGAATGAAGCTTTAGGAATAATTTGCTTCCCTACTGAAATGTAAAGCTTATCGGGAATTTCCATTTCTTTCTCTGTGAAGCAAATTTATAAAACTGAAAAATGACTGAAGGTACATTATTTAACATAATATTATTGAACATAACCAATAGATTTTTTCCATTATTGCTGTTGATAAATTTTAATTTGGCAAATTTGATGAACTTATGCTTGAAAAAGAAAAGTTGAAATTTTAAGTCACTTAAGTAAACAATTCCAATAAGATAAATTAATTTTTGCTAAATTGCAATCTAAATATCTTGCCAAGTGATAGAGGGAAATGATCACTAAACCAAAACACTTTCATAATATTTAATATAAAGCAAATGCAAAGCAAACAGATAAAAAAATTATTTACACACATTATGTAAACAACCAATAACTCAAATATTGTGACGTAATAATCAACTAACCTCTGTCAAATATTCAAACACTTCTTCTCTAGGGAAGATGGAGAAATCTACCAGACCACACTAAAGAGCCTCTCAGCCTCCCCTTTAGGACTGACCATACTGGCTCTGAATTGTCCCAAGATACGTTAGTGTCAAACAAACAAATAGAAAGGCACTCTAGTGTGGAGCCATATGGGAATGTTAAAACAAACAAAAAACCCTGTCCCCTACACCATTTAACAATTAATCCATGCAGTCACAGTAAAGACTGGTTATTTACCATCAGTACTAATAATATGGGTTGACAGTCTTGAAGAATGTCCTAAAAGGTTTATTTTGTCAATACCACGAACTTCTAAAAGACTTTACTGTTACATATTAAAAAAAAAAACAACCTGGCACCAATGAAATATATGGAATGGGAGTAGAAAGAAAACTCAGGAAAAGGTTTTTTTACCCTGATATACCAAACAACGTAAGAAGTTCAAAACTACTGCCTCTTCTCTATCAACTCCCATTTAGAATAACTGCATAATTGCTATCAACACAATATTCCTCTTCTCTGGCAAACATTTCATTTCAATTCTCAACACTAGAACCATACACAAGCTGAGCTCATCTTTCAGGGTGCAATATTTTCTAAAGAATTAGTCTCTTAATGATAAACTTAACAGAGTTTTAACATGCCAAACCAAGGCTTGATGCATAGTTTCTTACAAATAAAGCAAATTGAAATTAGTTGTGGATTACATTTTAAATTAACATTTCCAAACTATGAACATATTATGTCATTTTTTAAAAAGTAAAAATGATACCTACTAATCACTCATCTTCGATGTTAGACATTTTTCAAAAAACAGAAATCTGATACATGAAAACCATTTTCATATGATTTATTTCTTGTTGGCACTGGTAAGGTATCCAATTAACGATTTACAGTAGAAAGTAGAAAAAATTCTTACGCGTTACATTTTTTGAACTAGAAAAGATTTAATTTTATTTTACCGTACCAACTTTAAGGATCCAACTTTAACAAAGCAAATTTTATAAACTCCACCTATATGTAAGGATAAAGTACAAATCATATTTAATATCAAGCTTCACTATGTATTTTAAAAGAGGTATTAAGTTTAATTTTTTTAAATATACATACAAAGTTTGGGGGTGGAGGAGATACATTTTGGTATTAAAGTATCATTTATGTCTTCACCTTAATTTATGTAAATTACATGCTGTAATCTGATTAAGAATCCTGGCCGGGCGTGGTGGCTCACACCTGTAATCCCAGCACTTTGGGAGGCCAAGGCAGGCGGATCACCTGAGGTCAGGAGATCGAGACCAGCCTGGCCAACATGGTGAAACCCTGTCTCTACTAAAAATATAAAAATTAGCCTGGCATGGTGGTGGGCGCCTGTAATCCCAGCTACTCGGGAGGCTGAGGCAGGAGAATTGCTTGAACTCAGGAGACAGAGGTTGCAGTGAGCCAACACTGGCACTGCACTCCAGCCTGGGCGACAGAGCGAGACTCTGTCTCAAAAAAAAAAAGGAAAAGTTTCACTCACAGTATATTTACTAACTTACTCTTCACTCACCATTTTTATAAATAGCATCTAGAAATTAATATTATGGTAAATATGTACATTTAGCTATTTGCATTAATTTTAGCTTAATATATATAAAATAATGTTGCAATACTAAAATAATGCTACTTTGGATTTTATTTAGTAAACAAGCCACTATTTATAAACACATTAAGGGTGAAAAACCCAACAAGCATAGCTTTGTGTGGTCCACTAATTAATTATGAGCAAAATTCCAAACATTATTAGCTGTTATCAAAATTACAATACCACCTAGCTCTAATAAAACAGAACAATCTGTTTGAACAGGGAGAGGAGAACTTTCATAGAGTGTTCTCTCGCATATAAATTCTTAATGGACTATAAAGGACTTTTTAAGTGGTTTTAGATTTGAATTCAATTACTCAAATCTACAACAGGCTTCCAAGAAGACTTTGAGCCAGATGACACACAGGCACCCACCAACAGCATACACTCCTGCCTACCCTGACGAATACAAAGTCGAAAATGCTCAACTTCTTCCTAAGAACCATGGGAATAAACTAGTCATATTTACAATCGTGGCATTTATTCATTATAAACCTAAACATGAAATTATAAAATGAAAAAGGTTTTGTATTGCAATTTTGCCCTGTAACAAACAAAAGTGGTTACGAACTGTATTAAGTATTACGGGGGCTGTGTCCACACAGGTAAAGGGACAAGAAGACTGATTAGAAAGAAATGGGAGCTTGTAGAACAAAAACAAAACCATAACATTACTTGACCATAGAGGTTTGTTCCATCCACACCACCTATCCACAGAGATTAAAAGCATCCAGGCTCTGCTCCAAGCACCTACTCACTTTACCTGTAAGAGAGCTAATTCTTCTAGACACAAAATGCACTATAGTATGCAGGGATATTAGGTCTAAATGCAAACATACCTTATTAATCCTCAGGCTTTCAAAGTTGTACTCACTGCTCTTTAACAAGTAAAGCATTCTGCTCATAAGGAATCTTTATTATTTGAACATTCATAATTTGCTAACAAACTAGAGTGATTTATGTTTCTCTGAGCACATCTAAAAATTACATATGACAAGATAACAATGAGTTTTAAAACTCATATAACATCATAATAAGCTATAGCGACTCATAAATCTACTAAGCAAAATAAGTTATCTTCAGAGACCCAATATGAAGTTACAGTTTGTGTATACTAATACATGGACAAAAATGTATTTTCAGTGCTAAAGCAGAAATATTTATTTTTAAATCTTAGAAAATGGTTAATTCACATTATACTTATATAACTGACTTGACAATTTCATTTAAAAATAATTGTATGAATAGGAACAAGCTGCTCATTCTAACAATGTCTTCATTAAGAAACTGTAGCAAATATTATTTGCCTCCCATAGCTTTTAGGGAAACTAACTTACAAACCACCATGGTATAGATATATATTGAATTAAATTGTACTACTCTAACCAAAAAGATGACTATCATTCCTGATGAGTTAGTACCGTGAATTTCTGTTTTCCGTGTATATTAATTTTATGTTAGTATCACTGATGTGCTAACATTGCACCTGGCATTGTTGAATTTGGGGATCTTCTAGCTATTCAAATACTCTTTCATATGGTATTAATTAAAACCAGTTCCCTCCAGCAAGGAAAGAACAATGTTTTAAACTCAAACCTACTGCACCAAAACTTCATTTCACTGTAGTAAACAGGGGGAATGACAAGGGGTCGGATACAAAGCATCAGAGTCCTGTGGTATCTTCCCCTCACAGTTCAACGATACTGCCCACCTCGGTATTCTTAGCTTCGTAGTGTGACAGGAAGACTGAGTGGCATCATATCTGGGGTTGGAGACTAGGTAGCGTGTGGCTGCTTATCAACTGCAAGTCCAGGTGGGCACCTGTGAAATAAGTGCTTGAGCTGGCTCTGTGCCAAAATCTCTGCCACTTTAGAGTTCTAGAGCCCATTTATTAAAAAACAAAGGATCCAAAACATCACTTTTTCCTTTAGAACACATCATAACAAGTTAACATTTTGGTGGCAGTAAATACAGTTATTTGAATGAGGAAGACATTCTTGCAATCATTTCAAACAGCAGCTAAGGCAAATGACAGGCCTCCGTCCCAGGCAGAAACAGCAAAGACGGATATGTTGACCATGTAACCTGAGCACATCCATTTCTCTAGATAATTTGCCTCAGGTTGGACTGAACTGTGAGCAGGCAGCACACTGGGACTGAAGTGAAGGAGGACACATAGCGGCCAATGCGCATTTCCTTTCCCCCGTGCCCACTGCATTCACTGCTTGCCTCCTTCATCAGGACTTGGGGTGGTGAGGGTCCAATCCCAGGAGAGGTATTATTGGAGACAGGATGGTCAGGGGGCCTCACTGAGAAGCTGATGCTTAAGTTCGAGTGTAGTTAAGGGAATGAGACAAGTAGATATCTAGGGAAAAAGAGTTACAGTCAAGTCCACATACATAGGCCCACAGGTAGAATCACAACTTAAGGAAATACAGCCTAAGGCAGGTGCTTGCTGCATGGATGAGAAAAACAGAAGCATAAAAAGGCTAAGTGCCCTCTTAGGTTCGTGTAGTGAGCATGTGACATGACCAGGATTTTAAGCCACAGAAAAGTCCAAGACCCAAGGTCTGGTGTGGACCTGGATATGAAGTTTTAGAGTGTGTCCCAGGAACTGTGATGTGCACCCCTGATTTGATAACCTTGCCTGGACCATAGTTTCTTGTGAGAACATTCCTCTCTTCTGCCCCATGGCAGTCGCCTATTCCAGTAGTGGTCATAACGTCTCCCCGCTGCATCCTCTGGGCACAGGGCCTGTTAAAGGGCCGATGGCTGTATTCACACGTGTTAACTTACTGAATGCTAACATGCAATTGTATGGGCCACAGGCCAGGCCCTCACCCACATTTAAGGATGTTTAACAGCTTCTCTTTCCTTCTAACAGCAATAGCTATGCTCCCTGCCTACTCCTTACTTTCCTGCTCTACTCACAGCTCCCCGTCAGGCTCCCCAGGGTCCAAAATAAATAAATGAATGAGCAAGAACGCAGAAGAACAGTCCCTCTCTGCTGTTTGCTCTGGGTTTTTAATAGGCTACCCCCTATTCTTACTGTAATTACACGGTAAAGGGCCACGCTGTTGCAATTTTGTTTTGTTCTGTAATTGGGTTAGTCAGGCACTAACCAGATGTTCAACTATAGACTCCCACCCTTCACCAACCGCCCTTCCCCCCCATAATGCAATTCTCCCAATATATTTGTTCACCCACCCCCTTCCCTCAATTAGAACAGCCCCAAAGAGGTTCAGGCTTCCTGGGGACGAATATGGGGGTCAGCTATTAAGGTATGAATTTCGACTCTCAGAACCACCAGGAAAATGTCACTGGAGATGACAGTTCTTTAGCTTAGGTAATTCAGTTTCTTGGGCCCTTTCCCAGGGGCCACAGATTTAATTCCCATGACTATTTCTATTCCCACCTCCATTCCTTTAACTAGCTTTTCTGTCTCATCCCTCCTCGATTCTAACTTGGTGCCAGGTCACTAATGCACTGGCCCCTTGACTCACCGTCAACTCTGCTTCCTGACTGGCATCCCAAGCTTGAAGTCTCACGTGGAGGAGTGTTTAGACTCAACCCCTTGGGGCTTCCACAGTCAGAATCTGCTAACTTGTCCCGCACAACTATGTGAGGAAATCTCAGCTTCTGCCAGATGGTCATGCCCCAGTGTACCTCCCAGGCACTCATGCCTCCTAGCAGTCCTGAAACAAAATTAAACAAATAACCTACACAGAGCCTTGAAAAGGAAAGTAATACAGATATTTAAAGGGTTAGAAAAGGAGTAGAATGTATGGAGTTATTCAATCTGAGTAAGAGAAAGTGAAAGAAAGACATACTCATGGTTTGTAACACTGACAAAGAATTTGAAAATCCTTTTCGAAACTAAAAAACAGACTAAGTGACTTTCTGTCTCCACTAAAGACACGTTCCACGATGGAATAACTGTTGTTTCTCTGAGAAAAATCAAGGCAATTCCAACATGGCATTGTGAGGCAAAGGAAAGAAATACTGCACTAGGTTCACTGTAGAAAGATCTCACCAATACCACTACTTTGAAAATGACATTAAGATTATTAAAGAAGCTGCAAGACATGGGGGACAAATCGAAAATCAGGACGGCAATTAAAGTTAAACAATTAAGAAACACTATTACTTACACAGCAAAAAATACACAAACCAACCAACCACACAACCACAACAAAAAAGCAGTTTCCTAAAACATTTTCTCCATCAAATGGGCAGGACTACGCATTGGATAATTTGTTCCTACTTGGACGATGTCATCATGCTAGGTTTAACTTCTTTTAATAACTAGTACATTTCAGTCATCTCTCACTTTCTCCCACATAAGATCAAACCAGCCTTTCAATGACCTACTTCATGAGTCATAATTTTTCTGTTTATGATTCAGAAAAATGTCTTCAGTCAGTATTTCCCAGACTGCTGTGGGTTTCTTCCAAGAACCAATTTCATCTTCATTGGTTTCCTACAGGAAACCAGACCAACTTCCTATTATTTTATTTTCCTTACTTTTAGCATACCCTAGCCCACATCAAATTAACTGGAAGTGAGAGTGATAGGAGACTTTATTCCGTACAAACAGAAGCCAACACAAACAATACCCAGTCTAGAAGTCACGGATTCAAAATTAAATGCAAATATGTGCTAATATTAGAACCTTTTTTCAAAAGGACACCAAACCAAATAACAAGAAATTTAATTAATCTTATGGCAAACATTACACTGTCAGAAGCAACTTTTTTTGTCTAAATATATCTATGAATACAATAAATTCTACAAAGCTGATTAATATAGAGAAATTAACTGTAAGAAACAAAATATGTATTTTTTCATCCTAATTCCTTCCCTAACAAGCTACTAGAAAAAACAAACAAACAACTGCAACCCACCGTGGAGAGCCCTGGAGAGGTGAGGGAACACAGCAGCATGCTGCCAGCAACCTGACAGGTGAGCAGTCTGTGATCCCACGGCGCCATCATCCCAAGCCCCTTCCCCATGCCCGCTCTGGCCATGACTAAGCCTGTCCACAGATCACAGCATAAACAGTGGTAAGGAACAAGGGATTTCGAAGGGCATTCTAAGAGAAGCCATTCATACTAAGTACTTGAGAAGCATTTATTATCTCAGACTATGTACTATTCAGAAAAAGATGTTTCTGAATATCAAGAACTTTGATATAAACATATATCAAATTCTCTTTCCATTCTTATAACTCCTGACTGCAGACATAGTTTTGGGCTTTAAAAGCTCATTAAGTCATTAACTAGTAAGTAATAGGATTATTTTACATCAAACTCAAAAACCTATACATTAAAGGCAAAGGTCTAAGAAGAAAGCATTTAAGGAACATATTCTATATGGATAAACCAAGAAACCTGAAACACTAGAACAAGGGTTCTCAAAGTGAGGTTCCCAGACCAGGGACAGCATCATCTGGACACATCCTAAAAATGCAAGTTCTAAGAGCCCACCGTAGACCTAAAGAATCAAGGATTCTGAAGAGAGGCCTGGCAACCCACACATGATGCTACAAGCTTTATCTATCATATTCTCTCTTGTCCCTCTATATAAAAATTTCTGGAAAAAAAAAATGCATTCAATTTGCATTTCCCTTATAACCTCTTAACTTCTAAACCCCCTGCACACTGGCCAAGTTCTTCTGTCACGTCACTAAAATATTCCTTTAAAATGTCACAAATCCTCGCTGGCCTAACTGGCAAAGCCGGTGACTTTTCCTGGTGCTCATTCTCCTAGCCTCATCCCCTCTTCCTTGCACTGACCTAATTTCTTGACCGCCATGGCACAGTCCCACCCTCTGCCTCCTCCACTTCTCTCATCAGCCCTACTTGTCCTCATCCCGCCCTCTCACTATCAGCATGTTTCCAAGATTCAATCTTCAGTCGTCTACTCATCTTTCTCCAGTTACTACTTGGCATCTTTCAGACCTCAAGAGCTGAATATACACCTCTGTACCCTAGATCTCTCTCAAAACTCACAGCATATTTGAAGCTACCTTACAGCCTGCTTCCCTTGAATGTCCTTCAAGTAATGCCAGTAAAATATTTCCAAAAGGGAACATATTTCTCCAACCCCACTCCCAAAGTTCCTCCTTGAATGTCGGTTTCTAGTACTGGTTCTATTGACCTTCTGGTCCCCTGGGCACTGCAGCCCTGGGTTTCCCTCTTCTCTAGTGACCACATCAGTGCATAGAGGAATCAGCCCCACCTGGCATCCTGTTTCATTCCTCACTCCCACCCCCATTTCTAGTGACACCATCCTCATCCAGCAACTTCCTAGCTCTTCTTAAGCCCTACCTCTAGACTCTTACCTCTAAAAGTCATCACTGAATATATCTTCCCCCGTTCAACACATGGGGAGGCTGTCCAGGCACAGCCCAGCTTCCTACCTGGCCTTACCTCACATTTCTCCTCATACTGGTTCTGCTCAGCTCATCTAGAATGCACGTGATGCTGCAAACATGTCCCAAGTTTTCCCACTTTTCTCTTTGCCTCATATTATTACCCCCATTTCAAATATTAGTTTCCCACTATGTCTGTAACTCTGTAACTGTCCTCTCTATACCTCAACACTAGAGCCAGTGTCGGTTCCACCATGCACTATCCGTAATACCCTCAGACGCAAGTTCTCTCTTACCCCCCTCTAAAGAATCAGACATTTGTGCCAATCACCCCTCCTACAGTTGAAACCCCCACAGCAGAAGAGTATCTGACACATCTTTTTGTACTGTACCATGCATGATACCTTGCATGAGGTAGGCACTCAATAAATATTTGTTGGAAGATTAAATGAACTTATAAACCAAAATTCTCACTTAGGAGTACCATTTCTGCCCATTAACTAACCGTTAAGAAAAGCATCCAAAATACCATAAGAAAAGATAAACTTCACATGTGTAGCAATGTAGAGGGAATCAACTCAATAGCCTATGATTTCTATTACTTACGGTACAACCACACCACAGTGATAAGAAAACACTATCATGATCACTACAACTAAGAAAACAACTATAACATATTTCTGAACTATAAGTATGTTTTGAAGAAAGGAAAGAATCAGCCCATTTAATACTAAATGACAGAGGTAAGGTCTTCTATAAATAAACCTTTATAAAAATTTTCTGCATCTTTCATTACAATTTTTAGCTCCTAAAAGTGATAAACTATCTATGATTACCAAGGAAACTTTTTAATCTAAAGGAAACTGAATAACAGAATGTTCATTCCAAAACATTCTGTTTTGTCTGGAAGATACTCTCATGGCTGGTCAGGAAGGTCAAGAAGCAGCCAGATGAATTATAATGTGGAAGACAGACTGACTACTTCAATTAGGGAAAAATAAAGTCTTCATTCCTGGAATGATAGAAAGTCACCGCTTCTCCATAGGAAAGAAGGGATGTAATATCTCAAGCACAGTATGCATAAGAGACTTTCCAAAATGAAAAAACACACAGAGAATCATTTAGAAAAACAGCTAAGCTGTAACCTAAAGACCCTGATACCTTTCACAGACTTCGGTGAAAGTCTGGATATAGAACAGAATCATCACAGATTAAGAAAAGAAAAATGTTTCTTCATAGACAGCACAGGCAGATATGAGGTATCTTCATTCATCAATATGTAGCCATCCTTCAAGGTTAACATTTGAAAGAGATATGTATAATGAAGACTGACAATCAGTTATAAGATTGAGTTTATTGCTATGTTTCTTTCACTGTGTTCTCCACTTGGTTTCATTTTATCTAGTTCATGATTTCTTCCTTAAACAAGCAGAGGTATACATAATAGGCATTTAGCTTCCATTCTATGCAAACTTGGGGATACAGAAAAATAGCCAATCACCTAAGAAAAACTTTCCAAAATAAGACTCCTGTACTTGTTCATTAAACAGCAAAAAAAAAAAAAAAAAAAACCTCACAGATTTTCTGGACTTTTGGGGGGCTTTTATAACTTAAGAGTTACTTGCTTTTATTTCTAAGGTCCACTAACCATCCTGTCTGAACAAGTATCTAAACAGAACTCCTATCATTCATGGCTTCAGATTTCACTTATTCACGTGAGCAGGAAGACACAGCAACAAAAACTTGAATTAAGCAGATCACTAGAACCCTAAGGATGGGCCTGTGATGTTTACTGTGATTCCTTCCACAATGCGAATAGAGGGGAAAATCCACATTGGCTATATCACACTGAGGAGAAGGGAGACTAAAAAGCTTTCTTCCAGTGATTTTCACTATTCACAATTAAAAAGTTAATTCAGCTAATTTTAACATATTATTGGGACTCAAAAATATTATCTCAGCCAGTAATTTAGCCGCTACCAAAAATTGATATAAAGGTTTTACTTAGTTACATCTTCCAACATTTTAACAAAACATTTAATTCACAATCTGTTATTTGAAATGGCAGAAATCACATCCATGGGCCTCATGGCTACAGGGAACAGCCCAAAATAAACAAATACTGCTATTTCAATATTAGTGGTAAGGTTTTATTATATTGTTCAATAACAGACAAGAGACTTCTAAAAAATCTACGAATACTTCAATTAGGATTAATAAACTAACACTGACAATTCAACTTGAAGACTAAGACCAGTGATGATATGACTGTCCTGAGAAGCAGCAGACACAAGTAAATTACAGAACGCCACAGAAACACGGCCAGAGAAATCCTAATGAAAATGCTTACTTTGACGTGGCTCTGGGCTCCGAGGTTGTAGATCTCCGTGGGCTTTACTTCATTAATGATCTTCACAAGGCAGGTACTGTCAGTGAGATCGCCATAGTGCAACTTCATGTCTTCAGGATACAAAAACATCCCATTAGATAGAGAAAAGCAACATAAGCTCAATTTTTTAAAATGTCAAAATTGAAATGCATATTTGGAAAGCCTGAAAACCAGGGTCAAAATGGAAATGCTGCACTGGTGGTTCTGGAGTAGCAGAATCTAACCGTCATCTTTAACCTAAACAATAGAAAGATAGCTACATAGTGCCTACGTCTGTAAAAGATTTTGGTGGTAAACTCAGAAAAACTTTTTTTAAAGCACAGTATCATGAACATGTTATACAATAACATATCTTAGGGCTCCAGGTGGTTGTAAGATGTGTTCTGCAAGAATGAGATTGGGAAAAAGAAAACCTTGTAATAACATGTATACCATCTAAAGAAATCTAACACTGATGATGATGAAGACAGCTCTCTTTTCTTTAGATACTTTTATCTAGTAATTTTTAAGTACTTTATAAACATCAACCTTAGGCCCTGCCTGAATGCCTGATGTGGTGACATAATTGATTGAAGGATAACTCCTAAATCTAAACAGATCCTTACACTGACTTCATTAGCATAAGAATTTGACACATGTGGATGGGTGATTTACTAACTTGATCTTTTCACCATTTTTACATAATATTGATCTATATCTACATCCAATGGCAGGACTGTTCTGAACTTTGCACAAAAATAATAATGATTTTCAAAGACAACGCACTGAATGACTTAAAGTGGAAAGCCTTTTACTGTAGACAACTGCATCATCTTCCTGATGCCGTCACTATCTATACAAGTAGCCCAAACCTTCAAATATGCAGGGGTTGAGGGGTGAATACAAAACCACATATGGTTTACAAGCTGACTGTATCGTCCTTGCTGGCTGGAAAAACTGGCCACACAAAGCAGGCTGAACTTGGAGTTAAAATCCCTGTGTCCTGGTGCCAGCTCTGCCTTCTTCACAGTGCGCAACCTCAGAAAACTCATAACCTCTCTGTCTCCATTTCCTCAACTATAAAGTGCTCTCTGGGTCTCCCTATCCACCTCAGGAGTTGCCATAAGCTCAAACAAGAAACCAGTCTGCTTGTGCTATATAAACTGTACAGCTACATACAGACAAATTAACAAAAGTAGCAAAACAATTGCAAATACTGACAATGATCAGTCATTTAGAACAGTTTTGATTGCCATTTATTGGGGCCTATCTTCACAAATTATTTTTTAAAATAATTAAATGTACAAAGATTGTTTAAATTGATTAAATTGGACCGAATATAAAAAGCGGGTCGGTGCACTGCCTGTATGGAAGTGCTCTTACTTGAGGGGATAAGGACACCTGCAGAGGGGTGATCAAAGGCATGCCCTTCCTTGGTCTCACCAAGCCATCTACTCCACAGCCTTCTAACAGCCAAACCATCATGACACTGTGGCCTAGGGCAGTGAGCAGGGAAGGTTTTCAAGGCATGTAAATCGTATTCAGTGCAGTAATTCATGGGTAAATAATTGTGACTTGTTGGGCTTTGACAAAAAATGACATTTGAAAACACCTTATCTGAACATAGGAACATCTGAAAACACCTTATAGAAAGAGATTCCAGAAAAAGAAAATGACTTACTTCCTTCAATGTGAGCCTGGGGATTCTTATACAGATGCTCAATTCGACCCGTATTAAATGAACTGGACCGCCGTACAATTCCATGGACCTGAGTTTTTACAGAGTGGAAAGATAAATGTGCAATGAGGACTAACAGACAACTTCTTTAGCTAATGTTTAGCTTTATGAAAAAAATGATTTGTAAGCATTATTTTAAATTATTAGAAATAGTCCCACTGCTTACTTTCTCCCCAACCACTGTCCACCAGCTACCAACATCCTACCTCTGTCTTTCCCCCGTGATTTTACTGCCAATCTCAACAAACGTAATCAGGTAATTATGTGACTTCACGCTTAGTTGTAGATACTCAAATGTCTCCTTTTCCAAACGCACACACTTACAGCCTAACTGCTGACAAAAATATCTTTTCCATTTGAAACTGAAGACAGACCATTTGAAGCCGTATCGGTAAAACGGCGTTTGTGGCCTGCTTAACACAGAGCACAAGGCCATCACATCTTCTCAGTGGCCTCAGAGCCTGCATTTTGCATCTACTGAACGTATTTCTGGAGCCACAGACATAATCAGAGAGCAGATGTTACTATGCAGCTAAGTAGAAAAGTCAGAAAGCTAAAGAGCATGGGTAAGAGACAACATTTATGTACTACTCGATTTAAGACCTAAAGAAAACTCAAACGAAGAGAGCATTCTTAAAATTGTTTTATCTTGACTTAACCATAGGTGGGGGGGCGGGGGGAAAGTTGATAGAACAGGAATGTAATGCATACTTGCCTGACATTGAAGAAAAGACTATTTGTGTCTGACACACAGGAGAAATTGTTCCAGACCTGGTCCCACTTCCTTCTCGTGTCAAGATTGCTCCCTTTGTGCTGCCAATGCTAACACCAGCTTATGTCACCAGCTGCCCAAGTTCCAGTTCTACTGGTGGCAGTTTTAATCCTTGACTTATTTTAGAAGTATTCCTTCTTATGTTGAAAAGTTCATTTGCAGCTGAATATACTTCTATATTTTAACTCAATCATTTCTATTTCAAACCAAAATTAATCCTTGGTATGACTCAAATATTCCAAATACGGAGGTAAATTATAAGAATATAAGACTTTCTTTCAAACAGAAAGAAATGTCATCATTTTAAATGGCATACATGAGAAATTGACTTCTGTGAAGGATACAACACACCCACAGTTAATATTTCTGTTGGTTAGTTGCTTTGGAAGAAAAGCAATCATCAACATTATTTTCCAAAAGAACGAAACCAAGGAAAGTTGGTAAACACGAAAATATTTTAGGAAAGGAACTCAGCAAACTTGGTTTCACATTTTAGGAGGCCAACATTCAACCCTAGGAAGTATTAAATTGAGATTCGGCTACACATATCCACTTCTTAATTTAAACGTGGAGAAAACACTAATTTTAAGCTTATCTGTTCTACTTCATGGTCTCCAATTTTTCAGGTTGCTAGTTAATTGTAAAGTTGAACTGCTCTATAAACTTGTTTAACAAAAACTATATATTTCACATATATACTTACACGTAGCAAAACTTGTGTTTACTATCAAAGTTATTTATGAAATAGATTTCTCAGATGTAAATTCTCTGTTTTATTAAATAGAAAAGAATGTCTATATTCTAAAAACAGTAATTTAAGTTTGACAATGAAAAGAATAACAATAGTGTTATTTAGGCTATCTTCTCTAGATTGCTGGATTCTGGGAAAGTCACATACTCCAACAGCCCAAAATATACAGACATGCCATTTATTAATATATATTCATTACATATAAACATAAAAAGCTTTGACAAAAATATTAAATGATTTTGATGCATTCCATCTAAAATGCAGACAACTATACAAAGTCACAGCCAATCATAACCAAGACTTTACTGTCACATTAAAAATCACAAGCATTAAGCACTGGTTGCTTTTTTTTTTTTTAAATCAAGTGTTTTAATTTCCTCTAACTCCCAACATTTGGTATGTGTACACAGGGAAAGAAAGACCTGCCAAATGCTTAATCCATGACAGCAGGTATTATTCTAAGAACTAATGAAAGCTGGGTCTGTCTGCTTCTGAGACAGGTGAAATACAAACTTCAAGACAAGCCAAAATGTGTGCAAACTGCATAATCTAGTTAAGAATTTGAGATTAGCGGCTTTCTCTTTACAGAAGGGATGTAGGTAGAGCTTTTTGTTTGTTTTTATGAGGATTTTGGGAGAAAAAGATATGAGGAGTTAGGAACCAAATTGAAAAGATAAAAGAGCTGAATTTGGCTTTATATAAACTTAATCAAAATCATTACAAAGTTATAGTAGTTCAAAAACAAAATATAGTTCTGAAACACTGAGGTCTTATAATAAATGAAAATGACTTTTTTGACAAATTTCATGTCCCTCTTAACAAAGTGATAAAAAGGAAAATTTCAAGTTCTTTCCATTCAAAACAAAGTTGGTTTAACTTCAAAATCCACAGTCAGATCAGGTAACATAACAGAAATGCTTTATTATTTATTAATTATGACCAAGAAAATGGAAAATTATTATCACTGAATTTCAAATTCTTGTGTCTAGATTTCTCTTGGAGGCAAGGATGACTCCCAGGGATAGTTAATGTCACTCACCTTTTGAAAAGTATAGATTATTTAAGTAATATCAATAGCTAACACTTACACAGCAATGATCATGTACTAGACACCGTTCTCTATATGTATTAAATCACTTAATCATCACAACAACCTTACTATAATATTACTGGTCCCATTCCACGAATGAGGACGTCGCCTGAGATAACACAGCTAGTAAGTGGCAATGTTAAAGGACACAGACTTGGTCAACCCTGCCAACACACAGTATAGTTTCAAAATGAAATCCATAAAAGCTTCGCCTTTTTTTTAAATCAAAGTATAAAGTCTTCTGGGATAACAACCCAGAAGAAAAATAGTTCAAGGATTCTCATAGATGAAGAAAGAAAGTATAGCAACTCCATGTTCTAACAAAAAATCTCCCAGAGATAACAAGGGGACTATCCTTATATCCATTTCTTTTCTATGCTGATACTTCATGTCACAATTTACCTATTCTTTAAGTTCTGATACATTATGTTGTAGCTGTTACCAAGTTATTTAATATATTTCATATAGTCCCAGATTTTAGCTTTTAAAGGGTTCAACATTGTCTTTACTTCTCTGGTTTTCCTCTGTACCTAGTGCAAAATGGGTACAAAAGTGTGTTGTTGGTTTATCTGCTAACAGTGGTGCTGGAAACGCACTGGGAACTAGAATGCACTTTCATAAAAAGCTTCATTTCTGTCAATCCTCCATTTTCCCTTATGACAGGAAGAAATGCAAACAGCTCCAGCTTCCTAGGCAACAGAACATGCCTGCTGCTCAGGAATACTCATTAATGAATCCAACTAAAGAGCCGATTAAAGATCCGTGTCCACTGGCTTGTCCACATTAGACCCCATGTCACTCTGCCACCTCCATATCAATAAGCCCATGAGTCCCACAGAGCTCCACTGGGCTAAGTATTTTCCATATACTGTCTTATCTAATCTTCACAACCACCTCGGGAGATAGGTGTGCTTATCATCCCCATTTACAAAAAAGGCAACTAAGTCTCAGAAGGGTCAAGTGACTTGCCCAGGGTCACGGAGCCTGCAAGTGGCAGAGGAAAAGTGAGACACAGGTGTCCAGTGCCCAACCTGAGGCTCCTTACAGCGAGCTAACCACTTTGTCCACCCCTCTGGCTCTGTACTGGTCAACAGGGATAAAGGAGAATGATCCTCTGCACTTCAGCAATGTGTAGAATTAAGTGTATAGAGTAATCAAAGAGTGATTGTACATAAAACCCAGCAATTCTTGGGTTTCCTCATTATGAGATGACACCTATAGGTAATAAAGAATGAAAGAGTGTTACATCTATTCTCCTTATGCTCTCCTTAACATTTAATCCTCAGCAAAATTCAAGAAACAAACAACATTAAAAACTGCCACTTTAAACTTTTAAATTCAGTCTCTTCTCAGTGAGAAGTAACCCTTCACTTTTTCACTTCAAACGGTTCATTCAGAGCATGATCAGATGTGTGGATTTCAGAGGCCGCATCTGATGGCGAGGCCCCGTGGCGTCAGGAATCTAAATGTGCGTGAGGTGATACAAAGTGATTAACCATAATTAATCAATCTGTTAGTATACGCTATTGCTTTTCAAGTCATCTACAAATGCCTATTTTTGCTTTAAGGCCAGCTAAGTTACTTGTACTTTTATTTTGCTTTTCTGATGGGATAAAAAGTAAAGGAGTGTGTCTGACTGTGCTACATGAATTCCATACACAGGGTTTGTTTTTGCCTACACCACCCATCATCACTATCCCACCAACCTGGCCCTGCTCTCCCGTATGCTCCCCTCCAGGTGACTGTGGCCTCTCCACACTGCCCATGCTTCCCAGCTTCAAAATGCACAGCTGGCCTTACCACTGCTAACCAACCAGTGTGCCTTTCTTTTCTAGAAAGAACAACCAGCCTCAGCATGAAGCCTCTTCTTCACAGCGTTTATCTGTTCCTGGTTTGTCCTCTGCTATCCCTAAGTAGGTTGTTTCCAGCTGTTCCTGACCTTAGTAATATGCCTCATACAAAGGCTAGATTCAAAATAATGTGGTAACCCAGAGAAGCAAGGCCTCACGGATTTAAAATGTCTTAGGGTGGTACCTTGTTCAACCTCATCATATGATTCAATCAATCACCTGATCTCATCTAAACCTTTAGCTGTGCTGGTTTCTCCATCTGTAGTACCCAGGCAAGCAATGTCACACTGACTGGGGTCATGTTAGAAAGAACAATTCCCAGAGCCCTGAACCAGCCTTCTGTGTCTTAACAGGGCCTGAGTGATTCTGATGCACACTAAAGGCTGAGAGTCTGAAGTCTGAAAGCATCCAAAATTGCTGATGCTGACCACCACCACTGCCCCCCACCCCGAGTTCACACATAATAAAATACGTCCCTCTCTCATCCTAATTCATGCAATCTACTAACCCTATTCTTTTACTCATGGCCTTCAATAATCAGGGACTGCAACTGATAATTTGGGAAATTTTCCAATGCAGCCAATTTGAAAAATTACTCTAACATTTACTTTGACCTAAGCATAAAAACATAAAGCCTGTGCCACCATCAGGTTCCTCTTAATGGTTTATTCTCCAATTATACCAATCTCCTAAAATTGAGGACAGCAGCCTATTAAAATTGAATACAGTAAGGATAAACACACTTACAGTCCCATGATATGCAGAGCTCACATTTTCCCTGGACTAGGAAGAGAACTAATTTCTGATTATGCTTTGTGGCTGTGTACTTTCCCGCTAGAGTGTCAACCATGTTTCCTTCTATCAGTTTACGGATCTCTCTCCTAAACCTGTTTTGTCTCTCAACCATTGTTTCAGTGATAAATTCCTCCCATTAACTATGATTTGCCAAGTGGGCCTTCTATTGTCTTTTTGTATCAGAATAAAATCTGCTCTCACAATTTCAAATACCACAAAAACATCTGCAGCTTATCAGGCAGTCCTAGGTTCTTGTTACGTCTATTTGCAAATCTCTCATCCTTCTTGTCTTCTGAAGTCTGATAGTTCCTTAACAAGGGACACCTAAATGGAGATCTGCTTCTCTGCCTTTTCCAGTAACACTAACAGTACCAGGTGCTTGAGAATGGTTGCCATCTACACATCCAAACTCGCCCTGTCACTGTCACTGGGTCCACCATCACTGCAGCGCACAGCCGTGCTCCTTCCTCCTGTGGACTAGACACAGACGCTGCCTGTTAACACCACCCTCACCTCCAGTCTCAGCCCACCTTGTCCCCCAAGAGTGGATCTCAACACTCACGTGGTTTTGAGCGTCACTTCTGACATGCCACCTCACTCTTCACAAGTGCAGCGATTTCTGCTCAGCTAGCTCATTTTCTAGGTTCACTCAACACACAATAACATCACTAATTCCTCTCTAGCCACCAAACATATCTCAGCTGGTCCCAAATATCTGAAACACAGTATGGGCATCTCTCTGCCAAGCTATTCCTTTTAATAGATATTAAGGCCTTAGGTTAATCTAGCCTGAATAAATATAAGTCTTTCTCTAAAACCAACACTTTGTACTACACATAACCTACTCTAAAACTCTCTGCTCTGTAGAATATGCATTTCTTTCTCAATTATTATAGCAACTTATGCATATGAACATACGTATACATATGTATTTTCATAAATCCATTTATTTTGATATAATTACAAAACGTAGCATTAGCTATTAGATCAGGGTACAGAAGGTGCTAAACACATCTACTGTTACTTCTTCAAGTCTAAAAGTCAAGGCTCTCAGATTATGAGTTAAAAGAAAATTAACATTTTGTCTTCAAATAATGTTGGCATTTAGATGCCAAATTCTTTCCTGTTGTGTTTCCATTTGCCCCAATTACACATTTTTAAAACAATGAATCCAACTAAAGAGCCGATTAAAGATCCGTGTCCACTGGCTTGTCCACATTAGACCCCATGTCACAACAATTAGAATAAACAGACAATTCTAAAGTATTAATGTAAACATTCATAAAGCAGATGAGAGCATACAGCCACTGTAAAGGTTTCTTTTTTTCTGTATTGCATGAATTTATATACATGTATATATCTGAAAAACGTTCTTTAAAAAATTAAGTTGTACACACTTAGCACATCAAAATTAATATATAAAACTATTGTTTCTTTTAAGGAAAGGAGAAACGGTGAAGACAACGACAAAAGCAGCAAACCTAAAAGTTTCAGCTCCATAAAATATATGGTTGCCTATTAGAAAGGAAAACCTCCAGGTATAAATTTTTCATTCAAGTTTGCCAACGATCAGCTTGGTTTTTATTGCCCTCTGTAATTTCTGAATTAAGTGACTTCATTTTGAGTAGGACTTTCTTATGAAACACATTACATCATAAATTAACCGGAATCATGTTACAGCTTCGCTTGCACAGGCTGCTGTGTTATCGGAGAATGTGGGAAGTGTGCACCACAGCTGAACACTGTAAGTGCAGGGGAGCCACCAGTGCTCACCAGCAGATAAACAGCACAATGGGTTGGCAGGCTCACAAGCCCAAAGACACATTCTTCCCTGGATTCTGATTTGTTATCTGCGTTTCAGTGGAAAACACACTCAGAGGACAGCAGCACAGGAAGCATGTGGCCGCCGCATGTGAGCAACCCCACCAGCCTGCGCCTGCTTCCCATTGAGTCACTCACCTCATAGCCTTTCTCCAGCAGGAACTCAGCCAGGTAGGAACCATCCTGGGAAGAAAGAAAAAATTGCAAAACGTCAGTCTCATAGTGGTATAGAAAGGTGGTCTAGATGAAGAGTTTTGAGAAAAGCATTTAAAAGGCTACCTAACATAAGGACAATGGCAACCTAAAATAAAAATAACACTAATAATGTCGATAAATGCCACATGGTGTTCCACTATACACAAAGCATTTTCACAAACAGTAGTATTCATTTGAGCTTCACAGAAGACAGAGGATGAAAATGAAATCCAGGAAAGCGATATGCATCAACAGACAGCATGAAGTTCCAGAATCAGATGGATTTGGGTTTAGGTTTTGCCACTTACTAGTTGTGTGAAACATACAGAATATGGGGGCAGAATGCCTTGGTGTCATAGCAACATAAAGCAGAAATCTTAGTAATTCTGGGGGGTCATTAAAAAAGATCACTGGGGGTCAGGCACAGTAGCTCACACCTATAATCCTGGTAGTTTGGGAGGTCAAGGCAGGAGGATTACTTGCATCCAAGAGCTGGAGAACAGCCTGAGCAACACAGTGAGACCTTAGCACTATTACAACAAAACAAAACAAAACATTGGTGGAGATGGGGTCTCACACTATGTTGCCCAGGCTGGTGTCAAACTCCTGGACACAAGTGATCTTCCCACCTTGGCCTCCCAAACTGTTGAATTACAGGTGTGAGCCACCATGCCCAGCCCAAAACATCTTTAAAAATTAGCCAGTCATGGTGGCTCGTGCCTGTGGTACCAGCTACTTGGGAAGCTGAGGTGGGAGGATCACTTGAACCTGGGAGTTCGAGGCTGGAGTAAGCCATGATTGCAAAACTGCACTCCAGCCTGGGTGGCAGAGGGAGACGTTGTCTCCAGAGGGAAAGAAAAAAAATCACTGGGGAAGGGATAAGACGGGAGCTAGGTGGGTTGGGGATATGGAAGGGCTAGTGTGGAGAGGAAAAGACTCCATGGTAGAATAAAGAAGGCCAGGGGACACGGAGGAAGGTGAGTACCTTTGGAGGGCTGGCCTTTCCAGGCAACGGCCACAGCTCGCTACTAACCCTAAAGGTTCTGGAAAATCACTGAAGGCTTGAAAGGGTTTTAAGGTGGCAGGGAGCAGGATGGGGATCAGATTGTATTATTATGCACATACACATACGAACTTTTAAAAAAAGAAGATATTCTCTTTTTTTATAAAATCATAAGTATTTCCTATGTATTAATCTTAAATCATATAGCTAATTCCTGCCTTAAAATGAAGGTGTCTGACAAAATACAGAGATTCTCAAATGGTTCTTAATAATTCTTTTTAAAATTTCTGGGTAGGGGTCTTCATTTGACCTAAAATATTTCATGTGCCACTTTTAGAGGGAAAGCATGAAAGACATATAATTAAAGTATTTAATAGGTCAAAAGTACAAAAATCACCATTCCTGAGGTGCTATAAAAAGTCACCAGCCTCTCTCAGAAAATAAATTGGTTAAACATTTTACAGTCAATCCCATAATTGCTCCTCTGCTTTCTGCCCAACTAGAGGGTCCCCATCCATCTCATTCAGACGAAAAGATAAAAATGGGAAGCTCCAACCACTGGAAATTCATGTCCTCAAAAGTGGTTGGGGACGTTTGGGTTTTCTTCGGTTTCTTCAATTTGAATAGGCTTTAAATATCCCTTTGAGCTTCAAAAGCTCCTACCAGATAGTCCAGGGGAAAAAAAAAAAACAAAAAAAACCTTTTTCTTATTACTTGACCAAAAGCTGGAATTGGAAACACCCTATGGGTCCTGACAATGAAAGGACTGCCAAGTGAGTGTTTCCTACATTAATGCAGAAGTCGTGCATAAATTCAGGCAGAATGACAAGGCGAAGCATACAAGGGACACATTCTGTGGTTCATTAAACCCTGGAGCAGATTTTCTTCTTCTTTTTTAAGATGGAGTCTCGCTCTTTCACCCAGGCCAGAGCGCAGTGGTGTTATCTTGGCTCACTGCAACCTCTGCCTCCGGGTTCAAGCGATTCTCACGCCTCAGCCTCCCAAACAGCTGCGATTACAGGTGCGTGCTACCACCCCCAGCTAATGTTCATATTTTTAGTAGAGACGGGTTTTCACCATGTTGGCCAGGCTGATCTGGAACTCTAGACCTCAAGTGATCTGCCTGCCTCGGTCTCCCAAAGGCTGAGATTCAGGAGTGAGCCACCATGCCAGGCCTAAAATCTCCAGCAGATTTTCTTCTGACTTCTTGAGGTAAATATTCTAGTTTGCAGATTCATGTGGAGAAGAGAAAATGTTTGGCATATTCTTTTTTAATCCCATTCTTACAATTCTTACGGTTTTTACATATCTAAAATATATGTCAGATAATGACACTGACCATTATCTAAGTTGGATGACACTGACCAATTCAGACCATGACAAGCCAAGTCGGGCTACACAACCATTGAAAATGTTATTATAGGATAATCAATATCCCTATAAATCAATCAATGAGAAAACAGCTTAATAGAAAAATATTTGCAATAAGAATAATAATTTGGCAGTAGGTTGGAAAGCCCTGTAAAGTATGAAGTTTGGACTTTGTTTGGCTATTATTGTTTTGAAGCAGGCAACACTACACTTCTATTCATTCTCTTGGAATAAAAAGTTTGAATGCTTTGTGTTCTACCATAGCTACATTAAATGTTAAAAAAAAAAAAAAAAGCCAGAGGTAAACGTGCTAGAGATCCCTGAGGTGGGAAGAGCTGTGATTATTTAGAGAGCTGATGTGAAACAGACCTGACCAGGACTGAACCCTGTCAATAAGGTCTTGTTCTTCTCACCCAGGCTGCTTCTCAGACTTTCCAGCCACACTGGAACATTCTGAACCAGCAGTGGCACCGGCTTCCTCCTCACTTCCTTGCCAGGCCTCTCGAGTGATAGGGCCTGGGCCGCACAATGAGTGGGAAACGAGCCGAGCGAGGGCTCCTGGTCCCCAGCCCAGGGGGCCCAGCTGGCCGCCCCCTCGTCCTTTCCCCAGGCCCCTGGGGGACTCCAGGAGAGACGCAGTATCTGAGCAGGCAGACGTCCGCCAAGCCAACAGGATGGTGGTTTCCGCCGCCTCTTGAAGCACAGGGCTGATAAAGAATGCTCCAATCAGACTAATGACTGAAATGTCATAGCAAATGAGAACCTACAACTACCATTAAGTTCTGACACTTGACTCCTCTGAAACAAGGAACAAATAGACTAAATCTGTAACTCATTCAGTATGAACACAATTAATCTGGTATAAAGTCCTGCCTAGGTTCAATCCTTGTTACAGAAAACTTTTTAATTCTAAAGATAATGTCCCAATGTGACCCTTTTAATTTTTCACATGGGCTATTAAGGGTACCTATTTTATACTAAATGCCATACTATTTTGAGCAATCACCATGGCTTTAACATTTTCAAGACACAGAAATATTTTCCTTTTTTTCTTTTTGAGACAAATTTCACTCTTGTTGCCCAGGCTGGAGTGCAATGGCGCAATCTCGGCTCACTGCAACCTCCACCTCACGGGTTCATGTGATTCTCCTGCCTCAGCCTCCTGAGTAACTGAGATTATAGGTGTCCACCACCACACCCAGCTAATTTTTTGTATTTTTAGTAGAGACAGGTTTCACCATGTTGGCCAGGCTGTTCTCAAACCCCTGACCTCAGGTGATCCACCTGCCTCGGCCTCTCAAAGTGCTGGGATTATAGGTGTGAGCCGCCCATCCTACTTTCACAAGAACTAAACTAGGAAGGTGGGCAGATATTTGGCATCTTGGGTAGCTGAGGCACAGGGGGGTTAGCCAACTCTTCTAATATCACACTAGTTACAGACAAAGCCAGGACTAGAATCCTAGCCACTCATTGTTTTGAAGCAGAAAATAATCTCCTTCTTCCCACTCCTCTACCAGGCACCAAAACATGTCAAAACCCAACAAAACAATAAAAGACCATAAAAGATACATTTTCAAACCAAATTGATTTAGTCATTTTCCATTACAGGGTGTTTTATGGATTAAACAGTGCTTCCAGTTTTAATCAAGTGACCCAAACACAGAGAATTCATGTAATTTTAGAACACTCCAGAGCTCAGAGGAGGGAGAAAGGATACAGCACCTGAGATTTTCCAGGTCTGGGTTTTTGGGGCACTTGCACTGCCCATGCTGTGGTTCAGTGTTGTTTGGAGGTGGATTTAGAGTGCTGGTGGTTGTAGGTCTGGCTTTGGGGCCAAAGGGCAGGGCACCAGGGTCCCACGGGGCCAGGTTTCAGTGTTCCTGACGCCTACCCTGTTCTTCCGAGGGGATGGACCCTCACTTTTCATGAAGTACTCAGAAATGTTCCAGACAGAGCTATGTAAAAATTAAAGACCAATTCCAGAAATTCACAGAATCATGTTTTGACTACAGTATGACAACTACCTAAAATTCCACAACTATGAAAAGCTGAAAGAAACACAGAAAGTCTCTCCCTTCTCTCAATGACCACAGATGGCTGAAAAAAGGCTGATCTCACATCCACACCCCCCCACACACACCCCATCCAAACCCATACGCATGAGGGCAAGCCATCCTCCTGCAACACAGAAAGACTAGTATTTTTCTCCTCTCTTCCAATACACATGAATAAATAGCCCAGACAGACAAACAAAAAGGGAACTTTCTTATATGCAATGTGAGAACTTGGCCCCTCTGAACTGCATGCTAAATCATACTGTATGTTTCTACTTAAGCACCCTGTGGCAGCTTCTTTGAAGAGGGTGAGGTCATGGTACTGGGCTAAAGAAACCATGCCACTAATAAAACGAATCTCTTTGTTTAGATCATCTCAAGCATCAGGAAATAGAATACCCCCTTCTGCAAGAAGAGAAAGCACTCGTTTGCACTGCCTTTTTATGTTCTTTAACTCCATGTTGTCTAAT
This sequence comes from Symphalangus syndactylus, assembly GCF_028878055.3. Lineage (NCBI taxonomy): Eukaryota > Metazoa > Chordata > Mammalia > Primates > Hylobatidae > Symphalangus > Symphalangus syndactylus. The sequence goes on along the minus strand of NC_072445.2, from coordinate 68,664,473 downwards.
TACTCCTAAAGCATCTTCCCAGCTAATCGGAATTACAATATCAAGGTAATCTGTACCTCTAATAAGCAAAATACGAACACTTCAATGATTAACAAATGATGATGTTTTGAATGAGAATAAAAACTTCCAATGATTTAACCACTGCTGTGAAGAATACAGTGACAGAATATAATAGAAAAGTATTTATACCTAGGTCATGTTTGTAACACAAATCATTGGACAAAATCTCTGTCAGACACAAAATTCAAAAGACCATGGGGATTAATTAATCCAACCCTCTCATTTTACAGATCAGGAAATTGAGATTCAAAGCAAGTAAATGTTTATTGTACAGTCACAGTTAGGAAGCAGCAGAACCTGCAACCGAAAAATAAAAATGAAAACCAGGTCTCTGGATTCCCAGACCTCAGAATTTTGCACTAAAACATACCGAGTAAATATCTAAAATGAAGAGGCTGGACTAATGACTACAATTGAGAACCAGGTAAAACAAATGGAATTACCAAAGTGAAGAACAAGAATAGAGCCAATAATTATCAACAGAGCAATAATTAACTAATTAGTAGAGAGGAAATGAGGAGATCATCAATATTTAAAATAGAAATAACTCCCATCTCCTATAGTCTTCAATGGTGAAAAATATATCCCCATAAAAGCTGCTGTCACCAAAGAACCAACTTTCACTTTCTTTGATTTACCTCCTGCTAGAGAGAAGCACTGCAATCCAGCAACATGATCAATAACCTCTGAATAATGAAGAATTGCTTATGTCCAGCAGCTAAGATACTCTTTACATAGCCACCCCTTCCCTCCTTTCAAGGGCAATCGCCTTGCAAACAGGTGCTCAGTGGTTGCACATACACCTCAAACACATCAAGAAAAGAGAGCCGCTCTGTGGCCAGACACAATACCTTCTAGTATTGGGTGATGAGTGTAAGGCTAACCAGGTATCAACGTTTTAGAGGCCAGAGGCTTTCAATCATCCTTTATATTGGTCTACCATGGCACAGAATTCTCTCCCCCAAAACATACTCAGTTTCAATACATTGCAATGTTATGTTATGTCCATTAGTTTGATTAGAAAAAAAGATTTACATATAAAAAATATCAAACAGGGAAGAAATGCCCTAAAAGATTAATTTAAAAAAAAACTTTCCTCAATGTGATAGGTTTTTAAAAAATGGTACAAACATGTTTTTTCATTTTTTTTTTGACTAGTATTAACACTACAGAGATTTTGGTGTTTGTGACCTTAATTTTTTTTTCAGGGAATTATATATACACTTTACCTATTTTTCTAGTTGGCTGTGTTTTACCAATTGGTTTGTTCTTAAAAGTATCAAGAACATGTATAAAATTGACTAATTTTCACCTCCAATGAAAGCCACTCAAAAACTGGTATTTTGAAGCAGGCTAGCAAATCTTCAGTCTCTTTTATATTGCAAATGATTATTGTAAACCCTTAGTATAATATTAGAGCAAGGAAGGATGCAAACACAACGTGAACTCAGGAGTTCACATCTTTGCACAACCCAACATGTGTAATAATACTAATTTCAACATACTAAAATAATTTTCTATAATTTAGGCAAACTCTATAAGGAAAATGAGACTAAAGGGTTTAAAACAAGCAGGTACAAAGGAAGCAACTGTTGGTAAGGTATAGAAAGATTAACTTTTAATTAAATGATTAGGAGAAAAACAGCACACACACACACACACACACACACACACACACACACACGCTCCAATAAATACAGTCCCAGAAATGCTGGAAAAGCCTCGAAAGTACAACCAGTCCCCAACTTACGATGGTTCCACCTACAATTCTTCAACTCTATGAAGGTATGAAAACGATACACATTCAGTACACTCCTCGACTTACAATGGAGTCTCAGATAAACCCATAATACATTGAAAATACTGTAAATCAAAAATGTACTTTCGATATTTTCAACGTACAAAGGATTTACAGGGACAGGCCCCCACTGTAAGTTAAAGAACATCTGTAAATCCAAAGGCATCTATTAACAGCCTGTGTGTGTGCTCGGTGGTACATAATATATAGATACAGCAAGGGTGAGTCCACCTGCTCATCACTACATGAATACAAGCATGCCCAAGGAATACAGTATCCCACTGGTTTTCCTTTTTTTTTTCTTAACATAAGCTCCTTTTGTTTGAACCTCTATTTTCCTCTCCCTCCCTCCCTCCCATTCTTGCCACTCATACTGAAGTTTTTATCCATCAGAGAAAAAAAAAAAATCTTCATATGGCCTACTATCACACAAATGATGACAGCAGTACTAAGAAGGATAGTGAGCACTTGTACAGCACTTGGTATATGCCCAGCATGCACTAAGTGCTCTGCATTCAGTATCTTTTTAACTCTTCACAATAACCCCATGTTGTTGGTACTGTTTTCATCTCGATTTTACAGATGAGGAATCTGAGGTGAATTGAGAGGTAACAGCTCAGGGTCTAATAGTTAGTAGGTAGAACAAGGATTTAAACTATGTCTACTTGTAATACATTATTTATATGGCAATTTGCTTCACTAATAGGATCGATCCCTCTATAATGGATACTGTTAGAATGGATAATGATGGGCCTAGAGATAATTTCACATAAACTATGGCTTCTACAGAATGTATTAACAATGACTATCAAACACCCATTTGGACCATAGGTGTTATGGGATGGAGGAGGACAGGAAGGAAATAAGAAATTTAGTCCCTGCTCTATTGCTCTGAGAAGTATCTGGGAAGCCAGGCATTTCCTGGCCTAGATAGGATTATGTTTCAACATTGGCTAGGACCTCCAGATTTCACACACATCCACCCACATGTGGACAGGACGAGAATAATAAGCAGGTAACCTGTCCAGCTAATCAAAACGTTCTTGCTATCAGAGAATGCCAGTAGATTCATGAGTCACGGACAGAAGGTGGCAAGGCTTTGTGGATGAAAGAAAAGCTATGAAATACTACCACACTGACCTCTTCTATACTGGATGGCACAGTGCCCTGGAAAAATAAATCACCGCACACGAGCATGAAATCAGCATTGGGAAAATACACAGGCAATATAAGAAGAATATCCCTATCAAATCCTTTTAAAGATCTGCCTAACTGGCCAGTTCAGTGCTGATATGAATAACTCCTTTCAAGTTTACAATATACTAGCTGAAAGTTTTTAGAACTCAGGGTTCCAAACACATTAATAAAGATTTGTACAGGTGTGTAGGGAAGTTAATAATAAATTAACAGTGAGCTTCACACTGAAATAGTAACCTCTTTGCAGTAAATAGCTACACATATTAAAAAATTAAAACTGTATGAAACATAAAATTAGAGCTCCTCTCTCCTCCCTTTCTCACTATCTCTCAAAGTGACAGGCCACACAGTTAAAGGCTGTTTCTTTGCAAAGACCACGCTTTGCAGTTCTAATCACTCGAGTGATTTATAGAGGAAATGATGTTTTGCAGGTACTCTAAAACAGAGCTGCACTTTGTCCAGTGTGCAAGGCCATGTTAATGAAAAACTTTAAGTTTGGAAGGAAAAAAACTGCAGTAAAAAGAGAATTATGAAATTTTAGTATTTACTTGATTTATTAATGTTTCCTTGTACATTTTTTTTTTTATAATTTGTGTCCTGGCTAAGGCAGGAAGGCAAAACAAATGTCCTTTTGTTTATGGCTTTAAAAAGGTCATAAGAATAACAAAAGGATACATAAATACTGATGACTATATCTTTCCCTATTTCACTGTACATTAATTTAACAGTCTGCTACTGAAATACTGCTGTTGGTTAAGCACAGAGTTAACTATTTAAAAATATTCTTGCTCTTTTTAACCCAATTTCTTTCAAGGATATAATTAATCCAGTTAAGACCGTTCTTAAAATATGTGCATGTCATGATAGAAATGTCACTTGTCAACTCCCTGATGCATTTCAGATCTGCTCTGCCACTACAGAGTTCCAGTCAGGCAGGAAACATTGTAAATCACTGAAGAAACATACAAGTTAAGAACTGTGATTTTGTTACTTAAAATTACTGAAAAATAGACAAAATTCAAGCATATATATACAGGAGTGTAAATGCAGAAATCTGTAAGCATTTACCCAGAAAGGTGCAGATCATTAAACTAATAAAGCTAACTCATACTCAGCGCCCGAGGATATATCAAATTTTGTAAAAACAACTTTAAGTCACCAGAGGCAAGGACAGCTCCAAGGTAGCACAAAGAATGTTGATTTCACTGGGGTGTGGTGACTGGGGATAGGTTCACCTGGCAAAACTCGATTCTGTGGGCTACTAAATCTCTGTATTTGTTAGGTTGTGCTATATTGTGTATTAGGGTTCTGCCACCCAAAGAAGGTATCCAAAATAACTTGGGGTGGGCGTGGGGGAATCACATATTAAAAGTCCAAAAGTCTGTACCTCCTTCATGCTTGCAGCTCTCTTCCAGTGTCACTGCCTTGTAGACTGTACAATCATGGTGTGATTCTAGATAGCTCAGCTCCACCACAGAAACAAAGGGGATAAAATGAACAGTTGCCGAGATACTGAGATTGCAGTTTGAACCTCTACAGGACTAATGCTTTTAGGTTGTTTTTTATTTTGTTGCTTTGCTTTCTTTTGCCAACAGCAGCGGGGGCTTAGCTCTTATTCAACCATATACTTTTTAAAATCTCTACTTAGTGGTACTGATAGAAAACATTTTCAAGATTCCACTGAAAAAGACCAGAGCTTTGTAAGGGTAGTGGAGTTCTCTAGGTGGAAAAATAACTTCCTGGCCTAATAGAGATTGGGCTCCACCACCCACATCTTGGTCTCAATAGCACCAAACTTTAAATTGCCAATCTGGCCAGGCCCTTAGGCTAAGGCCGAAGTGAGTCTTACCTTCAGTGTAGAAGCTGAAAAGCAGGTAGGTGTCTCTGATTCAGTCTAGCCTGACCACATGCACCTTTTGGTCTAATCTTATGATACTTAAATGTCTAACAACTACTTCTGTTTCCCAGCTATTCTCTCCTAATATTTATGATATATCTGGGCTATTTGACAGTAGATTTGAGTCATATAGTTAAGTCAACTATTTGAGTCATATAGTTAAGCTATCAACTTTCTATAGACATAGTTTGCCTTATAACACACATTCTTCAACCTTACACTATACAGCATTCAAAATATTTATTATTGTTTCTATCAAAATAATATCTTACATTTCTGTAATTCCTTATAGTCGCGAAGTACTCTTAAGATGTTTTTTCCCATTTATATCTCACAACATCCTGGTGAGGTAGCTGATATTATCCTCATTTTTCTGGATCAGGAAATTGAAGAAAGCATAAATCCCTTGTTCAAGGTCATAGAGCTAGTTAGAGAACTTGGCAGAATATGAAACCAATTTGTCTAATTCTAATTACAGTGTCATGTCCATAATACCTCTCCCTCAATCAAAATAAAAATGTTTCAACCAAAATAAGATGCCACAGCAGTTTTTTAAAGAAATTAATAAATTTATATAAAAACCCGTATACAGTTTAGTGCAAAATAATGTTTTAAATTTAAGTATCTTCAATTATCCTCGCAATAATCCACTATTAAAAGCCATTGCTTAAACTAATCCCCCCTTTAAGTATAGTAAACAACGTGCTACTGTGTGTATTTGTGTATCAGTGAATGAGTGTGTGCATGCTTGCCTGAGCTCATTTAAAGGGATATCTATACCTTTATCCTGAGGTTTAAAAACAGCGAGGTCTGAATTTTCAATGTTAGAAGCAGATCATGGAGCAATCAATCAGCTAATAACCATCGATTAATATCTGATGTACTATGCAACATGACAGAGTAAAGGAAAATAAGAATAAGATGCATTTCCTACATTTGAGTTTGTATAATCTAGTGAGAGGACAAGGAAACAACACACCTACTACATCATCATCATCATCATCATCATCATCATCATATTAGCAACCACATTAATGCCAACATTCAGTCACTACATACTTCTCACACTTTAGGCCAGCACTGCCAACAGAAATACAATATGAGTCACATATGTAATTTTTAATTTTCCAGTAGCCAAATTAAAAAAGGTAAAAAGAAACAGATAAAGATTAATTTCAATAATACATTTATTTAACACATATATCTAGAATGTTTTATGCAGGTTAATAAAAAATTATCCAGATATTTTACATACTTTTTCATATTAAAGTCTCCAAAATCCAGTGCAGTCAATGAGTTACGTAACTACGGAAATACATTCTGAGAAATGTATCATCGCATGAACATTACAGAGTATACTTGCACAAACCTAGGTAGTAGAGCCAACTACACATCTAGGATATATGATATAGTCTTATGGTGCCTAGGTTGCAACCTGCACAGCATGTTACTGTACTGAATACTGTAGGCAACTGTCGCACTATTGTAAGTATTTTGTGTATCTAAACAGAAAAGGTGCAGTGAAAATATGGTATCTTATGAGACTACCATTGTATGTAGTCCCCTGCTGACCTACATGTCATTATGCAGCACATGACTGTATTTTACACTTACGGCATATCACAATTCAAATGTAAATTTTCATCAGAAATACTTGATCTGTATTTAGATTTCATAAAACTGATCACTGAAAAAGTAAATTCATGTACCCAACTTGTACCAAATATACTTAAAAGTTTTCTCATAACGAAATTGAGTATCCAAAAAATCATTTTCCTTTAATTTTCATGAGTACATTGACAAAACTGGTTCACTTTTGTTTAAAAGAACTGATTTGGGCCAGGCGTGGTGGCTCCTTCCTATAATTCCAGCACTTTGGGATGCCAAACCAAAGCCGAAGTATGGCTTCAGGCCAAGAGCTCAAGGCCACCCTGGGCAACATAGTGAGACCCCATCTCTACGAAAGATTTTTAAAATAATATTTTTTTAATTAGCTGGGTGTGTCCCAGCTGCTCAGGAGGCTGACACAGGAAGATTGCTTGTAGTCCAGAAGGTCAAGGCTGCAGTGTGCCATGATCACACCACTGCACTCAAACTGGGTGACAGAATGAGACCATGTACCAAAAAAAAAACAAAAAAAAGTTTGTTATTTTAAAGTAAACTGGGCATGGTGAGGCAGGCCTGTAGTCCTAGCTACTTGGAAAGCTGGGACAGGAGAATTGCCTGAGCCCAAGAGTTCAAGACTGCAGTGAACTATGGCCAGGCCACTACATTCTAGCCTGGGTGACAGAGTGAGACTTCATTTCAAACAAAAAAAAAAAAAGAAAAACTGATTTGACTTTGCAGTATAAGCATATCAGTTTCAAATCCATATCTGTTCAAGTTAAGTAAGCTCATTAACTCTTGTGTCAAGTCAGTATTAACATTGGATTCAAAGGAATATTTGCATAAATTGGAAAACAACTCTAAATTTATCAGTATCAACAAAGAGCTTTTCAAATTCTTTCTAGTTTTTGTAGCCAATGTATATAATGGTATTTATAATTAAAATCTTCTGCACATTGATTAATCATTACTATTGACTTATATTATGAAAACCTTCAATTTCAACATGAATTCTAATATCTGCCTAGCTAGTTGACAAATTACCTTGTCCTTTCCTGAGAGTTCCAAATTAGTTCATTCAAAAGTAGTGTGATCTGAATCAGAAAACATAAACCATACTGCTATATTCCCTTTTTTTTTTTTTAGATGGAGTTTCGCTCTTGTTGCCCAGGCTGGAGCGCAATGGCGTAATCTCAGCTCACTGCAACCTCCGCCTCCCCGGCTCAAGTGATTCTCCTGCCTCAGCCTCCCGAGTAGCTGGGATTACAGGCATGCATCACCATGCCCGGCTAATTTTGTATTTTTTAGCAGAGACAGGGTTTCTCCATGTTGGTCAGGCTGATCTCGAACTCCCGACCTCAGGTGATCTGCCCGCTTCGGCTTCCCAAAGTGCTGGGATTGCAGGCATGAGCCACTGCGCCCGGCCCATATTCCCTTTTTAAGCACTGAATACTTGGGCAAGTGTCCCTTTTTGTTTCAACAAAAGATCATCTTTGGTTGGAGTAAATATTATGCTACAGAAATCTGTGTAAAACTCGTCCAAGACTCCACCAACAAGTGCTGCTAAAGGTCGCAAGATCACTGCCTTCATTGTCTTCCATTTTTTTCAGCAGGTCCATAAACCAGCAATGATCTACGGATTTACACTTACAGACTGCATAATTTTAACTACCAGTATCTGTGACACTTTTTGCCAAGTTAACTACTGTATTGTACTCTGTCCAGCTTCAGAATACAGTGGAATGGAGCAATAAGAGAAATACCAGCCTCTTGAAAAATTCAAATAAATACAGAATTCGGCCTAAAAGAGCTGGGTCAACTGTGTCTGTTGTGATAGAAATTAATTTTTTCATATCCATCTGAAATTCTTTGAAACAGTCAAATGTTTGAATTGAATGTTCTCAAAACATTCAAAAATATCTCTGCCACAAATCTTTTATTTTTGGCAAAAAAATTACAACATTTATTTATAAACCTTAGTCTGTATTAATTGGACAGTGGATCATCATACTGTATAACTTATACAAAGCTAAAGGAAAGTAATTGAAATGTTTCAAATTTCAAATGGGTCATGTAGTCTACAGGCAACTGTTTGGTGAAAAATATCTTTAAGTTTTTGCGAAATATATTTTTGTCTCATAATTTTCTAATAAAATTTTGGTACCTGCAATAATTCCTTCTGCCATCTCTCCATCTTAAACTGGCTTCCTCTATAGTGCATGAATCCAAGACACTGTATAGGTGGCCAAAGTTACAGGCTCATACTCTGTTAAAAGTTTTAAATTTATTGAACATTTGATATAGTTTTGATTTTTGTCCCTCCAAATCTCATGTTGAAATGTGATCCTCAATGTTGAAGGTGGGGTCTAGTGGGAGGTGTTTGAGACACGGGGACAGATCCCTCATGAATGAGTGTTAGTGTCATGCTAACATCTGCAGAACTGAGAGCCAAATAAACCTCTTTTCTTTATAAGTTATGCAGCCTCAGGTATTCCTTTACAGTAATGCAAAACGGACTAATAAAACACTAAATTCTGCTTTCAGGCAATTACTTGCATCAATTCTTCACTGACCTTTAAGAAAAAACTTCTCATCAAATCTACCACAGATTTCTTGAAAATGTCTTAATATTGTCCATTTCATTTTAAATTTTTTTATACAACTGCAAATGAGATTCATCATGAAGTCCCTAGTCTCTTTTTGTTCCCACTGCTTGGATCATACTACTAATTTCTGTATCTGTGCTCACTCGGCAACAGTAGTATGCCTTCGCTTCAAATTTAAAAACTGTCCATATTTGTTTACTAACAAGTAATGTAAGTACCTTTATTTTATGTATCACTTAAACATTTCTGGGGGGTGAGGGATAAAAACCTACATGTCAGGTACCATGTACACTACTTGGGTGACAGGTACACTGAAATCTCAGACTTTACCACCATATACAATTCACCCACGTAACCAAGAACTTCTTGTACCCCAAAAGCTATTGAAATAAAAAATTAAAAACAAACATTTCAATTTAATTACTAATAATAATGTACTTATATCACTATAAGCTGCACTGTTTGCACAAAATATTTAATAAATACTATAAAGTGAGAACACAGAAAAAATATATACTGAATAAATTGACACCAACAAGATTGGTAGTGTGTTTATGTATGTTAACATAGTCTTACCAAAACAAGAAAGCTGTGTTTAACAGAAATATATTGTGCCTTGCTCCCATCTTAAAGATCCTGTTCCTCGGGTGCACTAGTCCCACCCACTGCTCGACAGCCACATGTGGCTTATAGCTATCGTTCCTGATCATACGATGAGAGGCTGTGTTCACGGCGGTCTGTATTTATTAATTGTGGTAATTCTCACAAGGAAGAGAAGTATTTACTCTAAAATTATCCCCACATCACAGACAATGGAATTTAGGCAGAAGTAATTAAGTGACTTACCCAAAGTCACAAAGCTATTAACTGGGGAACTGGGATTTCAACCCAGACAGTCTGACTCCAGAGACTCTTATCCACTATTCCACACTGCCAGAAGTTCAACAACAGCACAGGGTTTCATGAGAGATGAGGCAAGAGATGCAGAGTGTGTTAAAAATATATATATATAAACCAAACTACTTTGCAATGAAAAGAAGGAAGCCAGAACTCACAGGAAGACATCGTGAAAGAGGAAGAAAGACTTGAGCTGCGTAGTCCAAGATAAATGCTGCAGATAAACAGCACAGGCAGCTGGGTGCAGGAGGGGTAGGTGTGCGAAGTGTGAGCAAAGTGTGTTTAGCCATGAACAAGTAAAGTGAGTCAGCTGTGGAGTTAATGCAGCAGGCTAAAAAATGGCCCCCCAAAAGATACAGCCATGTCCTCACCACTGAAATCTGTGACTGATACCTTATATTAGAAAATCATCTTTGCAGATGTGATGAAGTTAAGGATCTTGCGTTAGGGAGACTGGAGATTATCATGGATTATCTGGGTGAACTCTGAGCACAATCGCAAGAGTCCTTACAAGAAAGAGGCAGTGGGAGATTTCACACAGTCAGAAGAAGAGGCCATGAGACCACAGAAGCAGAGATTAGGGCCGTGTGCCCCAAGTCAAGGGATTCCAGCAGCCACCAGAAGTTAGAAGAAGAAAGCAAGGAATTCTCCTCTTGAAGCCTCCAAAGGGAACCTGGCCTTTCTGACATACACCTTGATTTTGGACATCCAGAACTGTGAGAAGACAACTGTGTTGTTTAGGCCACTCAGTCTGTTTCAAAAGCCATAGGAAACTAACACAGGTTAGAACCTCTCAAAACCTGCAACATGCAAAGGGACCTTGTGAATCAGCAAGAGGTCAATCTAGCAAGCAGTAGTTCCCAATTTATTTAATGAGAGAATACCCACTCCCCAGAAAGAGAGAGCTGGTGGTGAGGCAAGCACCTTTTAGCATCTGGCATACCTAATATTCCTCTAACAAAGTTTGGGAATTCCTAACCCAAGACACGTTCTGGAAGGCAATTTAATCAAGTAAGTCTGAACTTTATTCAAACAATGCAAAAACCACCAAAGGTTTTTAAGAAATGTTGCAAGAAGTCAACCATTTGGGGTGAGGAAATCCAGGACCCTGTGACCCTGGATTCAGGGTAGCTTCAAAGTGGCAGAATGCATTGCTTTGGAAGATAAAACATGTCAGCAGCTGAGCCAGCCCTCCCAGCTGACAGTAGTGAACTCTGCCCCGATGGAACCACCTCCTCTGGGAAGTGCTCCTGTCATGAGGGATGCTGACAAACTAAAGTGGCTTCACAGTGTGACGAGTGAGAAATGACATAAAAGAATGAAAGAAGTGTTGTGCTAGACAGCAATATTCAAATGGGAAACAAAATAGTACCTTCAAGTAAATGAAGGGCTAAAATATATTATTAATAACAAAAAATGAGCTACAAATGGTTCAATAAAAGTCAAAGGTGAAACCATCAAGGGGAGTGGGATTAGGTCAACAGGAAGCTGCCCATGGGCATCTGCAGTAAGAAGCTCCTGACCAGTCTGGATCTTCTTGTGGAGACTGGAAGACAAGTTATCAGACTGCCACAGGAGGAGCAAACCCACACTGCATAGGAAGCTGGACCTCAAAACCGACCAGCTTCCACAAGTCTAAGATTTCATGCCCTAAACTGGACACAGACTGTTTATCATACCCACATGTAGAGCTGGAATAAAAACTGAATTTCAAAAACATTGTGTGAAACTAGGGGTGAAATTCAAAATACTGAATAATCTGCGTAGCACAGGCACTGACCCACCAGAATGTATCCCAGCTTATGTGCCTATAGGTAGGTGCCCACCTCCTGAATTTCAGCCTGCATAGAACCGTGAACACTGACCGATAGTTGGAAACAGATTCTGAACAGGCAGGGATGAAGACGGGTGGGGAAGAAATTACTGCCATTTAAAAACTCCCTTGAACTGACAGCAGGTCCCCCATTTTGGGAAGCCACAAGATGTCAAGGAAAGGTGACCAGGTAGGCTGGAAGCCACGTTCTAAATACAGCATCTCTGACCACAAAGGGCCGGCAGCCACAAACTGTGGCACTGCCATCTCCAAGGCCACTGGCTCAGCACTGCTGCAACGTAATGACACACTGGGAAGTCTGGGTTTGGTTTTGGTTGTGCGCTCTCTCTCTCTTCTCTTTCTTCTCCCCCACAACACTCCTTCTACCATCTAGACTCCCCCTTCTCTCCGACCCTGCTCCTATAGCATAAATTTTGGTTCCACTGGTTGCAGGCTTATCCATTTGGCGGCAACTGTCTGGTAGGTTAATGCCCAACAATAGGCACTTGTATTTTCTTATACGGGGGAGGTAAATTATGGCACTTGAACAAAGACCTTATTATTTAAGTTTTACTGCACGTTTACTACAAGCCAGTTTCAATTTTACGTTTTTGTCCCTAGGCCATAAGACAAAAAAGAGTAGGTTCCTGTTCATATTCGAAGGAGCTATTTAAATAATAATAACAACAATATCTGGCAAAAGCAGGATCTGTTATATGTCGAATTCTGTCCCCCTGAAAATGTATATGCTGAAGCCCTAACCTCCAGGACCTGAGAATGGGACCTTAGTTGGAGATACGGTTGGTGCAGATGTCATTATTAAGATTAGGTCATACTAAAGTAGGTGGCCCCTAATCCAATATGAGTGGTGTCCTTATTTAAAAAAAAAAAGAAAAAGAAAAGAAAATCTGGACACAGGCAACACCCAGCAAGAATGTCACAGGATGATGAAGTGGAATGGTGTTTCTACAAGCCAAGGAACACCACATATTGCCAGAAAACCACCAGCGGCAAGGTAAGAGGCCTGGAACAGATCCTTCCCTCACAGCCCTCAGAAGGAACCAACCCTGACGACACCTTGATCATGGACTTCCAGCCTCCAGAGCTGTGAGACAATAAGTTTCAGTTGCTTGAACCACCCAGTCTGTGGCACTTTGTTATGGCAGCCCTAGCCGACTAACACAAGACCCAAAACAATCAGGAGAGTAGCAACTGAAAGGTCAGGGAAGGTGGCCGGGAAAGTTTGGAGGAAAGAGTTTCCAGTCTTTGCACCTCTAGTTAACTGTCAGGAAGCCCCCAGCCCAGCCTGTCTGTCACACTGGCTTTCTCTGGGCTCCATCATCCATCATCCTGAGCTTGGCATAAGCTGCTGGTCCTTCCTCAACTCTCTCAGCTGCCCCTGTCCCTCACACACTCATTCAGTGGAACTCACAATTCCAAATGCCGGTTCAACCATCACTTTCTCAGAAAGTGCATCCTGGTCCCTCCAGCCTGCATCAGACCCCACTGTTTCCCACTGGTCTGTAGGGTCTACAAGGACAGGACCACAACTGCATTGCTCAACATGATGTGGCTGGTTGGCTGGAATACATATTTGCTCCATAAATTAAAATTCATTGTCCGTGGGTTACTAATCTCACAGGTCCTGTGGCTCCAGCAGACATGCCAATGCCCTGATGACGTCTACAACTTTTATAGCAAACCTGTATCACCAGCTTGGCCTCTTTGTCTTAAAACATGAGATACCCCTGGGCTCTGGTCTCCCACATTGTCAATTGAGGGGCACTACGGACCCTTTCTCTGCAGAGCCACACGGGCTCTCCCTTCCCCTACAGAACTTCTCAGACTTAACCACTGCCATCCACTCCCACCCCCATCATCTGGGCAGTGTCCATGGTCTTCCTGCCCCAGCAACCAGGTGGCAGCACCCACACACCAGGATAAACTGGCTGTGCTACTCTTTACTTAAAAATCAACTTGATTTCCATTGCCTATTCTAAAGTAATTTTTTTTTAAGCAGAAATCAAATCTATGCGAAGGATTACCAAAGAACTGTCTGGTTTCTGGGTGGGGAAGCTGTGAATGGCTGTGGGAGAGGCAAGGCTCCTCCCAAGCAGTGGCGTCCCACTCCCCTTTGTGTCACACTCCCACCCCACCTCTTAGCAAATCTTGAGGCATTCCAGGTAACCCAGGGCTCCTCACAACAGTGTAGAAATCATAGGTCCCTCTGGTTAAACCCAGCCTTTTTTGTAAAGGAATCAAGGCTCTTCATTTAACTATCACCTCCATTGTCAAAAGCATAACCAAATTAAAAAAAACATCTTCACGTGAACATTCCACATCTTGGCTCCAATTCTCCCCTCCCACATTCATTCAATCATTCGTTCATTCATTCATTCATTCATTCATCAGAAATCTGCTGCTGTTTTAGGAAGTGGTCCAAGGTTACAGAGACGCCTTGCCTTCAAAAAACAGCAATGCAGTAAAAAAGACACTTGTGTCCATTAACATATGTAAGAATAGTAATAATAAAAATAACAGGCAATATTTACCACAGGCAGCACTGGAAGAAGTATTCTATGTGCATTAGCCCTCTGAACAACCCTTTAGGGAGGGTCCCATAATTATCCCAATTTTAAAGATGAGGAAATAGAGTCTTGAGGAGGTGAGGTCAGGTCACCAGCTAGAAAGAGGGCAAAGTGAAGATTACAAACCGTATGTTCTATGCTATTTTAGGTGATCCCAGTCAGGTGTGGCCACAAGAGGCAACACAGTAGAGGCTCAGGAATCAGTTGATTGTCCTCAGTGATCCTAGAGACAGGAGGCCCGCCATGCAGGCCACACTGGAAAGCCTCAGGGTGGTGGGAGGCAGAGTGGGCAGGAGGAGGAGAGAACCAGGCCACAGTCTTTAATGGACTTCCAGGAAAAACAAGGCGGGGCAGGGTGAACAGGTCAGGAGTGGCTAAGTTGAATAATTTCAGCAGGCTTTGGACTACAGAGGTGGTCTCTAGTTGCCTGGCACCTAGCCTTGAATGATGTAAGCAAGGGAATACTGCTTCCTGAAGTGTAAGGGCCAGATAGAGGAGGTCTGGGTATGGACTAGTTGGTTTGTATCTCAAAGGCATGCTCCTGGCTAGGCCTTGGTTCCCTCTCAGAATTGGCTAGACCCGTAAGGGCAGCCTCTTCCCAACCACAATGGTTTCTAAGATGTCAAAACATCATAATATATAGAAAGTAAAAACCATAAATAATACACCAGACTACCTGACTTCAAGCCTTCAGCAACTGTGCCTGCTGCATCCCCAGCATAGTGACTGCACAAAGTAAGGCCAAGTAGGAGACACAGTGAAGGTCTCTGGAAGGTAAGAAAAAGATCCACAAAGACAGCACTTGAAGCACATCAACAATAAAGGAAACACAGAAGCTTCCACGAGGATAAGAATAAAAGAAGGACTTTCCAGGCAAAGGGACTGGCCAATAAAAAGGCAACCTGGCCAGTCCAGTTAGCTGCTGTGCCTTGATGTCTCTGGAGCCAGGGTCCTGGGACAGCACTAAAGATGAGGATGGAGATGTGGGCCTGGGCAAGAATCCCTAATTTTCAATTAGGTGTATAATGACAGATAGTACGAATAGATCTCAAGGGTTTATTAAGTACTAAGTATAGTGTAAGCTCACATATAACAGAAACATTTAGTACCCAAAATACCAAACGTATTTAAGAAGTCTTAAATATCAAATTTTAGGCTGGGCGCGGTGGCTCACGCCTGTAATTCCAGCACTTTGGGAGGCTGAGGCAGGTAGATCACCTGAGGTCAGGAGTTCGAGACCAGCCTGGCCAACAGGGTGAAACCCCATCTCTACTAAAAAAATGTAAAAATTAGCCAGGCGTGGTGGTGGATGCCTGTAATCCCAGCTACTCAGGAGGCTGAGGCAGGAGAATTGCTTGAACCCAGGAGATGGAGGTTGCAGTGAGCCGGCACGGTGCCACTATACTCCAACCTGGGTGGCAGTGAGACTCTGTCTTAAAAAAAAAAAAAAAAGAGTGTAAAAGTGTTCCTATTTCTCCACATCCTCTCCAGCACCTGTTGTTTCCTGATTTTTTAATGATGGCCATTCTAACTGGTGTGAGATGGTATCTCACTGTGGTTTTGATTTGCATTTCTCTGATGGCCAGTGATGAGGAGCATTTCTTCATGTGTTTTTTGGCTGCATAAATGTCTTCTTTTGAGAAGTGTCTGTTCATGTCCTCTGCCCACTTTTTGATGGGGTTGTTTGTTTTTTTCTTGTAAATTTGTTTGAGTTCATTGTAGATTCTGGATATTAGCCCTTTGTCAGATGAGTAGGTTGCAAAAATTTTCTCCCATTCTGTAAACTAGTTCAACCATTGTGGAAGTCAGTGTGGCGATTCCTCAGGGATCTAGAACTAGAAATACCATTTGACCCAGCCATCCCATTACTGGGTATATACCCAAAGGACTATAAATCATGCTGCTATAAAGACACATGCACACGTATGTTTATTGCGGCACTATTCACAATAGCAAAGAGTTGGAACCAACCCAAATGTCCAACAACGATAGACTGGATTAAGAAAATGTGGCACATATACACCATGGAATACTATGCAGCCATAAAAAATGATGAGTTCGTGTCCTTTGTAGGGACATGGATGAAACTGGAAAACATCATTCTCAGTAAACTATCGCAAGGACAAAAAACCAAACACCGCATGTTCTCACTCATAGGTGGGAATTGAACAATGAGAACTCATGGACACAGGAAGGGGAACATCACGCTCCGGGGACTGTTGTGGGGTGGGGGGAGGGGGGAGGGACAGCATTAGGAGATACACCTAATGCTAAATGACAAGTTAATGGGTGCAGGAAATCAACATGGCACATGGATACATATGTAACAAACCTGCACATTGTGCACATGTACCCTAAAACCCTAAAGTATAATAAAAAAAAAAAAAAGAAAAAAAAAAAGAGAGAGAGACAACCCAGTGGAAACACAGATGGCCTGCTGCATCCACGGATTAAACCAATGTCAGATGGAAAATATTCAGAAAACAAACAATAAAAAAACAGCAATGCCACATTTAAAAATATAGTATAACAACTATTTATACAGTGTTTACACTGTATTATATAAGTAATCTAGAGATGATTTAAAGTATTCAGAGGACTGCAGTCCCAGCTACTTAGGAGGCTGAGACAAGAGGATGCCTCGAGTCCAGAGTTCAGGACCAGCCTGGCTACGTAGTGACATCTATCTCGAAAATAAAGTATACAGGAGGATGTACATAAGTTACATGCAAATACCATGCCATTTTATATACGGGACTAAGCACCCATGAGGGTTCCTGGAACCAATCACTCATGCATACTGAGAGACAACTATGCTGGCAAATGCATGGGCAGGTATGTCACAGAAGACAAAACATAAGTCACCAGTAATCACATGAAAGATCCTGAGTTTTCATTAGCAATCATGGAAATGCAAGTTAAAATCACAACGAAATAACATTTCACACCTAGCAGATTAGCCAAAGTCTGATGAACTACCAAAATCAATTATTAATGAAGACGTGTTCTTGTGCACTGTTGGTAGGACTGTAAATTGGTAAAACCACTTTACAAGAGCAACAGTCATTTATTTTCCAATGTTGAAGTTGCTCATAGCGTAAGATGTAGGATATATACCTCGAAGACATATAAAGGTGGTTAAGTTCCTAAATAAGGGTAGTGATATGAACACATAAAGGATGGGCAAAGTCAACACATAAAGGATGGGCAAAGTTACAGGGCAAGAGGAAGGAAGACAGTTGAGTTAACTGAAGAATGGTAAAAATGGGTGGGCTGGTTTGGTGGGAAAAGATGACACTTCATTTTGGGCATTTTGAGTCTCAGCCATTAACAAAATACTCACAGATAGGAATTGTGTTATATTACATGATCTGTAATGACCCTTGTAGCCCTAAAGCTTTGTGATCCTACGAGACTATCAGAAAGGGCCAAATTCCATGGCTCACTCAAGTATCCTGCCATAATTAACTTCTTTTGCACTCTACATTCTTGCACACTCAAACAAGCTTTTTAACAACACCCCCCTCTCAACATGTCTTTATAGTAGGGATGTTTGATTTTTTTTCTTGGTTCTTCAGCTAGACAATCAGTTCCTGAAGGGGTATAAAAGTGTTGATCTTCTTTCCTCAGAGTGCCTTCTACTACAATGTTAGGCATACAAAAAGTAATTTTTTCCCCCTAAATGGAACAGAGGAAGAGTTAACTGTTAAGTACAATCTAACAACAAAGTCTTCCTACAGATAAATTTTCAGCCAGACTTCTGGAGATGGAAAGGAACTTACTTAGCAGAGAAGAGGAAAGCAGTATCATTCTTGGTAGAAAGAATGGTGTATCCCAAAGATATGAAGACTGGAAAGAGGATGTTACTGATAGATCTGGTACACCATTAACTGGCACTGCAGGACCACAGGCAAAGGAAAATCGGAGGCCTATTTGACTTATACTTACCCAGTTGATTCTTAAACTTAAGATGTCTATTTTCTTTTACTATTGTAGAGTCAAAGGCAGTATACTGGGATGAAGAGAAAAACAGGACTATTCAGAAAGCTGTTTGGTTTTGATGAAACCTTAAAAAAGTTACCGGTTGGCCAAAATGCAAGAGCGATAGTCTGAAACAAATCATGAAGGTAATCAAAATGGTAACCATTTAAACCTCTGACACAGCAGACTCTGCCAAGAGTAGAAAACCAATACTAGCTTGCCCCCACTCACATACACGTTTAACGTCCCTAATTTCAGCAGTACGTGACATTGGTTGCTAGCCCAGAAGAGATGCATAAGACTCTGAACCTAAAGTTTCCAGTGACTTGGTCCAAAACGATATTTTGATAAAATTCCAAATGGGGAAGGAAAGACCTAGACATCAGACTCCTATAATTTTGAAACCTTAGCATTAATTATCACTAGTCTGGCATTAAGACATCGGAAACCTCTGCATCATTCCCAGATCATCACTCTAGAGTCCCCTACATTTATCAATTTATCCCTCCCCTCTCCACATACATGCCACCACCATCCATCAAGTGAGAAGAGCAACAAGCTTGTATTTCTCACAGGGATTCATTTCTTAATGAGATGCTTACAAAGCAGATCATGCTACAAAACACAGACCTTTTTCTTTAAAAGCCTCAAAAAAATGTAAAGATGTATCCAAGCCTAGTACATGCTTTAAATTTAGAGCAATTCCCCTGAGCATACCAGATAATTCCACAACTTAGAAACTAAAAGTAGTTACATTTTATGCATAATGACACAGATGTGTTGCTGACAAGTTGTCTTAACAAAATATTTATATATTGACTCACATTTGAAATACGTTAGGAGTAGAATCTTGGGTAAAAGCCTCTAAAAGGTTGTTGTATATTAGACATTCTCAAAGTGGGGCACCCATACCATAGAATTAAACTCCCTGTTTCAGTCCTGTGTTTTGAAACACATTTTTACTTTTCCTGGAAACACTTTCACATTTTTGTCAGATGTTGAGTGAGCAACAGGGTAAATAACTTTTCAAAAGCATTTTTAGAGTAGTAAAACCTTAAGTTCCTTGCTAGAAGGGCTGATCCAAAATAAATTAAATGCTGGTGTGACTAAGCCGAGTGTGGTAAATTCTGATTTGCAGTGTGAACACGTCCAGTTAATAGATCTATTCAGTGATTCAACATGCACCTCCAAGTCGTAAGTTGGGCAGCAAAGTATAAATATGAGACTTAAAAGCATTCTCTGATCTCTGAGTTTGTATTCACATCTATGAAGCTTTTTTTTTTTTTTTTTTTCAGATGGAGTTTACCTCTTGTCGCCCAGGCTGAAGTGCAATGGTGTGATCTCTGCTCACTGCAACCTTCACGTCCTGGGTTCAAGTGATTCCCCTGCCTCAGCCTCTCAAGTAGCTGGGATTACAGGCATGCACCACCACGCCTGGCTAATTTTATATTATTAGTAGAGAAGGTGTTTCACCATGTTGGCCAGGCTGGTCTCCAACTCCCGACCTCAGGTGACCCGCCCACCTTGGCCTCCCAAAGTGCTGGGATTACAGGCATGAACCACCACGTCCGGCCTGAAGTTAGTCTTGATGGAAGGTTCTCAAAGACTTATTCTTACATCCTGTGTATTATATCAGCTTTGTCAAAGAGGTGAAGTTTAGGAAGCTGTGTTTCATAAAAACCCCAAATCTGAGTAAGTCTATGGGCGCACCATTCGCAGACATGCAGCAACACGGTAGAACAGGTGAGAAACAGCTCGTCTGGACTGCACTGTAACACAAGCACCCCGCCCTAGAGATACAACACGCAGGTACTGCTGACACACCAGCACTGTAACACACGCACCCCGCCCTAGAGATACAACACGCAGGTACAGCTGACACACCAGCACTGTAACACACGCACCCCGCCCTAGAGATACAACACGCAGGTACTGCTGACACACCAGCACTGTAACACACGCACCCCGCCCTAGAGATACAACACGCAGGTACAGCTGACACACCAGCACTGTAACACACGCACCCCGCCCTAGAGATACAACACGCAGGTACTGCTGACACACCAGCACTGTAACACACGCACCCCGCCCTAGAGATACAACACGCAGGTACTGCTGACACACCAGCACTGTAACACACGCACCCCGCCCTAGAGATACGGCTGACACACCAGCACTGTAACACACGCACCCCGCCCTAGAGATACAGCATGCAGGTACTGCTGACACACCAGGACTGTAACACAAGCACCCCGCCCTAGAGATACAGCATGCAGGTACTGCTGACACACCAGGACTGTAACACACGCACCCCGCCCTAGAGATACAGCATGCAGGTACTGCTGACACACCAGGACTGTAACACACGCACCCCGCCCTAGAGATACTGCTGACACACCAGGACTGTAACACAAGCACCCCGCCCTAGAGATACAACACGCAGGTACAGCTGACACACCAGCACTGTAACACACGCACCCCACCCTAGAGATACAACATGCAGGTACAGCTGACACACCAGCACTGTAACACACGCACCCCACCCTAGAGATACAACATGCAGGTACAGCTGACACACCAGCACTGTAACACACGCACCCCGCCCTAGAGATACAGCTGACACACCAGCACTGTAACACACGCACCCCACCCTAGAGATACAGCTGACACACCAGCACTGTAACACACGCACCCCACCCTAGAGATACAGCTGACACACCAGCACTGTAACACAAGCACCCCACCCTAGATACAGCTGACACACCAGCACTGTAACACAAGCACCCCGCCCTAGAGATACTGCTGACACACCAGCACTGTAACACACGCACCCCACCCTAGAGATACAGCTGACACACCAGCACTGTAACACAAGCACCCCGCCCTAGAGATACAGCTGACACACCAGCACTGTAACACAAGCACCCCACCCTAGAGATACAGCTGACACACCAGCACTGTAACACAAGCACCCCGCCCTAGAGATAGAGCTGACACACCAGCACTGTAACACAAGCACCCCACCCTAGAGATACAGCTGACACACCAGCACTGTAACACAAGCACCCCACTCTAGAGATACAGCATGCAGGTACTGCTGACACACCAGGCTTCCACAGCAATGGTTAGGAATCTTCAGATCAGACATGGACAGCACCCGAGGGATCACCTAATCTAACTGCTTCACCAATGAGGAAAGCAAGACCTTGATGACGTAAAATACAGAAAAGAATAAAAATAGATAAACATAACATTTCTTTTGCTTGCTCAAAGTTATCCCCAACAATTTAAGATGATTAAGGGCTTCGTCTTGGAATGCTTAACTCACAGAAAAAAAGGTAGGCAACTATATTCTTATTAATTGGAAAAATCACTGAAGAGCCAGTGGTTTCATTTGAAGAGATAATCAGTTTAGTTGATTTCATTAAAATGAATGTAAAGAGAACAAGGTGTATTGACTTTTTATTTTTTTAGCCACACTGCCAGCAAATACTGCATATAAGTATATGTGTGTTTCCTTCTGTTTGGAAATCCTAGGTGGACAATTTAACTGCCACAAGACTCCGATGAACAGGCACACACAATAAACATGCACATAAGGCTTATCTGAGGCATCTACCACAGAATGGCTTTTTCAGCCACCTGAACCTAGGTCCATTAAAAGAAACTAGGCAGAGTGGAGCAGAGCAGCTGTCTCAACACAGGCAGTAATGGAGCTGACAATATTCCCACGCCAGTTCTGAATCCAGTCTATTTTATGCTCTTGCGTGGATTCAAGGAAACAGAACTACTATTTAAAAGTGCATTTACAAAGAAGGCTTTAAAAAGCATTAGAATAAATTACTTTGAAGTGTATTTCTACAACACGCCTCCAGCTTTCCCTTCTTTTCCTATTTGCTCGTCCCCAGAACCCAACTGTGACTATATTTAACTGACTTTACAAGCTGTGGGGAGACTGAGTACACACAGCAGATTCCAGCCAGGATTGTGTGCATTAACTAAGTCCCAAGGTTTTTTGCTTTGGGAGTTTTCTCTTTCTTTTTTTCATCTTCTTCACATGTCTTAAAATTACCTTATATCTTGGAAATAACAGAAAATTTTAAAAGACCCTCTATTTTGGTTTGCTGTATAGGTTGAGTCCTGATATTTTTAATTATATTAACGATATGCTCAAGGCAAACACTGCCACGACCCAGTATTCTTACAGTTTGTAAGTATTTTATTATTTCCTTGAAAAAATACTCATTCCACCTAGTAAGTATTATGAGAGAAGATCAAGTACTTGTAAAATAATTTTCATTTAGGAACAGGTATATACAGATTATAGTATTTGGAACTGACTAGAATGACAATGAAATCACCAACTTCTAATCAAGGTGAAATAAATTAATGATTTCACTAAGGCCAGGTGCAGTGGTTCATGACTCTAATCCCGGCACTTTGGGAGGCTGAGGTGGGATCATTTGAGCCCAGGAGTTCAAGACCAGCCTGGGCAACATAGTGAGACTCCTTTCTATTTTTAAAAAATAAAAATTTTAAAACATAAAAATAAAATTTCACTAAGTGGAATGCCTCTGGCTGTAAAGTCTACCTCTCCCACTAACACGAAACTATCTCCATGGAATTCTAGGGAAATGGATTCCTGTATCAGATCAGCTTTACCATTTATAACAATGTCCTGTGGGAAAATAACTAACTTCTTTCGGCTTCAGTTTTCTCATCTATAAAATTAGGGCTTCACACCCTAAAATAATCTCTAAAATTATTTCCACCTATAAGAAGCAATTATTTCAGGTTAAGAATCCACAACAATCTTAAACTAAAGAATATTTAAAAGATGGGGTGTTTCTGCAAACTTTGTAGATTTTGGCCATAAACTGAGTTCTAATTACTGTAAATTTAAAAGTGCTTAGGTTACCATTTCTGTTATCAACACTTCTATCTTCAATTATATGATACCTAATACAAGCTATACCTATTCCACAAAAATTTATACAGACCACAGTCAAAGTTCACAGCTTCTAGCTAATTTGAATATTTGGAAATTATGAATGAGATATGATTAGACTGCTTTTACACTGGCAAATTTCCCTTAGAAATGCCTGAACTATTAGTGATATCCCTAGATTTAATGAGACAAAGTACTTTCATGTATTTGTCTATAAGGTAATACTAGTTTGAAAACATTTAATTTTATGGGTACAAAAAATAGTTAAAAAGAATAAGACCTAGTATTTGCTAGCACAACAGGGACGCAATCATCAAAAATAATATAATTATACATTTTAAAATTAAAGAGTATAATTGGGTTGTCTGTAACATAAAGGATAAATGTTTGAGATGATGGATATTCGATTTACCCTGATGTGATTATTACACATTGCATACCTGTATCAAAATATCTCATGTAACCCATAAATCTATACACTTAATATGTACCCACAAAAATTAAAAACTAAAAAATTAAAACAATTTTTTTATTTTATTTTCATTGAAGATCCCCAAAAGCAAATATAACTTGTAAAAATAATTATCCCATGTAAATACGAATTGGAGTGAATTCTGAGTAAATAAAATTTACAATAAATGAGCAATATAGCCATTTGCTAGCTATGTAATCTGGTACAAGTAAGCTATATGTCTTTGAGACTGTAATGCCAGGAAAGTAAATTCTTGTAATCAGTTTATGAGATACTGTATAAAAGCTCTTAGTGTAACCTATTACTCATAATAATCCTCAGTATTATCATCAGTACTTTTACTTACTAAGACTTGCTATTAACAAAATATGCAAAAAACCTGCTCTTTATCTCTGAAAATTTAGGCACCTTAATATTAATCTAAAACTGGGTTTTCTATATTTCAATCAATTTCTCATACTCTTTAAGAGTTTAAGACGTCTGTGTACTATACATTTTTCTTTAAATCCATTCATCTTTACTTAATCTTGTTCTAACTATATGTCAACCATTAACGCACAGGTTAGAAATGGGTATATGATTTTTTCTTATGACAAATTAAAATCAGATATAACTATTATTTTAAAATGTACCCCTTAAAATATTTCATGTTACCTTACCAATAGTTTTAAGAAACACTGGCCTAAACTGGCATTTGCTAATCTGTACTAGGTTTTCAAATTAAAGATGACATGTTCTGTTAGAAAGTCCATCATAGTTGAAGGCCACACACAAGTCGACAGGTCAATGTCATAAACACAGATAGTTCTCTAATCTGAAAATATCAATATAGTAAACAAATACCTAAGCCCACATTTTTTAGTTCCTTACACTCTGACTTTATTTAAGAATGATGGGCCGGGCGCGGTGGCTCACACTTGTAATCCCAGCACTTTGGGAGGCCGAGGCGGGCGGATCACGAGGTTGGGAGATCGAGACCACGGTGAAACCCCGTCTCTACTAAAAATACAAAAAAATTAGCCGGGCGTGGTGGCGGTCGCCTGTAGTCCCAGCTACTCGGAGAGGCTGAGGCAGGAGAATGGCGTGAACCCAGGAGGCGGAGCTTGCAGTGAGCCGAGATTGTGCCACTGCACTCCAGCCTGGGCGACAGAGCGAGACTCCGTCTCAAAAAAAAAAAAAAAAAAAAAAAAGAATGATGTTTAAAGTCCTTTATTAAATACAAAACTGAAGTCAAGAGTGCCTTTCTGAAAGGCTCTTTAAAATCAAATTGAATTCATTCAAGGCACTTTATTGGCCAATTTGATAGTATTTAAAAAATGTAGAATTTGTTACTGCTACTAGCCAATGCAATTAAATAAAAGAAAGAAAGAGAAGGCTAAAATTATCATTTGATTGGTGATATAACTGTATACCTAAAACACAGGAATTTATTAACTGGTTACAAAATTATTATTCAAAATCAGGAGTTTCCAAACTTAAAAATGATAACATTCAAGAAAATTATGCTGGGAGGAAATACCCTATTTATACTAGCAACAAATTGGAACACCTAAAATGGAGTTAACAAGATATTAATAGGAACAATATAAAGAAAACTTTAAGCTCTTCTAAGATGTATAAACAGAAAATATTTTTAAATATCGAAAGAAAATTATTGCTCCTGGATTAGAAGATTCAACATCATGAAGACATCCACTGTACTCTAATTAATTTTAAGTTTAATTAAACCACAGGTTACAGAGATTTGGACAGGTGACAAAATTATATGCTGGAGTCACATAAATATGCAAGGATAACCTAGATCTTAAAAAATATTAAAAGGATAGAATCATTTTAATCATAAAAATTATGTATTATGAAAATATAACTATATCAGAGATACCAATGATACAATCAAAATCTAGATACAGTCCCAAATACATACAGGAATATAGTATAAGATAAAGGTAGCAATTAGCCAGGCGTGGTGGTGGGCACCTGTAATCCCAGCTACTTGGGAAGCTGAGGCAGGGGCATCGCTTGAACCCAGTAGGCGGAAGTCACTGCACTCCAGCCTGGGCAAGAAAGCAAGACTTCTCCTCAAAAAAAATAAATAAATAAAAAAGATAAAAGTAGCAACTTTTAACCAATGGACTATCCAATAAATTATGCTAGGAAACAACATTTT
This sequence comes from Symphalangus syndactylus, assembly GCF_028878055.3. Classification (NCBI taxonomy): domain Eukaryota; kingdom Metazoa; phylum Chordata; class Mammalia; order Primates; family Hylobatidae; genus Symphalangus; species Symphalangus syndactylus. The sequence continues at coordinate 68,638,444 of NC_072445.2, read as the reverse complement.
AGGAAGCAAGTAAAGCTACAGCCCTACTTCATTCTTTATGCCAAAAGACCTTTCAGATACAACAAAGGTTAAAAAGGAAATTTTATGATAAAATACTAGAAAAAGCCTGGATAAATGTATTTACAACCCTAGACCGGGGAATATTTTAAGCAGGACACAAAATCCAGAGATCATAAAGGAAAAAGACTGACAATCTGACTGGCTACAGGAAAACTAAAAACTTCTGTAGGGCCAAAAAATACCAAATAATTAAAAAGCAAATGACAAACTGGAGGGAAAAAATTTATGAATATGACAAAAAGAACTAATGTCCAAATAAACAAAGAATGTGTCCAATATGAAAAGTAAACATAACAACAGTCCAGTAGGGAAAATGGCAGTTGATGAACAGGCAATTAAGAGAAATGAGTTCATATATAAATGAACTCATAAATAGATTTACAGGCAAAGATACCCCTACTCGAAATGAAATAAATATAAATCAAAATGAAATACTATACTGTTCACCTATTGAATTGACAAAAAAAGTTATCTAAACCCCACTGTGATAAGGTGTTTTCATATGCTATTGGTAGAGATACTTTTAGAGAAGAAAAATTACCCTCTGACCCAGCAATTCCAAAGCTAAGAATTTTAGACTAAGAATATACTCAAAAATGTACAAGTTATATACATGTGCAAGAACAAGAATGCCTATTCCAGCAAAAGGCAGAACTGTATGCAGAATATAATGTTTACATAAATTTGTAGAGGTTAGACACTAGTATTGCTAGAAAATATACCAAAAATTACACTCTGAAGGGAAGATATACCACTAGGGATAAACGTGACCAGAGAGACTTTATATACAGTTTGATTTTTGCCTTGTCCATACAATACTTTCATTAAAGAAAAGGTAAGAAAGGATGCACGAAGGTTGCTTTTTATGTTTCTATATTCAAGCATTCAACTAATTATTCTTCCCAAAATGCACAATTCCAAGTCACAATCACGTTTATTGAAAATTTAAATTAAAAGATTTTTATATTTCAGGGTAGATTTTAGACACAAAAATGGAAAAACCATGAAGTATATTTAGTCTTTCTTCTTCAGCTGTTGGCCCAGTCCACATTTTTCTGACTTAAAAGAAAAATGGTTTGTGAATACACACAACAACCCTATTTGGGAACGCATTTACTTCTATTTCAGAAATTCTATCCAACATCAAAATAACATTTATAATAAATTTTCTTTTCTATTCAGATTGCTGTTAATAATTTACATTAACTAACATACAAAAAGTAATGTTCAAAAAGTACTCATATTCAAAATTAAATTAAGATCCTGGGAAGTGGTTAAAATCTGTAATTTGGATTTTGGCATATAAAATAGGAAAGAAAGGCAGTGACCACAAGTATGCACCAATTCTTTTCCAACTCAAATTCAGAAAAAGATTTTTTCCACCTCAACTTAGGCCACTCGACTCCAGACATTCATTGTCTGGTGCCACCCAAACGTTGTTCTCTTGACTAATTCTAGAGTTTATAGTATTAATAATAATTACATCAATAAACATATGCCCAGATATGCAATTATATGACTGATCAGAGAAAAGCTGGACTTTTCAAAGTATTTATCACTAATGACCTGAACTTTTGGCCAGACCCAACCCTGTATTGAATTTTATTTGGCTAAAGATGAGTTCAACAAAAGCCTCTTATTGAAGAGATGCAAAAAAAAAAAAAAACAAACACCCACACACAAAAAGACAAAAACCAATCTATCCCAAGAATAATATAAAAAGTTGAACAATATAAAATTCCAGTATTCAACATTTTACAGATTTTTACCTATTTCATATGGTTAAGGCTAATATTTAACCTTTAAAGAGGCTGATAAATCAACTCTTCCATAACATTATCTTTTTTCAACCCATAAGATATGTATCATACTTTATTTTTTATATACATTTCCCATACTGGCACAAATACGTGATAAATGTTGACCACTTCAAAAAAGCAAACAAATTAACATCTTTAAATGAGGCTTTATATACCCAATCTGATACAATGCAAAGATAACAAATCATAAGGATATTTGTCCTTACCAATTAGAAGACTATCTACAACCAAGTTTATCTTTACTCCCAATCTGATACAATGCAAAGATAACAAATCATAAGGATATTTGTCCTTACCAATTAGAAGACTATCTACAACCAAGTTTATCTTTACTATTTCCTAGCAATTATATTTCAACAGACAAAACACAAAAGCTGAGAAACTGCAAAAAAGACTATGATTTTTCCCTGATAGTTAATTTTAAAACAGAAAATTGGACAGTTTCCAGAAATGAAGTGGATTCACGGCATGACATAAAAGGTAATTACCATTTGGGTGGATGTCTTTTGTGGCTGAACCTTGTGACCAAAGGCCCAAAATTTATTTTGGACCTCTCTCACAGTTCCTCCATTTAAAAGGAAGCATTTTACTTCCTTACCACCAATATATGACAGATCAACATTTCAACCTAATTGCATCTGACTGACAGGAGAAGATTAGTGTGTACCAAGCAGCAGATAAGAACGTAATTGTTTTAAATTTTTCAAATTCAGGCACCACATTCACAGGAGTTGCGTATTAATGGAGCACTCTGGGATACCATATCCTTAAGAAAAATGATGTGTAAGAAGAATAGCCATGATACCACTTTTCTCTTAAGCAGCAGCTCCGTCAAGCTGTTTGCTCTTTCTTGAAATGGAGGATAAGAATCAGTATCTCTGCTGAAAAGTATTTTTAAATCAGGTCGTGAAGATTTCCCAAATGTGAGTTCTAAATTACGTAAATGAAACCAGATATAACAGCCATGATTTGAAAAGATATTTTAAACTAATTTACTTATAAAATCAAACTCAGGTATAAAGAAATAAACCAACAACAAAAGAAAATTTAAATAACTCATTGTTTTTTACATTTATTAGACTGGACTATTAGGGTTACTTTTTTTAATGATTCCAGGAAGGCAGAATAATTATTAGCTTTCCTAAATGTTAAGAAAAATCTAAATAGATGGATAAGATAGTGTTTTCTTGCTTTAAATATTTTCAATTGATACCACCTTCTGATTCGGGGCTTAGGAAATTATAAATATATTATAGAGTGTCTTGAAAAGCTGGTTCTCCCATATTTGTTTGTATGTTGCATGTCATAATTTCAAGGTAAAGGTGTGAAACGAAAACTAGCGACAGACTAATTGTCACTCAAAAAAACACCTTCTTGTGGTAATGCAATTATCTCTACGTCACTATCACGGTGAATTTTTTTAGATATTTTTACTGAAAAAGGATATTGATTTTTTAAAGAAAATCAAAGGCAAGCCTGTCTGCCTTGCACAGTATCAGCCCACAGCATATGCTCGACAAATGGTGAGATTAATAAGAAAACACGAGAATCAGGCAAACAAGCAAATACTGACTTTCACAACAAATTTAAAAGTCTTTTTTTTTTACAAATGTAATCTTAGAACATTTCTTTGATAACTACTAAAATATTAAAATGAGTGTAGTGATACTTTGTTTTAAGAAATTTAAAAAAGAACTTAAATTTCAAAATATGACCAACAAAGCAAATTACTTTCTTTTTATCCTAAAGTAAGGTAAGAACTGAGATTATGATTCAAAACATCACTATTTTTAAAAGATAAATATGTCTTGGGGTAGATATTATTTTTATCTCTGTGCATGAGAACTTTTAAACTTCCTTTCTGAATATACATCTATTTTCTTTACATATGCCATATATAAACTGATACTTTCTTCAATGTTCTGTTAAAATGAGAAGAAAGGAAAAAGGTCTCAGGATTTTAAGAAAGCCAAATGCCACAGTTTTCTCTGTACATATTGCTAAATTCATTGAATATAAAACTATCAACAAATTATTTTAAAAATCACAGAAAAACTAGTTCAGATTATTTTTCTACCTGTGTATATAATAAACTTTTATTCCTTCATATTCCAGGGGAATTTATCTTTTGTAAAAAGTACTGCAGTGACTGACAGACTCACTAAAAACTCCATTTATAACTGCAGTACAGCACAAATTGTCTTCATAGACTCATGTTCTAGAGCAGAGCTTCTCAAACTTTACTTGTGCATCCAAATTACTTGACATCTTATTAACATGAAAGTTCTAATTTCAGTATGATTGGGCAGGGGCCAGAGACTCTGCATGTCTCATAGGCTCTCAGAGGACACTGTTTATCTGTAAACCCTACTTTGGGCAACAAGTTTCTAGAGACCTCCACTAAGACAGTCGTGCATTCAAATTCTTTGTCTTCTTTCTGACTATGGGCAATATGATTGCTAATTTCTGTGGTAGAATGCAAGCTATTGTCTTTGATTCATTTTAAGTGAGCCAGGAAACAAGTAAGTGGTAAGAAATCTGTGTCTCAGCCCACTGACCAAGGACAACTAATCTGCTGACCTGAGTAGAAAAGATGACCCATCCCTATGGCTAATCTCAGCATCCAGATGTTGCCTTAACCAGACCAGATATGCCAGTGCTCATCTTGTCATGTGAGTAATTTTCACTACCAAAATGAAATCTATAGAGGAGAGATTTGCCAAAGAAATTAGGGCTTCAGTAATTAGGAAACCACAAGGCACTAGGCATCTTGCATCAGCCAGAAATGAATGGGAACACTTGCAAAAGTATTTCACCATTAGCCTGTTTTGTGAAAGAGAGCCACAGGAAAAAACAGGAATTTTAAAATTCCTTTATTACTCAATACAATTATATGTTTCAGCCTAAACTAATGCTGGCACTGTTCAGCAGAATTCCTTCATTCCGCAAGGGTAAAATGAGAAGCAGAACAAATACAGATGGTCTATGTGACTGTTTCCCTGTGTATCTAAGAGAGACATCTCTGTTTGGAAATGGGCATTAAAATCTGCCTGCCTGATACAGTTCTGATTCACTATTGTCTCTAAGATGGTAGCTGAAACAAAAACAAACCTCGGCCCCCAAAACCACATCAATACCTCCTTCCTCATGAAAGCACCATTCTTTCATGTTCAACTCCCACAGTGGCCTTTTCATCACCTTGCTGGTTCCAGCTTTTGTTTTCCCTTCATAGTTTCTAGTAATGCTATATATAGTATATATATATATATATATATATATATATATGCACATATATAATAGTTTAAAAACAATAGCAAAATAGTTTCTAGTAATGATATATACATATATAATAGTTTAAAAACAATAGCAAAATAAAACATATGTATGCGTAAGGGAAACAGAATTCAAAGGCTATCTCAGTTTGACATTCATATAACTGCTCTAGGAGGGATTCCTTAATTTATAATTGAAAAAAGTACTTCCTACAGTTTGGTAAAAATACAACACAAAAGTAAAGCATAAATATGTGACAACTGGTTTTTCTGAAAAATGAAAAAGAATTGTAAAGCAAAATTTCCAATCAACCTCAAAGAGATCATCTGGATGCTAAAATAAATGGCATTCCCCATCAGTTAAATGGAAGTGATAATGTATCAGAAGACATCAAAGTAGGAACTTCCAACCTCAGTAAGAATCACAAATCAAAACTGCTCACTCCTTAGTAAAAACCTCTTTGGCTATCTGCTGGCCACTTTTTGTTTACCAAGATATTTGGTCTGACTTCCCTTCAGTATTAGGGCAAGAAAGTGCGGAAAATTAGGATGGCGACTTAACGAATCGCTTCTTTTTTTTTTTTTTTTTTTTTAACTTTCTTTTGTTTATTAAGCTACATTTTGTTCTGTATGAAATTCTGCAGGCTTTTGTCCCTACCCCATCACCTTAAATCTGGAGGTTATCGTCTCCCACAGACTCTTCAAAAACATTCCAAAAAAACTAATTTTAAAAAATGAAAAGACAACATATGGTGAAATCAATAACTTGGTTGACAGTTGACAGAATAAGTGCCCAGTTTTGGAGTGTCCAGTGGAGTTAAAACTGAAAAATGCTCCTAAATGAACATTACAGCTACTTGACAAAGAGAGGAAAATAAGATTAGGTCTAGCGCTCACTCAAAGCAGTGGCAACATAGATGCGCTGACTATGGCCTTTCCTTTGCCAACCGGCATCAATGATGCTTCCTCCCCAGTGTCCACGGTGGTTAATTCCTTACACTGCCAGAGGCGGTGAGGTGAGCCAAGTTCTTAGCTGTTTTTGACAAGTACACCTACTTACATTAAAAAGCATCAAGGTTAACTCTCATAAGAAAAGAAATCACTGAACATAAGGTTGGGGTTTAGAAGGAAGATAAGTAATCATGTGCTCTGGATAAACACAGGTACTGAGTATGTACTGAATTTTTCCTCAGTTTTTTAGAATCGCGACACTTCATGAAAGTCAACACTTCCAAAGTGTTTCTATCACATGTTAAGTTAAACTAAGTCCAACTTTGGGGATACATATTAAATTTAGGCCAAAAAAGTTATTTTTAAAAATTCCTTCTACGTATAGTTGACCCTTGAACAATGTGAGGGGGAAGAGACAGAGGGGTACCAACCTCCTATGTGGTCAGAAATCCTCAGATAACTTCTGATCCCAAAAATTTAACTGCTAATTGCCTACTCTTGGGCTCAAGTGATCCACCCACCTCGGCCTCCCAAAGTTCTAGGATTATAGGTGTAAGCCACCACATCCAGCCAATTTTAACTTTTTATGATAGATTTGTGTATATTTTATGAGAGTAAATGACAAAACAGACTAGTATCTACATACATTGTATGCATTCATGGTACCTTTTTCTTAATTTTTTCAATATTTCTTTTTTTTTCGAGAGACACAGTCTCGCTCTGCCAGCCAGGCTGGAGTGCAGTGGCGTGATCTCAGCTCACTGTAACCTCCATCTCCCAGGCTCAAGCAATGCTCCTGCCTCAGCTTCCTGAGTAACTGGGATTGCAGACGTATGCCACCACGCCCAACTAATTTTGGTATTTTTACTAGAGACGGAGTTTCACCATGTTGGCCAGGCTGGTTTCAAACCTGACCTCAGATGATCTGCCTGCCTTGGCCTCCCAAAGTGCTGGGACTACAGGTGTGAGCCACAGCACCCGGCCAATTTTTTCAATATTTCTAGGCTACACAGTTCATCTATGTGTTTTTTCAAATTGTCACAAATCTCCAAAACATCTTCCAATATATTTATTGAAAAAAAGTTCAAACCCGTGTTAAGGGTCAACTGTAATATATAAAATATGCCATTTTATAGTCATATTATATAGCACCATGCATAGGAGCATAAATTAACAAGGAAACCTACAAAAAATCTTGGGCTGAAAAAATAATTCAATCTTTTTAGAGTTGATAGAAAGCAACTATGAACAATTTAAGTCTAAATGTTAACATATTTCAAAGAAAAACATAAACTTCTCCCCTATTAAAGTAGTACTATATTTTCCAACAGATTTTTACTACATGCAACAGTTTTTATCTTTCTAAATTGCAAGTTCAGCCAAAATATCATATCTGAACTCTGAGAAGAGTGAAGTTTGGATAACAACTTCTCATCAGAAGAGTGACAGTGGCTGACATCAACAGAGAGTGTCCAGACCTTGCACCAAATATGTAACACAGCTTCTAACATTTAATCTTCACTAAGATATAATGGATAAGCACAACTATGATCCCATTTTATAGGTGGAACCCTTTTCATCTACAAAGAACTAGGAATCAACCTAGGTCTGACACCAAACTCCAACTTCATTAACTCTTTTTTCAAATTGATTCTTTTTAAAGACAAATTTTCAAGTTGTAGAAAAATGTCATTCAATTGTCATGATTGTTATGTAAGTCTATGAGGATTTTGAGACAGGTGTCACCCAGGCTGCAGTGTGGTGGTGCCATCATGGCTCGCTACAGCCTCGACCACCAGGTAGTTCCAGCTACCTCAGCCTCCTGGGTAGCTGGAACTAGAGGTGCACACCCCCACATCTGTAATTTTTTGTAGAGATGGAATTTCACCATGTTGTCTAGGCTGGTCTCCAACTCCTGAGCCCAAGCTATCCACCCACCTCGGCCTCCCAAAGTGCTGGATTACAGGCACGAGCCACGACCACACCTGACCAAAGATTCTGATGTATTGTTGTTCAAACTCAATTTACTGAACAAGCATAGACTGTTCCAATAAATACCACTTCTCTAAATATATTATTTTCTTTATTCTTTCAACCTGAATAATCAATGACCATACCCTGAAGCTCTTTGAAAGAATTATTTTTAATAAACTTTGTCAAAAGGATTATATGTTAACATTTTTTTTTTTGAGACGGAGTCTCTCTCTGTTGCCCTAGCTGGAGTGCAATGGCGTGATCTCGGCTCACTGCAACCTCTGCCTCCGAGGTTCAAGTGATTCTCATGCCTCAGCCTCCCAAGTAGCTAGGACTACGGGTGCAACACCACGCCCAGCGAATTTTTTGTATTTTTAGTAGAGACGGGATTTCACCATGTTCACCGGGATGGTTTCGATCTCCTGACCTTCTGATCCGCCTGCCTCAGCCTCCCAAAGTGCTGGGATTACAAGCGTGAGCCACCACACCCGGCCTATATGCTAAGATAATTTTAAAGTATAAAATCTTTAGTTTTGTGTATATGTTAGTTTTGCTCACTGACTGAAACAAGCTATTTAAATAGTAAGAAATGATACGACTGATCACAGGTGCTTGCAGTGCACCTACTGTATCTACCGTCTTACATCTTATGAGTACTGGGACAAGATTTATGAATATCAGAGGATAGACAGCTTCCCTCAGGAAGTTTCACAGTGTTTCTTTGAGGTTTTCTGTTTCCATTTGGGTGTACTTGAGGATTTGAAAATTCATTTTCCACATCTTAATAAAACTGTGCTATAAAGTGCTGACCCAGAGGTGGTGGGGGAATCCCCAATTCCCCACTGTGACCCTCAAACCAATCAGTCTAGGACAGAACAAGGACCTACGTGGGGCTGGTGAAAAAGATAAGGGACCCAACAGAGAAACCAAAGGACCCGTTTAAGGACATTTCCCAAACTGTCCCTGAAACACAAAAAAGGGCTAAGGGTTTGGTTTCAAAGGACTTCCTGGCTGTGACTCAGACTGCTAAAAAGTCAAAATAAAAGGAGAGAAAGCCAAGACTTCATTCAAGCAAGTCACTAATGACAGGAGTCACTGTCAATAAACTCAAAAGCAAGATCTTGCCACAGATAAGCTACAATACACCTAATTCACTCAGAAAAAAAAAGGGCTGGTTCTCCATGCATGTTTTATACCACAATATATTCACCAAGAAAAATAATGTTCTGCCAAGGAACATCTTAATGACACAGGAAATTGTCTATGCTTGATAAGGTCACTGCATTCATAGACAAAAATCTCTTGAGACTAAACTGGCCCCAGAGCCACACCAAGATATACATTCCAGTGCCTATTTTAAAAAATAAGTCAATTTTCCAAGGAGCAGAAAGAATACCTGTGGGTGCCTAGGTTCTAATCATGCTTCTGCCCCAAGCTACATGACCTTGGAATTGTGAGTAAGCCACAGTGTAGGGAGGCCAGTTTTTGCAATGGTGACAAGGAATTGACTAGACAAGTTTGGTGGTTCTCAAAATCTCCTCCCATGGAACACCAGGGTTCCACTAATTAAGACTGTGGCTTTCTGTGGCTAAAATCAAATAATAGACATCTGTTTCCAAAGTTCTTTCCCATAATTTTTTCCTTATACCTCTGGGGCTTGAAACTACCTGTCTGCTAAAAGGAAGCAGAAAAAAGGAGTAGACCTTACTGTTTTTTCTAGTCTCATCTATTCAGGGTTAGAATTTTAAACTTCATATTTAAAACAGTCTTGCTTATTGCTAGCAAAATTATTCCTGGTTCAAATAATAGAATAAAACATATCAGGTTTTCATAACATTCCAGCGTGCGCACACGCACACACACACACAAACACACACACACACACACACACAACTTTCCTGGTGCTTCCCTACATTACCAGATTTGAGTGAGACCCATGAGATAAGCAACATCTAAGAAGTGGCCCTGGGTTGAGAGGAGACAGCAGCAGTGATGCACACTTCCCACCCACACTGCTTCCACAGGAAACTGAGTTCCCTCCTGCTCTCCAAGTTCTGGGGCCACTGCAATTTCAGTTCATTCCTGCCATCCTTTGTTCCTTGTGGCCATCCCTCTCACTCACTCTATCGGCTCTGGGACTACATCTAAAAACAAAAAATTAGAGGAGCAACAGCCCACTGATCTAGACAGCTCTCTCATTTTCTCATTGATCCCTGCACACTGTAGTGTGGCTGATGTAAACTGTCGTAAGGAGAGTCTGGACAAGTTCTTGATATATTCAATCGAGACTGATGACATGTGCCTAGGAGGCTACTTTTATAATGCTCAATAATAGGCCCAGGTGACAATAATAAACTGTCCTAACAGTGAACAGGGACTATAAAAATTGCCTACAAGCCAGGGAAGTGTCAGAAATCATTTCATCTGCCTTGATTCTCAGGTGGAAAGAGAATCACCAAGGAAAAGTCAGATTTCCAAGCCCACTCATATCATGTGGGATTCTTGAGCAGGTCCACAGGGTCCAGGAGAGGCAAACACTAAATAGCTGTGTTAGGGTTCTCCAGGAAAACTGGACCAACAACGCGTGTGTGTATGTGTGTGTGTGTGTGTGAGAGAGAGAGACAGACAGAGAGAGAGAGATTTACTACAAGAAACTGGCTCGTGTGATTATAGAGGCTGAGAAGTCCCAAGATCCACAGTCAATAAGCTGTAGACCCAGGAGAACCAATGGTGTAAGCTCCAGCATGAAAGCTGACAGGTCCAAGAACCGAAAGGAGCTAACGTTTTCATGTGAGTCCAAAGGGAGGAAAAGACCATGTCCCAGCTCAAGGCAGTCAGGCAGGAAGAGTTCTTACTTGTTAAGAGGGTCAACCTTTGTTCTATCCAGGACTTCCAATAACTGGTGATACCCACCCACATTAGACACACAGGATGAACTAGCCAATACCACAGGCTGAGTGCTGCCACTTGGCCCCTGGGATCCAACTGCTCCTGCTGCATGAGGGTTCCCAATTTGGGGACTACAGCTCCCACTGTAAGGCCTAACAGCCAAAAGCAACCACAGAGCTCTTCAAGGATGCTGGGGCTCCCCTCACAAATGCATTTCTCACCGTTGTGAAAGGCATGTCTTCTGGTGGGCAAGTAGGTCTTTAATGACAAATCCACTCTAACATTTCATTCTTCCTAATAAGCCTTTGAATCCTTTTCTCTACATTAAAACGAGCCAAGTCTAGCATTTCTAATTTAATCACTGTAGGCCACCTTTTGGTCCATGGTTCAGCCAACCCAACATACTATTAGAGCACTTTCTAACTCACTAAACTGCAACATTAAATGCAGAATCTTTGCTTAGTGAGTATATGTCAACAAATTCAGCCCGACACAATTTCACGTTCCTTCCACCATTATTCCACAGTCTTAATATCCATGCCCACATTTGTTCCCCAGGTTTCTGTCTGTATAGGTTAGAAAACTCAAGTAGTTATTTTGGAGTGTAGTGCACCTCCTCAGGGGTCATGCTTTGAACCTTCACCTTTAGGAGCCTGCTGGAGTTACTGGTCTAAAAACAAAGGGCCGTGGTAAAGGTGGGTCCTGAGTAGACTCAGCATTATCTTACAAAGCAACTGCCTCAAGGAAGCCACTACAGTTTCCTTAGACAATGCAGGGTTAATGCCCTCAAACAGGGGTGGAGAGGCTACTCCCACTGGGGGTGGAGAGGCCACATCCACTGGCAAAGAAGACTCATCAGAATTTAGGGTTCAATATCCCGTTTCATCAGGGTCTTCCCACATATCCCCATCCCAACTTTCAGCACCCCATTCCTTCCCAATCAATGCCTTTAACAGTATTCACCCTATGAGACTGGGAGTTCAATTTGCATCATAACACAGCCAGTCACAGGATAAGATTCTGGGTTTTTTAGCCTTTTCAGCCCTGCAACTAATACAACTTAAGTTTCTCCTTCAGAGCATACATACAAGCCTTCAGGGCATTTATGTGGTGTTTGAGCTGGGAATTTAAATGCTTGAGCTCATCCTTTTCTTTCCCCACTTTGTCCAGTGACAACCAGCCAATCTCACCATATTTGTTAGTTTACCGAAAATGTTCAAAAATATCATATACACAGTACCCAGATCCCTGATTGCTTTAAGTGGTTGGTTAGGAGTATCCAATGGTGATATCTTGTATATCTCTATTGCCAGATCACACCATGGCCTATCAGTGCTCTCTTTGCTACTGGAAAGAGTTATCAGCATATTTTAGTCTTATCAGATTACAGAGTCACTTCTAGAAACCCCAGAATCACATTCAGAAAACCCATCCTGGAAACTCTGCTCCTCTAGAACCACTCCCAGTACCCAAATCTGTACTAGTCAGGATTCTCCAGAAATAGGACCAATAAAGTGTGTGGAGAGACACAGAAACAGTAAGACAGAGAAACTGGCAATCCCAAGATCTGCAGTCCACATGATGAAGAGCCAGGAGAGTCTTGGTATAGTTCCTGTCTGAACGCCAGCAGCTTTGAGACCTGAGAACAGCTGGTATTTCACTTTGAGTCCAAGGAAGGCGAAGATCCATGTCCCAGCTCATGGATATCAGGCAGGAGGAATTCCCTCTTACTCATGGGAGAGTCAGCCTTTTTGTTCCATTCAGGCTTTCAACTCACTGGATGGGGCCCACCCACATTAGGGAGGGCCATCTGTTATACTCAAGTTTACCAATACAAATGTTAGCTTCATCCAAAAACACCCTCACAGATACACCCAGAATGTCTGACCAAATGTCAGTTGGCGCACAAAATAACCATCACATAGCACAGTATGTTTATCTCATAATCTGCATCCTGTGGAGGACAACTCATGTTAAAAACTACATAAAATAATGTCAGCTCATATAGCATATATTAGACAACAGAACATTCTCCACAGGACTTTACAATATATAGAGTTGAGACATAAAGGAAGGAATCAAATTCATAATGCAACAAGAGAACACTTTGAAATAAAAATGGGCAGTTCTGAAAAAGAAACACAGACATTCCAGATAGTTATCAAAATGAACTCAAGGATGGGTTCAACAGTAGACTTGACAAAGGTAAAAAAATAAAGATTAAAAAAAAGAATCAAGGCAAATGTCAGAAGAAATCATCTGAAGTTACTCAGAGACAGAAAGCCAGTAAATACGAAAGACAAGCATGGAAACAGACTAAATGGATGACAGACTGGGCAACCCAACAAGCAAAGCATTCAACAGGAAAAACAAAAAAGAGGCAAGAAACAGAGAACGTGAGCATTCACGTCAACACTCGCAGAACACTAACCAGAACTGAAGATGGTCCCCACGCAGAAAAAACATACGGAGTATCAGGCAGAATAAATAAGGGAAAATTCATTCCTATACTGAATATCTTCAGTTTATCTTACTGAAACTCCATAAAGTAACTGACACAAATTCTGAGGGGAAGAAAAGCCCACCTGTTCCCAAAGATTCACAGTAAAAATAACAACATAATAAATGGCTGTCAGTTTCTGTGCTGTTACTCTTTGCCAGTCCCTATACTAAGAAAATATTACAATTATCTCTTTTAGTTTTAGGCTTCAAAACAGCATGTGAGAATATTCATTGTATAGATGAAGAAACAAGCTCAGAGTTCAAGTAAATTACACAAGGACATCTGAAATTCAAATTTGGATCTGACTCTGAACCCTAGAACCTTATTCATACTACTCCTCACAATCACCCACAAATAGCTGCTATTAGATTCTTCATCTGGAATGGTAGAGTAAGAAGATTTATGTGAACAAAGATTTTAAAATAACTTTCCCAGGTCACAGAGTTAATAAGTATCAAGTCTAGCGCTATCTTACTCCAAAAGCATGCTCCTTCTGCTGATAAATCACTCATCGACAGGCCTCAGTTTCTTCACCTGTAAAAAATGTGGCCAATGCTAATTGTTCTCCCAGTTCCTCCAAGAGTCTAACACCTTGCCAGCCTGTCACACCTAGTGAGCAAAACCCCAACTCTGCCATCCCACTCCTTCCTCATCAGCCAAGATCTTGTTTACATTCTCTGTTCCTAATCCCACGCAACTGAAATAGGCCAAGGAAAATCCCAGGGAAGACTGTTGCCTCTACAAATAAAGATGATTTGATTGCAATTGCAGAGTCAGAACTGCCCAGCAAACCTATGACATCTTCCAGGCCACTGTTTCTCCCAAGCAATTTTAAACTGTGACTGAATCATTACACTTTGCCATTTCAGTGAATTCACCAGTGACTTCTTAGATACCTAATTCAGTGGACATTTTTTCAGACCTTGTCTTCCTTAAACTTTTCGTAGCATTTCATTTGGTTAGCCAGGAAGTTATGGGTGCTAATACTCACCCAGTCACTTAAGGCAAAATGGGAAGGTCATCCTAGATGCCTCCTCTATACCTGCCAATTAGTCAATCAATTCTATCTATTCTGTCTTCTTGATACTTACCACACCCACTTTCTTTCTTTTATCTATACTGCCTCATCTAGCTCCTCCTCATCCCTAATCTCAAGTAGTATACTAGTTTCCTTACTGGTCATCACACCTGTGGTTTCATTTCCCTCTCCAATTCATTGTCTACCAGAACATCATCTACCAGAGTGATCTAAAAGCTAGCAGAATGATCTTTCAAAATTCAGATCTCATCAGAGTCAAACCCTCTTCAACTTTACAGGTCCTCCATAAACCTTAATTCTACCAGAAGATATACGACGCCCTTATGATTCCACCTAATCTCTTGCCATGCACCCTCCCCCACCCTCACATGTAATATGCCCTTTCCTGTCTTCACATGCAGCTTCTTCCTAGAATGCCTCCTCCAGCTAGCCTGCCTGAAAAAAACTCAGCCCAAGCCAGTCCTCCTCTGATAATTCCTCTGGCTGCTCTTATCTCCTTGCTCCCCTCACAAGTTACATAGACTTCCATTTCAGCAATATCCCACTCCACAAAATTGTATATATATACACATTCCTCTTGTACCTTCAATGCCTAGTGAAATTACTGGATTCACACAGCAGGCAGTCAATAAGTACTTCTTAAATAAGCAAACAAATGGCTGGATGACTAAGGTGCCTTGATTGTAGCATTTATTACATCCTACCAATTTCAAAAATTCCTTTAAAGTGAAAGTTAGCCAATACTGAGGCAGGAAGCAAGACAATACCATGGCTCTCCTTTGTGGGTGTCATTTCATGCCTCTATGCTGAGGAGGTACAAACTTTTCTAAGGGTGCCCCTTCCATCTTTATTTTTTCTGCATTTGCGTGCTCTTTCCCTTCCTTCCTCAGAAGGAAAGACGTGTTAGCAATAGTCATGCTCCAGTTCTTTCCATTTCCCCTCCTTAGCTCTCTGAGGGTCTGCAAACTGCAGGGAAGGGTGAGCATGAAGCTTGTTCTTTACCAACAGTAACATCCAAAACCAAAACTACCTTTATACCTGACAGCTTCACTCGCACCACTTTAAGGCCTGAGATCCATGAGCAGAACAAACAAGGGGCAAAGCAAACACTTCCCTACAAACAAAATGTGGGCCTCAGAATGTGAAGCAAGAAAATCTTATACGACATGAATGTCAGATGGCAGCTTTTAGCCTACGTCATTACAAATCAATATTAAATAACCAAGACATTGTATTTCTACATTGAGTAGAGAGAGGATACACTGTAGAAAAGACCCTAACTATGCTTCCATTTCATAAACCACAAATTTAGATTTCTACTATGCTTTTTCTTTTCTTTCCTGTACTTTCTGAAGTTAAATGAATCAGTTAAATTCTTCGAATACCAGTCAGAACACATCAACTGCTTCTTTTAAAAGAAACTCTTAAAATGGGGCAAAGTAGATGCCAAATAAGGACTCTGTTTCTAAACATAAATTTAATACAAGTATTGTAGGCAAGGTCAAAATTATTAAAGGAACTCCACTTCTGAATATTTAGAATAAAAGAGTCTGCTCTCAATTTTGATGTATTTCTAAGTCCTTACAGCCAACAAAGAACAAAAAACTCCACTGGTATTTAAAATTCTATCTGGATATATTATATTGACAAGATATGATTATATAACCAAGACTGTATCATGTAAATACTGAAAGTTTAAAGTCATAGGTGGAAAGAACACTTGAAAAAAGATACTAGGATTCAGAGAGAATTTGTGGATTTTATTGTAGACTCCACAATCATCTTTCCAGGGGGAAAAAAAACTAAAATTCTCCCACATTCTTAGTATCTAGGATAACCTTAAACATCAGAAGGTGTTAAATTTACCCAACATGAGTCAGGGACAAATTAAGAACTGGAAGGCACTTTGAAAAACTTAATAATGAAACAGAAGTTATTAATATCGTTATGATAAAAATACTTAAAAGTCCATTTGATATTAAAACCAGTTGAAAAATCTTCATAAGAAAGAGTTCCTTCAACAACACTACATATAACAGTATGGTGGCTCATGCCTGTAATCCCAGCCCTTTGGGAGGCCAAGGTGGGAGGAACACCTGAGGCCAGGAGTTCGAGACCAGCTTGGCCAACATGGTAAGACACTCGTCTCTACTGAGAACACAAAAATTAGCTGGGTGTAGTGGCGAGTGCCTGTAATCCCAGCTTCTCAGGAGGCTGGAGCAGGAGAATCACTTGAACCAAGGACGCAGAGGTTGCAGTGAGCTGAGATCACATCACTGCACTCCAGCCTAGGCAACAGAGTGAGAATAGTTTAAAGCCACCAGGCAGCAAAAAAAGCAAAAAAAAAAAAAAGAAGGCAATATAATTTTAAGTTTTCTGGGAAAACAGAGGCCATCAGAAGAATAACTTATTTTTCCCTTTGATTTCATAAAATATTTGCCAGGATCTGAGACTTTTAACTTACACAACTTGTACAGCAGAACACCATCCTCAAATACCGATTCAAAAAACAGATCCAGAGAGAACTCAGTCACGTGTTCAGTTGGCAAGCCCTGACTATCAATTACTGCTTTAAGAGTCCTGGGCTGATTCAGAATGTGCTGTCTGGTGGTATATTAGAAAAGAGGACTGGCCAGGCGCTGGCTCACGCCTGTAATCCCAGCACTTCGGGAGGCCAAGGTGGGTGGATCACCTGAGGTTGGGAGTTCACGACCAGCCTGACCAACATGAAGAAACCCCATCTCTATTAAAAACACAAAATCAGCCAGGCATGGTGGCGCATGCCTGTAATCCCAGCTACTCGGGAGGCTGAGGCAGGAGAATCGCTTGAACCCGGGAGGTGGAGGTTGTGGTGAGCCAAGATCGTGCCATTGCACTCCAGCCTGGGCAACAACAGCAAAACTCCATCTCAAAAAAAAAAGAGAGAAAGAAAGAAAACAGGATTCTACTTTCTCCATGCAATTTTAAGAAAATGTTATTACTTACAGATTGGTTTAAGTCCATTATCCTTGTTACCGTATGTTCTAAACTAAATAGAAGCACAATTAGGCCAGGTGCACTAGCTCATACCTATAATCTAAACATTTTGGGAGGCCAAAATGTTTGGAAGGCCATTTTGGAAGGAGGATCTCTTGAGGCCAGGAGTTCGAGACCAGCCTGAGCAATACAGCAAGACCCTATCTCTACAGAAAAAAATAAAAATTAGATGGGTATAGTGGTGCACACCTATAGTCCCAGCTACTCAGGAGACTGATGTGGGAGGATCACTTGAGCCCAGGAGTTCAAGGTTGCAGTGGGCTATGACTGCACCATTGCATTCCAGCCTGAGTGACAAGAGTGTGACCCTGTCTTAAAAAAAAAAGGCATAATTACATTACAGACTAACCCATTTGATAGAAGTTAAAACTCTAAAAACAGGCCAGGCGCGGTGGCTCACGCCTGTAATCCCAGCACTTTGGGAGGCCGAGGCAGGTGGATCACGAGGTCAGGAGATCGAGACCACCCTAACTAACACAGTGAAACTCCATCTCTACTAAAAATACAAAAAATTAGCCAGGTGCAGTGGCAGGCGCCTGTAGTCCCAGCTACTCGGGAGGCTGAGGCAGGAGAATGGAGTGAACCCAGGAGGCGGAGCTTGCAGTGAGCCGAGATCGCACCACTGCACTCCAGCCTGGGCAAAAGAGCGAGACTCCGTCTCAAAAAGAAAAAAAAAAGCACTCTAAAAACAAATACGTATCAGACTGAAAAAAATTACTACCTTTAAATATCTGTCAATCAAAATCATAGTACCAAAAGTTGCAAATACATATTGGTAAATGAATTCAGGAACTCATGAACTTGATTTCAGGAGTCTGTGCTTCTTAATCTTAAGAGTAAAGCTTATGGCATTGTCACACAACTTTCAGCGGTCTCAGGAGCTTAATAAAATGGAGTGATGAGTTTGTACACATATTCAAAAGATTAAAAGAATAACAACAAAAAAGGAAGACAGGAGAGAGACAGAATGTAAGTAATTTGTTTAACATGCTCTTGGCCCATTCGGTCTGCTGTAACAAAATACCATAAACTAGGTGCCTAGTTATCTTCTTTTTCACAGATTTGGAGCCTGGGAAGTCCAAGATCAACTACCCGAACAGACAAGCAAATGGCAAATAAATAAATAAATAAATGGCAGATGTGTTGATGATTAGATGCAAATAACTGAGTGGAGAAAAATTAAAATCCAGAAAACAAACACAGAATAAAGTCTGTCTAATTTATCTATGTATCTCTAGGAAGGAGTCAGTAAATATATTAGGATTTAATAAAGAGAAAATAAAACTAACAAAATTGAGCTTGCTGCAGGTGGATGGATATCACAGGGAACAAAAAAATGAGATCGCCATCCTAAGGACTCAGAAATACATAATGTGAAACTATTTACCACAGAAGCCAGAAGAAAGCATCAGGAAAGTCTTCAATATCCACATTAAAATGCACAAAGACTTCCATGAAAAAGGTGCAAAGAGCCATAATGAAAGAAAGAAGTTAAGGTAAAAAGATAATAGGATAATGTAAGGAGATGAACAAAATAAGGAAGGAAACTAAAGTTTCAACAGAACTTAAATCCATACAGAGAGCAGTGAGGGGCTAAACTGACACAATAAATGACAGAGAAACAATCCACCTGCCGGCTAATCTGAGAGGCTTTCACAGACTGTAGAATTAAAAAGAGATACCTTCCAAACACTACGGAAGACATCAAAGACAGCATGTGTAACAAAAAGCAGACCTCCCAACCCCCATGAAAAGCAAGAATACATTTAAAACAAAAAATAAGAAGGCACAAGTAGAACTGAACTTATCTTTTATGATGATCATCATAAATGAATTGACCTCCCCAATATTAAAGACAAAGGAATTGACCTCCCCAATATTAAAGACAAAGTCTCTCAGATTGAGTAGAAAAAATGAGATACTACCTCTCAAAACAACCAGATACGTTATATCTCAAGAAGATAAAAATAAAAGGAGAGAGTGACAATATTAACACAAGACAAAATAGAATTCAAGGCAAAAGTATTAAGTGGAACAATAAGACACAAAAAGCATGAATTTCTGTTTGAACTATCATTATACTGAAAGATTAAAAAGAATTGATATGGCCGTGCGCAGTGGCTCATGCCTGTAATCCCAGCACTTTGGGAGGCCGAGGCAGGTGGATCACGAGGTCAGGAGTTCAAGACCAGCCTTGCCAAGATGGTGAAACCCCATCTCTACTAAAAATACAAAAAAATTAGCTGGGCATGGTGGTGGGCACCAATAATCTACTCAGGAGGCTGAGCTACTCAGAAGGCTGAGGCACAGAATTGCTTGAACCCGGGAGGCAGAGGCTGCAGTGAGCCGAGATCGCGCCACTGCACTCCAGCCTGGGCGACACAATGAGGCTCCATGTCAGAAAAAAAAAAAAAAAAAGAATTGATATGACAAAATGCAAAAATTATTAGAATTGCATGGAAAACTGCTGCCCCAAAACCTACTCACATTAGAAGAGCACACACCTCAGTCTGACCTACTGTGTAGGAAAAACTTAACAAAGCATGGAGGACTGGAATTATATAATTGATAACATCAGTGGATATCAGGCTTTGTATTGACATTTTAAAAATATATCTTCCTCCTAAAGCATTCGTGAAACATTTTTTTTCTTTTTTTTTCTGTTGACTTATTTCTTTTTGTTGATGTTGTTGTTATTATACTTTAAGTTTTAGGGTACATGTGCACAATGTGCAGGTTTGTTACATATGTATACATGTGCCATGTTGGTATGCTGCACCCATTAACTCATCATTTAGCATTAGGTATATCTCCTAATACTGTCCCTCCCCTCTCCCCCCACCCCACAACAGTCCCCAGTGTGTGATGTTCCCCTTCCTGTGTCCATGTGTTCTCATTGTTCAATTCCCACCTATGAGTGAGAACATGCGGTGTTTGGTTTTTTGTGCTTGCGATAGTTTGCTGAGAGTGATGGTTTCCAGTTGCATCCATGTCCCTACAAAGGACATGAACTCATCATTTTTTATGGCTGCATAGTATTCCATTGCGTATATGTGCCACATTTTCTTAATCCAGTCTATCATTGTTGGACATTGGGTTGGTTCCAAGTCGTTGCTATTGTGAATAGTGCCGCAATAAACATACGTGTGCATGTGTCTTTATAGCAGCATGGTTTATAGTCCTTTGGGACTATATTTCCTCCCATTTTGTAGGTTGCCTGTTCACTCTGATGGTAGTTTCTTTTGCTGTGCAGAAGCTCTTTAGTTTAATTAGATCCCATTTGTCAATTTTGGCTTTTGTTGCCATTGCTTTTGGTGTTTTAGACATGAAGTCCTTGCCCATGCCTATGTCCTGAATGGTATTGCCTAGGTTTTCTTCTAGGGTTTTTATGGTTTTAGGTCTAACATGTAAGTCTTTAATCCATCTTGAATTAATTTTTGTATAAGGTGTAAGGACGGGATCCAGTTTCAGCTTTCGACATATGGCTAGCCAGTTTTCCCAACACCATTTATTAAATAGGGAATCCTTTCCCCATTTCTTGTTTTTGTCAGGTTTGTCAAAGATGAGATAGTTGTAGATATGCGGCATCATTTCTGAGGGCTCTGTTATGATCCATTGATCTATGTCTCTGTTGTGGTACCAGTACCATGCTGTTTTGGTTACTGTAGCCTTGTAGTATAGTTTGAAGTCAGGTAGTGTGATGCATCCAGCTTTGTTCTTTTGGCTTAGGATTGACTTGGCAATGCAGGCTCTTTTTTGGTTCCATATGAACTTTAAAGTAGTTTTTTCCAATTCTGTGAAGAAAGTCATTGGTATCTTGATGGGGATGGCATGGAATCTATAAATTACTGTGGGCAGTATGGCCATTTTCACGATATTGATTCTTCCAACCCATGAGCATGGAATGTTCTTCCATTTGTTTGTATCCTCTTTTATTTCATTGAGCAGTGGTTTGTAGTTCTCCTTGAAGAGGTCCTTCACGTCCTTTGTAAGTTGGATTCCTAGGTATTTTATTCTCTTTGAAGCAATTGAGAATGGGAGTTCACTCATGATTTGGCTCTCTGTTTGTCTGTGATTGGTGTACAAGAATGCTTGTGATTTTTGTACATTGATTTTGTATCTTGAGACTTTGCTGAAGTTTCTTATCAGCTTAAGGAGATTTTGGGCTGAGATAATGGGGTTTTCTAGATATACAATCATGTCATCTGCAAACAGGGACAATTTGACTTCCTCTTTTCCTAATTGAATACCCTTTATTTCCTTCTCCTGCCTGATTGCCCTGGCCAGAATTTCCAACACTGTGTTGAATAGGAGTGGTGAAAGAGGGCATCCCTGTCTTGTGCCAGTTTTCAAAGGGAATGCTTCCAGTTTTTGCCCATTTGGTATGATATTGGCTGTGGGTTTGTCATAGATAGCTCTTATTATTTTCAGATACGTCCCAACAATACCTAATTTATTGAAAGTTTTTAGCATGAAGGGTTGTTGAATTTTGTCAAAGGCCTTTTCTGCATCTATTGAGATAATCATGTGGTTTTTGTCTTTGGTTCTGTTTATATGCTGGATTACATTTATTGATTTGCGTATGTGGAACCAGCCTTGCATCCCAGGGATGAAGTCCACTTGATCATGGTGGATAAGCTTTTTGATGTGCTGCTGGATTCGGTTTGCCAGTATTTTATTGACGATTTTGGCATCAATATTCATCAAGGATATTGTTCTGAAATTCTCTTTTTTGGTTATGTCTCTGCCAGGCTTTGGTATCAAGATGATGCTGGCCTCATAAAATGTGTTAGGGAGGATTCCCTCTTTTTCTATCGATTGGAATAGTTTCAGAAGGAATGGTACCACTTCCTCCTTGTACCTCTGGTAGAATTCGGCTGTGAATCCATCAGGTCCTGGACTCTTTTTGGTTGGTAAGCTATTGATTATTGCCACAATTTCAGAACCTGTTATTGGTCTATTCAGAGATTCAACTTCTTCCTGGTTTAGTCTTGGGAGGGTGTATTTGTCGAGAAATTTATCCATTTCTTCTAGATTTTCTAGTTTATTTGCATAGAGGTGTTTGTAGTATTCTCTGATGGTAGATTGCATTTCTGTGGGATCGGTGGTGATATCCCCTTTATCATTTTTTATTGCATCTATCTGATTCTCTCTTTTCTTCTTTATTAGTCTTGCTAGCGGTCTATCAATTTTGTTGATCTTTTCAAAAAACCAGCTCCTGGATTCACTGATTTTTTGAAGGGTTTTTTGTGTCTCTACTTCTTTCAGTTCTGCTCTGATTTTAGTTATTTCTTGCCTTCTGCTAGCTTTTGAATGTGTTTGCTCTTGCTTTTCTAGTTCTTTTAATTGCGATGTTAGGGTGTCAATTTTGGATCTTTCCTGCTTTCTCCTGTGGGCATTTAGTGCTATAAATTTCCCTCTACACACTGCTTTGAATGTGTCCCAGAGATTCTGGTGTGTTGTGTCTTTGTTCTCATTGGTTTCAAAGAACATCTTTATTTCTGCTTTCATTTCGTGATGTACCCAGTAGTCATTCCGGAGCAGGTTGTTCAGTCTCCATGTAGTTGAGCGGTTTTGAGTGAGTTTCTTAATCCTGAGTTCTAGTTTGATTGCACTGTGGTCTGAGAGACAGTTTGTTATAATTTCTGTTGTTTTACATTTGCTGAGGAGAGCTTTACTTCAAACTATGTGGTCAATTTTGGAATAGGTGTGGTGTGGTGCTGAAAAAAATGTATATTCTGTTGATTTGGGGTGGAGAGTTCTGTAGATGTCTATTAGGTCCACTTTGTGCAGAGCTGAGTTCAATTCCTGGGTATCCTTGTTAACTTTCTGTCTCATTGATCTGTCTAATGTTGACAGTGGGTTGTTAAAATCTCCCATTATTATTGTGGGAGTCTAAGTCTCTTTGTAGGGCACTCAGGACTTGCTTTATGAATCTGGGTGCTCCTGTATTGGGTGCATATATATTTAGGATAGTTAGCTCTTCTTGTTGAATTGATCCCTTTACCATTATGTAATGGCCTTCTTTGTCTCTTTTGATCTTTGTTGGTTTAAAGTCCATTTTGTCAGAGACTAGGATTCCAACCCCTGCCTTTTTTTGTTTTCCATTTGCTTGGTAGATCTTCCTCCATCCCTTTATTTTGAGTCTATGTGTGTCTCTGCACATGAGATGGGTTTCCTGAATACAGCAAACTGATGGGTCTTGACTCCTTATCCAATTTGCCAGTCTGTGTCTTTTAATTGGAGCATTTAGCCCTTTTATATTTATAGTTAATATTGTTATGTGTGACTTTGCTCCTGTCATTATGATGTTAGTTGGTTATTTTGCTCGTTAGTTGATGCAGTTTCTTCCTAGCCTTGATGGTCTTTACAATTTGGCAAGTTTTTGCAGTGGCTGGTACCAGTTGTTCCTTTCCATGTTTAGTGCTTCCTTCAGGAGCTCTTTTAGGGCAGGCCTGGTGGTGACAAAATCTCTCAGCATTTGCTTATCTGTAAAGTATTTTATTTCTCCTTCACTTATGAAGCTTAGTTTGGCTGGATATGAAATTCTGGGTTGAAAATTCTTTTCTTTAAGAATGTTGAATATTGACCCCCACTCTCTTCTGGCTCGTAGAGTTTCTGCCGAGAGATCAGCTGTTAGTCTGCTGGGCTTCCCTTTGTGGGTAACCCGACCTTTCTCTCTGGCCGCCCTTAACTTTTCCTTCATTTCAACTTCGGTGAATCTGACAATTATGTGTCTTGGGGTTGCTCTTCTCGAGGAGTATCTTTGTGGCGTTCTCTGTATTTCCTGAATCTGAATGTTGGCCTGCCTTGCTAGATTGGGGAAGTTCTCCTGGATAATACCTTGCAGAGTGTTTTCCAACTTGGTTCCATTCTCCCCGTCACTTTCAGGTACACAAATCAGACGTAGGTTTCATCTTTTCACATAGTCCCATATTTCTTGGAGGCTTTGTTTGTTTCTTTTTATCCTTTTTTCTCTAAATTTCCCTTCTCGCTTCATTTCATTCATTTCATCTTCCATCACTGATACCCTTTCTTCCAGTTGATCGCAACGGCTACTGAGGCTTCTTCATTCTTCACATAGTTCTCGAAACTTGGCTTTCAGCTCCATCAGCTCCTTCAAGCACTTCTCTGCATTGGTTATTTTAGTTATACATTCATCTAATTTTTTTTCAAAGTTTTTAACTTCTTTGCCATTGGTTTGAATTTCCTCCTGTAGCTCGGAGTAGTTTGATCGTCTGAAGCCTTCTTCTCTCAATTCGTCAAAGTCATTCTCCGTCCAGCTTTGTTCCGTTGCTGGTGAGGAACTGCGTTCCTTTGGAGGAGGAGAGACGCTCTGCTTTTTAGAGTTTCCAGTTTTTCTGCTCTGTTTTCTCCCCATCTTTGTAGTTTTTTCTACTTTTGGTCTTTGATGATGGTGATGTACAGATGGGTTTTTGGTGTGGGTGTCCTTTCTGTTTGTTAGTTTTCCTTCTAACAGACAGGACCCTCAGCTGCAGGTCTGTTGGAGTTCGCTAGAGGTCCACTCCAGACGCTGTTTGGCTGGGTGTCAGCAGCGGTGGCTGCAGAACAGTGGATTTTCGTGAACCGCAAATTCAGCTGTCTGATCGTTCCTCTGTAAGTTTTGTCTCAGAGGAGTACCCAGCCAAGTGAGATGTCAGTCTGTCCCTACTGGGGGGTGCCTCCCAGTTAGGCTGCTCGGGGGTCAGGGACCCACTTTAGGAGGCAGTCTGCCCGTTCTCAGATCTCCAGCTGTGTGCTGGGAGAACCACTACTCTCTTCAAAGCTGTCAGACAGGGACATTTAAGTCTGCAGAGGTTCCTGACTTTTTGTTTGTCTGTGCCCTGCCCCCAGAAGTGGAGCCTACAGAGGCAGGCAGGCCTCCTTGAGCTGTGGTGGGCTCCACCCAGTTCGAGCTTCCTGGCTGCTTTGTTTACCTAAGCAAGCCAGGGCAATGGCAGGTGCCCCTCCCCCAGCCTCGCTGCCACCTTGCAGTTTGAGCTCAGACTGCTGTGCTAGCAATCAGCGAGACTCCGTGGGCGTACGACCCTGCAAGCCAGGTGCGGGACACAATCTCCTGGTGTGCTGTTTTCCAAGCCCATTGGAAAAACGCAGTATTAGGGTAGGAGTAACCCGATTTTCCAGGTGCCCTCTGTCACCCCTTTCTTTGACTAGGAAAGGGAACTCCCTGACCCCTTGCGCTTCCCGAGTGAGACAATGCCTCGCCCTGCTTTGGCTCGGCTCGTGCACGGTGTGCTAAACCAACTATCCTGCACCCACTGTTTGGCACTCCCTAGTGAGATGAACCCAGTACCTCAGATGGAAATGCAGAAATCACCCGTCTTCTGTGTCACTCACGCTGGGAGCTGTAGACCGGAGCTGTTCCTATTCGGCCATCTTGGCTCCACCCTCTCATGAAACATTTGTAAAAACTAATATTAATATGTTAGGCCACAAAGAAAATTTGAAAATTTCAAAAAGTTCCAAACAAACATAAACTGTACACAATGCCATGTTCTCAATTTCCAAAGAAATAAAATTACTAATTTTAAAATTATACAAATATTAGAAATTTTTAAATACTAGTCTGATTAATGGATTAAAAAAGAAATCTGCAATTCTAGGTTATTTTAAAAACAACAATACTACTGCTTATCAACACTTAGGAAATATAATCAGATACAGTCTGGAGAAAATTGAGTCTTAAAGCCTTTCATTATTAAAAATAGAAAAATCTTCCTGCCTACTTGCTGATACCTAGTTTATCCAAAAAGAGCAGGAGGGTAGAAATGTTTTCATCTACAGTAAGAAATTAAAGGAGTTAGAGTACAAATCCATAGTTTAAGACAACATGCTTCAGAACGAACCAGTTTTAGGCCACCTGCACCCAGCCGATGATTTGATAACATTAACCAGTACCAGATGCTTCCATGTTTTTACAGGGCATGGAGGGAAGGCGGGCAGCAAGGCAGAGAAAGTCACGGATTTAGAAGGCTCAAAAGTAGAGACTGGGGGAACAGAAGACAGTTTAATATGTATCCATTTTTCTTTGTATAATTAATTCTGAGTGGGCATAAATTGAAGTTATACAGAGAAGTAGTGAAACAGGAAGTTCTATTCTACATCAATGATACAGGAAAAAATAATTCCCTGATTGCTTATAAAGGTTGTGGTTGCTTGTCGTTCTGATAATCAAGAGTCAAGGAAAACACCCAGGCTTCTGAATTACTGCAGTGATAGTTTTTGTAAGTGAAATAAGCCCACATGCAGAGATTATAAAATAGATGGTTTCCACACCCACTGAGTCTTACGCTAGCATTTCATAAGATTGGTTTTAGGAATATCTACCATTCCTCAAGCATCTGAGTGCGTAACATTTCTTCTCATCCTAAGGAACAGAAAGGGCAGGTTGGCATCGCCAATTTACTTAGAAGCAAACTGAGTTCCAGAATGGGTCCAAAGGCCGTATAGCTAGCAAAGGTCCAAGTAAGGATTCCAATCCTCGATCCCAATACGTTATAATGATTGAATAAAACCATGAGACTTAGGACCAAGACATAGATGAATTACAAGATACTAACAGTAACTAATCATATGACCTTGGGCGGTCTCACTCATTCATTAAATATTTATTAAGCATCTTCTGTGTGCAAGGTTCTGTGCTTAGATGCTGGAGGCTCAGAGTTCTTGAATTTCAAAAAATATAAACAAATACACAATCTACTTCAAAAGGCTGAGGGGATGGATGATAAAATGCTTACAAAAGTACTTTTTAAAAAGGATAAGAGAATGAATACCATTCTTTCCTGCTAAGATATCTTCGGGTCTCGCATAGAAAAGTTTAGAACTCCATGCTTAAACTCACCCATTTCATTTTTTTTCAACTATGCTTGCGGAGTATCTAAATCAAGGGTAAAGACCATGCTAAATTGTTTAAAACTTCATTTTTTCATCTTAAGTATTGTTGAAACAATCAAAGAATAATTAAAAATGGGAATAGAATTTAATAGTGCCTAGTTTTTTTGTTTGTTTGTTGTTTTTTTTTTTAATTGAGACGGAGTATTGCTCTGTCACCTGGGCTGGAGTGTGGTGGTGAGATCTCGGCTCACTGCAACCTCCACCTAGTGGGTTCAAGTGATTCTCCTGCTTCAGCCTCCCGAGTAGCTAGGACTGTAGTCACGTACCACCATGCCAGGCTAATTTTTTGTATATTTTTTTAGTAGAGACAGGATTTCACCATGTTGGCGAGGCTGATCTCGAACTCCTGACCTCAAGTGATCTGCCCATCTTGGCCTCCCGAAGTGCTGGGATTATAGGCGTGATCCACCAGGCCTTGCCGAATGGTGCCTAGTTTCTAAAGGCTCAACCACAAATATGAAATACAGGAAACCGCATAAGACATGCACCTGGGAAGGTAGAAGCCTTCAGGACTTGGGGCCAGGTCTACAGCCACTGTGGGGCATCAGGGCTCTCCAGGCAGGCCACACAGACCACACCAGAGGAACTGTCTCATCATCTGAAGGGGGAGGGGGATGAGGGTAGCTATTTGAAACACAGTACAAAGTAATAATTTTAAAGATCTCTTGAGAAGTCTTATGGTTGGACAGATTTGGGGATCTATGAAATAATCACATTTTTGCTTCTTGAAAAAGGAGATGTTTTATTTATTAACGTAAGTTAACTTACAATATATTAACTCAAAAAGAGAACAGCACGTTACACAATATAACAACAGTAAATTGAAAAATTGAAGGTGGATAAAAATATTATTAACCTTTAAAAGTCTCAGCAATTTAAGCAGTCTAAAGAATGACAAAAACATGGTTCCTGTCACTGTTGAGCTCAAAGAGGAAATTCTTTTCCAAGAAGACATATGCCACCTTCGACTTGAGGTAGGTAAGTTCCTATGTAAAAGATGTTAAGCAAAAGAGACATCAGACCCACTACTCTGCAGATATTCCTGAGGGAGTTGTGTCGACAGAAAACAAGAGAGCAGCATTACTATACCTCAGCTTGGGAAGAACCAAGAAGCAGAGGTTGTATCATTTCACTCAATGAATTGCCCCTCTCCAATTTAACTTTCCAGTCATGCTCACACTGTAACTACCCAAGCCTCACAGAACAGAGCTCCTGAGAAATGAGCATGCTTTTAATACACATACAAAAGCAGATACACTGCCCCTCTCATGTTACCATAAATAAAATATCCAATAACAATTTCTATTAAGAATAATAGTAATTATTATTTTTATAGCTAACATTTATATAGCCCTTAAAACATGTTCTAAGCACCTTATGCATGAACCCACATAAGTTCATGAACCCACATAAACAGCCCTATCAGGCTTGTGGCACTATTATTAGCCCCATTTTATAAGGTAATACTATTTTGTCACCATTTTACAGATGAGGAAACAGAGGCAATGGTAATGTTCCCGATAAACTGCCTGTGTACAAAACTGGATCACACAAAAGTGCCTCAGAGCACAGATGCTTCACTGTCAAGAGGCTGAAGACAGCAGATGTGACTACAGCTAAATGCACACTGACGACATGTAATTCTGGTGTCACCAGCCCCCCTTTTACAACCAGGGATGACTGCCTCCCCACATCAGTTACTTTTGCTGATTGACAAATAGTACCAAAACAGGACAGATTCTGATTCACTATATTTATTGATAAATTATATATTAGCAATTTTCTAAACAAAGAGTTTAGAAAAACCCATTTTTCTAAAAAAAAAAACAAAAAACAAAACAAAAAAAAAAAAACAATTTTTTTTCTTAACATTTTATCTCACTGTGGAAAGAATTCCAAGCACTTAAGACAATGCAACAATGGTTAAAAACAGACTTTGATGTCAGAA
Source organism: Symphalangus syndactylus (assembly GCF_028878055.3). Taxonomy (NCBI): domain Eukaryota; kingdom Metazoa; phylum Chordata; class Mammalia; order Primates; family Hylobatidae; genus Symphalangus; species Symphalangus syndactylus. The sequence goes on along the minus strand of NC_072445.2, from coordinate 68,609,034 downwards.
ACTTGGTTCTTCCCAACTGCATTACTTCAGCTAAGTTGTTTCACATTTTTGTGAAGTGAGCAGTGTTTCATGAAGTTGAGCAAAGATTAAAGCATGAAGTTCCTAACCCAGTGTCTGGTAAAACAACTTAACTTGGAGGAAATTTGGGGTTGGGTGGGAATAAACCAGGAAGGAAGCAGAGCAAAGCTCACAGAAACCACCTACTGGCTTAACTTGGGGCAAGGTGTAGAGACAACCTGATCTGCTGGTTGGGGTAGGTGGGGAGGGCATGTGAAGAGTGCAAGGAAGCAAGAAAGGTGGGAAAGAATAGCCATATGGAGAGATCCTTCACCTCACGCTCCCTCTCAGAAACTCTCCCCAGACAATCCTGGGGAGTAAAGTGGGAATTGGCCCAGAAGCAATTGCTTCCTTCCCTGCAGAAGACACCTTTCAGTGCTAGGGCAGTCCTGCACACAGGTTATAGTGCAGGGCCAAGGAGGGAGAAGGGTCAGGTGAAAGGCCTGGCACTGAGGGGACACCTCGAAAAGATGTGGCCATCAAGGCAAGCAGATTAGGAAAGCAACCTAAGCAGGTAGCAGTGACAAAGGAAGAGAGCTCTTATTTTAGGAAAGGGATGGTCTCAGAAAATTTGTAGGCAGGTGGGGAAGAGAGAAACAGGAAAGGGCAGGAAATAAATGGAGCTGGATCCAGTAAAAAAAAGTCTTTGGTACCAAGAACACAGTTGGAAGGCCAGCCTTGGTAAGGAGGAGGCACGTTTTCCTGTTCAGAGACTAAGAAGAGGGGGACATTAAACCACAGAGAGATTATGAAAGGATGAAGGTATTTCACCTAAGGACGGACTTAATCTCAATGAAGCGGGAAAAATTTGTTAAAGGGGATGGTCTGCAGTACATATAATCTGGAGAGATCAGTAGACTAGGTTTGGGGTAGTAACTATGAAGACAAAAACAACTAAACAATCAGATGAATAAAAACATAGCTGGCCATCATCCTGATATCAAAATTTGGCAGAGAAACAATGAAAAAATAAAACTTCGGGCCAACATCCCTGATAAACAGACATAAAATCCTCAACAAAATACTGGCAAACTGAATCTAGCAGCACATCAAAAAGTTTATTCACCATGATCAAGTAGGCTTTATTTCTGAAATGCCAGATTGGTTCAACATACACAAATCAATATACATGATTCACCACATAAAGAAAATTAAAAACAAAAACCACATGATCATCTCAATAGACACAGAAAAAGTTTTCGATAAAATCCAACATCCTTTCGTGATAAAAACCCTCAAAACACTAGGCATCAAAGGAACATGCCTAAAAATAATAAGAACCATGTATGATCAGATGATAGTCCACATCATACTCAACAGGCAAAAGCTGGAAGCATTCCCCTTCAGAACTGGAACAAGACAGTCCCAAAAGAAAATAAATCATCCTACCAAAAAGACATGCATACTTGAATATTCACCGCAGCATTATTCACAATAGTAAAGACATAGAATCAACCCAGGTGCTCATTAACAGTGGACTAGATAAAGAAAATGTGGTAGGTATACACCATGGAATACTATACAGCCATAAAAAAGAACAAAATTGTGTCCTTTGCAGCAACATAGATGCAGCTGAAGGCCATTATCCTAAGCAAACTAAAGCAGAAACAGAAAACCAAATCCCACATATTTTCACATATAAGTGGGAGATAAACATTGGGTATTCATGGACCTAAAGATGGGAACAATAGACACTGGGACTACTGGGGGGAGGGAAGAAGGGGAGCAACAGCTGAAAAACTACTTATTGTGTACTGTATTAGTCCATTCTTGCACTGCTATAAAGAAATACCTGAGGCTAGGTAATTTATAAGGAAATGATGTTTAATTGGCTCATGGTTCCACAGGCTATACAGGAAGCATGATGCTGGCATCTGCTTGGCTTCTGGGGAGGCCTCAGGAAGCTTACAATCATGGTGGAAGGAGGTGAAGGGGAAGCAGGCATGTCTGACATGGCCAAAGCAAGAGGAAGAGGAGAAAGGGAAGAGGTGCCACATGCTTTAAACAACCAGATCTCGTGGGCACTGTTTGACGAGAACACCACCAGGTAGATGGTGCCAAATCATTCATGAAAGATCCACCCCCATGATCCAATCACCTCCCAGTAGGCTCTACCTCCAGCACCAGGGGTTCCAATTCAACATAAGATTTAGGCAGGGACACAAATCCAAACCATATCAGGCACTATGCTCACTACCTGAGTGACAGATTCATTCATACTCCAAACCTAAGCATCACACAATGTACCTTTGTAACACACCTGTGTATGTACTCCATGAATCTAAAATAAAAGTTTGAATAAAGAAACATAGCTGGCATTAAGTCAGGATTTAAAAGAATTTTCATATTTAATTTCCCTTTTTCAATGTCTTTGAACATCCATAGGCCCTGATTTCCCCAACTAACAATGATATTCTGATGCCAAAACATCCTTGGAAATATTCTTTGTTAAAAAATGGTGTATACCACAAATAAGTATAGAAAAATGGAGATGTCATTATCAGAACAGAATAATTTGAAATCTCTCAATATTCTTCCATTGAATAACTTTGTGCAAAAGACAATTTCATTCTTCATGTGGCATAAACAGTGAATAAGAATGCTGCCTGTCTTCAAGAATACTATTATGAAATCCAAGGGATGAGAAATAAATGCAAACCACCATAGTACATGCACATAAGCAATGTAAACACAGTAAAATGTTATAGCACAAATATTACAGAACAATCCAACTTAAATCTAAGATAACTCCTTTATAGAAACAAGAGGTTGTTGGCTCTCTAATAAAACATTTCAAAATAACTTAAAACTTGATTTCAAGAAGTAACAGTATCAAGGTCCACAGAGAAGACAAAAAGGTTATGCCAAAAAAAATATTTTAGGGTTCTCGATTTTGAAATTATAATTACTGTCTGCTATAGCCTAAATGTTGCCCCAAATCGTGTGTTAAAACTTAATCCCCATTGTGGTGGTATTAAGAGGAAACACCTTTGGGGAAGTAATTAAGACATGAGTGTTCTGTCCTCATAAATAAATTATGCCCTTATAAAAGAACCTTCAGAGAGAGTCATTCTCATTCTTTTGTTCTCCCACGTGAGGACACAGTGATCCTCCCCTCCAGAAGATGCCATGACTAGGCACCATCTTGGAAGCAGAGAGCAGCCCTCACCAGACACCAATCCTGCAGTGCCATGATCAGACTTCTCAGCCTCCAGAATTTCAGAAATAAATTTCTATTATTTATAAATTACTCAGTCTGTAGTATTTTGTTACAGTAGCACAAACAGATTAAGGTACTGCCAAATTATGTAAAATCAGTGAAATCATCATTTAGAAATAGAAATGAAACTTAAGGTGATAAACCCATCTATCTATCTACCCATCTATCAGACATTTAGAAGCCTTGAAAAGAAGTTTCTTATACCAATGTGAGTCCATAAGATCATACAAATATCCTGAACCACCCATCTATCTCAAAACACCCATCGTTTAGAAATAGAAATGAAACTTGAGGTGATACACCCATCTATCTGATCATACTTAAAGATGAGAAAGATGCACTGTAACAGCACAATTTCCTACCAGTGCCCATTACAAAGAACAGGCTAACTGAAGGTGGACTGACCAAGCAGTTCTTCTGGATCTGTGGTCTAAATGAAACCAAATGGGCACTTTAAGACTGCTCAGGAATGCAGGAGGAAAACAAAGCCAGAGGACTAGCAACTGGCTGGCTACCAACATAGGCATGGACACCAGAGGTTGTGCAATGTCAAAGGCATATTTCAAAATATCAAAGGACCTCTCTCAGGGAAATAAAAGATGAAAGATGTCAAGATCTCAACTTACAGAGCACAGACCAAATATAAAGCACCTAGATCTTTTTGAAAAGACTAATGCTACAGAGAAAGGTATATACCAGAACTAATCTGCTTTCTCAGGTGTCCTGACCAGGGGCTAGGTCCAGTGTGGTAATTCCAAGTTTGACAATAAATTTTGATCTTTTCATCTTTTGAATGTACTAAGAAAAAAATGGTTAGCAAATATAAAAATCGGAAAATAAAGTTCAAGACTTAGAATATGAAAAATTGAATTTTTCCCTTTTTCTCTCACTGACTTAAGAAGAATTGTGATAAAGCTATATAATAGCCCACAATATCTATCTATACTTGACTACTTGAGTAACTTGTTCCTCTGTGGAATTAGTTGAGACATAAACTCTACATAAATAAATAAATAAATAAATACAGAGCAAGATGCCACTTTGGAACAAATAATAGCTGATGTGAACAAATCCTCCCATTAATTCCAAAGAATTTTACAAAGAATTTCCAAAATATTTGATAAACAAGATTTATTTCTCCAATGTTTTTAAACTGTTAGAACCAGCTAGAGGTCCAAGAAACCTACTTCATTACGTATTTCCTCTCCAAGTCATTTGTAACAAAAGTACGTAAGACACATGGATGAAGGCTGGGCACGGTGACTCAAGCCTGTAATCCCAGCACTTTGGGAGGCCGAGGCGGGTGGATCACAAGGTCAGGAGATCGAGACCATCCTGGCTAACACAGTGAAACCCCGTCTCTACTAAAAATACAAAAAATTAGCCGGACGTAGTGACTACACCTGGGCGCCTGTAGTCCCAGCTACTCGGGAGGCTGAGGCAGGAGAATGGCATGAACCCGGGTAGTGGAGCTTGCAGTGAGCCAAGATCACACCACTGCACTCCAGCCTGGGTGACAGAGCGAGACTCCATCTCAAAAAAAAAAAAAAAAAAAGAGCGATGAAATTCCATGTTTAACAGAATTCATTAAAAAGGTACATAGCAGCAAGGAATATAACTAATACCTCTCAATTCCTAATTCCCACCTACCTCTCTCCTCAAAAAGTGACTCTGCTCAATAGATGGCATCTGTATTCATCCAAATGATCAAAACAAACACTTAGGATTCATCCTTAACTCCCTTTCCTCTCACAAAATCCAATCTGTCAGGGGTACCTTAATGGCGCTGGTTCTGGATTCTTCTCCCCTCCTTGACTGGGCACTGTCTGAACCCGCCAAAGGAGGGCCAATAAGAAAGAAGCATCTCCCGCCTTCCCTTGGGCCCGCCCCACGTAGGCCCAAGGGATATAAAACCCAGCACACCAGCAGCTCTCTCTCTCTCTTCTCTTCCTTCTCCTTGTGTGGTGCCGCTCGATACCTCCAATAAAGATCTCTTGACCGCGACCGGTGTAGTCTGACCCTTGCCCAGCCTCTTTCACAATCCATCAGCAAATCCTACCAATTCTATTTCAAATTACAGCCATATCTTGTTTTACTGTGCTACGTTTTATTGCAATTCCCAGACACTGCTTTTCTTTTTTAATAAATTGAAGGCTTGTGGCAATCCTGTGTCGTGCAAGCCTATAGGCTCCATTTTTCCAACAGCATGTGCTTGCTCCATGTCACTATTTTACATTTTGATAATTCTCACAGTATTTCAAACTTTCTCACTATTATTATGTCAGTTATGGTGATCTGTGATCAGTCATCTTTGTTACCACTGTAATTGTTTAGGGGAACCAGGACCACAAACCAAGCCCATATGAAATGGTAAATTTAATCGGAAAATATCATGTGTGTTCTGACTGCTCCACCAATTGACTCTCCTCCCTCTTCCCTCTCCTCAGGTCTCCCCCTTCCTTAGAAAAACAACATTGAAATTAGACCAACTAATAACCCAGCAATGAGCTCCACGTGTTCAAGTGAAAGGAACAGTCACACATCTCTCACTTTAAATCAAAAGCTAGAAATGATTAAGCTTAGGGAGAAAGACATGTCCAAAGTCAAGACAGGCTGAAAGGTAGCCTCTTGCACCAAACAGTTAGCTTAGCTGTGAATGCACATGAAAAGTTCTTGGATAAAATTAAAAGTACTACTCCAGTGTACATACAAATGATAAGAAAGTGAAACAGCCTTACTGCTGATGTGGATAAAGTTCTAGTGATCTGAATGGAAGATCAAACTAGTAACAACAGTGCCTTAAGCCAAAGCCTAATCCAGAGCAAGGCTCTAACTCTCTTCAATTCTGTTACATGATGGTTGAGAGAGGTGAGGAAACTGCAGAAGAAAAGCTAGAAGCTAGCAGAGGTTGGCTCATGGGGCCAAAGTGAAAAAACTATCTCCATAACATGAAAGTGTAAGATGAAGCAGCAAGTGCTGACAGAGAAGCTACAAGTTAGCCAGAATATCTTGCCAACATAATTAGTGAGGGTGGTTACACTAAACAACAGATTTTCAATGTAGACAAAACGGCCTTCTATTGGAAGAAGATGCCATCTGGGACTTTCATAGCTGCAGAGAAGTCAATGCCTATCTTCACAGCTTCAACTGACAGGCTGACTCTCTTGTTTGGGACTAATCAGCTGACTTATGTTGAGCCAGTGTTTATTTGCAATTCCAAAAATTGTAAGGCCCTTAAGAATTATGTTAAATCTATTATGTTTCTGCTGTATAAATGAAACAACAAAGCCTGGATGAGAGTATATCTGTTTACAAATTGGTTTACTGAATATTTTAGTGCACTATTGAGACCTATTGCTCAAAAGATTAACTTGTCTTTGAGAGAGTCTCACTGTGTTGCCCAGGCTGGAGTACAGTGATGCGATCTAAACTCACTGCATCCTCTACCTCCCGGGCCCAAGTCATCCTCCCACCTCAGCCTCCCGAGTAACTGGGACTATAGGGTATGCATCACCACACCAGGCTAATTTTTGTATTTTTTGCAGAGACAGGGTTTCGCCATGTTCCCCAGGCTGGTCTCAAGCTTCTGGGCTCAAACGATCTGCCTGCCTCAGCCTCCCAAAGTGCTGGGATTACAGGTGTGAGCTACCACGCCCAGCCAAAAGATTATTTGCAAATCATTACTGTTCATTGACAATGTACCTGGTTAACCAAGAGCTCTGATGGAGATGTACAAGGAGGTAAATATGTTGTTTTCATGCCTGCTAACACAACATCCATTCTGCAGCCCATGGATCAAGGAGTAATTTCAACTTTCAGTCTTATTATTTGAGAAATGCATTTTTCTTAAACTATACTGCCACAGAGAGTGATTCATCTAATGGAATGAAAATCTTCTAGAGAGGGATTCACCATTCTGGATTCGTGATTCACGGAAAGGGGTCAAAATAGCAACATTAACATAAGTTTGGAAGAAGTTGATTCCAATCCTCATGGATGACTTTGAGAGGGTCAAGACTGCAGTGGAGGAAGAACCACAGTAGAAGTGCAGCCTGAAGACAGGACTGAATTGCTGCAATATCATGATAAAACCTGAATGGCTGACGAGTTGCTTCTTATGGATAAGCAAAGAAAGTAGTCTGTTGAGACCAAATCTACTGCTGGTGAAGATGCTATGAACATTGTTGAAATAGCAACAAAGAGTATTACATAAACTTAGTTGATACATTTAGCAGCAGCAGGGTTTGAGAAGATTGATTCTCTTTTTTTTTTTTTTTTTTTTTTTTTGAGACGGAGTCTCGCTCTTTCACCCAGGCTGGAGTGCAGTGGCACGATCTCAGCTCACTGCAGGCTCCGCCCCCCGGGGTTCACGCCATTCTCCTGCCTCAGCCTCCCGCGTAGCTGGGACTACAGGCGCCTGCCACCTCGCCCGGCTAATTTTTTTCTGTATTTTTAGTAGAGACGGGGTTTCACCGTGTTAGCCAGGATGGTCTCGATCTCCTGACCTCGTGATCCGCCCACCTCGGCCTCCCAAAGTGCTGGGATTACAGGCGTGAGCCACCGCGCCCAGCCTGATTCCCTTTTTTAAAGAAGTTCTACAGTGAGTAAAATGTTAGCAAACAGCTGAATGCCACGGAGAATCTTTTGTGGAAGGAGGAGTCAACCAATGTGGCAAACTTTATTATTGTCTTATTGTAAGAAATTGCCACAGCCACCCCAACCTTCAGCAACCACCACCCTATCAGTCAGCAGCCATTAACAGAGGCAAGACCCTCTACTAGCAAATAGATTACAATTCACTGAAGGTTCAGATGATCATTGGCATTCTTTAGCATAAGATATATTTTAGTTATGTATATTTTTTAGATATAATGCTACTGTACACTTAATAGACTACAGTACAGTGTCAACATAACATATATGTACAACATAACTTATATATGCATAAGTTATATATAACTTATATATGCATAAGTTATATATAACTTATATATTCATGTGACTCATTTTATTGTCATATTCACTTTATCACAGTGGTCTGGAACCAAATCTACAATATCTCAGAGGTATGCCCGTATCATACATATGGGCCACTTCTATTTTCTCTGCCCACACTTTTATCCAATCCTCCAACATCTCTTGCCTGACTACTGTAATAGCCTCCTAATAGGTACATTTTCTTTTACTATTGGCTCCCTAAAGTCCATATGTAGCAAAAGTGATCTTAAACCACACGTGAGACACCACTTCCACTCAACAACTGGCACTAAGAATAAAACTAAAACTCACGACCAAGTCAATTAAGCCCCTAGAAGATCTGGCCCTTGCCTACCTTCCCCCCACCTCTCTTATGATTCTCTTACTCATTATACTCCTGGCCTCTTTCCATCCCTTGAACACACTAACTAGGCTTTTTGCTACCTTGAGGTCTTTGCACTTCTATTTGTTCTGCCTAGAAAGGTCTTCTCTGTGACTTTAGATTTCAGTTCAAATCTCATCTCAGAGAGGCTGCCTGGACCTACATAGCTATCATTCCCTGTCACTCTCTAGCACGGTGCTTCCCAAACTATCTGTGATGAAGGACCCATTGTTTTTCATTGTCAATCTATCATAAAACTCTTCTTTTGTAAAAATGCAATAAAAAATTTTCTTTTAAAAATGTAACTTTAAAAACATATAAAATACAAGCCCAAAATTCTCATTATCAGCATTAACAGTCAAAAAATCGGCCAGGTGCAGTGGCTCACACCTGTAATCCCAGCACTTTGGGAGGCCGAGGCGGGTGGATCACGAGGTCAGGAGATAGAGACCATCCTGGCTAACACGGTGAAACCCCGTCTCTACTAAAAATACAAAAAATTAGCCACGCATGGTGGCGGGCATCTGTAGTCCCAGCTACTCTGGAGGCTGAGGCAGGAGAATGGCGTGAACCCAGGAGGCGGGGCTTGCGGTGAGCCGAGATCACGCCACTACACTCTGGCCTGGGCGAAAGAGCGAGACTCCATCTCAAAAAAAAAAAAAAAAAAAAAAAACACAGTCAAAAAATCTATCATATTACCATAAGAGTCTCTCATTTTCTGTGTTTATACCATTGGGAACCATTGTAATCAGCACGCAACTGTCAGCAGATAAGACTGTGACATTGCTCCAGTGTGCCACCAAGCTAATTCCTTTCACAATACTTGCCACACTCTAGAGTAGCTGTTCATTTATGGGTTGATCTGTACCAAACACTGTTTTAGGCACTGGGATTGAAGCGATCAATGAAACAGACAAGATCCCTGCGCTCACAGGGCTCACACTCTATGGCGGAGGCCGAGGGAGGATAGGCTATTGGTCAAGTCCACAAGGCAAAGCCAGCTTTAAACTTAGATTTGACTCCACGGCTTTTCCTGGATTCTGAAAAATCTTCAGCACTTAGCTAAGCAGTGAAGTATGCCAAACGCATCCCAATCAGGGAGGAAGAAATGAAAGCTGGGATACAATTACTGAACAAACTTACGTTTTTTCAAAGTTGATATCAACAACATCCTCCTACAAAACATGCCTGTGGTCACTGCCAGCTGTAGTATATTGGCATGCATCTGATCCAGTGTGGTACTTCTGACTCTCATGTACACCACCATTTCCTTCTCAAAAATACTGCACTTTGCATTATGTATTCTTTATATTGCACACCGACCAAGTATTTTAATCAAAATAATTACTTCTAAATTGGTACACATTGAGATACCAACTCTGAGGATCCAACAATGTGGAAGAGTTAAACATCTTCAACCAGTGTCTGGAGGCAACAACAATAAATACAGTTACAGCCATTTTACTCATTTTCCACAGCTAAACTGCCCAGATGTGTATCAAGGCTGTCCTGCTGTGTCATTCCACCCTGTGTGCAAGTTCCTTCACCCACATGTCTCAGATCAGCAGTTAAAACAGCCAGAATTTCTCCCAAGATGTAATCAAGCCTAAGTACTGCCACCCTAGGGCCAAGATAATGTTAAACCTAACAAATCCATAACCCAATTTCCTTAAGCCTCATCAGCTGGTGAGTAAAATAAGGTCCCCATTCAGAATACATCAGCCTCATCTATGTAAGGCTAGGGCTGTACCCTGAATTTCTAGGACATGCTCATATTCTTTGCACTGTCATTATCAACTCACTATCTCCCCCAAAACTCTGCAGATTGTTATTATTCCCATTTTACAGATGAGAAAACTGAGAACCACACGTTTAGTAACATTTCTCAAAAAATAAATTAACATATATTTATTTAATGTTTATATTAAATGTTCTTACCAATGAGTCCCAAACTTGGCTAGGCTTCAAGTCACCCAAACTGTAGTGAACAGAGTTACCAGGTGGTTCTAATGAAGCCAAACTGGCACTAGGAACCAATGAAATTTGCCACGTAAAAACCAAGTGTACATACAAACAGAAACATAAAGGGAATGTAGGAAAATGAAATCTACTCATTTCCAAAGCCTATGGGGACTACTGTAATGTTTTAATGTACAATGTTAAGGGAATACTATTTGTGTAGCAAATAAAAAATCACTTCAGATGTTTGTGTTACTGTAATCAAGGACTGGGCCTATCCCTTAAAAATAGCAAAAACACAAATTAATGAAATCTGGCATAAGTCTACGTACTCAGCTGATTCCCAAAATAAGGCTAAGGGCACTATTTAACGATTTCCATTAATACGCTTGAATATCTGAATCAACCTGGATGAAAGAGGAATCTATAACAAGCCCCTACAGTTACTTCTGCAGAAACAATGTGTTCGCTAGCCTTTCCATAATAAATTAAACATGCTAAAAGAACTTCATCTCTGTATTTGATGTCCCTTCCAGCTGCCTTCAAGCATTTGCTCTAATGCACACTGAAGACCATTGTTTAGGTATATTTATTAATTTAGAGAAAAAAAATCCATTCTGTCAAGCAAGTACTAAAAACCACACAACCACCTACACAGTTTCACTTAGGAGGATCCAACTAATCAAGGTGAAGAACTGAAATTACTGAGTAGTTATGTACCAATTCTCTCTCATTGTTGGAGTTTAAAATGGGTGCCTAAAAGTCTTTATTTGGATTTGCCACATTGCACAAATAGTATACATATGTGTACATACATTTTATATTTATAATTATGTATGTGGATAAGCTTTATACTTTCGATTAAAAGTCTACTATTAAACATTAGTGATTCTCTTGGTTTAAAAACAATAAACGTAAAAACTTTACCAGATCATTAAAACATTCTAAATGATTCTTGCTCTTTAGTCAATCATATTTCCTATTTTCCTCTATATAGTGTATATTGTACGAATTGTACAATGACAGAGATATTCTTCATTCATCAGCAAAGTTCACAAAAGAAATGGATGAGTAAGTTGGCTTCAGCTGCAGCTGGTCCTTTCTGCACTGAGGCAGGAAGATGTCTCAGGCTGGTCTGCAGGTAAAGCGTTCCTGTCTCAGGCCAAGGAGTGGCCCCTACCTGTCTTCAGATTCTACTTCACTTCTACCCCACTGGTCTGGGATGAAGTCACAGTGACTAACAAGAGCTGCGGGAAATACGTTTCATTCTTTTATCACCAGCAAATATTCATATTTCTCTCAATTTGGTTTACCTGTGGCGCCAATAGTCATGTAACAAGCTTGACTCTCATCCAAGCAGACCTAAACTACTCCTTAGAGAGGTAGTGAGCTCTGAGACAAAATGCAAAATGGAAGAAACACAAAAATGCCTCCTCACAGTGTTCTATTTAGAAAAAATTTACATTGAGAGATACAGTGCTTGCTATGCATCATTTCACTTAATCCACTATGAGATCCTATCCTATGAGAGTGGTGCCATCATCACTATGCCCACTTTCCAGAAAAGAACACCAAGGTTTAAATTTAAGAAAGCTTTGCTTAAGATGACACATCAAATGAGCAGAACAGTAAAGACTTAAACCCTAAGCTGTGACTTTTATCTGCCTTTCTTTCACTGTAACAGACAATATAAAAATAGCATCCACATTAGGAGAAAATGAAGAAAGGTTTTTACACTGAAATTATTTTATTCAGAGAGACTGTTATTTAAAAGGGGTTTCAATAAATTTTCTAAAGAATAGGAAATTGTGGATTCAAACCACCACTCTCGTTTCAGAATCACTATTCAATTCTTGCCTCTAAAACCCTAGAAAACAATATCCACAAGTAATTTGCCTAGGAAAGGAGAACAGTCAAGCCTTCAGTCTCCTTGCAGAGCATTCAGCTTAGGATGGAAATGATTAGTACACTAACCCAGGTCTGTTAATAACTGACAAGTCAATTCCATACATATGCAGGCTGGTTCTCAATTCAGGCTGACGACCTGCTGCCTGCTGCATTACCGGGGGCAAGATGCCCACCGAGGAGGGGGACACAAAGGGTCAAGAAGCACACACAGAGCTCCTGCTCTGGAGACAACTGGAGTACAAATTTGGTTATTTTACCCAAATGCTCAGAAATGTCTCCTCAGACACAAAGTCCAATTTAGCTGAAATGCATCAATGGCCAAACAATAATTTTAGCTTTCTTATTCAACACCTTAATTCCAAAACCAAAGGTAATTTAGAGCTGCCTATAAAAACAGTATCAACAACCTTCTTTTAGTCTCCTCAGCTGCCTCATCTGGGATGTCTGAAACTATCATATGCTGATCACTAATCCATCTCTCCCCTTGAGAGCCAAAGGGAAAAAATGCTATTTTGATATGGACGGGGATTCATTACTGAAGTAGGAAAAAGTAGTTAAGATGTTTTAATTCCTACTCTTTGCAGCAATGAAGTACATTCCAGGTAATTTCACTTCTAAAGAATTCAACACTTATTGCTTCATCGACAATGGTTAGGTTCCTCACTAAGTGTCAGGATATCAAGATGACAAGTCTTGGTTCTCAAGGAATTTACTGTCCAATCATAATGATAAGCCAATAACTGACTGATTATAACATACAACAGAAGACCGCGAGGCAGGTGAGGGCACATGTTGCAAAGGAGGAACCAGGAGGCCTTCTAAGTGCATGAAATTTGAGCTGGGTTATAAGGCATGGTGGGAGAGCAGCAGGTGAGGACGTGGAAGAGGCTGCCATACTCAGAAGCAACGAGGTGGGCCCTGGAGAAAGATCAGCAGGGTAAGGTAAGAGAACACTCAACAGCCCACTACGGCCAAAGCTTGCCATGCATAGGAGAGAGAGAACTGGGGTAACCGTGTCACAAGGCTAGAACACTTGGCTGAAGAGCAGAACTCAATATCAGAAGGCTACCCTAAGAAAACAAATTTCATAGTTATGTGAACTGGTGGAGAACACTGAATCCAGTAAAACCAATGAGACTGCAAAATACCAAGTGAGGGTTAATAAAAACATGGACAGGAAAGGGACAAGGATAGATAAGAAAAATGAAAGAGACAGAACACACGGTGACTGGTCTGAGGCAAAAAAGGGAGCAGAAAACTGTTCAAAGGCAACTGGTGTTTTGAGTCTGGGTTACAGGGAGGTTAGCCAAGCAAACAACAGAGGTAGGAGTAGGTTGAGAGGAAGGAGACCATCAGGGGTGCAGATGGGTCGTTTTACCTGTGGTGACTTTCAGATTTAGGGAGAGATTTAGAGATATCAAACGGACAACTGGAAATGCAGGATAATCTTAACATGTGGAGTGTTAATTTTTCAATCCATAATAGTGATTCCCAAATCCATATGACTATCAGAATCAACTGGGGAACCTGTCCTCCCCCAAAAGTCCCAGCCTAAGAAATCCTAACTAAGTAGATCTGGGATGGGGCCCAGGAATCCTATGATTTAGAAGCCCAGGGTGGGAGCCACTGCCCTCTGCTGCTCTGCTCACCGTGCAGTTCATAATCTCCTGCCTTAATAGTTCTGAATATACATCCAGAGCATTTTTCTGGGGGGAGGGACATTTGCAGAATGTGAAACTAGTACACTGCTCTGGAGGATTGGAAGCACACTCTCACATTTGAAAATAATTACTTCTCAGTCTGTATTCCACCCGTTCTGGGGAATGGCTTTGATATTCTACTACATAACTGCTGGTCTAAGTCTGCAAAGTAACAACTACTACAACACAAAGATCAATTCTGCTAAAACTTAAAGTGACCAAGATAACTCACGACTCCAGGACTACTGGGTTGGTAACAATGTGCAGTAAGCAGCATTTTTGTTTTAATAATGGAGCACAGTGAGATTATGGGATAACGTATAGAATCAAATGTGAACCTTTTACAGACTCCTGGCTCCAAGTCCTTTCACTACTCCCATCTCCTTCTCCACCCCATCAAGGTGAGATCATTAAGCTCAGGAAGGCAGCTCAGCCAATGGAAAACATTCACCCTTCAACTTTTAATAAAGTACAGAATGCTTTTATATTTTATTTCTGAAAATAACCACATTGGGGAAAAAAGAGCAACTGTGGAATGGAAACCTGACATTGCAAATTATGGGAATTTTTTTAAACGTTTCTAATAAAAGCAAATATAGTTTAGTATGAGTAACCCTAACCCCATTTTGATTGCTTGTTTTCTCACTTTTGTTTTAAAAAAAATAGTAAAAGGAAACCTTTTATGCACTCACTATAATATACTGTGAAATTCACATAAAATTTCTCATTTAATTCTCACAGTTACTCCGCTCTGTAGGTAATCTCATGATCCTCACTTCTACAGACAAAAACACCAAGGCTCAGACAAGTCACGTTTTTGCTCAAGGTCTCACTTCTCATGGGGGCAGAACTAGAATTCCCACCCAGTGTTTCCTGAGGTCAGCATCCTCTCGGACAGGACCCCAAGAGGCTGCCACAATTTGGGAGAGAAAACTTTTTTCTGGATTCCACCAGCAGCCAAGTTACCTCGCCCTCCCTGACACAGCACGTTTTTTCGCACAAAAGACTGCACTCTCTTGGGGAAGGAAACCAGTGGCACCATCCTCCACTCGGCAGCACCTATCACTGCCTATCACAAAGAAGGTTCTTAACAGTCCTACTGATGGCAGCAGGGGCCCATCCACAGCAGGGGAGGAGTGGGTGGTGGCAGGAGGTGGGGGCAGGAGCGGCTGCAGGAGCAGCAATGGCAGAGGTGGGTCCCCTGTACCGCGTGTCCCCGAGACAGCAAACTGCACTGCCCCCACCCTCATATGGCCAGGCAGGACCCACACCCAGGCCTGGAACCTCAGTGGCTCCGGACACTAGCCCCACACCACCGCTCTCAGCCACAACTGCTGCGGGGAGGGCACCAGGAGGAGGCGGCACTGGGGGACCCGGGGTGGGATGGGGAAAAATGGGAGCAGTGCCCACTTCAGGGACTCGGCCAGTGGTGCGGTCACCACGCCCACTGCGCCAAGGACACCAGGCTCCTGCGCCTCCAGAGGGGGCTCTGCACAGGGCCGCCCAGGGCTGTGTCCCAGGGGTCTGCCCCGCATGGGGTGACCACCAGGCCTGACACTCCCGATCCACTATCCACTCCTGGAGATACCCCCTGGGGAAGGGCCGCAAGTGGGACGAGGCAGAACTCTAGGCTGCCCCTGAGTGCCGGGGCCACGGGGGAGCTCTCAGTGATGTCCCTGGACACCAGCCCAGGCCCAGCGAGGACCTGGAGCCCCCACTGCAGGCTGCAAGGGGGGCACAGCTGGGACTTCCCGCTCCATGGAACCAGGTGCCAGGAGCAGGCACCAGCCCTGCCCTCCCGGGCACAGCTGCAGCCACCCAGTTGGGGCTGTGGACCTGGGCCTCTCTGCACTCTTGGGGGCCCTGGGAGGCCCCCACCTTGCCCTTGCAGGCTCGGAGGTGCCTACCCCCGCTGTCTGGCCTCTGCCCACTCCAGGAACCTGCTATGATCTCCGAATGGGTTGGGGCCAAGCTGGGGAGCTGTCACAGCCCAGCCGGGTATGTGAGGGTCCTGCCACCTCAGCTCCCTCCAGACTTTGTGTGCTGACAAGCATGGGATGTGGAACCTAGGGGGACACTGAGGGCAGCTTGATGCTGGCCTGCAGGTACCCCTTGGCATGAGCAGCCTGGGTACCACAGACCATGGCAGGAAGCAGACAGGCTCCTGGGTGGAAGGAGGTAGGTCCCTGGTGAGGCCCCACCTTCAGGCCAGGGAGAGCCTGAAGGCTGGGAGCCAGGCTACCAGTCCCACAGACCAGAGTACAGGCTTGTGGTGACTTTTCTGGGCCTGCCCATGGCCACCCATGGACCAATTGGCACACACTTCCTCCACTCTGAGGCCCATAAAAGCCCCAGGCTCAGCTAGAGCAGGGCAGGGGATGGGGAGATGATGAGATGACCAGCTGCAGAGAGGAGCTACCCTCTCTGCTCAGAGCTGCAGAGACAATGGGACAAGCTGCCTACAGAGAGGAGCCACCCACTCTAGGGCCTCCTCTGTGCCAAGAGCTGCAGACTACAGGAGCTATCCTCTCTGCTGATAGCTGAACACTTGTTGGGATGACCAGCTGCAGAAAGGAGCTACCCTCTCTGCTAAGACGAGAACACTTGTTGGGACAACCTGCCTGCAGAGAGGAGCTACCCTCTCTGCTAGGAGCTGAACACTCATCGGGACACCCTGGCTATGGAGAGGAGCTGCCCACTGTGGATCTTCTCTGAGCTGTTCAATTACTCAATAAAGGTCCTCTTTGCCTTGCTCACCCTCCACTTGCCTGCGTACCTCAGTCTTCCTGGTCACAAGACAAGAACTCAGGACCCACTAAATGGCAAGGCTAAAAGAGCTGTAACACAAACAGGGCTGAAACATGCTCCTCACTCATCATATCGCAGGTGAAGAGGAGAGAACAGCTGTGGCCCTTCAAGGAGCCCTGACCTGGGAGCTCCCCAAGCCAGGGCTGTGACTCCTTCTTTGGGGCCCCATGGTTCCTGGCATCTCCAAGCTTCTGGGAGCCATTGCATTCCTTGGTGCCCGCTGAGGAAGCTGTCTGCAGTGCACCTGGTCCAGCCACAGCCTCACAGAGAGCCAGTGCCCATGCTGGCACCTGGAGCTGACAGCCCCACAGCAGCAGCCAGCATGTCTGACTGTGCAGTAGCCAGACCCCACACTCGCTCACACACCTCTCGCCAGTCCACGCCTGACTCAGTCTCCCTTGGAGGTGTGGGATCCAGGCCGGCAGCATGAGCTAAGCGCAGCCTGCCAGGCCAAGTGGGAGGAACAAGCCTAGCAGGCCCAAACAAAAGTTGGGCAAAGACGCCACTGGCCACAGGTTTCCAACCAGAAAAATGACACCCCAAAGATCCCGTAACGCTATTTCCAGAAAGTGGCAGAGAAATGTGCTAGGGCTTAACCATTGGCTCTGACAGCCCTCATCCCAGGATCCCTAAGGAGGGTTTTGGGAATTTGTGAACATTTCAGTTGTCACAATCACTGAGGGATGCTACTGGTACTGAGTGGGTGGAAACCAGAGACACTAGAGGTCCTAAGACACCCAGGACAGTCTGCACGGCCAGACTTCTGCATTCCTCAGAACTTCCTCAAGTCCTGCTGAATATTCATGTGGGTAAAAAACCTGTTTATAATTGTCTGAGCGTAAAACCTCACTCAAGTTATTACATAGGCACAACGTACGTGTTACAAAGTATGTGTTAAACAGGAAGACGACCATTTCATTCCAAATTTAACCAAATTTGACCATTTCAAGAAACAATGACACCAACAGCACACCACCAGTGCTTGCTGAGTCTCCATGCCATCCACGTGCCACAGTCTGCATCTGCAGCTGCCACAGCAGGGATGCTCCCAAGGTGTGACCTCCGAGCAGTTCCTCCACACCCTAGGCAGCAGGGTCTCCACATCTGAATACTGAGATGCAAGTTCTCCTGGCAAACAACTTGCTTTTCATTTCCTTTTTCACTGTAATAAAAAGGGTATATGGATTTTTTTAAATAACGTGTGTAGTTAGGATATGTTATTCACAAATTTCATTTTAGGATTGTAAAGGTGGCAAATACACATGAAATAGCCAGATGGATTCCAGGAATAGTGAAATTTTAGTGAAAAAAAATTTTTTTTTTTTTTTTTTGAGATGGAGTCTCGTTCTGTTGCCCAGGCTGGATTGCAGTGGCACAATTTCGGCTCACTGCAAGCTCTACCTCCCAGGTTCACGCCATTCTCCTGCCTCAGCCTCCCGAGTAGCTGGGACTACAGGCGTCCACCACCACGCCTGGATAATTTTTTGTATTTTTAGTAGAGACGGGGTTTCACCATGTTAGCCAGGATGGTCTCAATCTCCTGACCTCGTGATCCACCCGCTCGGCCTCCCAAAGTGCTGGGATTACAGGCATGAGCCACCACATCCAGCCAAAAATGCTATTTAAAAAAAAAAAAAAAAGGATTATAAATATGACTTGTCTTTCTCAATTCAGCATGATGCAAGTCAAGTTAAGTAGTTCCCATGCCTCAGGAAATCCTGGCTTAATCTCAGCTCTATAAGCAGTTTGGACTGTCTGTGTGTGAGGGGAGGAAAAGGCACCTATTGATCAAGGTGCTTTTATATTCTCCATTGAGTACTTCTTGAGTTCAAGGCTTAATTTTTTAAATCACTGTAATCTTTGAATGTTCTTTAAAAGAACATTAAAGCAGAGAGAAATGGCATTATAATATTCACAATACAAAAAATTAAGACTTGTAAAGAAGAGTGAAGAAAGTTGGAGAAAATATGCTTCATGATTCTTAAGGGTAAATTCCTTATGGAATATATTTTAAACATACACACATAAATATATAGTTGTTTAAACCCAATAAATAAACATTTCAGCTAAAAATATTGTAACACTAAATTATATCTTTAAGCCTTTTCTACCAATTTTACCTCCTTACTTTATCAATCAACATGTTTCACATCTCTAATTTGTTTATCATTATAACAAATTTCAATTTTTATACCAGGATACCAATACAAATAAAAGACAATTAAGGTTAAAAAGTGCTACACACACACACTTTTTGGTTATTTTATTTCCTAAACATGGAAGAGGGGAAAACACAAACAGCTTTTTCCACACGTGTCATACATAGTAAACATTCTTTAAAATCACATCAGTTTCCTTGACAAAAATTAATACCTTAATAAAGATCCATTGTTTAAAACTCTTGGTTACCACTTGGCTAACCATGCATAAAACAGGACAATTAGTGTAGACAATTGAACATATATCAAGACTTTCAGACACAGTAACACTGTTCCCAGCCAAGTACAGTAGTGATGTTCAGTAAACGCTGCTCTGTTAGCCACAATTACCCCTTAAACAGCCTTTGGAATTATCAGCCTGTACTTTGCTAAAAAGAAAAAGAAAACATTATTTTAAATAATATCAATAAAAATCTTTGTTTCCTTTCTGAGGTAATTATACACACACGAAGTCAGCAAGAGTAAAATCGTAGTAATTTTAAAACACATGCTTAAAAGCTTGCATCTTTTCCTCCAGTAAAAGCTTTAACCAGACTTAGTATAAAGAAAAAATGGATTTGAATTTCACTGTCTTTTCCTTTTTCTTCTTCTGTAGAAGCGATAGTACTTAATGATTCTGTTCAAAAATTCTGAAGCAAAAAGACCTAGACAAATAGGAAATTAGACATTACATTTTTGAAGAAGTGTTTTATTTTCCATTATTCCTTAAGGCTATCAGGCCAAAAAAAAAAAAAAAATCTATTCCAAGAACTCTGTGATTCAAATATAAAAAGTATGAGAACCAAAACTGAGATGCTATGCCTTGGTCTGCTGAGAACTGTGATAATTTTCTTGAACTTTGTTGCATACATATATTCTAAAGTAAAGCAAATACTTTGACATTTTATTCTTTTTATCCTAATGTAAGTGGGAAGCTACGCAGCAACTTCCTTTTCAGGGGATAAAGTAAGTTTTTAAAAGCCTTCTTGGGAAATAATTAAGTCCATAAAAATTACATGTTGATTTCTTAGGTATTATGTGTCCCTCTTTTTTTCTAAAGAATGAAGGTATAAAATAAGAGAATATAAACCATGGCAACAAGGTTGGGTATGGCAGCTCATGCCTATAACCCCAGCTCTTTGGGAGGCCAAACCAGAAGGCTGGCTTGATACCAGGAGTTTGAGACCAGCCTGGGCAACATAAGCAAGACCCTGTCTCTACCAAAAAAAAAAAAAAAAGTTGATAAAAATAAACATATAAACAATAAATTATGCTGACAGTTTAAATTTCAACAGTGAAGTTAAACATCTATCTATTAATTTCATTTGCAACTGTGGAGAGTATATGCCAAAATAAATATATACATACATAAGTAAATAATCATAACATCCCAAGATGACAGTTGGGGACTTATTTCAGCCAAAACACAAATAATGTCTAAGTTTTTATTAAGCAAAACATAGTGTTTGTGTCCAAAAACTTATAAACATTAGTAACAGTTCAAAACAGTCAATCTTCTACTTTCGCATTCTAAGATTGTGTGAAAAAATAGATAAATTCTTACAGTGGTTTATATTAAATGACCTCCCTAAAGTACAAAGCAACTGCAAAACTTTATAATTATCAAGGCCTAAAAAATGCAGATGCTATATACTTGAGCCACCTGGTGGTTTATTTCCCTCACTGCACTGATAAACACCTAGTGCTATGCACACAACCTTAATCAGACTCTGCAAGTTTTACATTTGGTGCCAAGACCAAAAAGAGTTTACTTTTACCAAAATGTAGTAATAGTGTGGGTCACAAGGCACAAGTTTCCTTGGAAGCACTTAAAAAGTTCACTATTGCTAAGTACAGAAGGCACTCCTGAAATGTACATAGCAGGTCTCTAGAATTGTTTTCTTATGTTTTTTTTCTACAGTGTTTGATGCCTACAGTAAACACAGAATCCAAAACAAATTCAAACAAACTGCAGATCATGCCTCAGGCTTGCTTGTGGTTTCTTTACCTCTTGCCTAGTTCTGGACAGCTCAGAACAGACCACATTAACTTCTAAAGGTTGCTGTCTTAACTGTCAAGCACGGTGGTAACAGGTGTTCAGAGACGTTGGTTAAAAAACACGGGAAAAAAAGTTAAACAAAAGGAACACTCTGTTACCAAGAGGAAAGCTGCAGAACACCAATCTTTGTGACTCTGGCTTCAAATTAGGTAGTCTTGGGGTGATCAAGATTTTATCAAAGCAGAATGTGTCCAAAGCATACCTTTATCTTCAAGCTTACTAGCCTAACAGCTGGAGTGCATTAGACAGCAGCCATGACAATTCTAATGATGATGGTGGTGATGACTTGATCCTAAATGGATACTCGTCAAAAAGCCAGTGAAAATTTAAGCCTTTTAACTAGTAAAAGGGTTGGAGAGTTAAACCTCTGTGTCCAGCAGCAGTCCCACACCCTTCCTAAGAGAAGTAACTTCCTCACTTTAAGTTTCAATAATGTCTTCTGCGAAGAATGAATAAACTCAGTACTAAATAATGTCATTAGCAAACTGACACATCCATTATAATAACTGCTGCCATTACTGGCTTTAGTAGGAGGTGATGCCAGAGGCTCTCCCGCACCCTAAGGCAAAGCGCTCCATGTCCCTGACTCATCCAAGCAACTCAAGGCCGCCCAGCTCTCCAAGTGGAAACACTGAGTGGGAAGGAGGCTCTCAAAGGATGCCTCTATTCCTCCTCCCACCCAGGTTCTCGGTGGAGGGTAGATGCTATTAAAAGACTAGTTTCCTGAGGAAGGTAGATAGTTTCAGGGAAAGACCATTTGGCTGGAAGGAGGAGGCTTTGTTGCCAGCTGTTCCTCCAGCTCCGCTGCCTGTGTGGTCTCAAGTAAGTTGCTAAACCTGACCACGTCAAGGGCCAGGTCTATAAAAATGATGACATTTCCCGTAAAAGGGCCTGCCTGGCTCTGTACCATTTGCCTTCACAAGGGAGCACTGCACTAGAGAAGCTCTGGCTTTGCTGTGAACAAATCAAAAAGTGACACATGGGCTTGGCATTTTCCTCCATGCAAATCAAAGTATCCCATTTCCCTGAAACACTCTAACAGGATAATATGGCTTTAATTTTCCACACTTCCTAATTCTGAGTGCTACCAGGACACAGCCGCCTTGTGAGAGGAACAATGGCACAAGTAGGGATGGCAAAGGAAGACACCCCTCTCATAGAAGCCACGTTCTCATAGAGGAGCCCATTCTGCAGGGCTAAAAGGCAGATTTTACTTTCTGTCATTCATTTCCTCAAGCTGTTATTGAGAAACAACACAGGTACCAATGGAGGATGCGTGCATTAGAGTTAGAAAGCCAGGTCTCCCCAAATCCCAGCTCTGTCATTTACCATCGGGAAGACACTGTACAAAGTAACTTCTCTGATCATTCCTATCCCCATCTATAAAATGGAAATGATGCACATCGTGCCACAGGCTTACTGTGAACGAATGATCAGAAGGTGTGTGAAATTCACTAAAATAAGCAGCCACTGGAAGGGAGGCTGAGACCAGGACCAGCCAATGAGAAAAGTAACAAAGAATGCAGAACTTGCAGCAGGAGCTAAAGGGTAATTTCCTGGCCATGACGACAAATCTGGCTATGTATACACAGATGCGTATGCCTGTACACAATATACAGATACAGGTAATTCCTGAAGAAGGGGCTGCCTGTTAACAGGTATATCCTCACTGCCTGCCTCAAAATAGGGAAAAAAATTTGTTAGGAAGTGAAATATATCCAAAATATTAGAGGCTTTGAGAAACTTCCCATAAACTAATGTACTTTGTGTCCCCTTCAATTCTGTTTATTTTTCTTTCCTAAAATGTCAAAGTATGCTAGGACTCTTCAATGACCAAAAGGTCCAAGTTTATATGAATTTTTAATCATGTTCCAGAGATCACTGGATAAGAAACAAACAAAAAAAGAGAATTAAGCAATAAAAAAAAGTAGTGCTGTAGAGAAGAAATGAATAAGGAAAATTTCATTTTACTGCTACAAGGTATTTTACAGAATCAGAAAATTATGTTTGCCTGTGTGAAACTGGAAAATATTAGAACCGTTGAAACTTCTATACCACATCAGACTTCTCAACAAGTTCAAGAAAAACTAAGCATTTTGAAATGCATGGTGTCTGGAGTAGAAAGGGTAGCAATTGTGGATCCTAAACCAGAAGAATTATACTAGTCTATCTACAGAGGTGTCTCTAGCCTAGCTGTAAGACCACTCTTGGTTAGAATGAGAACAGGTAGAAAACAGACCATTTATGAAGTCAGTAATTCAGGCTTGGTAATGGCTTACAGCTTTGTTTATGATGTCCTTATATCAAGTGTTTGCCATTGCTAACCTAAAGAGAAAATACAACTATCTTTGTACATAAAGCTGAATCTCTAATCATCTACCCATTTTTCTACCCTAAAATATTTCAAAATGTAATTCCCTAATTCATATAAAAAACTTCATACGCAACATTATTCATTTCTTATTGGACATAATGGTATAAATATTTAGACTAATTTACCTTTTGTTTTTAACTTCATGTCCACAATACATGGTGTTGTTTACTCATTAATTAAGATTTTCCTAAACTCCATTTAATGAAAATATTTAGTTTTATGGATGGCAACAAAGTATTATACTCAAATATCTCTGTTGGACCTTAACAGGAACCCAAAATAAATTAATTCTCTGATACAACAACTCACAGGCAGCCAGAAATCTTTATAAAATACAAATCAAATGTCATTCCATTGGCTTCCCATTTCTAACGGAATAAAATATAAACCTG